>NC_135787.1:5548333-6181666 GCF_051106095.1 Pogona vitticeps
TTCAGTTGTTAAGTTGTATCCGACTCTTCGTGACCCCGTGGACCAGAGCACACCAGGCCCTCTTGTCTTCCACTGCCTCCCGGAGTTGGGTCAAAGTCATGTTGGTCGCTTCAGTGACCCTGTCCAACCATCTCGTCCTCTGTCGTCCCCTTCTCCTCTTGTCTTCACACTTTCCCAACATCAGGTCTTCTCCAGGGAGTCTTCTCTTCTCATGAGATGGTCAAAGGATTGGAGCCTCAGCTTCAGGATCTGTCCTTCCAGGGAGCACTCAGGGTTGATTTCCTTCAAAATGGATAGGATTGTTCTCCTTGCAGTCCAGGGGACTCTCAAGAGCCTCCTCCAGCACCACAATTCAAAAGCATCAATTTTACATCAGAATAGTTCTCTTTGAGATGGGTGTTCAGAGCCATAAGTGGCAGTCCTTAAACTACTTGAGCTTAGGAGAGCTGAGCAGGTCTCTTGAGGGCAGGACATTTTGGCAACGGCTCATTCATAGGGTTGGAGGTGACTTGACCACACGTAACAGCAATAACAAAACTTGGTTACACCCTCTTTATTCAAGAACCAGCTAGGTTCGTGAAACTGCATTATGTTTCATGATTTTGCTTCCAACTGTGTGTGTCATCCCTGTAACAAAATGACTGCAGCAATATAAAAGTGGTCTGTGTCAGAAGAATGTGTGTGTGTTTAGTCGTTTAGTCGTGTCCGACTCTTCGTGACCCCATGGACCAGAGCACGCCAGGCCCTCCTGTCTTCTACTGCCTCCCGGAGTTGTGTCAGGTTCATGTTGGTTGCTTCGCAGACACTGTCCAGCCATCTCATCCTCGGTCGTCCCCTTCTCCTCTTGCCATCACACCTTCCTAACATCAAGGTTTTTTCCAAGGACTCTTTTCTTCTCATGAGATGGCCAAAGTACTGGAGCCTCAGCTTCAGGATCTGTCCTTCAAGTGAGCATTCAGGGTTGATTTCCTTTAGAACTGATAGGTTTGTTCTCCTTGCAGTCCAGGGGATTCTCAAGAGCCTCCTCCAGCACCACAATTCAAAGGCATCAATTCTTCGGCGGTCTGCTTTCTTTATGGTCCAGCTCTCACTTCCATACATCATGACAGGAAAAACCATAGCTTTGACTATTCGGACTTTTGTTGGCAAGGTGATGTCTCTGCTTTTCAAGATGCTGTCAAGATTTGTCATCGCTTTCCTCCCAAGAAGAAGGCGCCTTTTAATTTCAGGGCTGCTGTCTCCATCTGCCGTGATCATGGAGCCCAGGAAGATAAAATTTGACACTGCCTCCATATCTTCCCCTTCTATTTCCCAGGAGGTGATGGGACCAGTGGCCATGATCTTAGTTTTTTTGATGTTGAGTTTCAGACCGTTTTTTGCACTCTCCTCTTTCACTCTCATTACAAGGTTCTTTAATTCCTCCTCACTTTCTGCCATCAGAGTGGTATCATCTGCATATCGGAGGTTGTTGATATTTCTTCCGGCAATCTTAATTCCGGCTTGGGTTTCTTCCAGTCCAGCCTTCCGCATGATGTATTCTGCATATAAGTTAAATAAGCAGGGGGACAATATACAGCCTTGTCGTACTCCTTTCCCAATTTTGAACCACTCAGTTGTTCCATGACCAGTTCTAACTGTTGCTTCCTGTCCCACATATAGGTTTCTCAGGAGACAGATAAAGTGGTCAGGCACTCCCATTTCTTTAAGAACTTGCCATAGTTTGCTGTGGTCCACACAGTCAAAGGCTTTCGCATAGTCAATGAAGCAGAAGTAGATATTTTTCTGGAACTCTCTGGCTTTCTCCATAATCCAGCGCAAGTTAGCAATTTGGTCTCGAGTTCCTCTGCCTCTTCGGAATCCAGCTTGTACTTCTGGGAGTTCTCGGTCCACATACTGCTGAAGCCTACCTTGGAGGATTTTGAGCATAACCTTGCTAGCATGCGAAATGAGTGCAATTGTACGGTAGTTGGAGCATTCTTTGGCACTGCCTTTCTTTGGGATTGGGATGTAGACTGATCTTTTCCAATCCTCTGGCCACTGTTGAGTTTTCCAAACTTGCTGGCATATTGAATGTAGCACCTTAACAGCATCATCTTTCAAGATTTTAAATAGTTCAACTGGAATGCCATCACCTCCACTGGCCTTGTTGTTAGCCAGGCTTTCTAAGGCCCACTTGACTTCACTCTCCAGGATGTCTGGCTCAAGGTCAGCAACTACATTGTCTGGGTTGTCCGGGATATCCAAATCTTTCTGATATAATTCCTCTGTGTATTCTTGCCACCTCGTCTTGACGTCTTCTGCTTCTGTTAGGTCCTTCCCATTTTTGTCTTTTATCATGTTCATCTTTGCGCAAAATGTTCCTCTAATATGTCCAATTTTCCTGAACAGATCTCTGGTCTTTCCTTTTCTGTTATCTTCCTCTATTTCTTTGCATTGTTCATTTAAGAAGGCCCTCTTGTCTCTCCTTGCTATTCTTTGGAAGTCTGCATTCAAGTTTCTGTAACTTTCCCTATCTCCCTTGCATTTTGCTTCCCTTCTCCTCTCTGCTGTTTCTAAGGCCTCGTTGGACAGCCACTTTGCTTTCTTGCATTTCCTTTTCTTTGGGATGGTTTTCGTTGCTGCCTCCTGGACAATGTTACGAGCCTCTATCCAGAGTTCTTCAGGCACTCTGTCCACCAAATCGAGTTCCTTAAATCTGTTCTTTACTTCCACTGTGTATTCATAAGGGATTTGGTTTAGATTATACCTGAGTGGCCCAGTGGTTTTTCCTAATCTCTTCAGTCTAAGCTTGAATTTTGCTATGAGAAGCTGATGATCAGAACCGCAGTCAGCTCCAGGTCTTGTTTTTGCTGACTGTATAGAGCTTCTCCATCTTTGGCTGCAGAGAATATAATCAATCTGATTTCGATGTTGCCCATCTGGTGATTTCCATGTATAGAGTCGCCTCTTGTGTTGTTGGAAAAGAGTGTTTGTGATGACCAGCTTATTCTCTTGACAGAACTCTATTAGCCTTTGTCCTGCTTCATTCTGAACTCCAAGGCCAAACTTCCCTGTTGTTCCTTTTATCTCTTGGCTCCCTACTTTAGCATTCCAGTCCCCTAGAATGAGAAGAACATCTTTCTTTGGTGTCAGTTCTAGAAGGTGTTGTAAATCTTCATAGAATTGTTCAATTTCAGTCTCCTCAGCAATGCTGGTTGGTGCATAAACTTGGATTATTGTGATGTTGAATGGTCTGCCTTGGATTCGCATTGACATCATTCTATCATTTTTGAGATTGTATCCCATTACAGCTTTTCCCACTCTTTTGTTGACTATGAGGGCTACTCCATTCCTTCTACGGGATTCTTGCCCACAATAGTAGGTATGATAATCATCTGAGCTGAATTCGCCCATTCCTGTCCATTTTAGTTCACTGATGCCCAGGATGTCGATGTTTATTCTTGCCATCTCCTGTTTGACCACCTCCAGCTTCCCAACGTTCATAGATCTTACATTCCAGGTTCCTATGCAGTATTCTTCTTTGCAGCATCGGACTTTCCTTTCACTTCCAGGCACGTCCACAGCTGAGCGTCCTTTCGGCTTTGGCCCAACCACTTCATTAGCTCTGGAGCTACTTGTACTTGTCCTCCACTCTTCCTCAGTAGCATGTTGGACGCCTTCCGACCTGAGGGGCCCATCTTCCAGCGTCATATCTTTTAGCCTTTTGTTTCTGATCATGGGGCGTTCTTGGCAAAGATACTGGAGTGGCTTGCCATTTCCTACTCCAGGTGGATTGCGTTTAGTCGGAACTCTCCACTATGTCCTGTCCGTCTTGAGTGTCCCTGCACGGCATAGCCCATAGCTTCTCTGAGTTACTCAAGCCCCTTCGCCACGACAAGGCAGCAATCCATGAAGGAGGTCAGAAGAATCCTCATGCCCATTTCAGAAGGATAGCTGCCATCTTGGCATTTGAGTTGGCAGCCATTAAAACATATGTGGGTGAAAATGATAGCTTCTACTTGCTTCGGCAATTTAATGCCAATGGGGGTAAAATTAGCATTATACAGCCTGATAAAAGCAGCCATAATATTTCTGCCCTGGTAGCTTTGCTGATTTGAAAGACGGTTGGCAGAGTAGCATGTACTCACAACTCAATGCTTATTATTATTTTTAAAAACACCGGATCAGGGAAAAATCTTCAACTAAAACATCACTAAATCTACCCCCCTCGCCAGCCCAGAGCAGCCTGGATTGCTAAAAATGTTATAATAACTGAGGCTAGCTTATCGGATCAAGTTCTATTAGAAAAATTTCAGGATAGCGATATTAATAATACATGGTTCAAAAGCAGTGAAGACACCCAGACATATATTTGGCTTGAGGCACTGGAGAAATGTGTTAATCTAAACCACTGGCACTGGGCCGGCTACAAAAATGTATATTTCACATCGATACAATACTTTCTAAAAGGGTGACTGCCTGCTATAGAGTGTGCAAACACCCACAGACAGACAGACAGACAGAAGGACACACAGAGGAATGGGGGGGGGGGAAGGCGGTAGGACTGAAGGAGTATGAAATGCAAGAATGACTGCCTGTAACATTTTCATGCCAAGCCTAAATGCATCTCCAGTAGCAGCCCTGCTAATTCAGAATGACAATTAGCGATGATAATGTAATTTTCCTACTTTAGATAATGTAATTTAACATCTGCAGCGAGAAAGGAAAATCTGAGTCTCGGCGGAGTCTTGAACAAACAACATGGAGTACATCAGTAGCATCAGCATCTCCTTTCAAGCCTCCCGTTGTGAAGAAATATGACTTCACAGATCGGCTGCAGGAAGTCGTGGGAGAGTGAAATGTTCTGCTTCTTTGGACAGGGATTTGGCCCTCCCAGTGATCAATGAGGAGGTGGGCGTTGTACTTCTTTTTGTTATATTATTCAGTGGCTTTTGAGTCCTGTTCATTCAAGGTTTGTTTTCGTAATGTGACCCTTTACAGTGGTGCCTTGCTTTACGATTGCCCCGCATTATGACGAATCCGCTTTACGATGATCTTTTTGCGATTGCAATTGCGATTGCAAAATGATGGTCAAAATGGGGGAATTTCGCTTTGCGATGATTGGTTCCCTGCTTTGGAAACTGATTCTTCACAAAACGATGATTTTTCAACAGCTGATCGATGGTTTCAAAATGGCCGCTGGGTAAATAAAATGGCTCCCCGCTGTGTTAGGGACGGATTCCTCGCTATACAGGCAGCGAAAATGGCCGCCGTATGGAGGATCTTTGCTGGACGGTGAGTTTTAAGCCCATTGGAACGCATTGAAAGATTTTCAATGTGTTTCAATGGGCTTTTTATTTTCACTTTACGATGTTTTTGCTTAACAGCGATTTTCCTGGAATGGATTATCGTCGTTAAGCGAGGCAGCACTGTATTTCACAGTGTTGTAAAGAGAGATGGGTGTGAACTGCCATTTTGGTAGTTTGTGCTGGTTTGGCTGATTGCCCAAGAGGTGTTCTGCAGGTCAGTGGCCCACCCCCTTCAGCAGACGCCCACTCAGAGGCTGCACCTGGAGGAGGCGGGGCAGGGAAGCTGGCGTGGGTCTCTGCTGGAGGGGGTGGGGCGCCAAACCACGGAACGCCTGTCGGGCCATCAACCAAACTGGTGGTTCAGGCCCATCTCCAGCTGTAATTTAAAAAGAAGCAAAAGCGTGCTGCTTATATACCAACCCGCAGTGCTTAAAACACTCTTTGGGTGGCTTTCAAGTTAATTATGCGGGCTACACGTTGGCCAACCCCACCAGCAAGCAGGGTACTCAGTTTACTCACCTCAGAAAGATGGAAGGCTGGCTGAACCTTGAGCCGGCTACCTGGGATTGAACTCCCATGTCGTGAGCACAGTTTTAGCTGCAGTACAGCAGTTTAACTACTGTGCCACAAGACTCTATAATACTGTGATTTATTGCCCAGAATCCTATTGTGGATTTGCACTGGTGTAAGTCTGATGGTGCAAACGGTGCCAGTGAATGGCTCACAAGTTGCTGCTTCCATTTCTTGTAGTGTACCAGCTGCCCACGTGACTGGAAATGTGATTCGCTACTGGCATTCATCTACTTACCCCCTCATGCCAGGTTAAATCCACAGAAGGGTTCTGTCTACGGTGGGCTTTTTTTAAAAAAAAGAGTTATACCTGTTTTTATATTCTTATTGCAAGCCTCCTGGAATCCCACAAGGAAGAAAAATGGGGTATAAATTATTTAAATAAATAAAATGTAAAGTATACCACTGGTTTTCAACTGATGTGATTTATGGTCGTGAATCTATGTCATTTGTTCTTTTGTGCAGAAGCCCTTCTAGTTGTCCTTGAGATTGCAAGCAACGGCATATGTGTTATGCGTTGAAATTATATTTCAACCTTGTATGTTACCTTTAAGAGGTTTGGCTGGGAGGGAGCTTTCTGGGCTGGGGTGACTGTCAATCAACCCTGCAGTAACCAATTGCTCCTTCACTGCCTCTGATTTTGAAGAGAGCCCCGCCTCTCTGCCTAAGAGTCCTTTTCCTGCTCATTTTTAGTTAGTATTCAGTTATAGTGTTAATCATACAGGTCTACAGTTGGCTTGCAGTCATGTAACCCATTAAGGCATGTGTTTTTTTAATACAATATGGTGTTTTTGATCTGTTGAGAACTGTGAGTAAATGAAACCTTTTATTCTTTCTCTTACCAATGTCTCAGAGTCAGTTATTAAGACTGTAAATGCCAGTTGATAAGAATCAAAAAGAGGTGGTCTACTCTAAGGAGACCTGAAACCAATTTTGCCCTGTAGGTCCCTCCATTATCTGCTGCATAGCTAGACATTTTTAGACAAAATGTCACACTCTGCCAAGAATATGCATTATCACTTATTAACAGTTCTCTTCTCCAAGGATTGGAGGCTGAGTGGGTAAATAAACTCCCAATGGTGGAGCTAATGTCAGCACTGACTGTGAAGGGGTTATCGGAGCGGATATGATGAACAAAGTGGCTTATGAATTTGCTGCAGAGCCTTGTATTCATGTCTGTGTCTTTCTAGGTAGTCTGTTCCTAAATACATATTTTAGATTAGGGAGCTGTATGCAAGTGAAGACCCACCTGTCATGTGCAAGAGATGTGCCAATGTCTAGGATAAGCTGTAGCTGATAACTGGTCAGACCTGACATCCGGTGTTCTGAAAAGTGCAGTATCTGCCCAACAAAACAAGTATGAACCTCTTTGAAGGATTTTAAATAGAGATGGGCACAAACCGCAGTTGGGTGGTTCAGGCCAGTTTGGTGCAGCACCTGCATAGGTGTTTCACACATGCCACGAACCCGCCTCATTCACTTCTTCTGTGTGCCTGCCCATTCCCAGGCAAAACCCACTTACTTCCCTGCCTCCTCAGTGTGACTGTCCGCTCACGGATCACAATGAGTGTTTCCCTCCTCCACCTCCTCTGATGGCCATCCACTCAAAGGCGGCACTGCGGGCTTCTCTGCCCCGCCTTCTCATCTGAGTGGGTGGTCCTCAGAGGAGGCAGAGGTGGGGAGCACCCACTGTGATTGGCGAGTGGGCAGTCACACTGAGGAGGCAGGGAGGGAAGTACGCTTCATCTGGGGAATGGACGAGTAGGTAGAGGAGGCAAGAGAGGGAAGTGTGTGGTACCCGCAGAACATTTGTACAGGTGCCGCACCAAACTGGACCGAACCACCACATTGTGGTTTGTGTCTATTTTCAGATCTGGGCCCTGAATATCATCCACAACTCAGGGCATGATTACACTGCCAATTAGAACCACTGTGGATCCAGGCAAAGGAAAAATAAAATCAGTTTAAAATAAGGTGTCTCCATGATGGAAATGGAAACACCAATTTTCTTTTGGCTTGGGAATCCTTTTTTGGGGGGGAGCCGGAAGGCAAGGCAAAATACTCCACTAGAGGGTTGCTTATTTTAAATCACATGGCAAACTGAATTGTTTTAATCGGTTCCGCATATGTAAGCTCCTCTGTTGGAGTAAATTGTGTCTTACCTGCACAAGGGGAGAAACGGGGATGGAGAGGTGGAAGGCCAGCCATAGCAGAGGCAAGAGGAGGAACACCTACAGGTTTTGTTGCCTGGATCTGCTGCACTGCATCCTGGATCAACTGCTAGGCCCTCGTCCACTCAAATTTGATATCTCCGAAAGCCAAGCAGTCTGGGATTCAACAACTTGTAGTTCCAGACAATAATGTTCCCCAGTTCTTTTCATCTTTCAACCCAAGAAACCGTGTTTGCAGTTACAAATAGAATTAGGTCTGAGAGAGACAAGGAAAGAACTTTCCTGAGTTCTAAATTAGCTAATTTCTACCGTAATTGCCATTCCTGGGGTCTTTGTAACTCCAAGGCACAGCTCCATAGCGGTTATCACAAACAAGTCAATTTGTGATTCACCGCTATGTCCCGCGGTCTCTCTGTGGTGCCTACTTAGTCCTTCCCTGATGGGTGAGTGTGCTAAACCCTGCCTCGGTAATATTTTTCATTCTTTCCTGCAAGGATCTTGAAAAAGTTTCTGGAAATACAACATGCTAGAGCTACTTCATCACAGTTATCAGGCTCAACAGCTCTTTATTAAATCCCACTGTTTTTGATTAATCCTCTTTTCTTTTCTCTTTTTTTAAATAAAGAAGCTCAAAACAAACCTAGCAATTTGACTCCAATGGCAAGTAAATTGTAGCTTTTAGAAGAGAACAAAGCGATTCTTGGTTTTTTTGATTAAAGAGATACAGAACAGCTTGGAGAGATGGGACAAATTACAGCGATCGTTGATGGGAAGAATAGCAACCATCAAAATGAATGTTCTACCTAAAATTTTGTTTTTATTTCAAACAGTTCCCATAATATTAAAACAGTCGTTTTTTTTCAAGAACTTAACAAGATAATCATGAGATTTATGTGGCAAGGTAAAAAACAAACAAACCAAGAATTAAAATCCAAGCAATGCAAGATGCCAAACAAAGAGCAGGTTTTGGTCTCACAGATTGGGTATTGCATTATAGACCCTATATCTTAGTCTGGATAAAGGAATGAATAACTTTAGATAATGATAGACTACTCAAGTTGGAAGGACATGATTTACAATTAGGTTGGCATGCTTTTCTATGGTACAAAAAAGATAAGGAGTAGAAAAGTTTCAACTCGCATATGATAAGAAGGAGAAAACAAGAAACTGGGCCTTCTTGGCGGTCGCCCCTCAGCTGTGGAACACACTCCCCACTGAAATTCGGCTGGCACCCTCGCTGGGTGCTTTTAAAAGCCAACTAAAAACCTGGTTATTCAAACAGGCCTTCCCCCAAGTCAACTAAGTTATTTTTTCTTTCCTTTTCTTCTGTTTTTTGAGTTTTAGCCATCTTGAATAATATTGCTTATAATTATTGTATTATATATGTTATTTATATGTCCTTTTAATTTGTTTTAGCCTATGTAAGCCGCCCTGAGTAGACGTTGTCTAGAGGGGCAGGGTAAAAATCAAATAAATAAATAAATAAATAAATAAATAAATAAATAAATAAATAAATAAATAAATAAATAAATAAATAAACAAACAAACAAACAAACAAACAAACAAACAGACAAACAAATAAATAAATAAATAAATAAATAAATAAGAAGAGCCCTACTAGGGACTTGGAAAAAGATCATCCAGCAGATTTACCAAAAAATGCCAGGCTGGTTATCACCCATAGAAGCCTTTATACAACCTAACCTCATGACAGAAGCGAAACTTTTACGTTATCAAGATCTATTTAAAAATGATTGTGAGTTAAGGTCCAAAGAAGAGTTAGAAACACAAAACATATATCTAGACTGGTGGTCCAGAGCACAAGTGGAATCTAGGTACAGAAAAGATAAAATAGAAGGCTTTCACACAGAACAAACGATATTCGATAAACTTCTGCCTGGCTCAAATGATAAAGTAATTAAGAAAATGTATGATTATTTGCTTGAATTTAAATGCAAGATGAGATGGTAAAAGAATATACGATTAGGTGGGCACAAAATATAGGACATAATATTGATATTGATCAGTGGTTGCAAATATGGAAAAACAACATAAAGCTCACAAAATTGGTAAATTTCAAGGAGAACATATATAAGGTGTTTTACAGGTAGCATATGACTCTGGAAAAATTGCCAAAGATTTATACAGAGGTGTCAAATGACTGTTGGAAGTGTGAAGCACAAGAGGGAAGCTTTTACCATGTATGGTGGATGGACTTGTAGAGTAGCAAAACAGTATTGGAAATCAGTAATATGCTGTTTCAAGAAATACTGCTTTGTAAGGCTCCACTAACCCCAGAATTGTTTCTTCTGAGCATTATACCAGACAATATAGATAAGACAAAGAACTACCTAGTTATATATCTAGTCACTGCAGCCAGAATTCTTTATGCTAAGAACTGGAAGAAATGGGAGATACCAAAACAAGAGGAACTCATTGAGAAGATACGGGAAGCGACAGAAACGGATATTCTATCAGAAGTGTTGAAAGACTGTCCAATACAAAAGGCAACTGAATGATGGGATTTATTATATAAATGGCTTGAGTCACCAGATAGTGCTTGAATAATATAGAATTAAACCAAGCTGTAACTGTAAGTTGAAACCTGGAGGGCAATCAAATTGTAGAAAGGCGAAAAGTCGACTTGATATCGCAACATGAACAGATTAGATGACAGTATATTTTGAGTTCTCCTTCCCCCACTTCCCCCATATCCCTCTCTACCTTTTGCACTCCTTACCCCACGATTCTTGGTTTTTAAAAAAGGGAATAGCAGATCTGGATAAGTCTTTCTTCTTGGCATAGCAGTCGTTGCTCTTTCCGAGGACGAAATTGCAGCTCGGTGTCACAAATGTAATGTGTTTACGTGTCACTCCCCCCCCCCACTTTCCCTCCTCACATACAAGTCAGCATCTCTGATGTGAATGTTAACGGCTTCTTAATAAGGTCAAGAAACATAATGTATGGCTTTTTAATGCCTGACCAAGAGCAGTTTCTGTGGAGCTGACAGAGGGCCATAACCAGAGTGGAACACCTAGGGCTCTGCCCCGGGCACCAAAATTTAGAAGGTACTTGACATCAAAATGTGAATTTATTAATGAATTTTAGGGAAATAAATGGCAACACATCCTGGCTGTATTCACCTCTCTCTCTCTCTCTCTCTCTCTGGGTGTAAAGCATAAACTTTCGGGGGGGGGGAGGCAGAACATTCTCTTTTTAATTGCAAATGGGGGGCTCATACCCATGCATAAGGGCAGTGGGAGTGGGCGAAATTTTTTTGATCATCACAGGTAGCAGGATTGCTACTTACATTTCTAATGGGATTATTTGTCAAGAGAGAGATATCTTGGATGTCTTTCTCTAAACAGCTATTCCTGATGATTGGCTGGAAAGTTGATTGTTCCCAGTGACTAACAAGGCAGCCAAGGCCACTCAGCAATTAGAAAACTGTAGAGTCCTCACCATTATCTTAGAACTGTATTGCTGGAAGGGACCCTTGTTGTTGTTTAGTTGTTAAGTCGTGTCCGACTCTTCGTGACCCCATGGACCAGAGCACGCCAGGCCCGCCCGTCTTCCACTGCCTCCCGGAGTTGGGACAAAGTCATGTTGGTCGCTTCAGTGACCCTTTCCATTCATCTCATCCTCGGTCGTCCCCTTCTCCTCTTGCCTTCACACTTTCCCAACATCAGGGTCTTTCCCAGGGAGTCTTCTCTTCTCATGGGATGGCCAACGTATTGGAGCCTCAGCTTCAGGATCTGTCCTTCCAGTGAGCACTCAGGGTTGATTTCCTTCAGAATTGATAGGTTTGTTCTCTTTGCAGTCCAGGGGACTCTCAAGAGTCTCCTCCAGCACCACAGTTCAAAAGCATCAATTCTTCGTCAGTCAGCCTTCTTTATGGTCCAGCTCTCTCTTCCATACATCGCTACTCAAAGGGACCCTATGGACCATCAACATCAGCCCCTGTCAAGGAGGCCCAGCAGGTAATCAAACTCCCAACCGTTAGTCCTGCATCCACAGACCTAAACCACAGAGCTATCCAGCAGTTCCAATGTCAGCTTAACTATTCATTCACTGTTTTTAACTAATGAAAACTAATGTTTATTCAGGCAGGGGCTCAGTAATAATAGGCCAAATGGTTTAGAGCCATCCTTTCCTATCCTTAAGTACCAAAGTTACATTTGGCCAGGAAAATCTCACTCCAGTCTCAGAAAAGATCTTTACTTGGGCTTAGGTTAGTCTTACGTTTAGTGGAAGGGGATTCAAAATCGAAGGGACAATAATTAAGAACAGCTTTATGTGCACCTTTACGGTCACAGTCCATAAATATGCAGAGAGAGAATTCTGAGATTGGGTTCACACTGCATAGTTGCAGCAGTCTGATACCACTTTAACTGTTATAGTTTCATTGTTCATGTTCCTGGGATCTGAATTTCAGCCCTGCTTATAAAAAAAGATGTCAAGGAAAAAAGCATGTTTTTAAGATGACGCTTGACAATACAGTTAGCACATTGTTAGAAGTAGAGCTCCCTGAACTCATAAAAGATCTCTCATTGTCCTAGTACAAATTTGAATTGCTGTGCGTTTAGAAAATTTGCTTGCTGTTGTTTTGTGATTGATCACTGGGCTTTGTTTCCCGATCTGAATGTACTTTGTAGGAACTGTGTCGCTGTTAGGAAAATGATACAACAGCATGGCTTTGTCTCCAAAAATAATTCGTCCCACTGAGAAAATAAGATAAAATAAGAGGAGCATTCTGGAAAAATGAGCGATAGGGAATCCCAGATGTTAATTCACTGCTGTTTTAATGACTGCTACTGAGAATATTGCTAATAAATTCCAACCTCCAACTCCCAACCCCTTAAATTGCTTTCTGGCCCATTATTTATTTATTTTATAGCAATAACATTGTTTGTGGTGTCACCAAATGAAGCGTTCTCTCTCTCTCTCTTTTTGGCCAACCAGCCCTGTTAAGATTTCTGTTACAGTATTTTAATATGACGTCGCGATTGATGGAGCGCCTGTATTTATTTATTGCTTCAATTAGTAATCCAATATGGCTTGTGTTTGATCTTACCAGCTTCTGCACTGCATTGCTACATTTATTAGATTTCTCCTGCATTGTCTTCTTGTTTCAAAATGAATATGTGATGCCTCAGGAATTTTATTTATAGATGTCATAAATAAAAAGAAAAAATACATTGTTTTTGTTGTTTTGTCGTTAAGTTGTGTTTGACCCTTCATGACCCCATGGACCAGAGCACGCCAGGCCCTCCTGTCTTCCACTGACTCCCAGAGTTGGGTCAGATTCATCTTGGTCACTTCGGTGACCCTGTCCATCCATCTTGTCCTCTGTCATCCCCTTTTCTTCTTGCCTTCACGCTTTCCCAACATCAGGGTCTTTTCCAGCTAGTCTTCTTTTCTCATGAGATGGCCAAAGTATTGGAGCCTCAGCTTCAGGATCTGTCCTTCCAGGGAGCACTCAAGGTTGATTTCCTTCAGAATGGATAGGTTTGTTCTCCTTGCAGTCCAGGGGACTCTCAAGAGCCTCCTCCAGCACCACAATTCAAAAGCATCAATTCTTCGGCGGTCAGCCTTCTTTATGGTCCAGGTCTCACTTCCATACATCACTACTGGAAAAACCATAGCTTTGACTATGTGGATCTTTGTCGGCAAGGTAATGTCTCTGCTTTTTAAGATGCTGTCTAGGTTTGTCATTGCTTTCCTCCCAAGAAGCAGGCGTCTTTTAATCTTGGGGCTGCTGTCACCATCTGCCGTGATCATGGAGCCCAAGAAAGTATAATCTGTCACTGCCTCCATCTCTTCCCCTTCTATTTGCCAGGAGGTGATGGGACCTGTGGCCATGATCTTAGTGGCCACAGTATAGTATAGTTGAATAAATAAATTAGAAACCGTGTTCAGCACGATCCACCAACCAGAAGGAGTTCTACCAATTTCCACCAGTGGTAATGCTGCCGGAAATTCATTTTGATCACAGCCAGAAAGAATCTTGAGTAGGGTGTAGGGCTATGAGAGTGTAGGGCATGGAAGCAAATAAGGCACCCTAGCATGGTGTGAGAATTTTTTATACTGTGTAAAAAACAAAGGAGCACATCTCCCACCACAGTCCAATATAGGTTTGCCACTTCACTGACAGGCAATTTTCTTCACAGAGGGAATATCTTGGGCTTTTGCTCATCTCTGGGAGACTGCTGTGGTTAAGCAGACAGCAATGTGCTTTTGGGGTGCAAGACAGAAGTCTTGAACTTTCAGGCCTAGCCCAAGCGACTGACTGAGCAGAAAAGTGAAACATAATAGGTTTTTCGCAGGAACAAGAAAAGCTCAAGTTGGTCCACAGCTGCATTAACACATAAGTTGGTTTATATGCCAGCATGAAGACCGCAGGAAGCAACCCTGCCTTTTTCTCAGCTCTTGCGAAAGCTCAGAAGTAACTAGGTACAAACGAGAACTTATTTGTAATTATTTCCTTTCCCCAATTACAAACATTACTGCATGGTTTTAGCTTAATGATAAATAACTTCACTCCTTTGGGGGTGTAACATTAGCTTTTCATAGCTTATGGGATTTAAACTTCACTAAATGTTGGAATTGGAAAGGCACGCTGTTGAAGCGTTGGTGTGTGTTCTTGCTTGTTAGATGCCTTCTAACAAAGTAACTCAGTGGGTAGCTCATTATTTTTAAGCACGAGAAGAATTAAATGTTGGCAACAAACTACTTTGGGGGCTTTGGAATTGTGATTGTAATAAGTTAGTTTTCATAATTACTTCCTGAGCCCCCCCCATGCACCTCTTGGTCCCCCTGAAACCCCATCCGAATCCTTAGTCTTGCCACCCCCTTTTTAAAAAAACCCAAGAAGGTGGAGCTGTTATTTATGGAGGCTTCTGGGAGTGGCATTTCACCTTAAAAACAAGACTTAGGACGCAGCTTTAAAAAGGACGGAAGCTTTTTCGTGGTTCTTTCCTTCAAATCCGGAAGCGGGAGTCTAATAACTTAAAGGATGAGTTTACAGCAAGCTCACCAATGATGGGGCATGGAGCGGAAAGGTGGAAATGAGTGGGGAGAGGCACACAGGAAGCCTGGCTGAAGGAGGGTTGGATACTCTCTCCGTTTATATGCCCACTGAGACAACTACCTCACTTTGACGAATTTTTTTCCAGCCTGGTCTGAGACTGAAAGCGAGGCCTGGGCAGAGAGAACAGAGAGGAGAAAAGTTCACTCTTCGAACAACCATTCCTGGACTCCAGTAGACAGCGTGGCAGGCGAACGTGGCAATTCGAGAGGTATAGTCCAGTGGCTCCTCACCATGGGTCCCCAGAGATTCTTGGACTGCAATTCCCAGAAGCCTTCACCATTTGCTGAGCTGGCCAGGATTTCTGGGAGATGCAGTCCAATAACATCTGGAGACCCAAGGTGGGGAACCCCTGATCTATAGCCCCCAAAAGTAACATTCCCCATGTTTGGCTTGAAAAAGGAGAACACTAACCAAAGCAGGGGAAAATAATTGTTTTCCATCTATGAGGGGTCAAATGTTTGATTGTGTCGCAGATGGAATCTGTGAGATATTCACATTTTTTTTAAAAAAACGTGGTACACAGAGACACACACACTCACGCGGGTGTACAGCAGAGCTGCTAAAAATTTAAAAGTTGCGCTAATTAAGAAACGAGGACGAAAAAAACCCAAGCAACAGCTAGTGCTAAATATATCTCTACAACTCATTTTAGAAGCAGTCAAAATCGCATTCTTTTTCAATTACACCATATTAAATCAAAACGTTTTTACCAGAAAGTGTGAAAGGCATACAGAGAGGATGTCGGACTAGCTTGAGCCCATTGAGTGGCTGCTGAAAAGACTGGGGATATACTTTTTGTACTGATGCATTTTTAAATTGCTTTTTAATTAGGAGTTGTTTTAATGTTATCACTTGTTCTGTCACACTTTAACACAACTTTTTGTTTCTTTCTTTCTTTTCATCTGTGATTGTGAGAAATGCACAATTGTGAATTGTTGTGAGCTTCTCTGAGTCCCAGTTCTGTGAGAAAGACTGGGATAAAAGTTAATCAATCCAGCAGGAAGAATTTGCTATGTTATACATTGCTGCTCTGTCTGGGTCTTTCGTATGACTTTTGTTTACCATCACTCAGAGTCATATTTGTTCGGTCCTTTTAAATATTTGCATACTTATTTTTTTAGCTTTGACACTATCTTTTAATGATGTAAGGTAAAGGTTCCCCTTGACATTTAGTCATGTCCGACTCTAGGGTGCGGTGCTCATCCCCGTTTCCAAGCCATAGAGCCAGCGTTTGTCCGAAGACAGTTTCCGTGGTCACATGGCCAGCGCGAGTAGACACGGAACTCTGTTTACCTTCCCACTGAGGTGGTACCTATTTATCTACTTGCATTTTTACATGCTGTCAAACTGCTAGGTTGGCAGGAGCTGGGATGAGCGACGGGAGCTCACTCTATCGCATGGATTCGAATGGCTGATCTTTCAATCTTGCAGCCCGGAGCCTTCTGCGGTTTAACCCGCAGCGCCACCACATCCTTAAGAATACGGTGGCTCCACTCAAGAAGGAGAGCATTGTAGGAGGTGAGGTGGAGGAGAAAAAAGTGGAGTTGAGAAGCTGGAATATCTGCAGTTTGACAAACAAGAGGGAGTAAGGTACATATAATGTGTTTGAGATGTACAAATTTACAAACCAAAAAATACAAATTTGCATGTCTCTATGTATTGTGGTGGCAGTGCTTTTTTTAAATGATGTGAGACATTTCTTTATACTCCTTGTTCTTAACTTCAAATATTGTCTTTTGATGATGCAAACCATCGTTTTATTGTTTTCAGCTTCAAATATTGTCTTTCAAGGATGTATGCAGCCTTTTTCTTTTAAAAAAAGCAACAGCACATCAAGACTGCCCTTGTTAAAGTCCAAGAGATCCCAAGCAGCCTCTCACTGGGGGTGGGGGGAACAAAGGTACCAGGATCCAGTCCACCCCGCAAGGTATTGAGTCCAAAGACACGCACTGCACACTTGGTTATGACCAAGTGGAGGTAGGAGCACAGGGCTGGGAGCGCAGAGCCGGAACGAGGCATGGAGATGCAGGAGGCCAGCAGAAGCAAGCAAGGAAGGAGCAAAAACAGAAACAGGTGCAGGAACACTAGAGTACAGATACAGAGATGCAGGAGATCAGTAGGGGCAAGAGACCTTTGTTGCTGAAGCCCGTTCTGGAAGAGAGAAGCACTCATTAAATAGGGCCTCCCTCCAGGTTTTCAGGTGAGCCTCAGGAGTGGCCCAGCAGCTGCTATCCAGGCCAGGGCCCGGGCCTGCAAACACCTGGCCATTCCTGGGTCAGGCTGGCCCTGATCCTGCAAGTGCCAGGCCCTAATAATACTTTTAAAATAGAACTTTGCTTCATAGAATCATAGAATAATGGAAGGGGCCTATAAGGCCATCAGGTCCACCCCCCTGCTCAAGGCAGGAATTCAAATCAAAACAGATCTTGCAGAGGGTTGTCCAATTTCCTCTTGGATGCCTTCAGCAGTGGAGCGCTCACTGCCTGTGAAGGCGATTGGTTCCGTTGCTGTACTGCTCTAACAGTTGAGAAATTTTTCCTGATATTCAGCCAAAATCTGGCTACCTGTCGCTTGAGCCCATTGTTACGTGTCTTGCACTCTGGGATGATCGAGAACAGATCCTGCCCCTCCTCTGTAGGACCATCTTTCAAGTATTAGAAGACCGCTATCCTATCTCCCCTCAGTCTTCTTTTCTCAAGGCTTCCTGTCACCCTCCTCCATGCAGGAGAAGACCAACTTTCTAAATTCTCAATATTGTGAAGTTGCTAAGCCATCTGCTTAAAAAGCCATTTTTGTGATGTTGGGAAATTGAAAGCAGATGTGAAATTGACAGCCAGCCATCTGCTTATGTCTTGATCCCAGCAATTGCACATGCTGGAAATGAAGCAGGCAGCCCGAATCACACCTCTCTAGACAGGGACCCAGAAAGATGGAGGTAGGATCACTCTGGCAATGAGCCAGCTCAGGCTGGCATTTACATCATGTGGTTGCCAGCAAAAGGAGCAATATGGCCCATCTCCAACCCAGACCAAAACTGCAGGAGAAACACCTGTGTTGTTGTTGTTTAGTCATTAAGTTGTGTCCGACTCTTCGTGACCCCATGGACCAGAGCACGCCAGGCCCTGCATAGTTGCACCCAAAGTCGGAGAAAGCAGGAAAACAGGGCTGCTCCTTTCATCTCTAGAGGACAACGGGCAAGAGGTCTCCTCTGTGGAAGGAGGAGGAAATGATGGGAGAAGGAAGGAAGTGACATCAGAAACCCTAGGAATAGCAACAGCTGGTTGAAGGGAAGTCAGAGCAGGTAAAGGAAGCTTGAGGGGGACCCTCCCTCTCTCCTCCCCCCCATGCAAACACATGGATCTTCTCAAGTGTAAGCTGAGTCACATCCAGTTACTTCCACCAGTGACATGACCATGTTCCATTTCGTTCATGGCCTGAGGTTCTCCAGGTGGCTACCATTTTCCAAGCAGAAGCGAACCCTCCCCAAAGCATCACCAAATTAAGTAATCATAGACCATTAAAGATGCTCCAGAAGACCAGCAAAGATTCTGCTATACGAACGTCCCGATTCCTACCAGAAAAAAAAATCCTTAAATTGAATGTGGTTTGGAGGAGACGTTTACAGAAAGACAGGCAAGTTGGCGCTAGTTTCGAATCAGGCCTTTGCTCGCGCTAGAAGCCAATACGATTAAACGGAAGCTCCTGTACTTTGGGCATATCACAGGGAGACAACAGTCACCGGAACAGACCATTATGTGAAGAATTGTGGAAGGCAGAAAGAGAAGAGGATGGCCTAATGTGAGATGGATGGGTGCAATAAACAGAGCCATGGCCTTGAATTTGAAAGCCCTCTGCAGGGCTGTTAATAATAAGACCTTTGGGTGGTCATTAATGTACCATCAGTAAGAAGCAATTTAAAGGCACATAACCATCATGGTTGGGTAACCCAGTCGAAATAGGTAACATGGGTGGGCCCTCTCTTAGACATAGACCACTATCACCCAGTTTCTGTTTTAATTCTGAAGCTATATTTTATACATTTCTGAAATTACACCATATCCCCTGGGGAAGTGGACATGGACTTTTTACTCTGTCCTAAGTAAGACATGGGCACGCATGAAAAACTTTTTATTTACATCCACTCTGACAAAGGGAGCTTGTTGACTGTTTTATAGTTTTTCACTTTAGTTCTAAATAAAGCTATTCTCCGGATGGTGTTTGGGTTTCACTTTAAAATTCCCAGCACAGCTGCAAACATTTAATAAAAAGACCACTTGAAAGTTGTATATTTCTAAGCTTTTTTATTGCAGAATTTTGAAGGAGCGGCGGTGGGGAGGGAAGATCAGATCAGGGCCAAGGCGCTCAGAAAGTGTTAATCCTTTCTACTGCCATCTTTTCTGCAGATATAATGAACAGATGGTTTGTTGCACAGTTTTGGATTTTGGTTAAATTCCTCCAGCTGCACAGCACAAGTGCAGGGATTCACAGAGCATCTTCTAGATCCCCAGAGTAGTCCACTTTTTTTCTCATTAACTGGTACTTACAGACCAATAACTCACATTGAAACATTGGTAATAGAAAGAATAAAAATGTTTCATTTACTTACAAATCAACAGCAAATGGATGAACATGATAGCTTTAAGCAGAAGATTTCAACAGATTCTGGAGAGGAAAAAGGTACGGAGCAGAGAGGTGGGGCTCTCTTTGATTTCAGAGGTGGGGAAGGAATGATTGGTTAGTGCTGGATAGATTGACAGTCATTCCAGCCAAACTACTAAAGGCAGCATGTGCGCAGTGGGTCTTATCTAAAAGACTCAATCTTTTCCAAGCCTTGGATAAGTCATAGTTAGAACTAAGTGCCGTTCTTGGTTGAGATGAAATGACAAACACACTTGTTGAACACGAAAGCTTCCAATCTTTTCTTTGTGACACACACAGATTTGTGCATGCTGTTTTCTTTCTTTACCCATTCTTAGCAATCAGCTAATCAATAGCAAACAAACAACCTGACACCAACAGACTACAGAGAGGGAAAGAAACACCCAGCAGAGGGGCGGATCTCTCTTTGAGTTCAAAGGCTGGAAGGAATGATTGGTTAGTGCTGGATAGATTGACAGGCACCCCAGCCCAAAAAGGTCTCTCTCAGCCAAACATACTGAAGGCAGCATGCGAGGTTGCGAAAAATCTAATGCAGCGTGTTCTTCTCTGTTTGTGGTGTAGGAATCAGGTCTTTGGAGATACCGTTGCAAGCCTCCACTTTGCATGAAACTCATTGGGAGATCTTGAGCCAGTCATCTGTTTCAGCCAAGCCACAGAGTTGTTGTGGAAACTGATGGAGCTCATTGGCTGGAAGTTTTAAAGCAGCTTAGGTTGAAGTGATGGAAGGACCAGCCTCTTTCACATGTGATTACTGATTCCCTGGTCTATTTCTTAATCCCTCCCTTTAAAAACTTGCTAGGGGATTTTCATGTCCTTTCAATGCCTTTTCTCTCGAAATACATATTTCAAACCATTTTTAGCTTGAAACTGTGCCTTAGCACTGGGAGAAATGCAAAACTGGATGGACAGTTATGTTCTAAAGTGCACTCAGGGTGTGTCATTCCTTTTAGACTGGAATCTGTGAAGAGCACATTTATCATGGATTCCTAGCAGAGCTTAGAACAGTGGCCAAAATCTTACTGTGAAACATCACCTATTTTAGGGGAGCCACACAAATGTTATTTGCAATATGCTGCCCAACGAATACACACTGGGTGTGCCCAAGCCAGTAAACAACCTGCTGTTGTTTAGTCATTTAGTTGTGTCCGACTCTTCGTGACCCCATGGACCAGAGCACGGCAGGCCCTCCTGTCTTCCATGACCTCACGGAGTTGTGTCAAATTCATGTTGGTAGCTTTGGTGACCCTGTCCAACCATCTCAACCATCTGCCGTCCCCTTCTCCTCCTGCCTTCACACTTTCCCAACATCAGGGTCTTTTCCAAAGTATTGGAGCCTCAGCTTCAGGAGACAACCTAGGTAGGCCTGAATACACAACAGGTGTCTGAAATGATTGTGTGCACCAGTTGCATGGCTCCTGGTTTACCGCGCATGGCTGCGACAGGATACGAGCTGCTACTTTTTCGTTTTGGCTAAAAATCCCAGAATCCTCCACAGCCTATGACCTCCACAGCCTATGGCAGAGAGATTCTGACACATCAAAATATCCTGAATTTGGGCCAGATTGTTTCCAGAAAGAGGAACTGTAAGTGGAAAGAGCCTTTATGTTCCTAAATTTTAAGTCTCTTCTCATGCCCAAACTAGGTTTTTTCCAACTGCGACTGGGGGGAAAAGAGAGGGTAGACATGGTGAATCTAACGTGAAGGGGACGATTTGGAGCAGAACAGGACCAGAAGAAAATGGATTAAGTTGTATGTTTCTTAGTAACCACCGTCCTTTCAGGAACTGCTTGGCCTGGGGTGATTTGGGTTAAAAAAAAACTGCAAGAAAGAATTTATTTTTTTTTTAAAAAATGTGTAGTTTGAGCCACACAGAGGTGTTATATAGGATGGTGCTTGTTTGCACAACCTGGAAAAAGGTTTAAATTGCATCTGCGGTTACTGGAACCAATTCCCACCTTTTCAAAGGGTTTGCCAGTTGGTACTGTTAATGAAAAAGCTTGAGATGAGTGTTTGGACAAGTCAAAATGCATTCCCCCCATGCTTATTCTTCCTCACAATGAAATAGATGAGAAATGCACAGTCCAAGCTCCTAGAGTCCATCTAAAGCTTAAAAGTGGCTGTGGTGTCCCTGAATGGTCTTAAGAAACCCTGACACTGGAAGGGTCCTTTTTCTGAACATGCAGTTGGAAACAATATGCCCTGGGCCTGCCAGAAAGATGAACAAGGGGGGGGTGGTCCTATATCAAATCAAGCCTGAACCCTCTCTGGAGGCAATAATGATGAAACCGAGGCTGTCCTACTTTGGGCACATCGTGAGAAGGCAGGATTCTCTAGGAAAGACCATAACGCTGGGAAAAGTGGAAGGCAGCAGTAAAAGAGGAAGGCCAAATACCAGATGGATTGACTCATAAAGGAAGCCACACAGTTGAGTTTGCAAGAGCTGAGCAGGGCTCTTGAGAACAGGACATTTTTGAGATTGCTCACTCATAGGGTCACCGTAAGTCAGAGGTAACTTGATGGCGCGTAACAAGAACAACAAGGAAAAGGAATTAGAAGTGTCCAATTTGGAAAAAAATGTGAGGGAAGGATTAATCGCATGTACATTAGAGAAAAAGACGTTGGCATGAAAGGTTGCAGCAATGCAAACATGCCAGAATCTCCATGAACGCTTTTAAACCAGATATAGATTATCATGAACCTAGACAGGCGGAGCCCTCTCTTCTGGGAGTGTTCTGAAATTATTCCACAATTTAGGGGGAATGAAAATGTTTGGGAAAGTTATCTGATTGTTTATTTAGAAGTTGGAACTAGATCTAGAAAACATTACGGGTCGAATCCTGCCTGTTCCTTATGCTTACACAGTGCTTTGTTGTGCAAGCCGTTCAACAGTTTCCGAGCATGTGTAAAGAGGTATTCAACTGTTGATGGATTGATGCGGTAAAGGAAGCCACAGCCTCCCATTTATATGCCCCAAGTTAATAAGGGGACCTTTTTTTTCAGGGGGGGGGGGTATCCATGTTTCATTGGGTAACCATAGACTTCAAATACCTTGATGGCCAACACAACCCAAACATAATGCCTTGTTTGGAACATGTTATTTCAAAACTATGCTCATTTGTTTCCGATCCCTCCATGTAGCAATTTTCGCAGATTGAGTACGAAGTGCAGCCGGAGTTTCTGTTGCATTCCTGCTACTCATGGGGCTGATACCTCCTGGAGTAAGGGAGTTGAACAACGCTTCCTGCTTAAAAAAAAGATTGAGGTTTATTCTCAAAGGCTTTCACGGCTGGGATCTGATGGCGGTTGTGTGTTTTTCGGGCTCTTTGGCCGTGTTCTGAAGGTTGTTCTTCCTAATGTTTCGCCAGTCTCTGTGGCCGGCATCTTCAGAGGATAGGAGTCAGAACTCTGTGCTCTGGTGCAGTTTGCTTGGATAGTTTATTTATAGCTGTGGGATCAGCTTTTGTCCTGTTCAGGAGATTGGGTGATAATGGTGATGAGTGTGTTGACCTGTGTGTCTACCCAGCCACAAGGACCGGTGACCACTACACACAAAAGACCAGCTAACGACACACATCAATCACAGTGACAATCATCTCTACTCCTTATCACAACAATACACCCACAACAAAAAAACATGCTGATCACTATAATCACTCAGTCTCCTGAACAGGACAAAAGCTGATCCTACAGCTATAAATACTCAAATCCCAAACAAACTGCACCAGAGCACAGACAGAATTCCTGTCCTCTGAGACTGGAAAAATGTTAGGAAGAAAAACCTTCAGAACACAGCCAAATAGCCAGAAAAACCCACAACAATAATCAAAAATTGAGGTTGATTGTGTAACTCTCCCTTCCCCATGCTATAGATGTAACTGGGTGTAGTTTTTGAAGCTCTTTGAGGCCATGCCCATCTTTAATCCTTATGGGATTCTCCGTAAATCATCATATCCACTAATGCCTCGAGGGGAATAAACTAGTGAGCACTCCATCGCTGGAGGCCTTCAAGAGAAAATTGGGCAGCTGTCTGTCAAACCTGTTTTGATTTGGATTCCTCCCTTGAGCAGGGGGTTGGACTGGATGGCCTTAGAGGCCCCCTTCCAACTATATGATTCTGTGATTCATTTTGTGAAAAAAATCAAAAAGCCATTCCTGATTCTCAGCTGACCAGGTTTGGAGATTTTCCCCAGAGTTAAACAGCTTAATTGCCTGAACACTAGTTTCTGCTTTTGCAACCTCTTAATTGCAATCACTTCTTGAAACTGTAGCTTATTTTCTTCCTTAAGGAGCCTTCCTTTTCTTCAAAACCATTAAGGTGTCTGAACTTGCCAGCATCAGTTTCAACTCCAAGTTTATTTCTAGGTGCTGCTATTGTCGCATCTCGCTTGGATGTTCTTCTCACACTGCACGCAGCCCCTGCAATTAAATGTACCTGCAATTTTGAAATCATCAAAAAAAAAAAAAAAGGAAGGTCTGACAAGCATCGAGAAGGGAGGTGGGTAGGAACATCCTTCAAGTGGAAGGAGGAGAAACCCCCCACTTTCTAGCCTGCTTGTTGCAAACGTTTTCAGAGAAATAGCTGGTTTAGTCTGCTTGAGCAAACAACCAAATTTGAAACAGATACAAGGTATTGGACACTCTTAAGACCAAGTAATTTATTTGGATGTGGGTTTAGATAGGTCACAATCAGAAACATGGAGCACAAAGGCAGAAGTCCAGTAAGAAGTCACAATTAGACTCTAAAATAGGGTAGACCCACTGAATCAATGTAAGTCATCTAAGTGTTGATTTACCAAAACCCCATTGATTTAGTGAGACTATTTTAGTTGGGATCAATAACTAGCCCAAATTTCCCATTAACGTTTGGCATAGCAAGGTGCTCATTTTTAAGCGGCAGTAAACTAGGCCAGCTCTGTTTGGGATTTTGCAACAGGGCGATCCCCTTTTGGGAGGGTGCTGTGGCTTCCGTCGACCTCCAGAAAGACAGACCGGTGGGTTCTAGATCCAGTGAAGTCTGAACTCTCTTTTAGAAGCAAAAATGAGAAAACTGAGTCTGTTGTCATTTGGAAACGAGAAGACAAGATTCTCTGGAAAAGACAACGATGCTGGGAAGGGTTGTAGACCACAGGAAAAGAGGAAGCCAAAATACGAGTGACTCCCTAAATGAAAGACAGCTCTGAGTTTACAAAGGCTAAGTGGAGCAGTGGTGTTAATGATATAAGACAGTTCTGGAGGCCACTCATTCACCACAGGGTTGCACATAACAAAATATCCACTGAAAAACGAAGACAGTTCTTCCTATAGCATGTCTTCACATGGATCTCATGGGGAGAGGGAAGGAGTAGGTCATATAATTCAACCTGAGATGATCTGTCTTGCGCTTATTTTTCAGCCGGCATCAGCTACCGTTTGCATCTTCTTTGGCTTTTCTCTATAACCACGAATATCAGAAAGTTGTATTTAAAATTGAGCATTCTCAGCAATCTGAATTTCTTCAATGCTGCCCGTTCCAGATAATTGTCATTCTGGGTGAACTCTTCATACGGCTAAAAACTGTAGTCCAACCCCCCCCCCCCAACAATGTTTCTCATCTCCATTAGTCTCTCACCCTTTAGCCAACCAACATGAATTTGACCCAACTCTGGGAGGCAGTGGAAGACAGGACGGCCTGGTCTGCTTTGGTCCATGGGGTCACGAAGATTCGGACACAACTAAACGACTAAACAACAACAAATATTTGAAAACTATTAAGACTGACTCCGGGCTGAGTATAGCAGAACCTGGGGCTAATCCATCTGTGTCCACTTTCACAAAACTTCAGAGAATGGCTTTGTTGAGTCACAACGTCCTGAATCCCACAGCCTGATTGGCAAATGCCCGGTGAGGATTCTGGGGGCTGTGTGATAAAAAGGTACCTTTTACAAGTTCTATCCTCACTCCAAAGAGAAGATTTATTTATTTTTTTTGTATTCTTTTAAAATGACTTTTCTCGTTCACCTCCTTATAAGAACCGTGACAGAATTGAAAATACTTTTCAGAACTGTCACTTGACAGTAGGAGTTTGAGGGTGGGTGGATGAAAATTTTCACAACATTGTCAAAGCAAGGGGTAATAAGTCAATTTTGCAGGAGGGATGGGAAAAGAGGCACCTTGAAATAACTTTAAATTTTGCTGAATTGTAATATCCTGAGCAGCGAAACAAAATTCAGCATCACTTCGGCCTAGTGCTTTGCTTTTTTTATGACCAAGATATACTTAAAATGCTTTAATAAGAAGCTGACAGCACATACCAAGATCCAGGTCTATAGACCCTGTATCCTGAGCACACTCCTGCACTGCAGTGAGTCCTGGACCCTTCATGCACGGCAGGACAGGAGGCTGAACACCTTCCCATATGCGTTGCCTCCGATGCATTTTTGGTATCACCTGTTAGGACAAAGTTCCATATAGAGGAGTCCTAGAATGAGCTGGAATCTTTAGCATGTATACATTACTGAAACAGCGATGTCTACATTGGCTTGAGCATGTTGTGAGAATGGCTGATGATCGGATTCCAAAAGACCTCCTGTATGGAGAATTAGTGCAGGGAAATCGTCCCAGAGGGAGACCACAGCTGCGATACAAGGATATCTGCAAGCGGGATCTGAAGGCCTTAGGAATGGACCTCAACAGATGGGAAACCTTAACATCTGAGCATTCAGCCTGGAGGCAGGCGGTGCATCACGGCCACAACCTCCAACTTTGATTCAGAGGACAGGTTGGCTTGTACCGGCTATCGTGTCTCACTGGTGGTGGTATTTTGCTAGATGTCAGAATGGAGATACCAGCCTCAGCTTCCAAGATCCACACAGTCTTCACTACATATACCAAGAATGTTTTCACTATCCAACACTAATCATAATTACAATAATCATGTGCTATCAAATTAATTCTGAGTGATGGTAACCCTTTTCAGTGTTTTCTAGGTAGAGATATTCAGAAGTGGCTTACCATCCCCTTCCTCTAGGGGGCGCCCTGGGACTGTGCAGCTTGTCCAAGGCTACCTAGGCTGGCTCTACTCACAGGGAGGCCCAGTGGAGAATCAAACTCCCAGTTAGAGATGGGCACAAACTACGGGTTTGGTGTAGTTCGTGCTCGTTTGGCGAATGGCCGAACAAGTGTCCTGTGGTTTTGCGTCCTGCCCCTTCTGGCAGGTGCCCACTCAGAAACAGCACCTCAGCTTCCCTGGTTCACCTCGGGCACTGCCTCTGAGTGGGCACCTCCTGGAGGGGATGGAGTGCTGAACCACAGACCACCTGTTCAGCCATTCGCCAAACCACTACCAAACCAGCTGTTTGTGCCCAACTCTACCCCAATCTCCGACTCCAAAGCCAGATACCTAAACCACAGACAAATCCAACATGGGAAGTAGCTAAATCCAGTTATTCTCTCTTTCAGACTCTGATATTCTCAGGTTTTTATGTTCTTCCTCTCAATAAAAGGTAAACAGTAACGGAGGAGCAGAAAACATGATGTTTAGTTGCTACCAAGTGTTTTGCAGCAGACAAATTACAGTTGAATTAATAGTTTCCCAGAGTGGTCAACTAAATGCCCCCAGGAAGCTGTCAAGAAATGTTTAAGCGCAATAACCATCTCTGAGCTGCCTCCTCCTCCTCTCTCTCTTTTATCCTTCTCAGATACCAGCTAGCTCTACCCTCCTGATCGCACTTCCGCATATCTTAAAGTCCAAGCTATCTGCTGAACCAAGGTTTCCCAACCTCTTTCAAGTCACAACCTCCTTTTATAAGAGCCAAGCAACCTGCAACTGGGAAGAGTGAAGGCAAGAGGAGAAGGGGACGACAGAGGCCGAGATGGTTGGACAGGGTCATCGAAGCGACCAACATGAATCTGACCCAACTCCAGGAGGCAGTGGAAGATAGGAGGGCCTGGCGTGCTCTGGTCCATGGGGTCACAAAGAGTTGGACATGACTTCACGACTAAACAACAGCAACAACCTGCGACCCCCTGCCACATATGCATAAAGAGGCATTTTAATGGGGTAAAGAAAACACATTAAAATAGATTGTTCGGAATGTAATTATAACCTAATATTTAATGGGACGGCTGCCTTTCCTTCCGGGCAGCCAGCTTCAATATTTGCAGCTTGGTGTTTATAAAAGCCACTTGACAGTCCCTGAATGGGCTCTGGGAGGTGGAGGTAATGAGGGTGGGTCAAAATTCAGTTTTACTAGGGAAGAGCAAGTTTTCCTTCAGGAAGGGGACATTGTTTCCCTTTCATCCACCCTCCAAGATGGCAGAGGGGCATGGAATCACTTGGTTGGTGGTGGCAGCTTTTCCCTTCTCCGCCACCGTTTCTCCCCCTCTCGGCCTGCTGCCGTCTCCTTGCTTCTCAACGCTCTCCATGTGGTCAACCTGGCTCTCATGGGCTGTGGCTGGGTCCCACATTCTTGTCTTTCCTGTCCTGCTCCCTGTCTGAGCCAGCCAGCCACCAAAGTGAAGGAACAGTTGCTAGTACCACTGCCAGTGGAGGACAGCTTACAACTAGTGGTTCCCAGGGACCTAGGAGCCCCACCGAAAGAGGAGAGGGGTGCACCTGGAGGGTCATATGCCCCTCCTCTGAAAACATGGCAACTCCTCTGGAAACACTTTGAGACCCACCCCCTTGGGGGGGGTCCTGATCCACAGGTTGGGGACCTGGTGTGCTGGAGGGGTGCCAAAATATTTTGCTACCTGGTGCAGAGCAGCAAGTGTAACCTCACTCCCATCACGTTGTACAGTACTCATGGGCAGTGATGGGCTGCAACTGAGGAAGGGTCCCCCCCAAAAAAATTTGGGGCGAGGCCCCCACTGTCCTGGTCTAAGAGCTGCCCATGTCCAAAGCCAGTCAAATGATTTTGCCACACGAGGCAGAAAATCCCACTTTTCCCTGGCTGCAAAAATTCACTCCTAACAAATTCGATTGCGACCCTTTCACAGCACCCAGAATCTGATACCTAAGGCAGCCGGCTCGCTTTGTCAAATGACAGGGCCGGCCCCGATCTGCTGGATTAGGATACAAAGGAAAAGTCATTGTTTAAAATCAAGGATGATGGGGGAGAATGCAAAATGGTACTAATCGTACGAGGCTGAGCCGCCCGCAACATCAGTCCCCTGAGTTTTTACCTGTTGTCACCTTCAGAATTAAACAAGGAGGTGTAAAATTTTAATTTGCAATTAAAAATTTATCTCTCTTATTAATTGATTAAAGCATGCCAGCTTTCCAAATAAACACAACAGGACGCAAATGTTAAAAGAATGGAAAAGGGCTGGAGCATGGTTACCTGGGCTTGTGAAAAAGTGAGAAGGACACACACACACACACACAAAGAAGTGGCATATCGGATAATCCGACAGCAGGGATGATTCATCACACAAGAGCTGCTGGTTGGAGGTGGGTGGAGAAGGATATTTTAATTCCGGAGCCAGCCAGCCTCTCAGAGGTTGACAGCTGGGAGCCGGGAGGGAGAAATCCCAGGGGTGTATTTATTATTTAGAGAGGTGTTTGCTTGATCCCACCGCACCTTCTTCCAGAAACCCAAATTAGCTAATGAATGTCACGGGGGAGGTGACTTATCCCAGGGATTTCCTGCAGTGAATTCTCATCATTTTAATTAAGTGTGGAATGCCAGAGTTGACATTAGAGAGGTGTGTTTTCTCCCTTTCGCTCCATAACAAGATTAGCTCAGGACATGGAAGGAGACAAAAGAAAGCCAATAAAATAAAATAAAAATAACAATAAAAATGGAAACAAAATATGCGGCTTGTTTCTTTTAATGGGTGAACTGGAGCTGGGTTCAAATTTAAGGTTGGAAAAGTCATTTTTGGATTTGAAAAAAAAACTTTTTTCCAAAGCTGAGTTTGAAACAGCTCTGCCGTAAAAAGGTGTGTGTGTGTGTGTGTGTGTGTTTTAAAGCAGATTTCTAACTATACAGCTGACACAGAATTTATACTGTGTATCTGCAGCATTTTCTCCCTAGAAGTTGGTAGTTTTTATCAGTTATGACTCCTGTACATATTAGCCTTAATTCAGGAACAAAAGTTATCTGGCTATACCTGCCCCCTGATAGGTTGTGTTGGGGGTTGCCAGAAAGAGCACCTCTCTGACACTGGAGTTTTTCCTGGGTTCACACTCATCCTGACATTTTTTAAGGCTTCTGCCAATATTACTGTTTGCCCGTGTATTACAAATTTCCATTCCAGCGCCTTTCAATACATAAGTAATGGTCTGGCTCTATGGGGTGGTGCTCAGCCCTGTTTCCAAGCTGTAGAGCCAGCGTTTGTCTGTAGACAGTTTCCGTGGTCACGTGGCCAGCATGAGTAGACACGGAACGCTGTTTACCTTCCCACCGAGATGGTCCCTATTTATCTACTTGCATTTTTACATGCTTTCGAACTACTAGGTTGGCAGGAGCTGGGACAAGCGACAGGAGCTCCCTCCGTTGCGTGGATTCGATCTTATGATGGCTGGTCTTCCGACCTTGCAGCACAGAAACTTCTGCAGTTCAACCCACAGCACCACTATGTCCCTAAGAATAAGGTGCCTCCACTCAAAAAGGAGAGAGGAGGTGAGGTGGAGGAGAAAAAAGTGAAGTTGAGAAGCTGATAGATCTGCAGTTTGACAAACAAGAGGGAGTAAGATACATGTAATGTGTTTGAGATGTACAAATTTACAAACCAAAAAATACAAATTTGTATGTCTCTGTGTATTGTGGTGGTGGCGCTGCGGGTTAAACTGCAGAAGCCTCTGGGCTGCAAGGTCAGAAGACCAGCCGTCCTAAGATCAAATCCACATGGCAGAGTGAGCTCCTGTCGCTCGTCCCAGCTCCCACCAACCTAGTACTGTAGTTCGAAAGAGAGATGAGTGGAAGAATATAAAGCCCAGTTCCATTTGCAAGCTGCAAACAAGGATGATTGCTGTGGATTGACAGGCAAGGTAAATGTAACCGTCCCAACACATCACTGTAGTCTAGGAGTGTTGGATTACAATGTCCATGATCCCTTAACTTAGCTAGTTAGGGGATGCTGGGCATTGTGGCACAACATTTCTGGAAGGCGACCAGATTTCCTATTTTCTTTTTCTGTTTTTTGTTGTTGTTTCTTTTTAATGCATCACTTTGGGCTATCTTTGTTGTAAAAGGAACTGAGGAATATTCCCCTGTACACAATCATCATTCAGATGCAACACGGGGCCTAAATGGTTTTCATTATAAGAAAGAAACAAGAAACTTTTGCTTGTGTGAGTGGAACATAATCCATTTCTAATGGATTTTGTTGCAAAATGACCCACTGTACAGATTTGTTAGGAAGGTGATGAGCAGGGCATTCAAACTTCCTTACCCGGCAAAAGATTATATTTCCATATTAAGAGTCAGCATTATGAGGCCAGGCAGCCGGACTGAAAGCCCCAGCTGAAAGCTTCTCACTCAGTTCTCATGCAATCCATAGTTAATGTCCAATTACATCATGTATAATTGGTTTCAGTCCGTTTCTGTACTTTAACAATCAAGGGCAGTGTTAATTAAATTCAGATAGTTGTTCAAGTCTTCACAATAATGGGATTTTGAAGATCAAAGACTTCATTTACACAAATAAACTGAACAAAATCAATTAATTATACAATTGCATAAAGGTTGGTCTTCCATCTCATCCGACGTGTGTCTGTCACAAAGATTTCTGTGACTCTGTGTTCCTGGGCTGCTGTTGTTGTTTCGCTCAGAAGGGTTGTATGGGAAATAGAAGCCGGCCTTTCCTTACTTCTACAACCTGTTGCTTTTCTAAAACAACATGAGTTCCTTCCAGAGGAGATGTGGGGTGTGAAGGATTGTACCCCTCCAAGCTCTTATTTTTTTTTCAAATTTTACTTTAAAAAGTCCTTTGTGGAGGTAATTTTTCCAACACTGTTGGAAAGCTTTTTTTGTTTTGTTTTTAACAACCTCACCTGCTGCCTTTAGTAGGTTTGGTTGGGAGGGACTTTTCTGGGCTGGGGTGACTGTCAATCTATCCAACAGTAACCAATCCTTCCTTCCTGCCTCTGAATTCAAAGTGATTCCCACCTCTTTTCTCTGTGGCCTTTCCCCCTCTCTAGAGCCTGTTGAAGTCTGTTGCTGAAAGCGGTCAGTCATGTTTGGCATGTTCAGTGGTAAGCAACATTTTATTCATTTTTTACTACAAGCATTGAAGAGTGAGTTATTGAGACTATAAGTGCCAGTTGATGAGAGAAAGGGGGGACTTGAAGCTATTCTGCTTTGTGAATCCCTGCATTTCTGTTGCACTGCTAGGGGAATTTAATTAAAATTCAAAACTCTGCAAGGGATGCTTCATCCATCTAGTTTAGAAGTGTCTGCAGTTAAATGCTGCAGCTGTTTAGACTCACTGAAATTAACAGTTAGGAAAAATCTATGGCCTCTCCCCCAGCTCATTATGTCCGAACTTCCAGCAGAATCGGTGACTTACAAACTCAAATGCTTGACCTTTCATGGACCAACATCCCACCATTGAATTAGAATACATCAGCCCCTCCTCCACATCACTGGAAGTGTATTTCACCCCCTCCAAACCCCCAGAAACCCTCAATTTAAGGCTATTTTCCCCTTTAAAATAAAACTAACCATCTAGTCACTCCAAGCTTCAGAACAATGTTCAGAGGTAGATAGGTTCAGCCTTTGGGTGAGGTACCGGTTCGTGTGTGTATGTTCCATTGTCACCCACCCCATCATCATCATCATCATCATCATCATCATCATCATCATCATCATCATCATCATCATCATGATATGCTGTCAAGCTATTTCTGAGTTATGTTGACCCTTTTCAGCGTTTTCCATTTAGAGGTGGTTTACCCTTCCCGTCTTTTGGGGGTGCTCTGGGACTGTGCAGTTTGCCCAAGGCTTACCTAAGCTGGCTCTACTCCTGGGAGGCTCAGTAGGGGAATCAAACTCCCAACCTTTGGCTCCACAGTCAGGTACCTAAACCACTGAGCTATCGAGCCTGCACAAATTGACCTCCCCTTTTCTTTTTCTGGCAGCAAATAAAGGACGAAAGCCATGCTTTCCCAGCCTGTTCCCCCAGTTCTCTGTCCCCAAAATCTACACCAATAATCAGAGAAGAATGTGTGTGTGTGTGTGTGTGTGTGTGTGTGTGTGTGTGTGTGTGTGTGTGTGTGTGTGTGTGTGTGTGTGTGTGTGTGTGTGTGTGTGTGTGTGTGTGTGTGTGTGTGATGTATCTGGTACACGAGCAGAACTTTCTCCAGCTCTCACTTGGGTCCACAACGCATGGAACACTTGGCATGGACATGTTCACCTGTTGGGTGTTGGGCATATCTGAATGAGATTTGATGGACTTCCTGCATTGGCAGGAGGTTGGACTACATGACCCTTCGGAATTCTTGCCACTGTAAGGTTCCACGATTTTATGATGTCCTTTGAGAGATACGTAATTGTTGGGATCAACGTCTTCAGGATCAGTGAATCCTACTTTGTTGCTACAGGTGAAGCGGCAAAGGGTAACCCTTCCCCACCCACGTCAAACTGTAGTAGCCAAGGCCAGCCAAATGCGCCTGAGGCGGACAATGGTCCTCTTCCTTTATTTGGCAGAATAGATCATCTTTTAGTTAAGATCTGCTGCTCTTTCACGACACCCTGAAAGAGCTGCCTTGGGTGTCCAACTCACTCTACCTCGTAGTAAGGCCAGCAGTGCTGAATCACCCACAACGCCTTCTGCGTCTTACCTTTCTGCTGCTAAGCAACGCTGATTTACCTCCCTCTGGGCCAGCAGAGAGAACAAGTGGAGCGCAGTCCAGACGAGGCTGTCAAGCTGTGTTTATAATTTCAGGACAATGTTCCCTTGAGGGATGATGACCAAAGGAAGCAGAGGCCGTTAACTGGTCTCTTCACACATATGATGAGTGGTCATCTGTCTATCCGAGCCATCGCTTCAAGACCATGTAAGCAGGACACCTAAAACTTGACGTGCATACTCAGGGCACCCCAGCGGCATACACGTCTTTGCTTGCTTAAATGGATTAACTAATCCTCCTCAAGTTAGTACTTTGCTGTGTTTGTAGCCTGATGTACCTCTGTGAGCCATTAGGTGAGTCCTTCATCTTCCAAGGTCCAGATGTGGAGAATACTCATGGAAAGGGTTAAGGTCTCCACATGCCACCCTCCACATGGAAGCAATACAGTGAAAACAGCATTGAAGGGAAAAGGGACTAGCGCAGTGGTTCCCAACTTTGAGTAACCGAGGTGTTCCTGGACTGTAACTCCCAGAAACCCCGGTCAGCACAGCTGGTGATGAAGGCTTCTGGGAATTCCAGTCCAGGAACATCTGGGTCACCCAAGGTTGGGAACCATTGAGCAAGAGCACTCCCCTGTAGCAATGGTGGCTACATATAGATGTCTGATATCTGAATAGACCAGCAGGGTCCAACTCTAGCAGTCAGTAACGTTACTTGAAGGCTTCTGTGTCTCAGACTAGGGGCATTTCCTTGGGTCAGGGGGCTGCACTGGCCCCCTTGAGCCAACCACCGCACACTGCCTCGTTGTCTTACCTTTTGCATCGCCTGTGCCCCACTCCCTCCACAAAAGAGCTGGGCCCAAATGGCCAGTTGTGACCCCAATGAGCCTCCAAAAGTTGTGAGTGATCATTTGGGGCCCCTTTGCAACTTCTTGTCTTAAGCCTGGGGTGGTGGTGGTGGTTTCAAAACCAGAAGTGGTGTTCTTTGTGAACCGAAGCTAGGGGCAGCTGCTCCCAGTGGCTTCATGGCTCCATGCAGCCAGAGGCCAGGATTGCTCATAGAATGGGATGGTGGGCACACGTCAACTCAGAATTGGAAATGGGTGGGTGGGTGGGGAGAAAACACCCCCTGCCATGGTCATGGGCCACCTTTGGGTCATACTTCATCTGCCACCAAACTAAGAGCGATTCTCTTGGAAAAATTCCTCCCCATGCTGACTGGAGGATGGGTGGAACTGCAGCCCCCTATATATACGTGGTGGCGCTGCGGGTTAAACTGCAGAAGCCTCTGTGCTGCAAGGTCAGAAGACCTGCAGTCATAAGATCAAATCCATGCAACGGAGTGGGTCCCCGTCGCTTGTCCCAGCTCCTGCCAACCTAGCAGTTCGAAAACATGTAAATGCGAGTAGACAAATAGGTACCACTACGGTGGGAAGGTCACGGTGTTCCGGGTCTAAGTCATGCTGGCCACGTGACCACGGAAGATTGTCTTTGGACAAACACTGGCTCTATGGGTTGGAAACGGGGATGAGCACCGCCCCCTAGAGTTGGACATGACTGGACAAATTGTCAAGGGGAACCTTTACTTTTTATATACAATGAACCAGTGTGGTGTAGTGGTGTGATGGACTCAGTGGAGTTAGGTTCATATCCCCCACTCATCCATGCAAGTGACAGGGCAAACCACTCTTTTAATATTTCACATACCTTGAAACCCTATGAAGTTGACTATAAGCTGGATGTGACTTGACGACATATAGAGATAGCACTTCTATAATGTTTGTGATAACCCATGTTCTAGCTTTCAGTTCCCAGTTCGAGGTTTTGTTCAGTCATTATCCAAACCATGATACTGCTGTTGAATATTCCTGTCATGCGATTCTCTCCTCGGTTATTGTCTCTTGTTATATGGCTGATGGATTTTTATTTGGCATGTGTATTATTCGCTGATTTGATAAACTCGTTCTGCTTTGTTTCATTTTATATTTCAGAGCGGCACTGTAAATATGTCTTTCTTTAAATTGAAAGCCCCAGCTTAAATAAATAAACCTCTCACAGGATGGCTTTGTCTGTCTTGCTGGGCAGAGAGCTGCCTTTATTAACAGCTTTTCTGGCTGCTTTTCTTACTATCTCAGAGCATACGGAGGCAACGCTCAAAAGATTTTGGAAGTTTAATGACCAGATAATCCCATTTCTGTCTAACTATCCTAGGAAACATCATCTATTGTACTATTTATTTGAAATCTTTCTAAACCCCCTTCTTTGGGGGGTGAACCGTCTGCTAAGATGTCTTATGTAAAAAAACAAAAAAGATAAAAACATAAAACAACAAGGGTGCATTCCAAGAAAATGCTTTGATTTAAAACAGCATTTAAAAACATTTCGCCATCCAGCAACAACATGCTAGTAAAACTAGTACAAACAACTTAAGAGAGAGAAAAAATAAAAACAGCAGAAATATAAACCATGAAAAAAAAAAAAAACAGAAGTGGAATTCAGCATAGACAGAGCTATGAAAAGTTACTTTTTTTGGACAGTAGCTTCTGGAATCTCCCAGTAGCTATGATAATGGGTAGACTGTGGTAAATTTATAAGGATGAGACACGCAGCTTTTCTTCATCCCTAAATGCCAGAATCGTACAGCCATATATTTTGGGAGTTAAAACATGATCCTTCTCCTCAGTGATTCTGCTTTCTGGAGGTGTAGTCATGAAAATGGAACTTTTTAAAGCTCTAAACTTTTTAACAAAAATTGATTCAAAATAAGCGGGACAGCATGCCAAAATCCCTTTAAATGCCCGCATACCAATTTTTCCCTTGGTTTTTTATGGGCCTGTCTTCTACACGAGCACTGCCAACCCAATAAACTGAGCAAATATTTGAAATTTTAAATCAGATAAGGACAGCAACGATAACAATTGTACAAACACAACCCAGATGGGGTGTTACCGTCCCATGGCAAATGCCTCTGAATTCCAGGCACAAACAAAGCTCGTCAACCGCAGAAAACAAAACTCCACAAAGCCTCTCTAATCCGAATGTGCCAGACACCAAATGTCAAAACGTTTCATAGGAAGTCGTCCCAAGGCAAAATCTTCAAGGGCCTAAAATGAAGTATATGTAGAAGGATTCTATATTTCAATCATGGGATTAACAGCCACAGTTTCACTTATTCGCGGATACGGGGGTCCTTCTGCACAACAGGTGCAAACACAAAATTTTACTGTAAGAGTTTGCCTTTCCAAGATCAGTCCTGCAAACAGGTAGTGAAATCTTGAAAAGAGAAGACTCCCTGGAAAAGACCCTGATGTTGGGAAAGTGTGAGGGCAAGAGGAGAAGGAGACGACAGAGGATGAGATGGTTGGACAGGGTCATCGAAGCGACCACCATGAATTTGACCCAACTCCAGGAGGCAGTGGAAGATAGGAGGGCCAACGTGTTCTGGTCCATGGGGTCATGAAGAGTCGGACATGACTAAACGCCGACGTGATTATAAAGTTTCAGTTTGGAACGGAAGAGGTTTTAACAAGACAAGAGCTTCGATTCTCTTGGAGCAAGAGTTAGACTCTAACCACTTGGGTTTAATAGCAGTTGTGTGCTGTTTCTAAGTACAGAATAGTCTCCCATTCTCTTCTTCTGGGGGAGATACTGTGGGGCCATGAACCCTGCCCAAGGCTACACAATCTGACTCTTCTCTCCTAGGGGGACACAGTGGGGAGACAAACTCCCAGCCTGTGGCTGCACTACCTGGTGCTCCATCTCACTGAGCTACCTAGCCAGCCACACCACCGTGATTATTGCTGCTGTTTAGTCGTTAAGTCGTGTCCGACTCTTCGTGACCCCACGGACCAGAGCACGCCAGGCCCGCCTGTCTTCCACTGCCTCCCAGAGTTGGGTCAAAGTCATGTTGGTGATGAGACACCACCGGGTCCCTTCCAGTTCTGCCTTTCTAAGATTCCCACAGTCTTGAGCCCGGATGTTGAGCATGGCATTACAGGTTTGCCTTGAATTATTGGAAACAACAAACCATACAGACAAGCTTTTGGTTTTGCTCTTACATTTAAATTTCATTGAAATTTGGCTTCGATCTCCGAACCAACCAGGTGAGCTTGGCAGTTCGAGGCCTCATAGCATTTCTTCTGAGCTTCGATGGGTTCTTCTGCACACCTCCATGAGGAAGGATGCATTTTTCAGAACGGTCCTTGATATAGAAACATATTTTATTCAGACTGTCAGTGCGAGTGGCAGAAACGAAAATGAAACAGATATGTGTATTTTAACAAAGCCTGCCTGCTTCTTTTAGATTGAACTCTTAATTTTTTTAAAAAAGGAAAAAAAAATTCCAACACTTTTGCCTATAATTAATTGTATAATTGTATTTTATATGCTATTTTAATGTGTTTTAATTTATGTAAGCCACCCCGAGTAGACGTTGTCTAGAGGGGCAGGGTAAAAATTGAATGAATGAATGAATGAATGAATGAATGAATGAATGAATGAATGAATGAATGAATAAATAAATAAATAAATAAATAAATAAATAAATAAATAAATAAGCAAGCCTTGTATATATTCCAAGAAGTTTTGATATGAATGATGGATGGGCTTTGTCCTAGGTACCATTCCCACAGGGGGTTAAGAGTTTAACCTATTTATGTAAATAGTTGTTACTTCCTAAGAAGCTGTGTCTGTTCTCAGAGGAAGCCAGCGAATATCAGCGAATCCTTGTTGCAATAGCTCAGATTGAAGCTTACCTTTCGGGGCAAATAGACTATCTGTAAATTTGAGCTGCTAACATTCTGAAGCACAGCTTGGAAAACCTATCTTCTGGAGAACAACTCCCAGAAAGCCCCAGAACGGCCACACTACCTACTTATGTTTGGTGACCTTGACACTGCCAACACAGTGCTGTTGCCTCTAGTAGTATGAGACACCATCATGTCATGTCTAACGTAGAGGGATTGTTATAGAGGTTTTGAGGTATGTGAGATGTCTGCAGATCAATTCACCATTGCTCTCCTTCTCCGCCTCCCAGTGAGTTTCCATAGTTGAGTGGAGATTTCAGCCTAGACCTTCTGAATTATAGTCCAGCACTTTATCACATTGACTTTTGTTAAGACGGAGGAAACCACACTGCAAACTTTAGATAGCTGAAACACGTTGAACAATTGGACCCCTTACCTGTGGGGTCAGGATCCATTGATTCACTTATCCACAGTCTGAAAAATATTAAATATATTAAAAGAAAATCCCTAGATATATATATTTCCAAAGATGAAATTATCAGAACTGGCCACTAGGGGGAACCAGAGACCATGCTGCGTAGAGCATTCGCTACCAAAATAGTGTTCCTATAATCCACATTTTCACCATCCGCAGGGGTCTTGGGACTGATCCCCTGTGGAAATGGGGATCCCACTGTATTCCTCCCCCCCGTATTTAAGGACACACTTTGGAATAGGGAGCAGTGACAAGAAGGTTAAGTAAAGCCAGAGGAGATTGATTTTACCAGGCCTGACGTAGGGGCAATAGTCATGGACTGAATACAGGCTAGGTTTCAGAGGCAATTACTTGAAAAAGATAAGAGGAAAACCTGACCTGTCAAGCATTGGAGGGGAAAAGGAGGAGAGGTCAATGATGCCATTAATGTCTCAAAGATAGTTTCATACATGGAGAACGGGGAGCGTGCATGGAGAAAATAGAGCTGTCTATACTTAGCTTCTCCCATGAAAAGAGAGAAAGGTGTTCTTTCAGAGCATGAATAGGATATGTCAGGAGGTTGCCTGCATTGTCTTCTTGACAGAAAAGATATGAATTACTTTTCAAGCCCAAAGGCCACAGGAAAAAAAACACAGAAAGAGAGAGACACACACAAATCCCCATTTCTCCATCATTCTCGCAGGAACAGATTCTAAGCTCAGTTCTTCCACAACCCCGTACAGTGGTGCCTCGCTTTACGATTGCCCCGCATTACAATGAAAGAGCTTAACGACGATCTTTTTGCGATCGCAAAACAATGGTCTGAATGGGGGAATTTTGCTTTGTGATGATCGGTTCCCTGCTTCGGGAACCGATTCTTCGCAAAACAACGTTTTCTGAACAGTTGATCGGCGGTTTCAAAATGGCCACCGGGTGATTAAAATGACTCCCCGCTGTGTTTAGGGATGGATTCCTTGCTATACAGGCAGCGAAAATGGCTGCCGTATGGAGGATCTTCGCTGGACAGTGAGTTTTTACCCCATTGCAACACATTGAACGGGTTTCAATGCGTTTCAATGGGTTTTTTATTTTTGCTTTATGATGTTTTCGCTTAATGGCGATTTTCCTGGAACAGATTATCGTCGTTAAGCGAGGCACCACTGTACTCCAGTTTTCAATGATAGAACTGTGTTGGTCGCATGTTGACGTCTGTAGCCAAAAAAGAAAAGAAAAAGAAGGCCAACAGGTGTGGCACCTGAAAGATGAGAAAATTGGTTTGGGGGTGAGCTTTTTGTGAGTTACAACCTACACCTTCAAAGACCTGAGGCATGGTAGTGAGCCATGGAGGTAGATAGAGAGGTGACATGGTAACGAAGTGGGCACCATGAAAGAGAGGAAAGTAAGTGCGAGGATTATGTCCGGAAAGGGCTTGCCGAATGACAAGGGTAGAGTCGACACCAGTAATGATCAGCGGACGTCTTGCTCACAGCCTTGTCAACAGACAGATGGTTTTCGAGGTAGGCTAGAACCAACAGATGTATTTGGGAACATGTTTTCATGGATTATAATCCCCTTAGCAGACACATGAGGGAAGAAGTGACAGAAAATACATACAGGATTCTTTGAGAGGCATGTGGCGGAGACGGGCAGGAAAAATGTACAATAAAAAAAGATCTCTAGCCTTTTTATCAGCAGTGTCTTCCTGAACGGGGAGGCTGAATCACAATATTTCCAGAGTCAATGTCTGTACTTCCTCTGAGGACCTGCTGGAACTCCCTGTTACCAGAAAATTGCTATAGTAAAGAAGATCAAATCTCTCAAGCGAATATTGTTGTTCTTTAGTCGCTAAGTTGTGTCCGACTCTTCGTGACCCCATGGACCAAAGAACGTTGGCTCTCCTGTCTTCCACTGCCTCCTGGAGTTGGGTCAAATTCATGTTGGTCACTTCGATGACACTGTCCAACCATCCCGTCTTCTGTCGTCCCCTTCTCCTCTTGCCGTCACACTTTCCCAACATCAGGGGCTTTTCCAGGGAGTCTTCTCTTCTCATGAGATGGCCAAAGTCTTGGAGCCTCAGCTTCAGGATCTGTCCTTCCAGGGAGCACTCAGGCTTGATTTCCTTTAGAATGCATAGGTTTGTTCTCCTTGCAATCCAGGGGACTCTCAAGAATCTCCTCCAGCACCACAATTCAAAGGCATCAATTCTTTGGCGCTCAGCCTTCTTTATGATCCAGCTCTCACTTCTGTACATCACTACTAGAAAAACCATAGCTTTGACTGTGCAGACTTTTGTTGGCAATATGATGTCTCTGCTTTTTAAGATGCTGTCGAGGTGTGTCATCACTTTCCTCCCAAGAAGAACAATTAATCCCAAGCAAGGATTAGTCATCATTATAAAAAGGAGAGCCATTGGCAGCTGATTTTGCTCCAACCCACTGCTCTCTGCTGACAGGTTCTGCCCTTCTGCAGCCAATTCAGAACTGATGGGTTTTGCTCATTTTCAGTTCTATCAATGAAATCAACTTTGAGAATCTCTGATTCTACCAAGTGCTGTTTTGACAAGAGTCTCAGAGCTATAAAAGCCATCACAATCTCTCTTTCTGTCTCTCATCCCCCTTCTCCCCTTGCTTGAATGACAACCTTGGGTCTCCTAGTGGGTCAGGCCTTTGGCCATGGATTTTACGCCCTCTTTTTTTGCTCTTTTCAGACCTTTAAAAAGCACCTTGCACACACCCTGGAGGTACAGACGTTTTCCCCACTAACCAAAGCAAGGCCAGTGACTCATTCCATGAATGTCACACAATAGTTGTGAAAAGTCCACCTCCAAAACACATTAAAACTCTCTTTGTGTGTGTCACACTCTGTCACATCTTGCAAATCTTTCCCTGAAAGATGGCATTACCAGTGGTTGTGACAGGCTGTCAGTATGCATTGATTGCCGTGTCAGGTTATAATAAGTTTTGCTGTGAAAAAAAAAACCCTTTGGTCTCCATTCTGGCCCATCTCTTATAAACATCCTTGACCTCTGAGATGAATTAAAATAACTCTACTATCCTTCCCATAGTCATGCTTGTGTAGAGAAAGGACTGAACTATTAGCACCCTACCTGTCTGTCTATCTGAAATATTTTTACCACACCTTTTTTCCTATGAAAGGACTAAAGGCAGCTTACAAACACTATTAACGCTAAAAAAAACCCCCAGGGAATTATTCAAATATAGAACAAATTAATAACATTATATTAAGAATGATAAGTAAAACATTAGAGAAGCAGAAGTATAGCAACAAAAATACAAGCCATCCCCTTCAAATTCTCTCCTAAACATTCAATCACTCAGGAAAAGTCTCCCTGAAGAAAACAGTCTTTGCCTGCACGTGGAAGGACAGCAAAGATGGGATCAGCCTGGCCTCCAGTGGGAGAGAGTTCCAAAGTCTGGGAGCGGTGATGGAGAAGGCCCCTCTCCCAGGTTCCACACCAACTGCCCCTGTAAAGGTGGTGGGACTGAGAGAAAGGCCTTCCCGGATGATTGTAACAGCTAGGCAGAGGAAGACACGGATTTTGAGCTAGTTTGGACCCAAGATCCATATGGAGAGAAATCCGGGATGCTAAAGTTTGGGGGTCCATAATTAGCTGCACAAGGACAGGAAAGCACACAAGTTGCTTGGTTCCTGATTTCCCCAGCCATTCAGTAAAAATTCTAAACTCATTTCCCAGTTTGCATCTCTCTGGGGAAAAATTAGCACCTGCAGTTCTATGCGAATCAGTGTCCTCGTTTGTCCTTTGTTCGGGTGATGCGTAAGTGGCCACTCTAAATGACTGGCTGACAGTGGCGTGAATGAAATGTTAACTACACACATTTCATCTTTTGCTCACTTCAATCAGTGGTGCATTTTCATATTTATAAACCATGAATCCAAGGCACCTATTTTACATTTTACTCCATTTCTTTTCTCATCATGGCATACACATGCACAAAACAGATGATAGATAGATAGATAGATAGATAGATAGATAGATAGATAGATAGATAGATAGATAGATAGATAGATAGATAGATAGATAGATAGATAGATAGATAGATAGATAGATAGAGCAACTCCTCACTGGCCTTCACAAAGCTGTTCTGATGGAATTTATCACATTTCATAATTCATACCCACTGCTTTTCATGGGCCATTCAAAAGAGTTGGTTTCCTACTGTGTTAAGATGAAGCCAGATGATTTGAAGGTCAGCAGACGTGAACACAAAGTGCTCAAATATTTATGTTTCCTCTGGCATGCTGATAACAATCTCCCCCACTCCCTGACCCCCATGGATCTCCTTGGGTTTTGATATTGATCAATAAAATAGGGGTCGTGCTACGGCCATTAGTATGTTGGGCAAACAGAGCCAGAATAGAAATCCAGCTTTTGGCCACACAGATATAATAGTTCCCAAAGATTTTCCCCATGAATACAGACTTCCACGGTTTCTTACCTTCCTGATGCTTTGGATCAAATACCCCGTCAGTACCTGTCAAAATGGCCAGTGGTCAAGGAGACTAAGACTCAAATATCTAGAAGATACCAGGTTGGGGGAAATGGCTCTAAGTGGGGCCACCATAATCTGTGGACACAATCCAAGAGACTCAAGTAGTTTAGATAATAAAGGTGTTGATTGCTTCGTAACCTTTCTGAATCCATCTTTCACTGCCACAATTAAAACAAAAAATTGAAGGGGTTGCTCAAAGTCCTTGGGTTTTGATAGCCCTCAGACAAAACTGGCCTAGCCACAAGGAGAAGAGATGAAACAATGCCTGATTAGGCTATTAGTTCTAAGCTATAAACACTGGGAACATTCTCATTAAGAGCAGCTGTTTTTGTGGCTGCAGCAATTAAGTTAATGAGGTCTTAACCACTGTGTTTTTTTTAAAAAAAATATATCACCAGAGAGATTAGAACTGAAGAACTACACATATAAAGTATACAAGAAGTATACCAGTCTTGGTTTTGTTGAGGTTTTTGACAGAAATGTTTCTCAGAATTTGGTTTATTGTTATGGGGTGGCCATAGTGTTTGGGCACCCAACTCCAACCCTCTCCAAATGTCACCAGGGCTCACTGGCTTCCTGTGTCTGTCCAACATGACACATAATATACTTGCTTAGGAGCTCAGACAGGGAACCCACAATGCTTAGCTCACTCCCTCACACATGCAGAAATATTATGTTCCCAATTCCTGTGACATCACAAGGCCCCACACCATGACTTGACAAAGACCCACCCCAGGCATTGGGCCCCAGATATAATGAGGGGATGGGGAAGATAATCCCGTGACAGCCCCTGACAAGCAAGACAAAACCATTCCAGAAAAATTCTTTTATTGGTTTTGGAAAAGAGGCTAAACGGGTATCCTCAGCGGAGACAACGGCCTGGTTCAGCTCCAGCAGGACGCCTGAGTTCTGGTCCCTCACATCCCCTTGGGGAAGAGGAAGCTTCAGGCCCTGCAAGACAAAGAGAGAGAGAAAAACAATTAAGGGGCAAGCTTGTCCACTGCCTTCAACCGGCTTCAACCCAGGCGTATCCACCGACCAATGTTCTGGCAACTTCATCCCGAAGCTCGTCCTGCCAACATCCACCAGCTTCCACCAGGAATATCCACCCGTTCATCTCTTCCACTCTGCTTCTGAAGCCAGTCTCTGCCACCTCCCAAATGCTTGGGTCACACACACGCCCCGGCGACATCCCCATGGAACACTAGCCAGCCAGCCCATTCACACAGACACACACACACATTAGCCACCCCCTGACACACACACCTTCACTCCACCAGCCATTCACACACATGTCTGGGCTTCCATCCACTGATATCCACCAAGCTTCTGCCAGCTGTTTCAGGAGGCTAATGTCCCCGGGATTCATCCGGCAACCTCTGCCGGCCTCCACCTTGCAGCCTCAGCCAGTTTCCGCAGGGAGATTCCACCAGCTTCTGTCTGCCAACGTCCACCGACTTCCCTCTGGTCCATTGCTGACATCAGCCAGCTTCAAGCCATGGATCTCCTCCAGCCTCGAGCTGTTAACTCACAAGCCCACTTAGCAAATTCATCTGCTTTTGGGAGAGAACTTGCCTTGGGCAGAAGGGCTGGGTCCCCTGCAGCCACTGCTGCTCTCTCTGCCGGACTGCCCTCTGGCCACTGGCTTCCCTTCTGGTCTCCTGCCCTGCCCAGCAAGCCTCTTTTATCTGGCAGCAAAGAGGTGGGGCCCCTGTGAGGTCACAAAGACCCAGGAGAAAATGGGTTGGGTTCCCAAGGCAGCAACAGCAGCTGAGTCCTGAAGATGATGTCAACAGTCCCTCTGATCATGTCGTTCACCCACAAAAGCTTGCATTTTGCATGAATTTTTAAAAATTTGTGGCCTATCAATGTATCCCCTGTGACCAATACCTCTGATTGTTAAATCTCCCCATGTTGGCCTTCTGGCCAGGATTCTAAGCTGCTGCTCCAAAAAGTTATCTTCCAGCATTTGCACCAAAAGGAACTTTCCTAAGCCCTGAGCTGGGGGGATGGAAATGAAAGTAATAAATGAATAAGGATGGGCACAGTCACACAATGAAGCCTTTGACACTTTTTTTGGCCTCTTTTTGGACATTTTTTTCTTGCCTTTGCCATGAAAAAGATATTATAAGGAGCCCGTTAAGAAAACAACTTAAGTGTTTGAAACACATACGAGTATTTTAACACCATCGCTGCACTATCAAAGATGCAGCTGTGTTTCAAAGACTCTCCCAGCCTTTGGAACTCTCTCCCACTAGAAGGCAGATTTGCCCCACCAGTAAGTATTTATTTGTTAATACCACACATGGGGGGGGGGGGGTATTGCAGTGCAGGAACAGATATTTTTTGTCTAAACTAAAACCTCAGCATTCAGGTTTTAATTGCAGTATTGGCACTTTGAAATAAATAAGTTGATTTTGTGTCGCAGTTTGGGCACTCGGGCTCAAAAAGGTTCACCATCACTGCTCTAGAATAATAATAAAAAATCTTTACTTACATTTACCATCTATAGTTACAGTCAAAAGAAATGAAAGGGTAAAATTGAGTCTCCAGACATGGAGAGAACTTCCACGCCTGCTCCTCAGAGGAAATAAGAAATGCCAATCTCCAGGGTGAATGTCCCTGGCACCTTGTTTCTGATTCCTAACGTCAGCCTAGTTCAGATAGCTTCCAGTTCTCAATGACATCACCATCAACAGGCTGGATATATCACTTTTATAAATGCAGTTTCCAGAACCCAACAGACAGTATGGGATTTGGGAGTGGCAGCAGAAAAAACAAACCAACCAACCACTTTCTCAATTTCTGGTCAGAATCCTGTTGAGTCTACCTTGGTGTTCATCAATGTAAATTTCAGCAGTGAATGACTGTAGGTCAGTGCTTCCCAAACTGTGCACTACAGTGACCTGGGGGCACCACCAAACCCAGCTGAGGGGCATCTCAGAAGCCTCTCACCCTTGCCCATCACTTCCCTCTCCCTCTCCTTGGCTGGCGGGTCGCCCTGTGTGCTGGCTGGGGTTGTGCTTAATACTCTCTGCCCATGCCCTGGCACAGACCCCAGGGTGAGCCACCTGGAGGCCCACCTGCCCAGGAGGAGGATAGTGGCGGGGGCAGCACCCTTTTGGTGCCAGAGAGGCTCCAGGATGGGGTTGAGAGAGAAGCAACTTGAAAAAGTTTGGGAACTACTGCTGTAGTTTAAGGAATTCGTTCGTTCGTTTAGTCGTTTAGTCGTGTCCGACTCTTCGTGACCCCATGGACCAGAGCACGCCAGGCCCTCCTCTCTTCTACTGCCTCCTGGAGTTGTGTCAAATTCATGTTGGTTGCTTCGCAGACACTGTCCATTCTTTGGTGGTCAGCCTTCTTTATGGTCCAGCTCTCACTTCCACACATCACTACAGGAAAAACCATAGCTTTGACGATTCTGACCATCATAGAGACATCACTAGTGTGGCCAAAAATACCTCCTGATTGCCTCACCCCCCCTAACATCAACCACCTGGCTTAGGGTGAGTGAAGGCTTTTAAGCCGAAGGTGTTCTCAGGGTCTCACCGGACCAACATTCCTGCCTTTGGGGGAGCGGAAGATCTTCTGCCTGCCACAATCTCACTGGGTGAGAGACAGTAAGAACTGTGGCTGGGCTGTTGTCAACTGCCATCCGGAGTTTGGCTCTATCTCCCTCTGTTTTCCAGGACTAGGCCCTGCTACTCCTGATTGCCTCACCCCCTCCCAACATCAGCCACCTGGCTTAGGGGGAGTGAAGGCTTTTAAGTGTGGAAGGGGGGAAATATTGGGTGTTGGTTAGTGAGTGTGAGTTGTTTGTCCTGCTCCCTGGCTGGCTGGTCGCCATGTTGGATCTCCAGGGGATGGGACTTTTTCTAAGACTGCTTCACTCACTCTCCCTTTCTTGGACCATCTGCAAAGACGTTCTGCCCCCACACAAAGGCCAGCGACTGAAACAACTTGGCTCACCTCCACGAGTAATACTCTTACTCCTCCTTCAACATCATCTTTAACACCAATATTCAAAATAACATCGAAACAGACATTGTTGAATGGACAAGGTTGTGTGGAGGAGGAGGGAGGATCAGGATTATATATGGGGCTTTAGTATGTGATTTCTCAATAATTTATTTTAATGTTACACAGGGGGTTCATAATTTGGGGATTTTTATTTTTATTTTTTGTAATTTTCCTGTTTTATTGCATATATTTGATTCATGTACCTGCTTTGTATCTAAGTTTGTTTGGTTTATTAATTTAGGTTAGTTGGTCTCTATTTTTCTTTTTCTTTCTCTTGGATATGGAGTGGAAGGCCTGTTCGCCCAGCAGGGGATCTTTTAACATCCCTGTGATCACGGGTAGAGGGAGATATGGCGTTGGCACAGTCCCTACTCGTGTCAGTAGAACGATGGACAGATGTTTGAAAGCTGTTCATTATTCTGAGACTGTGACCAAACCCCAATATCGAGGTAGCCGGATCAGCCAGCCCTCCACTCTAAATCTGGTACTGTTGAATGCCAGGTCTGTAGCCAACAAACCCCAGGTGATTTAGGACCTTATCCTGGAGGAGGATGCAGACCTGGCATGCATAACCGAGACGTGGATTAATGGGGAGGGGGGTCCTCCTCTGGCTCTCATCTGCCCGCCCGGTTATGCTGTCCAGCACCAGGGTAGACTGGAGGGGCGGGGCGGGGGAGTAGCCATTGTCTACAAATCCAACTTAGAGGTTACTAGGCGCTCCTCGGTGGTAAAGCCAGGTCTAGAGGCACTCCACGTGTCGATAGGGGCTAGGGATGGTATCGGGATTTTGCTGGGTTACCGCGCTCCCTGCGACCCAGCCACTTCCCTACCGGAGCTGGTCGACTTTGTCTCCGCGGCATTGTTGGGATCCCCGAGGCTTTTGGTCTTGGGTGATTTCAACGTGCATGCGGGGGCAGAGACCACAGGGCCAGCTCTTGAGTTCTTGGAAACCATGGCTTCCTTGAACATGTCCCAACATGTCATCAGCCCCACCCACGTGGTTGGCCATACGTTAGACCTGGTTTTTTCCACCAACTGGAGCGAGTGTGGTCTGGTGGTGACTGACCTCATGTCGGTCCCCTTGTCATGGTCAGATCACCACCTAATAAAATGTAACCTCTCAGTGGCACTCCCCCCTCGCAGGGAGCAAGGACCTATTTCTATGGTCCGACCTCGAAGGCTACTGGACCCTGTTGGATTCCAGGAGGCCATGAGAGGTGTTCCGGCTGACCTGGCTGGCGCTCCTGTCGAGGCTCTGGTTGACAGCTGGTCCATCGCTGCCACTAGGGCTATAGACACGATCGCACCTAAACACCCTCTCCGGCTCAGAGCTCGGCCTGCGCCCTGGTTTAACCAGGAGCTCCGAGCGATGAAGCGACATAGGAGAAGGCTAGAGCGTAGGTGGAGGAAGAACCCGACGGATTACAATTGGACAGCTGTCAGGGTCGCAACTAACCTTTACCTGACTAAGGTAAAGGCTGCATGTAGATCATTCTTCGCTAACCGGATAAGCGAAGCGTCCAACCAGCAGGCGGAGTTATTCCGTATAGTGCACGACCTATCTGGAACTGGTTCAGGTGATAGGCCTCCCCCTAGTTTTTCCCCTGACCAGTTTGCAGCCTTTTTAAAATCTAAAGTGGAGGCCGTCCGCCGGGAGCTCTCTCCGTTTTTAAAAACAGTGAGTCGAGCAGAGATGTCCAGCGCTCCATCTTACCCAGTGACTTTCGATTCTTTTCAGCCTGTAACACCTAATTCCATCTCCAGGGTGCTTGACCGCTGCCGAGCCACCACCTCCTCCTTGGACCCTTGCCCGGCCTGGTTAATCAAAGCAGCCAGGCCGATAACAACAGAATGGGCCACAGTAATAATAAATGAGTCTTTCCTTGAGGGTAGATTTCCATCCGCCCTCAAGGAGACACTCATTAGGCCCATAAGAAAGAAACCTAGTTTGGCGGCGGACGAAATTGGCAATTATAGGCCTGTCGCCAATGTTTCTTTCATGAGCAAAGTGGTGGAGAGGGTGGTGGCCGATCAGCTCCAGGCTCACCTGGACAAAACGGATGCCCTGGATCCATTTCAGTCGGGCTTCAGGCCGCGCCACGGTACTGAGACGGCATTGGTCGCCCTGTACGATGACCTGCTGAGGGAGGCTGACAGTGGCAAAATCTCCCTGCTGGTCCTCCTCGACATCTCGGCGGCCTTTGATACCGTCGACCACGGTATCCTCCTGGGGAGGCTCTCTGAGTTGGGAATTGGTGGCTTGGCACTTGCCTGGCTCCATTCCTTCTTGGGGGACCGTCCCCAGATAGTTCAGCTTGGGGAGAGCGTCTCGGCCCCGTGGAGTCTCAATTGTGGGGTTCCACAGGGGTCGATTATCTCCCCAATGATGTTTAACATCTATATGAGGCCGCTGGGTGCGGTCATTAGGGGATGTGGGGCTTCGTGTCATCAATATGCCGATGACACCCAGCTCTATATCTCCTTTTCACCAACTGCAGGTGATGCTGTCCTTTCCCTTCAGCGTTGCCTGGGAGCCGTACTGCAATGGATGCAGGAGAACGGACTGAGGCTGAATCCGGATAAGACGGAAGTTCTGAGGGTGGGTGCCCCCGTGGTAGGTGGCTTGGGTGGCTCTCTCACATTTGGGGGGACCACCTTGGCCGCGCAGAGTGGGGTCCGCAGCCTCGGCATATATTTGGACCCGACGCTCACCATGGAAACTCAGGTGGCGTCGGTAGTCCGCACCGCATTTTTCCATCTTTGGTGGATTGCCCGGCTGCGACCCTATCTTGACATGGGGGCGCTCACTACCTTGGTGCATGCGCTCGTAATCTCAAGATTAGATCACTGTAACGCGCTCTATGTGGGGCTGCCTTTGAGGCTGACACGGAAACTTCAGGTGGTGCAGAATGCAGCGGCCAGGCTCCTTACAGGAGTGAGAAAATATCAACACATCTCCCCAATGCTGGCCGCATTGCATTGGCTGCCCATCTGTTTACGTGTCAACTTCAAAGTTTTAATGCTTACTTATAAGGCCCTAAACGGTTTAGGACCTCAATATTTGGCGGAACGCCTCCTCCCACCAAGGTCTACCCGGATCACCCGCACGAGTGAGGAGGTGAGGCTGAGGAGCCTGACGCCGAGAGAGGCCCGGAAGGAGAAGACATGAAACCGGGCCTTCTCGGCGGTGGCTCCTCGCCTCTGGAACAATCTCCCTCCAGCAATTCGCGCGGCCCCCACGCTGGGCACCTTTAAAACCCAATTAAAAACATGGCTGTTTATTCAGGCCTTCCCTCCAGCCAACTCTTGATTTTTTCTTACATTTCCTTTTTATCTTTACTGCTGTTCTTGTTTGATTATTATGTATTTGTCTATGTTTTATTATTTGATTTTATATTTGGAAGCTGCCTAGAGTGGTCCGGTGGGCCAGATAGGCGGGGTATAAATTAAATAAATAAATAAATAAATAAATAAATAAATAAATAAATAAATAAATAAATAAATAAATAAATAAATAAATAAATAAATAAATAAATAAATAAATATTCGGACTTTTGTTGGCAATGTGATGTCTCTGCTTTTTAAGATGCTGTCAAGATTTGTCATTGCTTTCCTCCCAAGAAGCAGGCGTCTTTTAATTTCGTGGCTGCTGTCTCCATCTGCAGTGATCATGGAGCCCAGGAAAATAAAATCTGTCACTTTCTCCATGACTTCCCCTTCTAATTCCCAGGAGGTGATGGGACCAGTGGCCATGATTTTAGTTTTTTTGATGTTGAGTTTCAGACCGTTTTTTGCACTCCCCTCTTTCACTCTCATTACAAGGTTCTTTAATTCCTCCTCACTTTCTGCCATCAGAGTGGTATCATCTGCATATCTGAGGTTGTTGATATTTCTTCCGGCAATCTTACCTGGCAATGCCACTCCAGTATCTTTGCCAAGAACACCCCATGATCAGAAACAAAAGTTTAAGGAATTAGCAGAGCCATTTTCTGCCATGTGCGGAGTCATGTGACTGGTATGGGTCAACAAATAATAGAATCCTAGAATAGTGAAGTTGGAAGGGGCCTACAAGGCCATCCAGTCCAACCTCCTGCTCAGTGCAGGAATACAATCAAAGCACATCTGTCTGGTGGTTGTCTAAATTTCTGTGGAATGCCTCCAATTTTGGAGCCCTCACCAACTCCCAAGGTCACTGGTTCCACTGTCATACTGATTTAACAGTTAGGAAGTTTTTTCCTGATATTCAACCGAAATCTGGCTTCCTGTAACTTGAGCCCATTGTTGCGTGTCCTGCACTCTGGGATGCTCGAGAACAGATCTTCTCCCTCCTCTGTAGGACAGCCTTTCAAAGATTTGAAAAGTGCTATCCTCTCTCCCCTCCGTCTTCTTTGCTCAAGGCTAAACATGCCCAGGTCTTTCAGCCTTTCCTCATAAGGCTTGGTTTCCAGTCCCCTGATCATCCTTTATCGCCCACCTCTGAACTTGTTCCAATTTGTTAGCATCCATCTTGAAGCGTGGTGTCCAAAACTGGACACAACATGACTCAAGGTGAGGCCTAACCAGTGCTGAATAGAGGGGGACTAGCACCTTGCGGGATTTGGAAATGATACTTCAATGAATGCAGCCTAAAATAGCATTGGCCTTTTTTGTAGCCACGTCACACTGTGGCTACAGCCTCTTCTGATTTTTTATCTAGTGGCAATTTACTGTTGAGATTTATGCCAATAGGTTTACACTGGCAGGCATCATTAACAGGATTCTCTCTTGTGAGTAAGGTCTAATCCTCCCCCCCCTGCCCCCACCTGTGAAATCCTGTTTCTCCTGGCCTTTCCTTGTCTATGAGTCCTCATCTCTTTGTCAAATTGTTATTCTTCTGTTGCCGTAATGACAGCACCGAGCTTGTTTGATCTTCCACAAGATAGCCCTTCAGATATTTGAAGATATTTGAAGAGGGCTGTTATATCACCTCTGGGGTACATAGACCATGTTATATGAGAATTCTTGATTTCAAAGGAAGCAAAAGTGGTGTTTAACCACACTTAGATGCTGGATTGTAGGAAAGCCAATATTAAGAGACTCAGGAGGACAATGATGAGTAAGGTCCCAGGGTAGGAGAGTCTAACAGGAAAAGGAGTCCAAGATAGGTGGAAGACAGAAACACATTTTTAAAAGATCTTGATAGGCTCAAAACTTAGATTAGATTAGGCATCCTTCAGTCTTGAGAGACTATGGCAACGTGCTCTGAGTAGAGGCTTGGAACAGTGCCTAGTGTGGCTGAGAAGGACAATTCGAGAGTGACAATCCCTTCCACATTGAAGACAAATACAATCTGTCCCCTGTCCAGCTCCCTGATTTTGTGGGTTTGGGGACTGCCCCTTGGCCTTGGCCTGCTAGACAAGGGTTTCTTCAAATTTGGAGAGGCCGTGATGCACCGCCTGCCTCCAGGCTGAATGCTCAAATGTCAAGGTTTCCCATCTGTTGAGGTCCATTCCTAAGGCCTTCAGATCCCGCTTGCAGATCTTCTTGTATCGCAGCCGTGGTCTCCCTCTGGGGCGATTTCCCTGCACTAATTCTCCATACAGGAGATCTTTTGGAATCCGACCATCAGCCATTCTCACGACATGCCCAAGCCAATGTAGACATTGCTGTTTCAGTAATGTGCTGAAAACAACATAGTGAAATTTAACAGGGACAAGTGCAAAAATTTAGACTGGGGAGGGGATCCCGTCCCCCAATGCACAATTAACAAGATGAGGATATTTGGCTTAGCCATACTACAAGCAAGAAGGATCTTGGCACTGTTTTAATGCAAATGCATTGAGTCTACTACGTTATTTCTGAGTACTGCATAATCGTGCCGAGAACCAGGACTCCAGGGGACTTCTGTCCACAGCAGAATAAAGTGGCATTGCTATTTCCGTTGATCTGAACACTATTCTTCTGCTGATGTAGCCTTAGAATTGCATTAGTTTTTATTGCCGCCACCTCACTGTTGACTCATGCTTATGTTCTGATCTACAAAGTTGTCATTGGAACTTTGTGCCACTGGCCGTTTCTTTGCTGACTAGCAAACAAAATGCCGACTCCGGGCCATTTATGGCGCTGGTATATATCGCTGGTATTGTATATATTTAGCTCACTCTGGAAGAGTTCACAGGTACAAGCCGGGCAAGGGAAAAGCTGTCAGTTTTTTCTTCCTCCACATTTGAGTTTTGCCATTTTGGTAGATCCTGAGTTGATTCGAAATTAGTGAAACTTTTGAAAGAGCCCGGGGTTCTGAGTCTGAACAGGGAAGATTTTGGAAACTTAATGTTTGCTATGTTCTGTGTTACTCTGCAGCGGGAAGGCCATCGTTACCACTATTACTTCTCCTTCCATTACACAACCTATTGTCAACATGCTTCAAAGACTTTAGCAATACAGTTGTGCCCCACTTTACGATTATCCCGTTTAACGACAAATCTGCTTGATGGTGAGTTTTTTTTTCGATCGCTTTTGTGATTGCAAAACATTGGTTTGAATGGGGTTTTCCCGCTTTGCGATGATCGGTTCCCTGCTTCAGGAAACAATTTTCGCTTTATGACGATCAAAAACAGCTGATCGTTGGGTTTCAAAATGGCTGCCAGCTGAAGAAAATGGCCCCCCGCTTGCTTAGGGACGGATTCCTTGCTGCACAGGGACCAAAAATGGCCGTCCCTATGGAGGATCTTCGCTGGACAGTGAGCTTTCAGCTCATTGGAATGCATTGAACGGGTTTCAGTGCATTTCAATGGGCTTTTTTATTTCGCTTTACGACGTTTTCGCTCTACAGCGATTTAGCTGGAACGAATTAACGTCGTCAAGCGAGGCACCACTGTATATGGGGAAAGGTGAGGGAAATACTCCCAGGCTTCCCTCCAGTGGCCAATTCTGACATTGCACTTTGAAATCCAAACATTTAAAAAAGGGCAAAACAATACAGTACTTCCCTTGCCATTTTGGATCAAGACAGGATGGCAGAGAACTTGAAAAATTCTTGTTAAAATACTTCTTGAAATACACTTTTAAAGCAACTGTTCAAAGTAACCAGAACAGTAATTCTGCAACTACTTGTTACATTAATGTTTAAAATGTGATCACACGGGGAAATAGATAGCCTTTTGAACAGTCCAGTGTGCTCTACGTATCTCACCGGAAGCACAGGACGTTCAAGGAATTGCACTTGAGCTTGACACTGATTAGTGGACATTTTTGGGTCCAGCTTTAGGGCTACTACTTTTCAGGGCTGAACTGAAACAATTCCCCAACAGATGGAAGGGTTGCTTTAAAAGCAAAAAAAGAGAGCAAAGTGTGCTGCTTATAAACTGCCCCATAGTGTTTCAAGCACTCTCTTGGAGGTTTACAAGTTAATTATGCAGGCTACACGTTGCACCCTCCTAGCAAGCTGGGTACTCATTTTACCGACCTCGGAAGGATAGAAGGCTGAGTCAACCTTGAGCCGGCTACCTGGCATTGAACCCCCGGGTCGTGAGCACAGTTTTGGCTGCAGTACAGCAGTTTAACCACTGCACCACAAGGCACAATCCTTTCCAGTGTGATCAGGCATGTACTCTCTGATCACACCCTTAGTTATACCCTTGTTGCCCAAAAGCAACTAGTTACAAGATGATTTGTAACTAGTCCCCTCCAAGCTCTTGGAACAGAGGTGAACCTTCATGGATGGTACAGCCTCTGCCTTGGTTCATTTGCTCGACACCTTTGCCAGTCTTTGCTCTGGAGGGCAGTCCATTCCCCCTTTGGCTTCATGATGCACGGGGTTCCATCATCTGGATTGTGCCCTTTGAGCGGCAGCATTGATGAGCTGGAAAGACAGGGCCATCTTTAGGATAGACTGTCAGATTCGACGGCCTCTATTTCCTTCCTTAAATGCCACCACCTTCTTCCATCCTGGCAAATGCACTACAAAAGTCACAATCACTTATATTTATTCATTTCTCCAGTCAGTTTAAGGTGGTGTCTACAGCGGTTCCCTTTCTCGAAGGCTCAAGCCTTAATCCTAGTCCAACCTTTGACCTGTGCACTGCATCAGTTCTTTTAGTATTATTAATGTGGGGAAAAAAATCAAGGCAGGGCTTTCCAAGTTCCAAGGACCTTTGCATTAGCAAATGGATGCTGCGTGGGGGCATGGAGTGGCCACAAGAAGTGTCTGGCACAGTAGCCATTCATCTAGAGATGGTTATGGGGATATAATGGAGGCACGGACAGCTGCCGTGTTCAGGTGTTACCAGCCAGAAGCTTCCCAGCTTAGCAAAACATGTAAATACAGATGAAATATTAGAATAATTTCTCAGTTAGGCAGATGCCAAGGACTAAAGGGTAATGATAGGGGAAGATTATCGTTTTCATTGCCTGATACCTCCAGAAAGCAATTGGATCTCTTAATTAAAGGTCTCTGTTTTTCTCTTGACAAATCAGCCTCAAGATACAGGTGGAACTGCAATCTGCTCTACACCGTATTGTAATCAAAGTGCACTCTTTCTTATTGTAATAGGATTTCCGGTAGCATTGTCTCTTACAGCTGCTTGCCGGGGAATACTGAGTATGGCTGTCATTTTTTCAAGCATTTATATAATGCAGTGTAAAATGTTGCAAGAATCCATGGTTTCACTTCCATGCCAACTGATGGGTGTAAAGCCATGCCTTGATAGACCAAAGAGCCAGACTACATGTCACTAGAAGCTGGAACCACATTAATGTTGCAGGGACGTGAATCCGGCAGACTTTGGAGTCTGAGAAATCATACTTGTAAATGAAGTCCGTGTTTACCTCCCAAAGTCCGATGCGGTGCGTTTCTTTTCCTTATGCAGTTTCCTGGTGTGAAATTCTATTCTATTGGTCAAATTCTTCATTCATCTGGGTGGAAGGGACGGACTGCTTAATCACAAGAAAAAGTTTAGTACCTGTTTTGCCTAAGTGTAACACTTTCGAAGCTGTCACTGCAATGACTGTGAGATTTATTTAATTGGCTCATAAGGTGTATCTGGGAGCATGTTCAGTAGCGTTCTCTGGAGCAGTTAGATAGAAGGGCATCTAGATACAAAGGAGTCCATTATACTAAACAATGCAGAGAAAAGAAGGACCTATGTCAGTCAAAATTGTTGGGAAAGAGTGCAGAAAAGTAATGAGAGGGGTTTTCCAGGATGTGAACTCAACTGGAGTATGCTTCTGTAATATTGCAGGGTAGAAGACTTTTTTCCAGCCACTAACTGGATCTGGACAGGCTTCATTCAATTTGTTTGATTTCAAAAAGTCTTCCTCAACCAGTTGGCAAGCACCTTAAAATTCTTAAACACAGTAGAAAATAAACCTGACGGATGAATTCACCCTTGATATTTGGTAGTGTCAAAGTAAACCATTAGCAAGTTGGACTGTGAATTTCCATGGGAGGTGGTATTACATTTCAAATGGGAAATGCTCTTAGTATTTTCAGGAGCCATTGCTGAGGATGGCCATAGTAGAGATAGTAAAGGTAAAGGTTCCCCTTGACAATTATGTTCAGACTCTAGGGGGTATTGCTCATCTCCGTTTCCAACCCACAGAGCTAGCGTGACAATCCTCCGTGGTCACGTGGCCAGCATGACTAGACACGGAATGCCGTTTACCTTCCCACCGAGGTGGTACCTATTTATCTACTCACATTTTTGCATTTTTACATGCTTTCAAACTGCTAGGTTGGCGAAGAGCTGAGACAAAGCAACGGGAGCTCCCTCTGTTGTGTGGATTCGATCTTACAACTGCAGGTCTTCTGACCTGGCAGCACAGAGGCTTCAGCAGTTTAACCTGCAGCGCCACCACGTCCCTGCATAGTAGAGAAACAGCAAAATCCTGTAAAACATACTAAAGTAGGCCCGTTGGATCAATGGGGATTTGGTGAGTCAACTCCTCCAGAAACGTCATTGATTTAAATAGACCTGCTCCAACGGCAACTTACTTTTGCATAGTAAGCTGTGCTTAGAGTTAGGCCCATTTGGCTCAATGGAATTTATGGAGCAGTTGACTCACCAAATCCCCATTGATTCAATAGGTCTACTTTATTGCAACTCACTACTCTAAGCAACAGGATTTCTTCCCAAACAACTTGTTGGCCAGGACTTGCCAACATGCAAGCTCAATTGCACCATACATCTCTAATTTAATTTTATTAAAGTAATTAGCAGTGAAAATGAATCGGGCGGACTGGAAAGCAATGGAAAGGAGGTTACCTCCTCTGTGACTAATTAAATATTCAACATGGCCCTGAGATTAGACACTAGCTTTTCCCCTCCGTCCATGTGTGGCTTGGCACCCTCCCCAGTTCTCACAGTCTACAAGTGGTGAAGCTGTAAGTGACACATCTGTTCATCTGACCTTGCTTGAAGCCTATGGAACATTCACAAGCCCTCTTTTGTGTGTGTGGGGGGTGTCTCTGGAGGGTCCCCCCCATCTTCTTTTGAGAGGCAGGAAATGATCTCCAGGGTTTCCTGTGTGAAACTGTCCCTTTGAGGAGCATTGGCATGAAAATGGGGCTGGAAAACCAGCGATTCCCCATCTGTTACATACATTTAAAGTTCACACATGGAAATGTTGCCTTGGCCCAAGTCTAGGCTTTTGATGAGGAAGGAATTAGGAAAGGATCTTTCCTGTAACTATTATCACTTTCAGAGCATGGTGAAGTCTAGTGGACAGCGATTCACTTCTGCTGTCCCCCTACTTATTTTTTTTATAGAACTGTGCCATCGACTCAACACTGAAATGACAAGCAGGCTTCTCTCTCTCTCTCTCTCTCCATACATGCAGACACATTATAAAGAAGAAGGGGGGGGGGAAGCACAACTCAGTGCAAAAAGAAAAAAAAACAGCCTTTTCAGTAAATGTAACTGAGGGAACTCCAATAGAAATAGGAGATTTTAGAGAGATTATAGTGCGTTATACTGTGGATTACGAGCCACTTCAGATCGTAATATAAAATGAAATTATCCATCATACAGGAGCAAGAAAACCAAAATAAAAAGACCAGGGCATCCATAAGACTAACAAATGTACCTCAGTGTGAGCTTTCATAGACCACTAGATACTTTTTCAAGAATTAAATTGTAATCTAAAATAAAAACGTCAGCTTTGCAGGTTACACAGTACATTTTTTTTTGGTTTTTGTTGCTAACGTGAAGGTATGAATTCCCAGCACAACTGCCCTTTTATTGTATCTTTGTACATAAAGTGCTTCATGGTTTTGGGACAATTCCAAAGAAAGCCAAGAAATCAGCTACAAGAAGCCAGGTCTTCCTCGCTGTGGCGCCAACGCTTTGGAGTCGCCTCCAGGGGGAGCTGTGCCTGGGTCCCTCCTTTCTAACATTTCGAAGGGTTCTGAAGGACCCTCCAATGCTCTAGACCAGTGGTTCCCCACCCTTGGGCCTCCAGATGTTCTTGGACTTCAACTTCCAGAAATCCTAGCTAGCAGAGGTGGTGGTGAAGGCTTCTGGGAGTTGTAGTCCAAGAACATCTGGAGGCCTAAGGTTGGGGGACCACTGCTCTACAGAGAGACCTCCCAACGCAACCCTGCCTGATTTTTATGCCTCAGATGCTGCCTTACATGTAGCGATTATGATGTCTCTTGTAGGATTTATTTTGAGCGCTTGGTTTTATTTTAATTCTATCGCTTGTCACATTTAGGTTTATCTTGTAAACTGCCCAGAACAGTGTTTTGCCCATGGGACAGTATATAAATCAAATGAATGAATGAATGAATGAATGAATGAATGAATGAATGAATGAATGAATAAATAAATAAATAAATAAATAAATAAATAAATAAATAAATAAATAAATAGAAAGAAAGAAAGAAAGAAAGAAAGAAAGAAAGAAAGAAAGCTGCACAGCTAAGTAAAGAAATCTGTGGCATGTCCCAATTTCCTAATGACATAACCATAACTGAGAGCCATTTGCCACAAACCGAATATTCAAAATGCAAAAATAATAGCACAAATTCCACATGGCTGCTTTGGGATGAGAATGGCAGTCCTTTAGATTGGCCATCTGTTCCTTATTTCCATTCTCTATAGACCCTGGCAGGAACCCCAGTTCTCAGAAAATAAGTGGTAAAGTTTCTTTCTCCAGATGAACGAGCTATGGAAGTGACCGTCTGAAGAAACCTGCTTCTGAGATCTTCAAGGATCCAAATTTATCTTCTGCTAAAAGAAGCTTCAGCAAGGGGTTCATCCATGACCGAGACAATGAAATCTAAACAGAAAAGCAGCATCACTCTAAATCAGTTATCTGTAAGGTGGCGGAAATGTCCAGTGGCAAGCAACCAAGGGGGGCAGGATCAGGTTCCACAGAGGGATTTGTTGGGGTGAGGGATTAGAAACCTAAAAAATGATTTTGATAGTTAAAATGATAACAACCAGATTCCTATTGGCGATCACTAATGTGCCACACTTGATGAGAAGGCAAGACTTGGTAGGAAAGACAATAATGCTCAGAAAAGGTGAAGGCAGCAGGAAAAGAGGAAGTCCAAATCAGAGGCAGCCAAAGGGAGCCACAACTGTCCTCTTACATGAGGTCAACAGGGAGGTTGAAGACAGGCCACTTTGACAGTAACTTATTCACAGAGTAGCCACAAGTCTGAGGTGACTTGACAGCACGTAACAATGTACCACAGCTAATTGTAGCTAATTGATGAGGTGATGAAGCATGCCTCGGGTGAATAATCATTGGCAATGACAAAAACTCTGTGAAAATCATAAGCACTAACAGTTTGTAACAAGCTTCAGGCCGTTTTTGGTCTCACATCAACTCTGCCCAATTCATTGCCTTTTTCCAAACAGATGTTGGTGCGTATCCTTTCCACTGGAACTCGTATTCTTAATTCTGAATGTCCTTCCACCATAGTTTCTTTTCCTCTGTTGGTCACTGAGTGTTGAAAAGGATTCTTTCAGGTGGGTCATTTGGCAGATGACCATGTAGGTGACTAAAGAGACACCTCCATACCTTGTCAATTACCCCTGGCAAGTTCCACAAACCTCAGGCAAATACTGTTAGGATGCTGGCCAATACATTCCAACCAAGTGGGGTAGACAACGACCAATGATTTGTGCTGAGTCTGTTCTCCAGGCACTGCTTGCCATGGATGAGCAGCTTCAAGGTCCTTGACAGCCACCCTAAGGGTTCTTTAAGTTAGCCTCAGATGGAGGTCCCTTCAAATGGAGGGCAACTGCAGAGAGAAGATTGGCCTGTGGTAGCCCTTCTAAGGCAGGACTGAGCTTTCAAAAAGCTTTCATTCGCTGTTCTGTTTATGCTTGAGGCAAGCTCCCCACCAGTCGTTGTTGTTGTTGTTGTTGTTGTTGTTGTTGTTGTTGTTGTTGTTGTTGTTGTTGTTGTTGTTGTTGTTGTTGTTTTGCCCCCCCACATTGGCATGTGTGAATTCACTCAGGCATCTGTTGCACACCGTTGTACACAAGTCGAGCAGGGAGGCACACTGTGGACACAACCGTGGCCCTTGTTTTTGATGCTGTTATCTGCTGGCAGTCTCAGTGCCACAAAGGTTAAGCGTAAATACTTGGAAAAGATGTTGGAAGCCTAGAAGGCAGAGTGGAAAATGAAATGAAATCAATTAATGCAACCGACTGCTTTGGACGATGTACCCTTTGTGGGAATGAAGGAATTGATTGGCCATTTTCGTAAAAGCCAATCATTTGCTGCATCTTACAGTTGTGAATGCGGCCTCTCTCCCAAAAAAAGAAAAAAAGAAGAAATGAAATGAAATGAAATGAAATGAAAGAAAGAAAGAAAGAAAGAAAGAAAGAAAGAAAGAAAGAAAGAAAGAAAGAAAGAAAGAAAGAAAGAAAGAAAGAAAGAAAGAAAGAAAGAAAGAAAGAAAGAAAGAAAGAAAGAAAGAAAGATGAAAAGAGAAGGGGGGGGAAAAGAATCTAGTTGATTTTTCAAACCTGTTTACTGTTGCGGTTTTAAAATGCTAAGCTTCTGCAAATCAATGGACTACTGCAGGAAAGAAAAAAATTAAATAGCGGTATTAATATACTCTGAAAAAAGCGAGCTCTAATGGCTTATCCCTTTTGTTCATCTCTTTGATTGCTTTTTCCGAAAGAAATCACTGCTTTCGGCAAACATGCAATATCGAGAAGAGAAGGGGAGATACTGCATAGCTTATGTGCTCAAATGATCCGTGTCTCCAGGTGTGTGTCAGTGTATGGGGAAATGAGTTACAGTATTTTTCCATGTATAAGACTATACTTTTGTCTCAAATCTTTAGACTAAAAATTCCAATATACATGGAAGTAAGCTGAAGAGAGAACAAAAACAAGTGGAGGGGAAAGCAGGGATCAAAGCAATCCTGCAGCGCTTTGATCCCTTTCCCCCTACACTTGCTAAGCCCCACTTAGATTTCTTAATTTTGGAGTAGAAAAGTGTGTGTGGGGTGTCTTATACATGGGGGCGTCTTATACACGGGAAAATATGGTAGCTAAAAGTAGCTGTGGGCTTTGCATCCTTTTAGAGTGGAGACCATAGAGGCTGGGGCATGTTGGCTCTGAATCATGATGAACAAGATGGTACATGTATGGCCCACTGGGGGACAGGTAGCTCAATAGTCCAGCAGCTTACCAGGGTCTCTATGACCCTCCTATTACTATTACCTTTGTGGGCTCACTTAGCACCTTTTCCTCTTGCTACCGACACAACCTTATAAAGCAGTTTATGCTGTATAATAGAGACCAGCCTGCTGATGGAGATCTGAAACTCAATTTCTCTAGTCCCATCTTCCCCAATCTGGTGCCCTCCAGCAAATACAAGCTGAAATCCTGTTGCTTAGCATAGTAAATAGAATAGGTTCCTGGAATCTGTTGGGATTTGGTGAGCCAGGTCCTCCAGAAATTCCACTGATTCAAATGGGCTGATTTTAGTTATAACTTTAGCATGTTAAGTCACAGTTAGAGTAGGCCTATTTGAATCCATGGAACATACAAAGGAGGTGACTCACCAAATCCCCATTGATTCAATGGGTCTCCTGTAGTATGATATACTACATTAAACAGCAGGATTTTAGCCACTATAATATCAAAGTTTCTTATCACAGTGGTGAGCATCCTTGTGTAACTGCCTAAGATAAATTGTGCAACCAAACCTATCTCACCAGTAGGCAATCCCTTGCACTCACAGGTGAGTGACAGATGGTGAGCACAAAGGAGAAACTGCTTGTGCAATTGCCCCTACGCACCCAGTTCCTTCAATAGGATTCTAGTCATTACATTCGGAATATATACTTGTTACATGCATGGAAAAACAGGCTGATTGTTAAGGAAGATAGAAACACCTCATCTAGGGCTTCAAATGTCTTAAGCAGTCTGCACTCCCCCTAATGGCTGAAAAATTCCTCACCAGCCTTGCCAGGGATCAGAAGATACAGTTGTGCCCCGCTTTACGATTACCCTGCATTATGGCAAATCTGCTTCACGATGACATTTTTGCAATCGCAAAACGATGGTCTAAATAGGGTTTTTTTGCTTTGTGATGATTGGTTCCCTGCTTCAGGAACCGATTCTTCGCAAAACGATGTTTTTTAACAGCTGATCGGCGGCTTCATAATGGCCACCGGGTGATTAAAATTGCTCTCCGCTGTGTTTAGGGACGGATTCCTCGCTATACAGGCACCGAAAATGGTCGCCATATGGAGGATCTTTACTGGATGGTGAGTTTTTAGCCCATTGGAACGCATTGAACGGTTTTCAATGCGTGTCAATGGGCTTTTTAATTTCGCTTTACGACGTTTTCGCTTAACAGAGATTTTCCTGGAACGGATTATCGCCGTTAAGCGAGGCACCACTGTAGTTGCCATTTGTCTGTCCTTGGGTGCAAAGACAAGACTGGAGAAAATATCCATCCCAACCCTAACAAAGTAGGGTGAAGGAAACCAGGTGTGTGTTGGTCACTGGTAAATCACTTGCTTTATGCAGCTGCTGGCAAGCATTGGGTTTAGCCTGCCACAAGCCATGCCAGCCGGCGGTGCACTTACTGCTTGTTTTTAAAGCACATCAGACTTTCAAGCCAGACTGCAAAGGCTCTTTCTTTATCCCACCAAAGCCATATGGAGTCAATTTGCCAGGAACTCACAGTGGTTAGCAGGATTCCTGGGACAGCTGGTGTGGCAGCTCCTTGCGGGCTTCAGGAATGCTGGCCTCAGGAGGCCCTGGTGCAGACGCGTGTGATTTGGTGAATGCATCTTGCTTCATCGGAGGCATCTCGGGGCCACTGCCCAGCATGGATCCTGACAATTCCCTTTCCAAGGGTTTTTGACAAGCCACAAAGCACCCAACTCACGGGCTTCCAGCTTGATGTCGCAACCTCATGCAGCTTTACCAATTCAAGACATTGCAGGGAAGGCTATGGAATGGGATTCTGCCTTATTCTCATCCTTTTTAAAATGTGGGTTTCTCTGCTGTTGCATTTTAATGCAAAACTGGAGCTGGGAATAAATGCGAGCTGTGCCATTCCGACCCATTGCCAACTAGTTAAATAACGATGTCTTGTAAGTCCTGGAAGATGCGATAATTAGATTCAAATTCAATACAGATAGCTACAAATGGGGGTTGAAAAACGTGCCTTGAAGGGTGGCTGGATGAAAAAGCAGACAGTGCCCCCCATTACTTTAATAGTTGCGTGGACAATAATTATGATGTGCTACTGGGGAATGTCTTTCTTTCCCACATCTATGAAATGTACAGGAGTGCTGTCTACTTTTTCATGTCTCCATCCAAATGCCTTGACAATGTGGAGCTGACTCAGGCTGAGCTACTGAGGATCAATCTCAAAGCTTTCTCTGTCTCTTTAGGGTGCTTTCCCTTTGAGCTGGACGTGGACAGAAAAAAAAAACACCTTCAAACAGGCTATGCTTTCAAAGAGAGGACTGCCATGTTTAAAGCTGGAGATAGGGCCACCCCAGCCCTGGCTGTGACTTTTAACTCTGACCCGGAAAGAAAAAGTGTCCTTTCCGTGGGACAGAAATTTCAAATTGACACAGGCATGGAGAGCAAGCTGACACCTGGGAACAGGTGTGGGAAAGCAGCCGAAACATCAATGGGTTCCTTGTGAATAAAGGGTGAGGCAAACCACTTTGGGGTGCAATTTTGTTAGCTGTTCTGGTGATGAAATGGGCTGGGATTTGGCAGGGGTTTCGACAAATTCCTCATCATCCGTAATGTAGAATATCAAGTGATACCATTGGTCGGTCTTGCTCAAGGATGTCAACTATGATTGATCACAGTGGCTCCTTGGAGTTTTGAGCAGCCCTCTTGCCTGGCTCTCTCTGGAGATTCCCAGCGTCTTCTAGTGATGCCCAACCATGCTTAGATTCCAGAATCAGATGAGATTGTGTGGCCAGGACGTTGTGTTGACCCTTCTTAAGAGATGTGAAGAAGTATTGGAAAGATGGTTAATTCTGGATTTTTTTCCCCCAAGTCTTCCCATGCAGAGACTTCTTGCAGAGTCTTCTCCCTGTGCTAATGAGATTTCTTGGCTTCCTCCAAAAAATAGAATCCTGCCTCAAACATTGGAGACCTGCTGCCAGTCAATGGGAACAACAGTGGATCACATAGATCAATAGTTTGAGGAATGAGGAGTAAGACTTTTTCCAAAGTAATGGCTCTTAATTGCCCATACTATCCCAAACAACCTCCAAATACTTTGCATTACAGTAGAAATATCTTGCAAGTGTCTATTGTTTTTGGATAGGTCTATTTTTGTCCCCGTTACTGTGAGGATGACAAGCCAATTCAGATGAAAGAGAGGGTCCTAAAGTAGTGTGGCAGGTGATGCTGTAGTCCCTGCTACTCAGAAAGTCCTAGGTCTTTGACCCTCTGGACCCTGCTGCCACTACACCACTGCCCGATGGCTTAGAACAGTAGCTCCCAATCTTGGGTCCCCAGTTATTCGTGGACTACAACTCCCAGAAATCTAGTGGTGAGGCTTCTGGGAGTGTTAGTCCAAGAAATCTAGGGGTCCAGATTTTCTGGCTTAGAACATCAGTACAGTGTAGGCCTGCAAAACCTTTGTGGCAAGCAAGGCATTTATTTCCTTCATGGGCCAGAATGGACAGCGAGCAATTGCTGCAGCCCAAGCCTGCCATTTCAGCTCTTCAATCTTGCAACTTTGGTTTGTGACCTTTTCTTTTAAGAAGCGCCTCACCAACGTCCTGATTTTTCTCTTGGGAAAATGGGTAGAGGAAAAAAACCACCACCGTTTTTTAAGCCGGCCCATAACGGAGGTTGTACAAAGGCTGGAAAAAAGGGGAGGCAGTAATGCACAAGGATCTTAATAAAAGCAATTTGGCTTTTCAATCCCTCATCAGGCACCTTTGGGGAAAAAGCCGGTCACCTAATCACGATGCTGTTCAGAGTTGATGAGGAATGAACATCGACTCTGGAGACAGGGCCATTTACAAATGGAAAGTTGCCCCCTTGCTTTGATGCAATTGTCATTTCCAGACAAAATTGCCCCGTTCTCTTCTGCTTCCAGGAGAAGGTCACATATGGCCTAATAGCATTATTAATGTCCTTTCCAGAAGAGCTGTTACTGAGGTGACTACCATCAGCTCCCAAAGTCAAGAAGTAACTTCTCATTACAAATGGTATTACATAAAATTATGTTATCGCCAGTCTCTCTCTCTCTCTCTCTGTGGAAGTGAGCCAGTAATGTCTGGACCCTCTCAGAGGTCTTTGTAAATCCACTCATTTCCTCTGCAGAGGGCCAGCTGTAATATCACCGGCCAGAATGTAATAGCTGAGCCAGGAGAGGGCCATAAAAGCACTCCAGCCATGATTAACTTGACGGTTGAGTTCAGCCCTACCTTTTTTAATGTAGGGCATCAGTATTAAATCTTGCCTGTGAAGCCATGTCCACTTTAACTGTGTTGTTTATTTATTTTAGAGCTGATCATAAAACTCAGGAGCTTGATTTTCTGGTCCAAGTAGCTATTTGGGATAGAAATATTTTCCCCAAAGCCATTATTAGCCCCTTTTCACCCCAGTCCTGTTCAATGTCTAGGCCTGTGAAGATCTATCACTCTTTCTTGTTGTGCATTGTGTTCCTGAAAATCACACCAACGGTCTAGTGCTGTCCTGAATCCTTATTATGTGCAGTATTTTTCCTTTGCTTTCTGCATAGCCATTGGCACATCATTTTAATGCATGTTTTTTTTTCTCAGACAGGGATCTGTTCAATGTGGATTTTTCAAAATGCAGATTTCTACCGCAGAAAGCATGCCTGTGTGCAGTTTTTCAAACACATGCCTTTTAAAATTGTGTGAAACTTACACATGGATGCTTTTTCTGTGTGCATGCACATGCAGAATCTCCCTCTTCAAAAGGCACCACACAATTTGCAAAGGCATACAGACTACAGAGCCTTCTACTCTGGCGTGACTTTAGAGGTGCAACATGGATATTTCCACATGGAAATGCAACTCTAACCATCCCCCACATCTATTCAGTTCAGTTCCCTGTGGCTGAAGTGTCTTTCTTGCCCTGGATTGGTGTTTCCATCCATTGGCCCCCAAGAACGCATGAGGAACAGGAGAGCTAAAAATAAAAATAAAAATACAGCACCAAAACAACTTCCAATAAACATCTTGCTCCACCAGTGGTTGGATCTGAACTGAAGCCTTTTATACTCCTGCTGAAGGGAAGGCCACTCCCTTTAAGCTCCACCCCCTCCCACCAAGCAGGAAGTCTTAAAGGGGCCAATCCTGGCTTGAACCCCAGCACCTGGTTGTCTCTCTCGGAGCACCTGCTTTGACCTGTAACAGGTGCTGGGATTGTGGATTTCCTAGAGGAAGATGCTCTGGTCCGATGCTGTCCAGGTTGTCATGAAATACAGATCAAGTCCTGCCAGCTTGGTTGTGTCAAGCTTTTTCGGCTCAGGGGTGAGACCTGGATGGGGGGTAAATGGCAAATAAATGACATAAGTTCTACTCATTGATGGATCAGCTCTACTTGGGAGAAGCTGTAGGGGTCAAGCCTCAAAGCCCCTGGAAGACTGTAGATCCTTCAATCCTCCATTAGTTTATGGGTTCTCCTTGTGCTACTCATCAAGCACAGAGACATGGTCCCTGATATGAGCTTTGTTATCTAAAGAAAATACTCCTGTGAAAAGACAGATAACATCTTAGTTGTCCATCAGGAAGGACAAGAGAGAGTAGAAGGGTGAAAGTAAGAAGAAACGGATTGGCTTTTGGCAATGTCTTAAAGGAAGAGGAAAATGAAATCAGACTGAAATTGGGAGCATATTCTAGGCATACATAGCAGCCAGATAAAAAGAAGTAAGTAAGTAAGGGACGTTGTTCTGCTGCGGGTTAAACTGCAGAAGCCTCTGTGCTGCAAGGTCAGAAGACCTGCAGTTGTAAGATCAAATCCACGCGATGGAGGTAGCCGTTCGAAAGCGTGCAAAACTTAGCCGTTCAAAAGCATGCAAAATGTGAGTAGATAAATAGGGACCACCTCATTGGGAAGGTAATGGTGTTCCGTGTCTAGTCATGCTGGCCACGTGACCACGGAAGATTGTCCTCAGACAAACGCTGGCTCTATGGGTTGGAAATGGAAATGAGCACCGCCCCCTAGAGTCGGACACAACTGGACAAATTGTCAAAGGGAACCTTTGCCTTTACCTAAGTAAGTAAGTAAGTAAGTAAGTAAGTAAGTAAGTAAGTAAGTAAGTAAGTAAGTAAGTAAGTAAGTAAGTAAGTAAGTAAGTAAGTAAGTAAGTAAGTAAGTAAGTAAGTAAGTAAGTAAGTACATGGTGAGATGCGAGGTTTTAAAAGGAGATTGGTATCTGGAAACTGAATAGACCAGGAGAGAATATGAAGAAAAAGCAGAGATGTGAGATAGCAAGGGGACTCAAAACCTCAGAGATACTTCAGAATGAATAAAAAAACCTTATATTTAATCTGGGATAAAAAGAGTGAGTCAGTGAAAAGAAGTACGCAAACAGAGGAGAAACAAATATTAACAGAGGAAATTATGTTTCAGATAGATACCGCATCTAGGGCTATAATTTTGTTGGAACTAAGATAATAGGCTAGATTAATAAGTGGATAGGGAAACTTTCAGCTGTTTTGAATAACAGCTAATTTTAATATGGATTTTGAAGTTGGCTTATTATAGGGGCTGTGCAGACAATGCCTAAAGTCAAATGTAGAATGCTGTTCCATATCCTTTGTGCTTAGGTAAAATTCTGCACCTTGCGTGGATGTTCTGTCCTGGGCATGTTTATTGTATTTATTTATTTATTTTGTTATGTATAGGCCACTTTTCTCCTGATAAGGGGACCCAAGATGCCTCACAATATTACAAAGGACAGAATTAAAAATATAAGTTAAACATTAAAGAACAATTGAGCGGCATGCTAATTAAAATACAGTTGAATGATAAAAGCGAGTAAACGTTAGAAACTATTGTAACTCTAAAAAGGCACTCAGGGATGGTTAAAAGCCTGCCTGAAAAGATGAGTCCTCAGTTGTCGGCTGAAGGACAAATGGAAGGGGGCCAGCCGGATCTCCCGAGGGAGAGGATTCCATAACCTGGGAGCCACCACAGAGAAGGCCCTGTCTCTCGTGTCCCCATCAGCCATGCCAGCGCTGGCAACGGGACTGAGAGGAGGGCCTCCTCTGATGATCCTGAATGCCTCCAAGGGGAGATATGGCCCTTCAGGGAGCCTGTATAGGGCTCGATAGGTAATGACCAGCACTTTGAACTGGGCCCAGAAAGGGACTGGTAGCCAGTGCAGTGCTTGTAACAGGGGCGTGATGTGCTCCTCCCAAAACTGGCCCCAGTCTGTCATCTGGTTGCTTCCTTTGGAACCAGCTGAAATCTCCAAACCACCTCCAAGGGCAGCGCCACGTAGAGCAGTACAGTTTGGGAGTTGGCACAACTTTTGTTTCAGTTAGTTTTCTGGTCAGAACTTACAAAATCTGCAAACATGGAATGTGACAGAAATTTGCTAAACTGAGAGAGTGCTATTACTCAGGAGAGGTGAGAATTCTGTATTTTTTTAAAAAATCAAAGTTTATCAACATTTGCAATATTCATCTGAGGAGAAATACAAAATGGATCAGTTTCTACATCCGCCGTGCAGATCTACTCTGGAGGATTATGCTGCTTGAATAGCTTGCAAAGGATTAATAAAAATGTTCTGTCTCTCTGTCTCTGAGGTTTCCATGTTGTGTCCCTAAATCCTGTGTCCCAGGAGGTCCCCCTCAGCAGGCACTCCTAGGGAGAAGCATAGTAATAGTACTGCAGCCAACACTCTGCTCACAACATAAGTTCGACCCCAATGGGTTCAGATTGCTAATTCAAGGTTGACTCCGAAGCCAGTAAAATGAGTACCCAGATCACTGCGGGTGGGGTGAGGGCAAATTTGCCCAGAGAGTGATCTAAGCTCTAGAGGGTGGTACATAAGTCAAAACAACATCAAAACTAATAGCAGGCTAGGTAAAGGTAAAGGTTCCCCTTGACAATTTTTGTCCAGTCGTGTCCGACTCCAGGGGGCTCTGCTCATCCCCGTTTCCAACCCACAGAGCTAGTGTTTGTCTGAAGACAATCTTCCATCGTCACAAGGCCAGCGCGACTAGACACGGAACGCTGTTACCTTCCCACCGTGGTGGTACCCATTTATCGACTCGCATTTTTGCATTTTGCATGCTTTCAAACCGCTAAGTTGGCGGGAGCTGGGGCAAGTGACGGGGGCTAGCTTCCCTAAATATGTTCTTTTCCGAAACACCTGGTCTTTTTTTGATTTGTATGTGGGGTACTCTCAGCATCACTTCCAGTCTTACCTTAGCTGGCTCTGAGATGCTGTGGGGCACTCTCTTACACTCCTGTGGAAATATTTAGCACAAAGGTCATTTGAGAAGAGACCCCTGTGTCAAGGAGTACAGCCGAAACAGGTGTCAAAATAACCCAATGCCTAATGCCAGCTCTGGACTGCTGCTACTTCATTTGTTCAACTAAGGGCGCGGTTACAGTACGAAACTGAATTGAGAGAGGGATTGGGGTTTTGAATTTGGTTTAAAGTCATGCAGTGCTCATGTGGTTTGGGGGTTAATCTTTGCATCCTATTGGGAAAACTTTTAATCTGTTTTTAAACTGTGTTGTATATTGGTCGAGGGGGCTATGTGACATTTTCAAAATTTTGCATTTGAGGCTTTGCCCTGCATTCATCCTCTTGGAGCCATTCAGTGCTGCTGCTGTGATGTTATTTTTTAAAATATTTTTTTAAATTATTTCTTGGAGTCTGGAATAAAGCTACTTCATTATGATGGATTGGGAAAAAAAATTAAAATGGAGGTTTTCCTGCAGCCTGAGACATGCACACCCACAGGAGGTAAAGAAGGAGAGATAGTAATGGCAGCAAAACTGCTCCTAAGCTTGTGAAGAGATAGATAGATAGATAGATAGATAGATAGATAGATAGATAGAGAGAGAGAGAGAGAGAGAGAGAGAGAGAGAGAGAGAGAGAGGATGGTGGAAAAGGAGAGGCAGGGTGCTGGAAAAGGAGAGGGAAGACACACCAGTGGGTGACAAACCCCACAGACATAACATAAACTAACAGAGGTGTTCACACATGCCAAAATGATTCAAAATAAGTTGATTTCACAAGCAATTTAAAATAAATAACCCTCTCGCAACTGAGAAAAATAATACCTTGCTTTCCAACCAAAAAAACATGCTTTCCAGGCAAAAAAGTATCTGCATTTCCCTGTGTGTCATGTAGTTGGCATTTTTTAAAAAAACAATTTCAAACATGCTAAACCTCGTTCGAAAACAGTTCCCACCACCGCATGTAGTTTGAGCCAGGACCCCCTCCCCACAACCATTTGGAACATTTCTTGAGGGTCCAGAAGCAGAAGGCGACTGGCACGAAGCAAACCTTTCTAGAGTCTCAGCCCAAAAACCTCTGAAGAAATATTCGTATTGCTCTCTCTCAGTATGTTGGCAAAAGGCAAAGATAAAAGCCAAACAGTGTAGCACTAAAAAGACTAATGGTTTTATTTCCAGGTGAAGTTTGCACGTAAAATCCACTTCCTTAGACCGAGCACACACCAAAATAAAACGGTTGCTCTTTAAAGTGCTACAATATTTTTTTTGTTTTCCCTCTCTTTTGCTTTGTCCAGAAACCATTAAACAATAAAACAGAACCAACAGACCAGGTTGCTGGATTTACTGCAAGGCTTGCTCAAATAAAGCACAGACCATTTATAAGGAGGTAGATTTATTTCGAAGAGATACAACAAGCAGGAAAGAAATCATACAGAAATCTAGAGTAACCTTTTGGGAACATGTTCAGTAGGCAGAAAATAATCAAGCTAAGCTAATCAGGTGATACATATCAAAGATACAGGCTTTATTCTTAGAGACGTTCAGGACTGAAGTACAAGACACCGAAAAAGAGGAAGGCGAAAGAGAGAAAAAGCAAAATGTGAAGGGTGAAGAGAGGAGCGATGGGAACTTGTATACTAAAACCCCTCTGGGAGTCAGCAGGATCAAGCTGACATTTAGAGGCCATTAAGGCCAGCTCTTTCTAAGACCTTTGCCCGTATGCAGATTTCCATGTGAACATAGCAGAAATCACCAGGCCTCCTCTTTAACCTTGCAGAATGAAAGCAGAGGTAGCACAAAGTGTCCGAAAGAATCTGTATGTGAGTTCAGTCAGTCAAGTGGCGGAAATGGCTGGACACACAAGATGGTAGACGAAATTTCATTGCATATAGCAGGAATTGGGTATCCATAGAGGATTGATTCCAAGCCTCCCATGGGGGCTGAAAAATGCGGAGGTATCAAATGCTATATGGTCTCTGGCTCCTTTTAGTGGCCAGTTCTGGTAAATACACAATGGAAATACAGTTGTTTAGTCATTAAATCATGTCCGACTCTTCGTGACCCCATGGATCAGAGCATGCCAGACCCTCCTGTCTTCCACGGCCTCCCGGAGTTGGGTCAAATTCATGTCGGTCACTTTGATGAAACTGTCCAACCATCTCATCCTCGGTCATCCCCTTCTCCTCTTGCCTTCACACTTTCCCAACATCGGGGGCTTTTCCAGGGAGTCTTCTCTTCTCATGAGATGGCCAATGTCTTGGAGCCTCAGCTTCAGGATCTGTCCTTCCAGGGAGCACTCAGGGTTGATTTCCTTCAGAACGGATAGGTTTGTTCTCCTTGCAGTCCTGGGGACTCTCAAGAGCCTCCTCCAGCACCACAATTCAAAGGCATCAATTCTTCGGCGGTCAGCCTTCTTTATACACGGTACATATAAATACAGTACGTATAAATATTTATGGAGCTTTTTAAAAAGCATTTTCAGCCAGCAGATAAGTGAATCGCTGGATACTAATCCCATGAATTGGGGTGGGTGGGTTCCTCCTCTACTCTTCCTGGGCAATGTGGTGCTATGCTGGTATAGGACCGAGCCGTGCTGGGTGGGGGCCAAGTAAGTCTGGGAAAGCAGGGACAACAGTGGAGGTGTGTGGAAGGGGCTGGCTGGCCTGCGGAAGACTAAGTTTGAATCAGGTTGGACCCAAATTTTAGAGGGTTGTCAATAACTGAAATGCACCTTTTGCCACCTTCTTCTTCATCATCACCATCCTAGAACTGCAGACTGGAAAGGGACTCTATGGACCATCAAGTCCAGCCCCTGTCGAGGATTCCCAGTGAGGAATCAAACTCCCAACCTCTGGCTTCTCAATCAGAGGTCTAAGCCACTGGGTTTCCAGCAGTCCATGCTACCATGATAAATGGAAAGGGTTTCCTGACTATACGAAGTATGGAAACTACTGTCAAATTTTCACTGTTTCTGGCTAGTATTTTTCTCATTCTCAGTCTGTCCCTTCCACATATCCACGAGACCCTACTCTCATTCCTTTTAAATCTCACTAGTTGTGACAAACTATGACATTTCTATGCTTGTTGATATGTTACAAGTACAGTACCTGTAACACCATCTTCTGGGGGAACTCCACGCAATGACCATCATGGTGACATTGCATTTCTGTCTGTCATCCATTCAGAAACACACTAATGATGGATTTGGTTCAACTTGGTTTTTCAATGGGAGTCAGTCCAGGATTCAGTTCGATTCCAGAGAAATTATTAGTGGCTTGAATCAGAGCTCCGAAAAAGTATTCCTCTGGACCACAACTCCTATAATTCTCAGGTTTCTGGGAATTGTAGCCCAACCAAAGAATTTTGGGAGTTGTAGTCCATACAAATAATGTTTATGAGTTTGGGCTTGCATGGAGATCAACCACGGTTATTTTACAATAGGTGTAATAGGAGTGTAGGAAGATACACATCAACAGTGCTTATTTTTTACTTAGCGAGCAGAGTCTCCATTGCTTTGAAAGGTTAAGACATGTGCTACAGGAAAGCACACATTTGCAACCCCCATCCCTGAGATAAGGCAGAATTATTGGTGAGGTCTAGCTCCCTAATGTCAGAAACACATGGTGCTGACCCCAATCAGTTGGACCACTCCAATCAGGAATGGTCCAAGACAACAGGGTTCCTGAAGCTCTTTAGGAAGTAGTGTCCATGTACTTTGTTTCCTAGGAGAGACCTTTTTGGGTGAGGAACCCCAACAGATAATGAGGAGGAGCTTCTTCCATGGTACTTGGCATAGTTCCTGTCATATGAGAAGTCCAAGAGAACCTTCATCTGCTACCTGTCAATCACAAGACTTGTAGGAAACATTACAATTCTTGCTTGGGGTAGCAGAACATTGCCTTCTCTGCATGGACTTCCAATTAGGTTCCCTCCAAAGAGTTTATGGACTTACCTACATCTCTGGCTGTAGGAACGTGTCAATCAGGAGAAGGGGCATTCTGCCTTGCTGTTGTAAACTGGTCTGTCGAAGTTAGCCCACCGGAGTCTGGAGGTAGTAGGCTATTGAAAGTTCCACTAAATTGGTCTGTAGACAGGAAAGGCTAAATCATCCAGCCTTCAGTGAAAGACCTTCAAAATTGGGTTCCAAAGCAGACCCTTTCATCATTGTACACCTGTTATTGTCAAGACATTTTTCTTAATGTTCAGTAGAATTCTCCTTTTTTTTTGCAATTGTCATCCATTAGGTCAGCTCCTGTCCTCTGCAGCTGCAGAAAACAAGCTTGCTATCTTTTCCATGGGACCTCCACGCTTTTAGATTTCTGAAGATGGCTATAGTATCACCTTTTGATCTTTTGTTCTCCAAGCTAAATCCCTCAATTATTCATTGAAGGGTTTGGTTTCTAGTCTGTTTGACACCTTGATTGTCAGATCCTTTGCCAACTCAGCTGACACACTTTTCTTCATAAACTGTGGTGCCCAGAAGGGGACATGGTCTTCCAAGCGAGATTGGATCAAAGCAAAGCAACGTTGTATGATTACCTTCTTTGATCTGGACACTGTGCTTCTGTAATGTGGGAAGCAAATCCTACCAGTATCCTCTCACTTTGAGGGAAGAATTTTGGATCTTCTGGACTGCAGGTACTGTCATTCTTCATTCTAGGGGTTCTACCTATCTTACAGGCACCTTATAAATACCTGCATGTGAAGCACCTTGGAAGAATGCCTAAATGGGAAGACTTTCAGACTTAGCTAGGCCAAGCAACAGCCAAGCTTCCCGATCGGAAAGAAAGCTCCCATCTAGCACTGGGGCAGGAACAGGAAGCATGGCCTAGCTAAACCTCCCGGCCTCCCAGTTGAGGCCTTTGTCCAAGGTGAGCCACAGTCTGTAAGAAAGGCAGAACTCCCAGAATGGAGAATTATGGTTTTTGTAGTCCCCCAAACCCCCAAAATTCCACCTCTGTACCTCACTACAATAATAACAACTCAAATAAGCCCTATCCTCACCTCACCGCAGAGGTGTGTGTATGGTGTTTGATGTGTGTACGACCTGAAACCAAGAACAGTTTGGTTGACACCATCCTCTGGTGCGTAGCTAGGGATGTGTCAGCAAAGAAATCCCAAATAAACTCTTACGAGAGATACGCTGCGTGAAAGTCTGTACTCTTGTCCTTGCAGACTGTGATCTGTTCCTCGTTAAAACACAGCATCTTTATGGAGGAGGAATAGCATTCTGTGGGAAAGTACGCTTGAATAATGTATAACCGAACACCACCAGAGGCTGTGAAAGAATTAGATTCATGATTCTCCCTGCAGTGTAAGGTTCCCAACTGACCATAGAAAAATAAAAGGTCCAGATCGATTTTTTGACTCTGGGGTTCGCTTGCATGATGGGTGGATCTGTGCAGGTTTGGGCACACACGTAAAACTCGAAAGTCCAGCGAAGAAAATAAAAACACTTGTTTATGAAAGAAGGCCTGGAAGCTACTGAGAGAGGGAAGAATTTTTAGGGGGGGTGTTGGAGGGGGGAGTTCAGTTCTTCACCATGCCTCCTGAGGGAACAACCAGCCTGTGTAGCCTCGGGCTAGCTGCATAGTCTCAGGACACCCTCAGAAGAAGGAATACATTTCTGAGTACCCTATACCTCGAAAAACTCTGGCAAGGGTCCACATAAATCAGAATGAAATTGATGGCACATCATTCTTTCATTACGGCATGGATGGGGGCAGAAAGTGGGGGTGACCAGCGAGGAATTGAGGTCTCCCCACTTGTCTCCAGTGCTGTTATTGAGCTGAGGAAAAATCCATCCTAAGGTGATGTGTGGGCTGGAAAAATATTTACACGTGCCAATGTTTGCTGCGTGTACTTGACTGGATAAATACTAAATGCCATTGGCAGGCTCTCACCAAGAATATTTCCCCATTTGTTGGGTACAGGATCGAAGCCCTCCAACACATGATCAAACACGTGTAGGGGTTCAACAGGATTTGTTTTAAAACAAGTGTGCATAAGTCGGAATTGACTTGACAATGCATGACGGTTGTTGTTATGGGCCATCTTGAAGTTGTAGAGTCAAGGTTCGTTTTCCTGTTCATTTCAGAAACATAAATGAAGGGGCCTCCAAAGTACTTAATGATTGAATTCAACTGCCTGCTTGCTCCAGGAAAGTCCTTCGTGTGTTTATTTACATTAAAACACTGCACCAGAAGAAGTAAAGTGGAATCATTAAAGCTGACATCAATTTTACAAGCCTTGCACAGTGCTGAAACCAGTTGGCAAGCCAACCTTCATTCACTGTAAATATAATAATAATAATAATAATAATAATAATAATTTTATTGTCATTGTAAGTATATACACATACAACGAAATTCACAGACACCCAGAGACCAGACACATGCACACACATAAAATTCCCAAACACTCCCCACCCACTAAAAGTCCCCCACTAAAAATACAAACATCTACACCGCAGGCCAAGTTACACAGTCCAACTAATTATTCACTACTGGTGGTCTTTAAGCTCATTATTAATTGCAATTATAGCTCTGGGATAAAAACTATTGAGAAAACGTGTGGTCCGAGTCTTAATTGTTCTATATCTTCTGCCAGATGGTAACAGTTCAAAAAAGTTATAAGCAGGATGGGAAGAGTCTCTCAGGATGCTATGTGATTTCCTTAGACAGCGGGATGTGAAGATGTCATCCAGGGTTGGTAGCTGGAGCCCGATGATATTCTGGGCAATTTTAATGGTTCTCTGTAGAGCTTTTTTGTCCGCTACAGAGCTACTCCCAAACCATGCCAGAATGCCATAGGTTAGGACACTCTCAATGGTGCTACGATAGTATGACAGAAGCAAATGCTGAGATAAATTTAACTTGCCGAGCATTCTCAGGAAATACAGCCTCTTCTGTGCCTTCTTCATTAGCATGTTGGCATTTATAGTCCATGAGAGGTCCTCTGAGATGTAAGTACCCAGAAATTTAAAACTATCAACTCTCTCCACTTCCTCACCGTTTATGTACAGTGGTAAATGTACATATCTCTTCCTCCTAAAATCAATTATGAGTTCTTTAGTTTTTTTGATGTTAAGTGTGAGATGATTTTCTTTACACCAAAGTATCAACCTTTGTACTTCCTTTCTATAAGCAGACTCATTGTTCTTATTTATGAGCCCCACCACTGTCGTATCATCCGCAAATTTAATAATTGCATTGGTGTTATACAGTGGGGTGCAATCATGTGTGTACAGGGAATAGAGGAAGGGACTTAGCACGCAGCCCTGGGGAGCTCCTGTACTTAGTACCAGGGTAGAAGAATGGTGAGATCCCATCCTTACTGACTGTGGCCTATCTGTCAGAAAATCCTTTATCCACATGCATATCTCCTGAGGTAATCCCAGGTTGATCATTTTAAAAAACAACCTATTTGGTAGAATGGTATTAAAAGCAGAGCTATAATCCACAAACAACAGCCTCGCATAAGTTCCCTGATGTTCTAAGTGGCTCAATACAGTATGGAGTACAATGGACACAGCATCATCAGTAGATCTATTTTTCCTGTATGCAAATTGCCATGGGTCCAAAGAAGGTGGAAGACTAGCCTTAATGTAATCCAGCACCAATCTCTCAAAACATTTCATAACAACAGATGTTAAAGCTACTGGTCTGTAATCATTGAGAGATACCACAGCTGACTGCTTGGGGACTGGCACTATAATAGATGTCTTCAGGCAAGTGGGGACTGAACACTGCAACAAGGATAGATTGAAAATATCCGTAAAAACTCCAGCTAATTCTGCAGCACAGCCCCTAATAACTCGTCCCATGATTCCATCTGGTCCAGCTGCCTTTCGAACATTAATATTCTGGAAAGCGCGTCTCACATCTGAAATCTGCAGTACTAGTGGTTGTCTGTTGATGGTAGATTCTAGTGATGTATTATAGACAGTAGGTGCTGGAATAACGGTTGTTCCTGTTTCCACCTCAAAACGGCTGAAAAATTGATTTAACTGCTCAGCCAAAAAATCACTGCTGCTACACAGACTGTTTTTGTTACTCTGACCAGTGATTTGTCTTAGGCCGTGCCACACTCGGCGAGTGTCAGAACTTTCAAGGTGTTGTTCAATTCTCTGGCTGTACATAGCTTTGGCATCCTTAATGCCCCTTTTCAGTTTAGCTCTAGCCTCTCTGTACTGTAGTTCATCACCAGAATGAAAAGCAGCATTTCTGGTTTTTAATAAAAGGCGCACTTCTCTATTTAGCCAAGGCTTGTTATTAGAAAACACTCGTACTTGTCTGGTAGTAGTAACAACATTGATGCAGCTTTTGATATAAAACAGTACTGTTGAGGCATAAGTATCAACATTGTCCTCCTCAAACAGTGCCCAATCAGTGCTCCTAAAGCAATCTTGAAGTTGCTCAGATGCATCCACTGGCCACACTTGTATCTCTCTAATTGATGGTCTGATTCTTTTAACAAGAGGTCTGTATGATGGAATCAAAAAAAGAGATATATGATCTGACTGTCCCAAGCTAGGCAATGGCTTCGTCTTATATCCATGTATGATGTTACTATATACCTGATCCAAGGTATTTTCCCCTCTAGTGGGACAGTCCACATACTGATAAAAGTTAGGGAGGACGGTCTTTAAATTGGCTTGATTGAAATCACCTGCTACCACCAGCACTCCATCTGGGTAGGCCTGCTGCTGTTTGCTGATAGCAGTTAACAAACAACTCAAAGCTGTGGTTGTGTTAGCATCAGGAGGTATATATACTGCTGTTATTATAATAACATTAAACTCACGAGGCAGGTAAAAGGGGCGGCATTTCACTGCCAAATACTCCAAATCAGGAGAACAGTGAATGTCCAGTATTTTAACATCTGTGCTCCAATTATCGTTTGTGTAAACACAAACCCCTCCACCTCTGCTCTTCCCAGATTCAACAGATCTGTCTGCTCGATGTACTCTGCGTCCTTGTAGTTCAATTACCTCCCCTGGGATGGAAGAGTCAAGCCATGTCTCTGTAAAGATCATAACGCAACAGTCTCGAATATTTTTCTGTAGGGAGATAGTAAGTTCCAGCTCCTCAATCTTGTTGGGTAGAGATCTAACATTTGAGACAAAAAGACTTGGCAATGCAGGCTTGTGAGGATTTTTGCCTAACCTCACTCGTAGACCGGCCCTGCAACCTCTTTTCTGCTTGCGTTTCCTCCGTGCTCTTTTCTTCCTGACAGGGAGAGCAGGGGGAGTAACCCCCGGATATGCAGGCTGTCTTAAAAGCTCAGCTGGGATGTTGTAAGTTGAGACCGTCGATTCAAAGTTGTAACCTTCTCTGCCAATAGATAATAATTCTTGTCGACTGTAAATTACTTGTGCCTGAGCATGTAGAGTCCGTAATAAGGGCCGATCTCTGGAATGCCCTCAATGTAGGCCTATCGCTTTATTCTATGATGTTTGGCCGGTGGCAGGATTCGTATATCTCATCCAACCATACAAAGATTATGGAACTTTTCTTTAACACTTGCAATCTGTTATTTGGTGTTTTCAAATTTATCCCCAATTGCTGAGTACTCAGGTTCAAAGTAGACGTCAAGGGGAATGCATTCATGCAAAACACTGGAGAGAAAAGCTCCCCCCCCCCCCCCCCGCTACTGAAAGCAGTTCCTCTATGTTCAGATAAGGCTATGATGTATTAGTAAAAAAGCTGATTTTCATGCACAAAATCCCAGATTCCATCCATCTTCTCTCTATGTAAGGCCGAGAAACACATTTTCTGGGGAAATCTGCTGCTATTTTATGTAGACTACAGTAAGATCCCCATATCTGCAAAATCATTATTCACTGATTCACTTATCCACAGTCTAAAAACATGAAAATATTTTTGTTTAAAAAAACCCTAGAGATGTTTCTAATGATAAACTTTCCAGAACCGGCTACTAGAGGGAGTCAGAGACTACTGTATATCAGACCAGGTGGATCATGGGTCTAATTCTGGCTTCTCCTCAATGGTGTAGTTTTCTCCATAGAATTTTAACTGGCTTGGCTGGGTGAGAACTTTATTTAATAATTTGGCTTTGGGTGTCTAGATATGCTAAAAGGCTGAGCAATGTGTTTTAATTCCATAGATTTATAATTTAAAGAATTTTAATGTTTTAAGTGAGGTATACTCCATCTTTTGTTTTATATAGGCTTACATGTTTAGAATATAATTGAAACATTCGCATTGTTCTTGTTTTACTTTTAAAAGAGTATCAGCGATGGGCATGGACTGCCAGTTCCGGGGTTCCTGCCGTTTTGTTCACACAGCTGATCCCCGGTTTATCCCCCCCGCCCCCTCTGGTGGATGCCCACTTGGAGCTGGTGCTCAGAGCAGGTGGGGCAGGGAAATCAGGGTGGTGTCTCTGATGGGACAGCTGCCAGAGGAAGTGGGCACTAAGCCGCGGATCAGATGTGCAGCTGTCAGACGAACTGGTATGAGCCACCAAACCAGTGCCCATCTCTATATACTCTTAAAAGACATGTTCCTGTATTTTTTTATTCAAGCATCACTTAAGTGTTTGCCTATAACTTATATTTTCACACTTGCATTCTTTTTTACAAGTTGCAAGGAAGTTTTAAAGTTATGTGCCTACAATTTTCTTCATAACTAAGACTTCCAGATGTTATAACAATTCCGAAGTATTTTATACATAGGAATCATAGAAGCAGTGTAGAGAAATAAAGCTTGTAGGAACACAAAAGCTGATGTTTGCCTGGGATTTTTGTAACTGTGGAAAGATTCATACTTTGATCTGTAGACATCCTTCAGTTGCAAAAGACTATGGTAATGTGCTTTGTATGGAGGACTTCAAGAGTGTCCTCTCCAGAGCACAAAGCCTGGGTAGAATAATATGGAGGATAGGCTGTTACCCAAGCAGCAGATCCCCCCTCTCTATGTCGCTGAAATAGTCCAATGGAAAAGCAAGAGCCAATACAACTGGTTCCAGCGATGTCACAGGAGTTGCCAGAACGACACGAACTGCCTCCGGGACTCCGGCTCCGGATTTTGCCTCGAGGTTAACTCCTGAAGGCTTTTCCATCAGTGGATATAGCCACAAGGCAGTGGAGGTTTGATTTCAGAGTTTTCCTTCTCCTAGATGGGCTGCCTTCCCAGGCTGATGAGTCCCACCTACCCGGGCTGCTCCTTTTGATATGATTGTCTGTGATTGTTTGGCTTCATTCTGGAAGTAACCCTTTATTGGGATAAATGGCAGCTGTGATAAACACAGGCGTCACATCCTTTTTCTCCCCTAGAGGTCCATGGAATTTCTGTAGGACTCTTAGAGAAAGGCAAGCACATAATTTCTGGGTCGGACACGTTTGCTTTAGTACTTCTGCATTGGCTGCCTTCTCAATTTTAAAAAAAAAGTATATAATTTAATTATATAATTCCACACGCAGAATATCTTTTCAAGAGTTAAAAGAAAATATGACATTAGAAGCTGCGGGAAGAGCTGGACACAATATAAAAACATTGAGCAGAATTTTATTATTCCCACTTATGCTGTAGGTGAATGGGGATGGGGTTGACCATTGAGTGGTGCATTTGTCCAAAACAAAATCCTCAGCAGATGTTTTGAATGTTGAAGGGAGATGCTGAGAGACTGAGCTGTTGGTGGGGTGAGAAAAACAGAACACCTTATGCCAAATGCTACCAGCAATCCTTGCCTGCAAACATCTCATTATGAGTTCTTTTCTGTCAGCTTGTCACCAAGTCAAGAGCTATTGACTTGATTGATGGTTCTAACAACCACTTCTTCATGATGACTGCCTCTGTTTGCTCAGCCCGATGTCCTTAAATCTGCATTTGCAATCAACAAGACCTTGCCGTGTGCCATTTTTTTAAATTTGCACCCACACAACATTGCTCTGAAGCAAAATGGAAATGGGAAATCCTGCCTCCAGAGAGCAGGCAAGGTGGCTAACTGGTACATAAGCTGCTAACTTGACCTGGGGACTTGACAAATCACTCAGAAAACCATTCTCACTGCCTGCAACCACCATTCAGCGAAAATGTGACCGGAGACCCGCCATCTCCGGATAAGATTGGCAGGTAAAATTTGGCTTGGCAAGTGAACAAACTGAGCATGCTCAGTCTAAAAGCATGAACAGATGCACATAAGGAACAAAGAGGGTTTGATGAGAGAGGCCACATTAATCAGATGAGAACATAAGTAGTTGCCAAATATTGAATCTCGCCATTGTTTGATCTAGCCAATATTGTCAACTCTTATTGACCATAGTTCCCTGGTAGCATCTGTTGGAGTTTATTTTTTACAATCTCGCGTGCTGTCTCCTAGCTTGTTTGACTGGGAGCTCCCTTTCTAAGCTGTTGTAACTGTCAGTCTGTGCTGTATCAACCAATAGATCTCACCCGTGTTCTAAATTCAAAGAAAGACCCATTTCTGTTGAGAGTTTCTCTCCCCATCCCCCCGAGAATCCATAAATCTTTGTTTATGGTAGTTGATTGGAAATGTCTGTTAAAGTACATTGAATCAGAGTTGTTAAAAAGCAATCATGTTGGTACAGTGGTGCCTCGCAAGACGAGCGCCCCGTTTAACAACGAAATCGCATCACGACGAACTTTTTGCGATCGCAAAACGCTTTACGATGTTTTAAATGGGTTTTTTCGCTTTGCGATGATCGGTTCCCTGCTTCAGGAACCGATTCTCGCAAAATGACAATTTTTGGCCAGCTGATCGGCAGTTTCAAAATGGCCACTGGGTTAAAAAAATGGCTCCCCACTCTTTTCTGGGACGGATTCCTTGCTGCACGGGCAGAGAAAATGGCCGTGCTATGGAGGATCTTTGCTGGACGGTGAGTTTCAAGCCCATAGGAACGCATTAATCGGGTTTTAATGCATTTCTATGGGCTTTTAAATTTCGCATTACGACGTTTTCATTCTACAGGGATTTCGCTGGAACGAATTAACATCGTAATGCGAGGCACCACTGTAATTAGTTTACTGTTGATATATTTACATGTATAAGAAAGTGGCATGTATTTATTCTTTATCCTAATGTCTCAGAGTAAGTGACTGAGACTGTAAGTGCCAGTTAATGAGAGAGGGGTGGACTATCTGGGAACTAGTAACTATTCTGTGAATCCCTGCACTTCTGCTGCATTGCTGAGGAAAGTTAACCACAAAATTAGAAGTCCTAGGATTCCCTAGGATGGATTCATGATTGTGAGATGATCATCAAATAGATGTAACTGTGCAAAAACAGAAATACTCTTTGTGGTTCCACTCTTCCTCTCTGTGGATACTACTTGCGTGATACTCACTGTCTGCCAATGAGTGGAAGAGATGTGGCATTGATCAAAAGGGCAGGTTGATTGTCTGGGTCACTTGTCATTTCTCTGGATGGCTTTGCCTTTCTAACAATATTCTGTCTGACACTGGGCACCTCAGGCCGACTCTACGAAAAGGCCTTTTCTTGCAACCTTCTTCCTGGGAAGCTGTTGATCTGGCTGTGTGTGGTAAGGAAGTCTCCGGTCAATGCCTCGGCCTCCGTGATCTGTGACTGTTTTGTTTCTGAGACCCCACAGAGAGGAACAAACAAACCCGACTCTCTCCCCATTGCATTTCTGTCCCCCCCCCACCCCAAGGTGTTTAATTGGCTCCATCCCACTTCAAGAAACGATGTGTGCTTTACAGAGACCACTCTTAGAAATCCATCTCAGAATTCAGATCGACATTCCCTCAGCACAATCTAGTTTTGCGACTGTGGTTTTAAGTGGTTGGCTGGATGGGTGTGGGGAAGCTGGCATGAGATCAGAGGCTCTGGCAAATGAAGTGCGATTTACACCCTAGGACTGGAGAGAACATTGCTGCTGCCAGGCGTTTTCAGAAATAACAGCTAAAAAATGTTTAGCCATAGGTGTCACAAAGAGAAGATTGGAAGTTTTTATTTTCAACAAACATGTCTGTCACTTCGTTTCAACCAGGAACGGCACTTAGTTTTAACAATGGCTTATCTAGGACTTGGGAGAAGTTGGGTCTTTTAGATGAGAGTGTTGGAGTTTTTGCAACCTCGCATGATGCCTTTAATAGGTTTGACTGGGAGGTGCTTTTCCGGGCTGGGGTGGCTGTCAGTCTTTCCATCAGTAACCAATCATTGCTTCCAGCCTCTGAATTCCAAGAGAGTCCCGCCTCTCTGCTGAGTGCTTTTTCCCTCTCGTGACTCGATTGAAGCCTGTTGCTGAAAGCAGTCGTGTTTGTCATGTTGCTGTGTGATCTGTTGATCTCTCGGTAACGAAACCTTTTTTCTCCCTCCAATTAATGTCTCAGAGTGAGTTATTGAGATTGTAAGTGCCACCTTAATGAGAAAAGGGGGTGGTCTGGGCAGATTGGAGAGATTCTGCTCTGTGAATTCCTATACTTCTGCTTTGCAGCTAGAGGAACATAACAAGTCCCCCGTCCCCTCAACACTGCAAACAGAGAGCTCCTACTGACCACGATGGCTGGAGCATTCTCAGAGCTGTAGCTGGAAAAAGTTACTTTCTCCAATTCTGTTTCCAATGAGGTATCATGGCTAACAGCTCCTGATGAACCATGCCTATATGGGTTGTTGTCTTCTGATGGAAAACTCATCCATGGATTGTTGAGATCTTTTTAAAAAAGCTTCTAAACTTGTGGTCGTAGCTATTTTGAGTGATGGATTGTGTGAAAGAAATATATTTTTATGTCTAGGGTAGTGGGTCCCAAAATTGGGTCCCCAAATGTTCTTGGACTAAAGCTCCCAGAGGCCTTTGCCACTAACTGTGTTGGCCAGGATTTCTGGGAATTGTAGTCCAAGAACATCTGGGGACCCAGGGCTGGGAATCTGTTGAAAAATGTGACATGTCATAGGAATCCTCCCCTTAGGAATAACTGATCAATGGAAACCAGGATCACGTCTCCTAAAATGAGGGCAAGGGTGCTGCTTGACCATCTTGTTTAGTCGTTAAGTTGTGTCCGACTCTTCGTGACCCCATGGACCAGAGCATGCCAGGCCCTCCTGTCTTCCACTGCCTCCCAGCGTTGGGTCAGATTCATGGTGGTCTCTTTGATGACACTGTCCAACCATCTCGTCCTCTGTCGTCTCCTTATCCTCTTGCCTTCACACTTTCCCAGCATCAGGGTCTTTTCCAGGGAGTCTTCTCTTCTCATGAGGTGGCCAAAGTATTGGAGCCTCCCCTTCAGGATCTGTCCTTCCAGTGAGCACTCAGGGCTGATTTCCTTCAAAATGGATAGGTTTGTTCTCCTTGCAATCCAGGGGACTCTCAAGAGCCTCCTCCAGCATCACAATTCAAAAGTATCAATTCAAAGCATATATCACTAGTGGAAAAACCATAGCTTAGACTATGTGGACCTTTGTCAGCAAGGTGATGTCTCTGCTTTTTAAGATGCTGTCTAGGATTGTCATCGCTTTTCTCCCAAGAAGGAGGCGTCTTTTTATTTCGTGGCTGCCATCACCATCTGCAGTGATCATGGAGACCAAGAAAGTAAAATCTGTCACTGTCACTGACTATCTTAAGAGCCACTAATTTGGCCCCGAAGACTTTTAAGTTGGCCAGAAGTCTTTCCCCTAGTTCTAGAGGGAAGAGAGTGCTTTGAAAGTTCTCACTGTTTTTACATTCCATGAAGTTTAGAAGTTTGTAAGTTATAGAGGCATTTGTGATTATTTTAGCATCTGCTGAGCCCTCCTACATCACCGCCTAGTGACTGACATGACATCAAATATAATAACAATTATTAATAATGCTGATAGATTACAGAGTGGAAAAATCAGATTATTAATAGATAGCGCCTGTCACTCCTGATGTTAAAATCATATGTGGGATTTTTCAAACCGATACAAGGTGCAAAGGAAACTTAGAAAAGAAAGTTATGAGAAAAGTTGAATTTTTGTAGGAAAAACACCCCCGACAATCTGAAATAGCACTACACTTCTGACAGGTTTTTATTCTGCATTTTAATATCTTGTTATAAAAAAATAGACTGAAAGTAACTAGTCTGTTACTTTTGAATTACAGGAATGTGAAACACTACATTTAAAAAAACATGGCTTTCAACTCTTCTTGTAACTGAAAAAGAAACATATAATAACTGTTTTTTGATGTTTGGGGAAAAAAAGATAAATTAAAGGGCTCATTGAAAAACAATATAACGGTCACAAATATTTGCTTTTGGAAAGTATAATGGTAAACGCCTCAAAAAATAACTTGCCAATGTCTGCGTCACCATTGCTTCTGTGCCAGACACCCACTGAAATTCTGCCATCTTGGCAATTGGGGGGGAAGTAACCTCACTTTGAAGGCACCAAACACTCAGGCTGGGTCTGGGAGAGTAGCAGACAACTACAGTGGTGCCTCGCTAGATGATGATAATCCGTTCCACTGAAATAGCTGTTTAGCGAAATCATCGTCTAGCGAAAAGCATTTCCCCATTGGAATGCATTGAAACTTGTTTAATGCGTTCCAATGCGGAAGAATTGTCGTTGTCTAGCGAAGATCGGCCATAGGAAAGCCACTTTGCGAACCGCCGATGAGCTGTTTAAATAGCTGTCTTGCGAAGCTTAGGTCCCAAAAACACCCGTTTTGTGAGCGCGGAGGGAGCTGTCAAAATTGTCATCTAGCGAAAATCAGTTTGCGAAGCAGGGACCAAACATTGTCCAGCGAAATTCCCCCATAGGAATCACTGTTTTGCGAATCGCTATAGCGATCGCAAAAAGTCAATGTCTAGCGAAAAAACTGTCATGCGGGGTAACTGTCTAGCGAGACATCTCTGTATGCCTGGCTCCAGAGGAGATCCAGATGGCTCCTCCTGTGGGGTGGTTTCTTCCTACAGGCAGCTTGTTGGATAGTAGACTGAGCACTCATAGCAGAGGATGATTGGAATTGCTCTTCTCTGTTAACTCTGGCTATCCTAGCCTTGTGGGTTTTGCAATGAACAACCATACTCCCAAAGCACCTGCTATCATAATGTCTTGAGATACTTACAAGAAGCATGGCAAGTAGAGCACAATCTTAACTCAACAGTGGATCTGGGAGGGGAAAGAAGCCCCTTGCACCAGCATAATTGCCCTCTGTTGGAGTGTTTACAACCTCAAATGCTGCCCCTAGTGGGTGTGGCTGGGAGGGACCTTTTGGGGCTGGGGTGGCTGTCAATCTGTACAGCACTAACCAATTGTTCCTTCCCTGCCTCTGATTTCAGGGAATGCTTCCATCTCTCTGCTCTACTTTCCCCACTCCTTTCTGTTGTTTGCTGGCAGGTAGTAGTTGCTTGAAAGTAAGTGTGTCTGTTTAGACCTGTTGCAGAGGCAGCCATGTTTGTCTGTTTGCTGTTAGATCTGTTCGACTGTAAGTAAAGAAACAAGTTTTATTCTTTGTGCCATTAATGTCTCAGAGTGAGTTATTGAGACAGTAAGTGCTAACTGATGAGACAAAGTTGTGGGCTACTCTGGGAAACCTGAAGCTAATTCTCTAGAAGTTTTAACTCAACAGTGAAGTTATTGAGACTATAAAGTGCGAGTTGATGGGAAAAGGGTATGGTTTACTCTAGGGAGACTTGAAGCTAATTCTGCCCTGCAGGTCCCTGAACGTCTATTCCAATAACTCTGAAATATCGGTAAGAGAAAAAATAAAAGGTTTTTATTTACTCACAATTGTATAAATCAAAAGCAGCATACTGTACAAAATGACTGTTTACGCAAACAGGCCTCAAAAGACTCACAGCTTGCTTCCAGCAGATGCCTGCCCACTAGACACAAAGTGCTAAATGCTAACAGACTAAACAGAGAGGGGAAATGAGGCCTTAAGCAGAAAGGTGTGATTCTCTTTGAAATCAGAAGCAAAGAGGGAACAATTTGTTGCTGCTGGTTTGATTGATAGCCACCCCAGACTAGAAATGTCCCTTCTAGCCCAATCTACTTAAGGCATTATATATAAGGTTGAAATAACTGCAGTATGTTCAGGGAGAATGCAGGTATTCATGGAGGGATTCCAAGGCTGAAAGATTTATGAGTCTACACTTTTATTTTTGTAAGCTTTCTATAGATTTTTGTTGATCATAGAATCCTAGAATAATTGAGTCATTTGGGACCTATAAGGCCATCTTGTCCAACTCCCCGCTCAAGGCTCGAATCCAAGTCAAAGCAGATCTGACAGAGGGTTGCCCAATTTTCTCTTGAAAGCCTCCAGCATTGGCTCGTTCACCACCTCCCGAAGTCATGGGTTCCATTGTCATACTGCTCTAACAATTAAGACATTTTTCTTGATATTCATCCTAAGTCTGCCTCCCTGTAGCTTGAGCCCATGATTGCATGTCCTGCGCTCTGGGATGACTGAGAACAGATTCTGCCAGTTCTTCAAGTATTTGAAAGATGGTGTCCTATCTGCCCCCCCAAGTCTTCTTTTCTCAAAACTAAACATGCCCAGTTCTTTCAGTCTTTCCTCCCAGGGCTTGGTTTCCAGTCCCCTGATCATCCTTGTTGCCTTCCTCAGACCTTGCTCCAGTTTGCTGGTGTCCTTCTTAAAGTGTGGTGTCCAGAACAGGACACAGGACTCGAGATAAGGCCCAGCTAGTGCCAAATAGAGGGGGAATCAAGTGGTTTCTGTGCTTTTGTGTCCATTATCCTGGAATCAATAGCCACAACCCTATTTCAACAGGAACCTCTTTAATTTTCAAATGGGACCACGGATACTCTGCTAGTAGTTTAGCCCTACATGCTCTTTTGTTTTATGAGCCCCACTCATGTTATTTCAACCCATTTAAACCCCACCCCTCTCTAGGCCTTCTACTTTGATGAAGGAATGGAGGAGTCCGCCGAGTTTAACTTGCCTAGAACCGTAGCCAAAGGATTGTTTGGAACGGCAGATGAAACTAGGGAGAGCCAAAGAAAACTACAGACCTGACAGAGATGAATTCCAGGCTTTCCACCCAAAGGAAAGCATTAAAATGCCATGGGTTCAAAATCAGTTGCCTAAGGAGTTTTGTTTTAAAGAGCTGTGACCTTTCCTTCCTTCCTCTGGGACTCGTTCCAAAATTCTTTCCATGAAATTCTTGAACATAAGGTGCAGGAGCGAAGTTCATTCCTGGAACCGCTTTAAACTGAACATCAAGAGTGGCAGTTTTAGAGCGAGCTAGAAAGTCTTCGTCAACCCAAAGTTAACGGAGCTTCAAGTTCATCATGAGTCAGGCTTGGATTCAAACTTAACCATGTTAAAGATCACATCCAATTAAATCGATGAGACACAACAATGTCAGTCACGACGAACTGGGTCTACTTTCAACATCACTAAGCTTGGATCACGTCTGATGGCCTTCTCTCCACTTCCTTAGATGAAGTATCTTGTATTGCAACCAAAGTCCTATTCTTCGTTAAGTTTCTCTGGAAGCTGAAAGCTCTCCCAGAGCTCTTGAAGAACGGCAATTACATTTTTTAACAAGCACAAAAAAAAAGCACGGGGAACTTCGCAAGTTGTGAAATATCCCACACGTTTAAATATGCCTGCTGATCTTATTAAGGGCCTGACTTAAAGATGATTGGCTAATGAATATCGTTCCGCAATGGCTTTCATGTGGTGAAAATAAAACATCAGTGGAATTTCATTTTATATTCTGATTATTCTAAACTGGGTTGCATGCTGAGCTAGAAGAAGGCATGCTTGGATAAGGAAATGAGGAAGTAGAGGAACTTGGAGGGATCGTGTTAAAAATAATGAGTTTCAACTGGAGTGATTAATTTCTTCTTCTAATAATGACATTATAGCTCTGTCCGCTATACCACACAGACTATAGAAGAAGAGCCTTTTAGATGTTTGAGAACTTCTGCCTTAATTTAGTTTTAGTTCTGCAGAACTAGCCATGTGAAATCATTAGGACTGCTAGACAAGCGTGTAAAGCTGAAGAGTCCAGTGGGCTTCGGCGTGTGTCTTTGCTAAATGTCCAGGAAACTGCAGGTCTTTTAAGATTAGGGCAGCTTTGTGGTGATTTATTTCACAAGACTCCTGCCGTTTCAATCTATTGCCCACGAGCCACTTTTCTTCATCTCACTGTGAATTTATATTCTCAAAATATGACTTTTAAGTCACACATCTATTATCAGCTAAAATGCCCTATTTTTTCGCTCTCTTTCTTGCTGTTATAATATCAAAGGCTTCCTGGTCAATTTTCTCCGTCCTTCTCTGTGTTTTTTTAACCTAGCTTTTTGCCTTTGATTTTAATCGTTTTTGTCATCTCTTTCAGAGGACAACCTCCGGAGGTGGAAATGAATGCAAATCTTTGGTTTAGGACATGGTGCTCCTTGTTTCTCTCACTCTCTGTAGGTTGGTGTGTCCTTAAAGGGGAGCATAAGACTGTAAGAAGAGTCGTGTGGGATCCGACCGAAGGCCTGTTTAGTCTGGCCTTCTGTTTACACACTGGCTCACCAGTGTTGTTGTTATTGAGTTGTTTACTCGTGTCCAACTTGTCGTGACTCATGGACCAGAGCACCCCGGGCCCTCCTGTCTTCCACTGCCTCCCAGAGTTGGGTCAAATTCATGTTGGTCGCTTCGATGACCCTGTCCAGCTATCTCATCCTCTGTTGTCCCCTTCTCCCCTTGCCTTCACTCTTTCCCACCATCAGGGTCTTTTCCAGGGAGTCTTCTCTTCTCATGAGATGGCCAAAGTATTGGAGCCTCAGCTTCAGGATCTGTCCTTCCAATGAGCACTCGGGGTTTAGAATGGATAGGTTTGTTCTCCTTGCGGTCCAGGGGATTCTCAAGCATCTCCTCCAGCACCACAATTCAAAAGCATCAATTCTTCGGTCCAGCTCTCACTTCCTTACATCACTAAAGGGAAAACTATAGCTTTGACTATTCGGACTTTTGTTGGCAAGGTGATGTCTCTGCTTTTTAAGATGCTGTCGAGATTTATCATAGCTTGCCTCCCAAGAAGCAGGTGTCTTTTAATTTTGTGGCTGCTGTCACCATCTGCAGTGATCATGGAGCCCATCTCTTTTACATTCCCCAGCAATCGGTACTGGAAAACATATTTTCTGACACTGCACAAGTTGTATATAGCTATGGTTACTATCAGCCATTGACTAGTCGCCAAAGAAGCCCTCATCTCCATAAATGCATACAATCTCTTTTTACAGTCATCTCAGATTACAGCCACCACTATATGGCTGCGAGTTCTATAGTTTAACTATGTGTACGTTCTTTCGCTGTGACCCAAAGGAGTATTTCTATAGCAGCATTTTACCAGGCTCTTTATTGCTGTTGCAATCCTTATCAGGCTGCAATAGGTCCCAGCCTTACTGGTTGCAGAGTTTTGCATTTCTGATCAAATTCCTTTTGTTGTGTCACAGAAGTACAAAGATTCACAGAGGAGAATAGCTAGGGGTTTCCCAGAGATCACCCCTTTCTCATTGACTGGCACTTAAACTCTCAATAACTCACTGAGCCATTTGTAGGAGAAAGATTTTTTTTTTTAAAAAAAAAAACCACCACATTTCTTTACTTACAGTTGCTTGGAGTTACAGTCTTTATTTAATGCATGTATGTTGAGAAATCAACCGACCGAATCAACAGCAAATAAAGCATTGGCACTGCCTGGGGAAGGAGAGGGAAAGAACACTTAGCAGTGAGGTAGGGTTCTCTTTAAGTTCAAAGGCTGAAGGGAATGATTGGTTAGTGCTGGATAGACAATGACCCCAGATCAGAAAAATTCCTCCCACTCAAACAAACCACAGATGGCAGTAAGCGGTTTGAGAAGGGTTGCAGCAGGAGTAAGGAAGAGATTTATACTAAGCCAGATCCTGGTTCCATTTTGCTCCCTGATTTTGCTGCTTTCAGGACTCCCTCCTTGCCTCGGCCTGCTGGACAAGGGTCTCTTCAAATTGGGAGAGGCCATGATGCAATGCCTGCCTTGGGGCTGAAAGCTTGGATGTCAACATTTCCCATCTGTTGAGGTCAATTCCTAAGGCCTTCAGATCCCACTTGCAGATGTCCTTGTATCGCAGCTGTGGTCTCCCCCGGGGTGATTTCCCTGCACTCATTCTCCATATAGGAGATCTTTTGGAATCTGACCATCAGCCATTCTCACGACATGCCCAAGCCAACGTAGGTGTTGCTGTTTCAGTAATGTATACATGCTAAAAATTCCAGCTCGTTCTAGGACTACTCTATTTGGAACTTTGTCCTGCCAGGTGATACCAAAAATCCGTTGGAGGCAATGCATGTGGAAGTTGTTCAGCTTCCTCTCCTGCTGTGCACAAAGGGTCCAGGACTCTCTGCAGTCCAGGGGTGTGCTCAGGACACAGGATATATGTCATGGAACCTGAGACTGGACACCAGAGCCATGAAATGTTTAGCCCTCCAGATGTTTTTCAGCTACCAGTCCCATAATTTCCATTCAACTACAGAACCTAGCAGCTGCCGACTTCAAATATGTTTAGTCTGAGAGGTCATTTCTGCCTGGACGAGCTTACAAAGGAAACCGAGTTCCGTCTCTTATGGGAAGGGTGGGTGGGGACCTCTCTCACCAGCAAACAGCAGTTTTCTTGCAGACCTAAGAGTCTACATACAGTGGTGTCCAACCTTGGCCCTCCAGATGTTCTTGGACTTCAACTCCCAGAAATCCTGGCCAGCAGAGGTGGTGGTGAAGGCTTCTGGGAGCTGTAGTCTAAGAACATCTGGAGGGCCAAGGTTGGACACCACTGGCTGCTTGTAGACCTTACGTCTACAAGAAAACTACTCATCTCACCCTGTGGCAGTGAGTCAGATTGTCGTCCTTCTGAGATAATGTTTAGGGTTTTTAAAAGGAGAACGGAGAGGTTAAAGGATGGGGAAGAAGAAGCTTGCCTGGGAAGATGGAAGCAATAAATAAATACACATGCAAAAGGATTAGAAAACTAGGAAGCTCCACGCTGATTATGGCTGGAATTATGGGAAGAGACAGCTTCAGAATTATTGCCAAACACACCGTTTACAAGAAGAGCTTTGGGGGGGGGGAACCAGCAAGCCATTTGGGTTTAGTAAAGGCGGATCTGGGTCAAAATCTATTTTGATTTCTTTGTAACAAACAACTGTTCCCTGTGCAGCTGTTTCACGAAATTATCAACGAATGGCACACCATATTAATAAGCCTTATTTTGACTATTTTCTCTCTGGGAGGTTTGCTGGGCTGGGAACAAGAATAAATGCTTCCACAAGCAGCCTTGATTATGTTGACATCTGAGTCAGTCTCAGCTTTCATCATCTGCTGAGTCCCTTCTTCCAGCTGGTTAGAGCTTCTGCAAGGAGCAACATATGTTTTCAGTGACGGCCACTGCATCAACCAAGGAGATGTTACTATGGCATCATAACACAGTTGGAGTCAAGCAAATAAATTAATGCATAATGTGAAAGTACTTTAGACCTCCTTCTTAAGAACTGCAGTGTGCAGAGGATTGTAATCAAGAACTCTGGACTGTTTGTATAGAGTAAACCCTTCACAAACTCTAAACCAAATCAGCCTGATTCAGGGTACAACTCCACTGAGAAAAATGTGGGAAATTCTATGGGTTCAGAGCAAGCTGATTCTCAGTTTTTCTTTGTTGACCACATAACCGGAAGGGAGATGCAAATCAGCCCATAGTTCCTGTTACATACAGCACTGATGTTACCTGTCTGTCATGGGTTTGGAGGGAAAGTTCCATCCTATGGGGAGGGGAAGGCGGGACATCAGGAGGAGGGGCTGTACTGTATATATATGTGATGCGTGTGTGGAGAAGTTTAGACGCTGGGATGTGAAGAAGCAGCAGCTGGGAAGAAGAAGCTGGTGTGGGAGTCTGTGTGTCAGACAGGGTACTACTGTGTGTCAGTACCAACCTGATAGGTTCAGGTGTCTGTTGGTTAGCCAGAACTGATAGGTTCAGGGTCTGTGCTTCAAGTTAAGTGTTCTGTGTGAACCAAACTGTATGCATGTATGAATGAGACTAAGCCACGTTACTATATCTTATTCACCTGATTATTTTATTTTCCCTGTGTGTGTTTTAAATAAACCTTATTCTTTTATTTGTTGAAAATCCATCCCTGGTCTGTGTGACTTCTTATAGGGAATGGTTGGTGGCAGCTTAGTTAACGTGTGGCAGATCCCAGTAGGTCTGGGTTTGCCACATTGATTGGTGTCCAGCGTGTGGGATACGACTGGTCCAGTTGTCCAGTGGTCCAGCAAAGCCTTGGCAAGTGTGCCCAGAGCAAGGGGGGTCTAGTCAGGGACAATCTGAGAGCACGTAGGTAATCTTCTAGGTGTACCTCACGGGGAGGTGCGCTAGTGGAAGAACGTGCCAACTGGGGAGACTAGATTAGGGTGCTCTGAGGCAGCCTGTTTTTGGCGGGAAAAAAGCTGAGGCAAAACTGTGTAGTAGCAGTGATCTAGCCTGCCTGCTGAGAGGCCCAGCAGAGGGGGGTAGACTCTAACTCGCTACAGTTGCAAGTAGTGCTGAAGGACAGCAGCAATCTATAGGGAAAGCTGGTTCTGAGGCAAGAGAAAAAAAAAAGTGGTCGCTTTATTTTGAGGCTTGACTTTTTAAAGCAGCTTGTTCTGAGGGGGGATTATGCCCTTGACTCGAAGCCAAGTGGCAGAAATGGGTGAAGTGAAAGACCCCCAGGTTGACCAAGGTTCTGAGGATGAATTTGGCTCAGTGCAGGGTGACAGCACGGGAGAGCAGAACCCAGAACTCAGGAAAATGCTCATAGCCCAACAGCATGAAGTTCAAATGAGGCAGTTAGAAATAGAAATGGAGAACTCAAAGGGGGAGGACTCTATTGAGTTTAGCAAATGGGATCAACAACTAGATCCAACCTTGCAGCAGTGCTTTAAGACGGTTAGCAATTGTCCAGTAACCCCTGAGAACCGTGAGAGATATTATTGTGAAGAAGAAGGCCTTTTATGTAGGGAGATCTTAATAAACTCCAAGAAGGAAAAATTGCTTGTAGTTCCTTCTAAATATAGAAAGAAAGTAATGGAAAAATGTCACACAGACACCCTATCGGGACATTTAGGGATGGCAAAGACTAAGCAGAAAATATCCCAGAAGTACTACTGGCCAAAAATGGGAAAAGAAATAAAAGAATTTTGTCAAAGCTGCACCACTTGCCAAATGAAAATAAATAGTGAGGAAAAATCCAAGAGGGATGATGACTGGGATAGGTATATGGAAGAGATGAAAAATATTGAAAATATATTTAAGCAAATGGAAAATAGATATATTGAACAACTGAAAGAGAAACAGAGGTCTGGGTTTACTCTATTAAGGCAAGTTTTTAAGGATGCATACGGCATAGATGAGTTTTCTGAGGGAAAAGATTTACAATCCAAAGTGGCAGTGGATATGGTTTATGAGTGTGAAAGAAAGATAAAGCCACAAACTATTCTGAAACCAAAAGAAGGCACACAGGTTAAGGCACAACTTCAAAACCTGAATTATTCTGAAGAAAACATGAGGGAAACATGGGACCCTAAGTACTCCAAAGGGTTAGTTCAGAGCCCGCCAGAAATGGGCGGCCATTTTGGTGAGAAGCCCTCAGACATGAAACTAAGACCTCAGATTTTGGAGGGAAAACCAAAACAAGATGAGAGAGAATCAAAATACACCAGAAAATGTTATTTCTGTCAGGGAAAGGGCCATCTAATCTCAGAGTGTGAGAAATTAAAGCAGCTAAAAGGAATTGTGCCTCAGGATTCGAGTGGAACCAAGCCAAAAGCTGTGTTCTGTGTCCAGAAAGAGCAAGGCTCATTGTCACTGAGGGAGCCTGTTGCCATGGCTACTCAATCTGGAACAGCTACATCTGCTGATCAGGCTGAGGAAAATGGTCCTCTTGTGGAGGTCAAGCGATGCTTGCTCGTGAGAACAGATTCTCAGTTGTTTGAGACAGCAGGGGTGGACGTAGGAATACTTGACCGTCAGTATCGGGGGCTGCGGGACACTTGTTCTCAGGTGACCCTGTGCCATCCAGATATTATTCCTAGGGAGTATGTAATCCCAAATGAGAGCATGAAGGTGGCAGGGATTGAGGGGCAGGTAATCTCACTGCCAGTAGCGGAGGTACCTGTCGACTTTCAAGGCTGGAGGGGAGTTTGGCGGCTAGCGATTTCATCGACTCTGCCAGCAGCCGTGCTCGTGGGAAATGACCTGGCTGAACATGTGAAAAGGGTGCTAGTGATTACACGTTCACAAACCAACACGGGGACAGTTCAGGGGGGTAATGATGAGCCAGAGACGGAAGCAGGTGGGGGGAGTTCAGAAGCTGTGGTGGAAACCTTAACCACAGACAGCAGATTTGGACAGGAGCAAAAGGCAGACGCCACTCTCCAAAAGTGTTTTGAACAGGTGACTGACGCCCAGCTAACACCTGAAACCCCAGTGAGATTTCTGGAGAAAAAGGGGATTTTATATAGAGAGACCCTGAGGAATATCTCAAAAGGGGGAGATGGGATCAGAAGTCAGCTAGTGGTGCCTGAAAAGTATCGCCCCATGATCTTACAAAGGGGGCACTCTGACATGTTTGCTGCACACTTAGGGGTGAACAAAACACAGCAGAGAATCACACAGAATTTTTACTGGCCTGACATAGGGAAGCAGATCAGGGAGTTCTATAAACAATGTGATGTGTGTCAAAGGCAGGGGAATAGCCGCGACAGGACCAAAGCAAAGTTGTGCCCTTTGCCTGTGATTGACACTCCGTTCAAATGCATAGGGGTGGATATTGTGGGACCTTTGCCCAAGGCCACAAAGAGGGGGAACAGGTTCATTCTCACCATTGTGGACCATGCCACGAGGTACCCTGAAGCCATACCCTTGACTAACATTGAAACTAACACAGTGGCAGATGCCTTGGTGGGGTATATGTCCAGGATGGGATTTGCCTCAGAAATAATCACAGATTTGGGCGCATCGTTCACATCAAAGCTCATGAAACGCTTATGGCAAATCTGTGGAATTAAGCACAAGGAAACCACTGCCTATCATCCTGAAAGTAATGGGTTAACTGAGAAGTTCAATGGGACTCTAATGCGCATGATTAGGGCTTACTTGGCAGAGAATCCAAACAATTGGGACCAGAAGCTGCAATCCCTTTTGTTCGCTTATCGATCAGTGCCACAAGCCAGTACCGGGTTCAGTCCATTTGAACTTTTATTTGGGAGAAGGGTGAAAGGGCCCCTTGATTTGATCAAACAAAATTGGGAGCAGATCACCCAGGATGACCCACAAGACGTTGTGACATACATAGACACCTTGATGAATGACCTAAAGAGAAATCTAGAGCTGGCAGCAGAAAACCTGCAAGCTCAGAAGGTCAGACAGAAAACATGGTATGACCACAAAGCTAGAGAGAGGCACTTTGACCCAGGGGAGGAAGTGCTTTGGCTTAGGCCCTGCAGAGAGAACAAACTGCAGCTCAAATGGGCAGGACCATATAGGGTCATTTCCAAGATGTCAGACCTGAACTACCTAATAGAGCAGGAGGAGAACCAAGCAAGGAGGGTGGTTCATGTGAATGCCCTAAAACCCTACTACAGAGGGGTGTTACATACAGCACTGATGTTACCTGTCTGTCATGGGTTTGGAGGGAAAGTTCCATCCTATGGGGAGTGGAAGGCGGGACATCAGGAGGAGGGGCTGTACTGTATATATGTGTGGAGCGTGTGTGGTGAAGGGACACTGTGAGAGACACTGTGAGACACTGGGTTGTGACGAAGCAGCAGCTGGGAAGAAGAAGCTGTTGTGGGAGTCTGTGTGTCAGACAGGGTACTTCTGTGTGTCAGAGTACCAACCTGATAGGTTCAGGTGTCTGTTGGTTAGCCAGAACTGATAGGTTCAGGGTCTGTGCTTCAAGTTAAGGGTTCTGGGTGAACCAAACTGTATGCTTGTATGAGTGAGAATAAGCCACGTTACTTTATCCTATTCACCTGATTGTTTTATTTTTCCCTGTGTGTATTTAAATAAACCTTATTCTTTTTATTGTTTAAAAATCCATCCCTGGTCTGTGTGACTTCTTATAGGGAATGGTTGGTGGCAGCTTAGTGTAACTGTGTGACATATCCCAGTAGGTCTGGGTTTGTCACATTGATTGGTGTCCAGCGTGTGGGATACGACTGGTCCAGTTGTCCAGCGGTCCAGCAAAGCCTTGGCAAGTGTGCCCAGAGCAAGGGGGGTCTAGTCAGGGACAGTCTGAGGCGCGTAGGTAATCTTCTAGGTGTACCTCACGGGGAGGTGCGCTAGTAGAAGAACGTGCCAACTGGGGAGACTTAGATTAAGGTGCTCTGAGGCAGCCTAGTTTTGGCGGGAAAAAAGCTGAGGCAGAACTGCATAGTAACAGCGAGCTAGCTTGCCAGCTGAGAGGCCCAGCAGAGGGGGGTAGGCTCTGACTCGATACTGTTGCAAGTTAGTGCTGAAGAACAGCAGCAATCTCTAGGGAGAGCTGGTTCTGAGGCAAGAAGGAAAAAAGTGGTCGTTTTATTCTGAGGCTTGACTTTTTAAAGTAGCCTGTTCTGAGGGGGGATTATGCCCTTGACTCGAAGCCAAGTGGCAGACATGAGTGAAGTGAAAGACCCCCAGATTGACCAAGGTTCTGAGGATGAATTTGGCTCAGTGCAAGGTGACAGCACAGGAGAGCAGGACCCAGAACTCAGAAAAATACTCCTAGCCCAACAGCATGAACTGAGGGTGAGGGAAATGGAGGAAAGAATAGAGAGAGAAAGAAGGGAGGAAAGGGAAAGACAAATTGAAATGGAGCAAAGGGAAAGGGAGAAACAGCGGCAATTTGAAATAGAGAGATTGGAAAGAGAAGAAAGATTAGAGAGAGAGAAAATTGCTCTGGAAAAAGAAAGGATGGCGTATGAGTTAAGAAAACTGGAAATGATGAACCAGAACAATAATAACAATAGGGATTCTGAGGGAGGCCAACTGTCTAAAGCTGACCTGAAGAAATTCCCTGTGTACCACAAGGGAGATTGTCCTGAGGTGTTCTTTTCCTTAGTGGAAAGAGCGTTTGTGGACTTCTCAGTGAGGGAAACTGAGAAGATGACCATCATGCGATCTTTAATCAGTGGTAGCCTGGCTGAGGTCTATGCCGAGATGCCTGAGGAACTGATGAAAGATTTTGCAGAGTTTAAAAAACTGGTGTTTGCCAGACATGGGATAAATGCAGAACAGCTGAGACAAAGATTCAGGTCCCTCACCAAGAAACCAGAACAGACTTTTACCCAAGTGGGGGCCCAATTGGTGAGGCTGCTTGAGAAATGGCTATCTCAGGAGGGGACAGAGACCTATGAGCAGCTTAAAGACTTGATAGCACTGGAACAGTTCTATTCAGTCCTGCAGGGGGAATTGAAATTCCAGGTGAGGGAAAGGAAACCGAAATCTGTGGCAGCAGCCGCAGAGATCGCAGATTTTATTTCTCAAATAAGAAAGCCCTTGGGTGAGGGGAAATCTGTAGGTAAACCCAAAGAAACCTACAGCAAGTACTCTCAGGGACCAGGGAAAAGCCAGCAAGGGGGAGGGGCCCATGGTGAAGGGAAGCCCTCAGACATGAAACTAAGACCTCAGATTTTGGAGGGAAAACCAAAACAAGATGAGAGAGAATCAAAATACACCAGAAAATGTTATTTCTGTCAGGGAAAGGGTCATCTAATCTCAGAGTGTGAGAAATTAAAGCAGCTAAAAGGAATGGTGCCTCAGGAGTCTAGTGGAACCAAGCCAAAAGCTGTGTTCTGTGTCCAGAAAGAGCAAGGCTCAGTGTCACTGAGGGAGCCTGTTGCCATGGCTACTCAGTCTGGAACAGCTACCTCTGCTAATCAGGCTGAGGAAAATGGTCCTCTTGTGGAGGTAAAGCGCTGCTTGCTGGTGAAAACAGATTCTCAGTTGTTTGAGACAGCAGGGGTGGACGTAGGAATACTTGACCGTCAGTATAGGGGGCTGCGGGACACTTGTTCCCAGGTAACCCTGTGCCATCCAGATATCATCCCTAGGGAGTTTATAATCCCAAATGAGAGCATAAAGGTGGCAGGGATTGAGGGGCAGGTAATCTCTCTGCCAGTAGCAGAGGTACCTGTCAACTTTCAAGGCTGGAGGGGCGTTTGGCGGCTAGCGATTTCATCGACTCTGCCAGCAGCCGTGCTCGTGGGAAATGACCTGGCTGAACATGTGAAAAGGGTGCTAGTGATTACACGCTCACAAGCCACCACGGGGACAGTTCAGGGGGGTAATGATGAGCCAGAGACGGAAGCAGAGGGGAGTTCAGAAGCTGTGGTGGAAACCTTAACCACAGACAGCAGATTTGGACAGGAGCAAAAGGCAGACGCCACTCTCCAAAAGTGTTTTGAACAGGTGACTGACGCCCAGCTAACACCTGAAACCCCAGTGAGATTTCTGGAGAAAAAGGGGATTTTATATAGAGAAACCCTGAGGAATATCTCAAAAGGGGGAGATGGGATCAGAAGTCAGCTGGTGGTACCTGAAAAGTATCGCCCCATGATCTTACAAAGGGGGCACTCTGACATGTTTGCTGCACACTTAGGGGTGAACAAAACACAGCAGAGAATCACACAGAATTTCTACTGGCCTGACATAGGGAAGCAGATCAGGGAGTTCTGTAAACAATGTGATGTGTGTCAAAGGCAGGGGAATAACCGCGACAGGACCAAAGCAAAGTTGTGCCCTTTGCCTGTGATTGACACTCCGTTCAAATGCATAGGGGTGGATATTGTGGGACCTTTGCCCAAGGCCACAAAGAGGGGGAACAGGTTCATTCTAACAATTGTGGACCATGCCACAAGGTATCCTGAAGCCATACCCTTGACTAACATTGAAACTAACACAGTGGCCGATGCTTTGGTGGGGTATATGTCCAGGATGGGATTTGCCTCAGAGATAATCACAGATTTGGGAGCATCGTTCACATCAAAGCTCATGAAACGCTTATGGCAAATCTGTGGAATAAAGCACAAGGAAACCACTGCCTATCATCCTGAAAGTAATGGGTTAACTGAGAAGTTCAATGGGACTCTAATGCGCATGATTAGGGCTTACTTGGCAGAGAATCCAAACAATTGGGACCAGAAGCTGCAATCCCTTTTGTTTGCTTATCGATCAGTGCCACAAGCCAGTACCGGGTTCAGTCCGTTTGAACTTTTATTTGGGAGAAGGGTGAAAGGGCCCCTTGATTTGATCAAACAAAATTGGGAGCAGATCACCCAGGATGACCCACAAGACGTTGTGACTTACATAGACACCTTGATGAATGACCTAAGGAGAAATCTAGAGCTGGCAGCAGAAAACCTGCAAGCTCAGAAGGTCAGACAGAAAACATGGTATGACCACAAAGCTAGAGAGAGGCACTTTGACCCAGGGGAGGAAGTGCTTTGGCTTAGGCCCTGCAGAGAGAACAAACTGCAGCTCAAATGGGCAGGACCATATAGGGTCATTTCCAAGATGTCAGACCTGAACTACCTTATAGAGCAGGAGGAGAACCAAGCAAGGAGGGTGGTTCATGTGAATGCCCTAAAACCCTACTACAGAGGGGAACAGAGGGTTTTATTCGCGATAAAAGCAGCTGAGAGTGAGGAAGCGGAATTACCCTTCTGGGAGGGTAGAGGGGAAGTAAAATACAACCCAGAGGAGGTAAAGATCAGTCCTGCACTCACCCAAGACCAGCAGCAAGAACTAAAAATGCTGCTTAGTAAATATCAACAGGTGTTTTCTAACAAGCCGGGGATAGTGAAGGGAGTGATGCATCGGATCCACACAGGGGATGCACCCCCGCAGGCAGTATCCCCATACCGAGTAACAGGACCCTATAGGGACAAGGTGCGGAAGGAGCTGGACGAGATGCTGAGGGAGAACATAATCGTCCCCTCTTCTAGTCCTTGGTCCTCTCCGATAGTCCTTGTGGACAAGCCTGATGGGAGCATTAGGTTTTGTGTCGATTACAGAAAATTAAACCGTGTAACCACTCCTGATGCCTACCCAATGCCCAGGCTAGACAACCTGATTGAAACCATAGGGGGTTGTCGGTTCATCTCATCATTGGACCTGGTAAAGGGATATTGGCAATTAAGAATTGATCCCAGGGATCAAGAAAAAACTGCCTTTTGCAGCCCTTTTGGTCTCTATGAGTTTCGAGTCCTGAGCTTTGGTCTCAGAAATGCACCAGCCACATTCCAAAGGCTGATGGACCAGACCTTGGCAGGGCTCAGTGATTTTACAGTGGCCTACATTGACGACATAGGGATCTTCAGTAATACCTGGGAAGATCACCTGATACACCTGGAGTTAGTGCTGCAGAGGTTAAGTGCAGCAGGGCTAACAGTAAAGGCCAGCAAGTGTCAGCTGGGTAGCCCAGAAATAAAATACTTGGGTCACATGGTAGGGGGAGGAATGATAAAACCCCTGGAGGCCAAAATAGAAGCTGTTCGTGATTGGCCTAGACCCAACACCAAGAAAAAAGTCAAATCATTTCTTGGGTTGGTGGGCTACTACAGAAAGTTCATCCCGAGGTTTAGCGAGATTGCGGCTCCGCTGACCGATCTGACGAGGAAGACGGCTGATGACCGCATCCCGTGGACCAGCGACTGTGAGGCGGCGTTCCAGAGGTTGAAGGAGGCGTTAATCAACTATCCTGTCCTGCGTGCTCCAGACTTCGACCGGGAGTTCATCATCTACACCGACGCGTCTAACAGCGGCGTAGGAGCAGTTCTGTGCCAGGAGGATGAGAATGGTGACCAACATCCAGTGTCCTACCTGAGTAGGAAACTTCAAAAAGGTGAGAGACATTTGGCAACCGTGGAGAAGGAGTGTTTGGCCATAGTCTACGCGATCCAGAAGGCCAAGCCTTACATCTGGGGAAGACATTTTGTTCTGTGTACTGACCATTCACCATTGCAATGGTTAAAGACAATGAAAACCCACAATAGCAAACTTATGAGGTGGGCTTTAAACCTACAGGACTATGACTTTGAAGTGAAGGTGGTCAGAGGGTCAGTGAACTGTGTTGCTGACGCCTTATCAAGAAGACCTGAAGAATGAAGACGGCGAAAGAAACATGGACTATATGTATATAATGATGACAAAAAGTTAAATGTACCTGGTGTTGAATTTGGTTTGTAAGAATAAAGGTAAATTGATGTAATGTATATGGTAAATGTTTAAATGCATAATTGCTATGGTTAACTTAGAGTGTAAGGATAAGTAAGTATAATATGGTATGTATAACTGTTTTTGTGTATTTTATTCAGGTTGTTTTTTGGTGAAAAGCACCTTAGCTTTCCCCCTACAAAACAACTTATAAAGAGGGGAGGTGTTACATACAGCACTGATGTTACCTGTCTGTCATGGGTTTGGAGGGAAAGTTCCATCCTATGGGGAGTGGAAGGCGGGACATCAGGAGGAGGGGCTGTACTGTATATATGTGTGGAGCGTGTGTGGTGAAGGGACACTGTGAGAGACACTGTGAGACACTGGGTTGTGACGAAGCAGCAGCTGGGAAGAAGAAGCTGTTGTGGGAGTCTGTGTGTCAGACAGGGTACTTCTGTGTGTCAGAGTACCAACCTGATAGGTTCAGGTGTCTGTTGGTTAGCCAGAACTGATAGGTTCAGGGTCTGTGCTTCAAGTTAAGGGTTCTGGGTGAACCAAACTGTATGCTTGTATGAGTGAGAATAAGCCACGTTACTTTATCCTATTCACCTGATTGTTTTATTTTTCCCTGTGTGTATTTAAATAAACCTTATTCTTTTTATTGTTTAAAAATCCATCCCTGGTCTGTGTGACTTCTTATAGGGAATGGTTGGTGGCAGCTTAGTGTAACTGTGTGACATATCCCAGTAGGTCTGGGTTTGTCACAAGGGGAACAGAGGGTTCTATTTGCGATAAAAGCAGCTGAGAGTGAGGAAGCTGAATTACCCTTCTGGGAGGGTAGAGGGGAAGTAAAATACAACCCAGAGGAGGTAAAGATCAGTCCTGCACTCACCCAAGACCAGCAGCAAGAACTAAAAATGCTGCTTAGTAAATATCAACAGGTGTTTTCCAACAAGCCGGGGATAGTGAAGGGAGTGATGCATTGGATCCACACAGGGGATGCACCCCCGCAGGCAGTATCCCCATACCGAGTAACGGGACCCTATAGGGACAAGGTGCGGAAGGAGCTGGACGAGATGCTTAGGGAGAACATAATCGTCCCCTCTTCTAGTCCTTGGTCCTCTCCGATAGTCCTTGTGGACAAGCCTGATGGGAGCATTAGGTTTTGTGTCGATTACAGGAAATTAAACCGTGTAACCACTCCTGATGCCTACCCAATGCCCAGGCTAGACAACCTGATTGAAACCATAGGGGGTTGTCGGTTCATCTCATCATTGGACCTGGTAAAGGGATATTGGCAATTAAGAATTGATCCCAGGGATCAAGAAAAGACTGCCTTTTGCAGCCCTTTTGGTCTCTATGAGTTTCGAGTCCTGAGCTTCGGTCTCAGAAATGCACCAGCCACATTCCAAAGGCTGATGGACCAGACCTTGGCAGGGCTCAGTGACTTTACAGTGGCCTACATTGACGACATAGGGATCTTCAGTAATACCTGGGAAGATCACCTGATACACCTGGAATTAGTGCTGCAGAGGTTAAGTGCAGCAGGGCTAACAGTAAAGGCCAGCAAGTGTCAGCTGGGTAGCCCAGAAATAAAATACTTGGGTCACATGGTAGGGGGAGGAGTGATAAAACCCCTGGAGGCCAAAATAGAAGCAGTTCGTGATTGGCCCAGACCCAACACCAAGAAAAAAGTCAAATCATTTCTTGGGTTGGTGGGCTACTACAGAAAGTTCATCCCGAGGTTTAGCGAGATTGCGGCTCCGCTGACCGATCTGACGAGGAAGAAGGCTGATGACCGCATCCCGTGGACCAGCGACTGTGAGGCGGCGTTCCAGAGGTTGAAGGAGGCGTTAATCAACTATCCAGTGCTGCGTGCTCCAGACTTCGACCGGGAGTTCATCATCTACACCGATGCGTCTAACAGCGGGGTAGGAGCGGTTCTTTGCCAGGAGGATGAAAATGGTGACCAGCATCCAGTGTCCTACCTGAGTAGGAAACTTCAAAAAGGTGAGAGACATTTGGCAACCGTGGAGAAGGAGTGTTTGGCCATAGTCTACGCGATCCAGAAGGCCAAGCCTTACATCTGGGGGAGACATTTTGTTCTGTGCACTGACCATTCACCACTGCAATGGTTAAAGACAATGAAAACCCACAATAGCAAACTTATGAGGTGGGCTTTAAACCTACAGGACTATGACTTTGAAGTGAAGGTGGTCAGAGGGTCAGTGAACTGTGTTGCTGACGCCTTGTCAAGAAGACCTGAAGAATGAAGACGGCGAAAGAAACATGGACTATGTATATATATTGATGACAAAAAGTTAAATGTACCTGTTTTTTGAACTTGGTTTGTATGAATAAAGGTAAATTGATGTAATGTATATGGTAAATGTTTAAATGCCTAATTGCTATGGTTAACTTAGAATGTAAGTATAAGTAAGTATGATATGGTATGTATAACTGTTGTTGTGTGTTTTATCCAGGTTGTTTTTTGGGAAAAAGCACCTTAGCTTTCCCCCTACAAAATAACTTATAAAGAGGGGAGGTGTTACATACAGCACTGATGTTACCTGTCTGTCATGGGTTTGGAGGGAAAGTTCCATCCTATGGGGAGGGGAAGGCGGGACATCAGGAGGAGGGGCTGTACTGTATATATATGTGATGCGTGTGTGGAGAAGTTTAGACGCTGGGATGTGAAGAAGCAGCAGCTGGGAAGAAGAAGCTGGTGTGGGAGTCTGTGTGTCAGACAGGGTACTACTGTGTGTCGGTACCAACCTGATAGGTTCAGGTGTCTGTTGGTTAGCCAGAACTGATAGGTTCAGGGTCTGTGCTTCAAGTTAAGTGTTCTGTGTGAACCAAACTGTATGCATGTATGAATGAGACTAAGCCACGTTACTATATCTTATTCACCTGATTATTTTATTTTCCCTGTGTGTGTTTTAAATAAACCTTATTCTTTTATTTGTTGAAAATCCATCCCTGGTCTGTGTGACTTCTTATAGGGAATGGTTGGTGGCAGCTTAGTTAACGTGTGGCAGATCCCAGTAGGTCTGGGTTTGCCACAGTTCCCCTCCCCCACCTGTTGTAGTTTTCCTCCTCCACTGCTGGGCCTATTTTTTTTTAAATAGGATCTATTTAAAGGGACGTGGTGGCGCTGTGGGCTAAACCGCAGAAGCCTCTGTGCTGCAGGGTCAGAAGACCAAGCAGTCGTAAGATCGAATCCACGTGACGGAGTGAGCGCCCGTTGCTTGTCCCAGCTCCCGCCAACCTAGCGGTTCGAAAGCATGCAAATGCGAGTAGATAAATAGGTACCATCTCGGTGGGAAGATAAATAGGTACCATCTCGGTGGGAAGGTAAACAGCGTTCCGTGTCTAAATCACACTGGCCATGTGACCACGGAAAGATTGTCTTCGGACAAACGCTGGCTCTATGGCTTGAAGAGCGGGATGAGCGCCGCCCCCTAGAGTCGGACACGACTGGACAAAAATTGTCAAGGGGAACCTTTACCTTTACCTTTAGGATCTATTTGCATTGGTTCAGCCATGGGGTCACTTGAATGAATGCAGAAAAGCCACTGTGCCAGCACACACTCTGAGGACAGAGAGCAAATCCCATTGGAAAAATTTGCCCCCCTTAAAAAAAGTTTTAAGGGCTAACAAACCCCCCTCTTTTTTTTAACAGAGAGGAAAAAGCCAAAATACCCTTGTTCACATCTTATTAGGCAGTTCCCTTTTAGCTGTACCTCCTACTCAGCTATAATTAGAGCTGAAAACAAGTTGTAAACAAGGCTTCCCTCTTTCCCTCTTTCCCTGTTTGGCCAGTTAATTAGAGAGACTCTGATAAATCTGAATTCCACCTGAGACTTCATAGTGAATGAATGTGAATGAATTTGCATTTCCTGTGCTATGTCATTGCACTCTCAGACTGATTTGTAAAAGCTAAATGGGCCAGATTCAGTTCTAGCATGAAGTGGAATGAATTTACGAATCAGTTTACATCTGGATCAAAAACAGAATTGGATGGAGTCAGATAATTTCAGTGTACTAATTTTTCAAAAGCGAACTTCAGAGATGATTAGTCCAAAATCTCCTTTGGCTATCTGTCTGAAATTTGAAAGATTTGTTCCCCCTTTTGGGATCTATTATATTTCCAAATGCCATGTACATCAGTGCAACAAACAAACAAACAAACAAACAAACAAAAACCCACACTGCAAAAAAATAATAATCCAAGTAACAACCATTTTATTGGTAAATTAGTAACGTCACTCAGTCCAGACGCAGGACACATATCCCTCTGAATCAAGTTGGCCTATATTTAGATGAGCCCAACTAGCTCACAACTGAATGAGACTTGCCCATAGCTTTAACATGATGAAATTAATTGAGGCTGCTGTCCAGCGAATTGGAAAATTGGAAACTATACTTTGACATGAAAGAACCATAGAGTTACTGGATAGCTCAGTGGTTTAGGTCTGCAGAGCCAGAGGTTGGGAGTTTGATTTCCCACTGGGCCGCCTTGAGAGGGGCTGGCCTTGATGATCCAGAGGGTCCCTTCCAATCTTGCAGTTCTAAGAGCATAGATTATAGATTGGCCTTCACCACATCACACATAGTGAATACCAGGTCTGGTTGAAAAATTCTCCATGGTTTGTTTTATTTCATTCCTGCTGAGGAGATTCTAGCAAATCAGAGATGTATTTACTGGGCACAGTCATGATGTAAGTATTCACAGTTTTTGGGTGTTGTCCTTAATTTGGGCAGAGAAGGGACAAAATGCAAGACTCCCGTTTTGTTGCAGAATCCACATGCAACCAGACTTACGTGACTGACCTCTTGTGACACTGTCATGTGAACAGATGCAGAGAGGGCCCTCCGTTTTCAGTCAATTACCATACACAGAGTTGTTATTGTAGACAGAACCACAGAATCATAGAATAACTGAGTTGGAAGGCCAACGAGTCCAACCCCTGCTCAAGGCTGGAATCCAAGCCAAAGGAGATCTGAAAGATGGTTTTCCTTTGAAGACCTGCAGCATTGGAGTGCTCACCACCTCCCCATGAAGTCATTGGTTCCACTGTCGTACTGCTCTAACAGTCAGGATGTTTTTCCTGATATTCAAACGAAATCTGGCTTCCTGCAACTTGAGCCCATTATTGCGTGTCTTGCACTCTGGGATGATGGAGAACAGATCCTGCCTTTCAAATATATGAAAAGTGCTATCCTATCACCCTTCAGTCTTCTTTTCTCAAGACTAAACATTCCCAGTTCTTTCTGTCTTTCCTCCTAGGGTTGGTTTCCAGTTCTCTGCTCATCCCTGTTGCCCTCCTCTGAACATCTTCCAATTTGTTAGCCTCCTTCTTGAAGTTGGTGTCCAGAACTGGACACAGTATTCTAGATGAGGCCTAGCCGGTGCTGAACAGAGGGGGGCTATCATGGGATTTCGAGATTATGCTTCTCTATGCATCCTAAACCCGCAGTTGCCTTTTTTTTTTTTTTGCAGCTGCATTGTACTGTTGGTTCATGTTCAGCTTTTGATCTACAACAATTCCAATTTCACTTGTAGTATTACTGAGCCAACAATCCCTCATCTTGTAACTGTGCATTTGGTTTTTCCCTCTTAGGTGTAGAACTTTGCACTTATTCCTGTTAATGGTTGTTGTGGGTTTTTCGGGCTCTTTGGCCATGTTCTGAAGGTTGTTCTTCCTAATGTTTTGCCAGTCTCTGTGGCCGGCATCTTCAGAGGACAGCACTCTGTGCTCTGGTGTAGTTGGCTTGGGAGTGCTGTCCTCTGAAGGTGCCGGCCACAGAGACGGGCAAAACGTTAGGAAGAACAACCTTCAGAACACAGCCAAAGAGCCCGAAAAAACCACAACAACCATTAGATCCCGGCCGTGAAAACCTTTACAAATACATATTCCTGTTAAGTTTCATTCTGTTGCCTATTGAGATCTCTTTGAATTTTGTTCCTCTCTTCCAAAGTACGAGGTATTCCCCCCAGTTTTGTGTCATTTGTAAATTTGATAAGTATTCCCTGTACTCCCTGATCCAAGTCATTAATAAAAATTTTGAAGACAACGGATTGAGCCTTGTGCATCTCCCCCCTTGTTGTCTCCTCCCTTTTTGCTGTGAACTATTGTTCTCTTTGCATTAAGGAAGAACAGACAGGACTTCTGGAAAAGCGGATGTTCTGGCAATCAGGGGATTTGCAAAAAAGTGGCGCCAGACGCAAGCTTTTCTGCCACCACTTGTGATGTTAACATTATGTGACTGTGAAGATGTAGTTGGTAGCTTCAATGAAGGTCTCTCTGACCAGTGCTTGCGGTGCGGGTGTCAGTCCAAACCTTTATGGATGCTAATTGGGCAGGATATTTAAAAAAATGTTATGCACTGAGATAACAGCTTCGAAAGATGTCTAATTGACACTGCCATGTTCCTTGAGATCTTAGTCAGCTTTATCGTCATCTGCTAGGGGAGAGTAATTTCTGAGCTCATATCCTATATTGGTGCTGAGTGTACATTATGTTCTTTCTTATCAACATTAGCAAAAACGAACACCACGGAGGAGTTCCTGAGTCATTGGCCCTCTCGGCATGACAAAGAAACTTCCCAGGTCACACCCCCAAATCACATCCAATAGTCCATGGAGACTGGTGGTATCGTTGTCACTGGGTTGGTTAATAGGGGTGGGGTTCCTTCCTTCCTTCCTTCCTTCCTTCCTTCCTTCCTTCCTTCCTTCCTTCCTTCCTTCCTTCCTTCCTTCCTTCCTTCCTTCCTTCCTTCCTTCCTGCCTGCCTGCCTGCCTGCCTGCCTGCCTGCCTGCCTGCCTGCCTGCCTGCCTGCCTGTCGGAAGGAAGGAAGGAAGGAAGGAAGGAAGGAAGGAAGGAAGGAAGGAAGGAAGGAAGGAAGGAAGGAAGGAAGGAAGGAAGGAAGGAAGGAAGGAAGGAAGGATATCCTGACTTGATATGTTAATGACAAAGGTCAGGCTGAAGCTTGGAACAAAGACAGCTGGGGATTTGAACACGGCTATTCGAAGCTAGTTCAATGATTTAATACTGGAAGTGCACGGACCAACCTGTGGGCTTTTGCTTTGGAAGGATGTGGATCTGCTCATCCCCATCTCTCTCTCTCTCTCTCTCTCTCTCTCTCTGTGCATGAAGCTGCTTCTCCCATGGACAGCAGGAAAGACAAAACTGCCAGGGAGGGAGGGTTGACAACAATTCTGGTGTGTTGTTCCATGGGACTAGTAGTTTCAAATGGGCTTCTCCCTGAACTTGTTACTCACCTGAGTCAGGATGGCGCAGACAATGGGAAGGAAGCCCTGGGTTTCCTACCATCCCAGCCCACCAGCCTACAGATTTTCTGATGGACTTTCAACAGGAGCACCAGCACGAATGGAGCCGTGTGTGTGTCATGGTAAGGTCAGTCTTCAGCAGAGATCCCTCTAGGAACCAGAAAGCCTGACAGTATTTATTACAACACTGGTGTGATTGTGACCTAGGCTGTGTTGCTCTGGAGAGAAAGGTATATTTGTGATGATAGCAAAGGAAAAAATAGCTGGAGATGCTGGCTTAAACCCAGTTGGTGGGCCCAACAAGGGTAGACTCATTAAACCAATTGCCAAAGAGTTAAGTCACCACTTATTCCATTGATGCAATGAGTTTGCTCTCTTTGGGATCACCAATATGAAAGCCATGGCAGCCATAGTTGGATGGGGTGAAGTGGGGTGGCTAAAAATCAGCTGCATCTTGAGATAGAGATCACGCCATAGAGGAAATGGAACAAAACATCTGCCCCACCTTTCGAGCCACTTAGTTTGAGTGTCCCGCTTCTTTGTCTGTCATTTTTGGGTGGCCCTTATCCACTGTCACAAGGATAGGTTCCAGATCACTGTGTCCCGTATTAGAAGGAAGGACAAAAGATGGTAAAGAAGCAGTGCATTGTTACACGTCGGCAGCTTTGTCAGAAAAGCTGGGAGACAAGGTGGTCTTAACATTTTGGGAAACATGGGTCTTTATCAAAAGTAAATGCTTCACACAAAACTTCCCTTTGGCAGCGTCTTCTGCCCATCGCTTTGATTCATTCCAAAGGCATTCCTTCAAATCTATTCTTCATTTTGACTGCCTCCTAGACTTGTCTCCCTCTCATCATGGGATTTCCAAGTTCTCTTGCCAACTCCTATCAGATTTGGGTTGAAAGTATTCCTCACACAGTCCTCATGGGGAAAGTCCAGCAAGGAATCCCAGAATATCTGTTAGAAAACCTGGACTGTGCAATAACTCACACCTAGTGGGTTGAAAGGAATGGCTTTTCCGAGTACCTAATTTCATCTCCTTTGCTGAAAAGCCAAAAGAAACTTGTTGTTGCATTCACCCCTGCTGACAGAGGCGATTCTGCTCTGACAGATACAGCTGGGCCAGCTTTTCTCAACCAGCTGTCCTCCAGATGTTCTGGACAACAGCGTTCTTGAATCCTGAGCATTAACTCTGTGGGCTGGCTATGGTAGCAGTTGAAATCCAAAAAGCAAAGCAGCAGGTGTAGAAGGCAGAAGAAGTCTTCGGATGACACATCTTGGGCGAAGATTTGAGGAATGAAAAGGCCCACTCGTTGTTTGGAGCTGGGTGGAATTCTTTGCTACATATTTTTTTCATGGAAGTGAAATATTCCCGCAGCGTTTGCATCTAGCTGAACTCAGGAGCCATATATGGAAGCTGGTGACTCCAGTGTCAGAGGGTGGTGAATCCACACTGAATTTTAGTCCAAACTTTAGAGGATTTAGCAAGGATGCTGAGCCCTATCCCCTCAAGAAGGCCCCAGCACCTTGGTTATCTGCTTTAACGTTCAGACTAAGACCCAGGGTGGATTCGATGCCCCAGCGGCAGCATAGTCAGCAACATCCCCTAGAACCATGTCCTTTGTACTGTTTCCCAAACCATCACTTTTGGAAACATTTGAATATAGCACAAGGAGAGGATGCTATGGAGAGGAGGCCTTCTTAGCAACTTCTTCCCCTCTCTCGATGGGCTAAAGTACAGGACTGTCAGAAAGAGTCTGAATGACATGAAAAGCCTCTGGCAAGTGAACTTTTAAAAGAAAAGGCAAAGCCAATAAATATTCAGGGACAAGAAAAATTATAGCATCTTCTTGCTTTGGAGGGAGGCGACTGGCCACTGCCATAACCAGGAGAAGAAAAGGGGTGTGTGTGCGTGTGTGCGTGCGTGCGTGCATGCATGCACATGCATGCATACTTAACAGCTAAAAACTGTGGCATTGATTAGTGGGAAGATATTTTTGCACCCTTTCCCTCTACTATGACATCTATGGACTTCTAAAGCATGTAGCAGAAGGCTTTTTAATCAAAAAGGTTGCAGACCAGCTTCTCTCAGGGCAGTGAGCTATAAAAGGCATCTCCTCAATTTCCCTCCTGGCATGCCGGAAAGGTCATCATCCCTCTCTCAAGTCGGCTTGTGGAATTTTTTTTTTCTTGCCTGGCTTCCTACGTTGTGTCAGCACGGCACCCAGATATCATTGGGGCGTTGCCTTCTTCTTGGATAAGGAAGACTCCACCAGAAGAACTTCAATGGATCGACAGGTTTCTCACGTCCCATCGCCACCGTCAGCATGACTTTTTTCTAAACAGGAAATCAGTAGGTTGCCCCCCATCCGAGTCAGTTAGAAACGGGTAACTGCACTGCCCTCGGACAAAGGTGTAAGTACAGACTGAATTGGGGGGGGGCTCAGACAAAAAGGCAAGGCAGGGAAGCCTGGGGTGCTGCCAGTAAGTGGGTGATCATCTGAAGAAGACAGGGGAGGGAAGCATGCAGTGCACGTGGAACACCTGTGCAGATGTTGGCCCGAAGCATGCCAAACCACCAAAGCATGATTTGTGCCCATCCCTAATCAGGGCTGTTGGTGTGACTGTGTGGCCACCACAGACTAGAACAAGCAGTCTCTGGTTGCTTCCAAGGGGACAATCTCCCTGGAGTGTTTCCATATGTTAAACCCAACATCGGCGGGTTCAAAACGGTCAGTAAAGAGAGATGTCATGCAATTCAAAGCAGGGAGAAGAGAATCAAAATATTTAGTGTCTTATAAGGAGGAAGCTTTGCTGGTGCCAAAGGAAGACAGCTTCCCCCATTCATGGAGCTCAAGACCTCTCCTGTACACTTCAGTTCCTGAGGATCTCCTGAATGAGGCCCTTGGGTTGTAGCAGCTGCTCACCACATTTGTGCAAATTCATGGTATATTGGTAGGGCTTTGTATCCCCATTTTCCCCCATTTATTCTTTTAAAAACCTTATTAACAGGCATGCTTTCCCTTAATGGGGAACCATCTCTGACACTCTCTCCCTAGATGTCGAGCTGGATAAACGCATTGGCAAAGCAGCATTGGCAAAACGCATTGGCAGAGCAGTGTTCCGTGTCTAAGTCGCACTGGCCATGTGACCACGGAAGATTGTCTTCTGACAAATGCTGGCTCTATGGCTTGGAAACGGGGATGAGCACCGCCCCCTGGAGTCGAACACGACTGGACAAAAATTGTCAAGGGGAACCTTTAACTTAAAGCAGCTGCCATGTTCTCTAGACTCAAAGAGAATATGGTTTTATAAGAAGCTGACGGCATACACCAAGATCCAGGTCTATAGAGCCTGTGTCCTGGGCACAGTCCTGTACTGCAGTGAGTCCTGGACCCTTTGGGCATGGCAGGAAAGGAAGCTGAACACCTTCCATACGTGTTGTCTCCAACGCATTTTTGGTATCACCTGGCAGGACAAAGTTCCAAATAGAGTAGTTCTAGAATGAGCTGGAATTTTTAGCATGCATACATTACTGAAACAGCAACATCTATGTTGGGTTGGGCATGTCATGAGAAGGACTGATGGTCGGATTCCAAAAGATCTCCTGTATGGAGAATTAGTGCAGGGAAATTGCCCCAGAGGGAGACCACAGCTGTGATACAAGGTGTCATGAGTGTAGCCGAAGATCCGGAACCTGAGGGGTTAACTGTAGCTGAGGAGAATTTTGAGCAATTAGAAACACAAACAGCTGAATCGCCTCCAGATTCTCCTCCCCCAGTAGATAGGCTGAGGGCCAGTTTTCGGGGGGGGGGGGAAGACTTATGACGAAAAGGTCAGAGGATCGCTTGAAGGCTGCCTGCAGAAACATCCTATCAACCAGCCCTGAGTTCTGACAGGATGAAATGGCTTCCAGCAGTTCAAAGACTGTTTTTACTATATAAACAGCTCTCAGATGGCTGAAACTCCGTGGAGGCAACAAGTCAAACTTCTGGCTTGCATCCACGCTCCTGACTATCTTGAACCTTGTTCTCTGGACCCTTGGCTTTGAACTCTGACCCTGGACTATGTTGTGTGAGTTGGCTTTGGTATTTAGATATCGGCTCTGCATTCTCTGAACTTCTGACATAGGACTGGCTTATCAGACTCTGCTGTTGTAACCCCTGGGAACGTGACACAAGGATATCTGCAAGCGGGATCTGAAGGCCTTAGGAATGGACCTCAACAGATGGGAAACCTTGACCTCTGAGTGCTCAGCCTGGAGGCAGGCGGTGCATCATGGCCTCTCCCATTTTGAAGAGACCCTTGTCCAGCAGGCTGAGGCAAAGAGGCCGTCCTAAAACCAGCAAAATCAAGGAGCTGGACAGGGGACAGATTGCATTTGTCTTCTGAGTGGAAGGGATGGTCACTCTCGAATTGGCCTTCTCAGCCACACCAACGCTGTTCCAAGTCCTCTATTAAGAGCATGTTACCATACTCTCTTGAGACTGAAGGATGCCTACTTGTTTCCCTTAATGACTGGCTGCCTGAGTGGGGTTTTTAAAATGGACTATTGTGCCCCATTTAAGGAGAAAGGTGGGGTAAAAAATTTAAAATCAATAAACCAATAAATAATTATGGTGTATTCACATTGGGAAAAGATGTGGGAAATGGTATGGATTGGGACAGACTGATTCACATTTTTTTTGTTGAGCAGATACGGTAAAAAAAAGCAAAGTGTTTTGCTTATATACCACCCCATAGCGCTTAAAGCACTCTTTGAGTGGTTCACAATTTAAAAATGGAAGTTACACAAGGCCCCAGCCCCCAGCAAGCTGTGTACTCAGTTTACCGACCTCAGAAGGATGGAAGGCTGAGTGAACCTTGAGCCAGCTACCTGTGATTGAACAGAAGTCATGAGCAGAGTTTTGACTGCAGCACTGCAGTTTAACCACTGCACCATGAGGCTCATTTCTGTAAAAGCCAATGGGAATTGGCCTGGAGTATCTTGTGTCCAATTCATAGTTTTTCCCTCCATTGCTGGGGCTTTCACTTTTTAAAAAACATTGGACATATTCACATTGGTTAAGACAGTGTAATTGCTTGAACAAATGCAGAAAACTGTGATCCTTCACTCTCCGCTATTCCACTATAGGCCAAATATCCCATATATACTTTTTTTTCTAATCAGCTTGGTGCCAACAATGTTATGCTAGAGCACTTAGACAGCAAAAAAGAAAAAGAGTGAGAAAAAATAAAGTAAGAATGCAAAAAGAAAAAATAGAGACCAGGAGTGGAAAAAAGAGGAGGAAATTGCCATTCAGCTCTTGTTTACAGCTTATTAAGGTTGTTATCCTGTAGCCAGGGATGTGGTGGCACTGTGGGCTAAACCGCAGAAGCCTGTGCTGCAGGGTCAGAAGACCAAGCAGTCGTAAGATCGAATCCACGCAACGGAGTGAGCTCCCGTTGCTTGTCCCAGCTCCCGCCAACCTAGCAGTTCGAAAGCATGCAAATGCAAGTAGATAAATAGGCACCACCTCGGTGGGAAGGTCACAGCGTTCCGTGTCTAAGTCGCACTGGCCATGTGACCACAGAAGATTGTCTTCGGACAAACGCTGGCTCTATGGCTTGGAAACGGGGATGAGCACCGCCCCCTAGAGTCGAACACGACTGGACAAAAATTGTCAAGGGGAACCTTTACCTTTACCTATCCTGTAGCCATGCCTCTTGCAAATCACAAGGGCTACAGGAGAACTACATCAACAAGCTGCAAACAAGCCTGTTTAGTCCATTTCCTTTTCTCCCTGTGTGACCAGTTAATTTGAACAGGCTCAGGGAAATCTGAATTTCCCAATGCAACTTCACCACAAGTGAAATCACATTTCTCTCTTTGTGGAGTTGCACCTGTGTATTACTAGAACTGTGTACATGTGCGGCAGAGAAATAACTATGTCTTGAGGTGAACAAACAATTCTGCCAGTAATAATATGACTGCACTATGTAACTCCAAACAGTCATGGCTATTTCCACTTCCCCATTTAGAGAGTGGATTGTTTTTGAAGCTGTCCAAGCTGGTTGCCATTAGCAGATGTTGGGGAACAGATTCTAATAATTAATTACGTTTTGTGTGAAGACATAATTTCCAAGTCTTCCTGTCTATAGATAAAGATAATGCAACACAACACAACCCAGTTTTCCTCTAAGTCATGATATGACCATATTCCCTGTAGGTGAATTTTCGACATCGTTTTCATTTGAGGATATTTTTACTTTGAATATACTCCAAATTTTATATTTACCATGCCTGTATTAATTGTTGAGAAACAATTGGAGAGCCATTAGTAGACTGAAAGAGTTATATGGATGCAGTTAAGGTCTTTGTTTGTTATTAGAAGAAACGTGTTCGGTTCCTTTCTGATAATGGGCTTTATGGCTTCCATTGGGCTTTGCTGTAGTTCATTTCTGCTGAAATAATTACAGCTGTAGAGTCTAAAATTGCTGCCTTCTATCAATACGCATCCTTCTTTCAACCAGAATGTTTTCAGAATCATCAGGTTTCATTGATTTCAGATATATGGCTTGTCTTTCTAGCAAAACATAAAATAGAATATCCCCCTCCCAAATGTGAGATGAAGAAACTTTGGATTTTTTTTAATAAAAAAGACTTTCAGAGTGCTGCTCAGACTGTTAGGTTCTACATTAAGTGAAAGAATTCTGGGTTGGCGCCGGAGCCAAGACCTCGAATATCGGCCCAAAGTCTCATCTTGGGTATGTGCGGCTGTGCACATTTTCAGAACACCTGTCCAGACAGTAGAACAAACTTGTTTTTATAGACTCAGAAAGAAGATGCTTATGTGACAGTTTTGTACAAACATAAAACCCCACTTCTCATTTGGAAAACCATCTTATCTTCTTAACGAACTGTCCAGATCTCCTCTTGCTGTAGCATTTTTGACTCTTTGTACTCTCTTTAGAAAAGCTCTTATCTTAGTCTTCCCTTCCCTCTTGCAGACCAATATTTTCTCGTGCCTCCCCTCCTGCTTCCGCCCCCCCCTCCAACTGACAGTTTCATACAAAAGATGATAAGGATGAAGGGAAGGTGAAATCAACCAACAGCTCTCAAGTGGATGTCAATCACACACATAGAGAGAACAAAATGTCTAAAGCCGCCCCTTTCAGGTGGTGCTGATGGAGGAAGATTAAATTTAGTGGTTTACAGACTGGGTTCATATCAGCTCCGTCTCTGGAGTTCCCTGGACATCATGGAGTGGCAATCGTCAAAAGCCAGGAGGTTTATCGGAGCAATATTGCTCCTAGTGGATTTAAAAAAAAATCTCTTTGAGCCAGTTTTTGATGTCTCTTGATTTTTTTTTATGTCAAAGGGTGAAGTGGTAAAGGTCCATAAGGATGAGTTATTCATGCTGAGATTTATTTCTCTGTATAGCAACAGTGTTCGTATGCTGTTCTGGGTGATTTGCAATAAGAATTAAAATATCAAAATGTCCACAATTACAGGCCATAACAACAAAACTACAGGAACATCTCTCCTTCAGATTCTCCACCCATTCTTCCCATGCTTTGTGGTTGTGAGTTGCCACCCCAAGAGAGGGGTGGCCACAATGTGGTGGGATGAGCTGTCTGTGGACATAAGTCAGCCTCCCTCCCTCTTGACCTTCAGAAAATGTGTGAAAGCTGAGCTTTTTAAGGAGACCTTTAAGAACAGCCTCCTCTCCCCCCCCCAATGATATTCTCACTGACCCATCAAGTTTGAATTTCAATTTTGTTCATGTCACCTCTGGGGGTTGTTTTGTTTGATCTATATTGTTTGTGCGTTTGGGGTATATAATAGGAGGGTGTGTGTTATAATTTGTTGTAAAGCACCCGGAACAGTGGTTTGCCACTAGATGGGCAGTATGTAAGATAACCAACCAACCAACCAACTAACCAACCAGCCAGCCAGCCAGCCAGCCAGCCAGCCAACCAACCAACCAACCAACCAACCAACCAACCAACCAACCAACCAACCAACCAACCAACCAACCAACCAACCAACCAACCAACCAACCAACCAACCAATCAGAAGAGCCATGGTTAGAGATGGGAACGAACCTGAAAAATGGTGGTTCGTGATGGTTCGTGGTTCATGGTTAACCACAACCCACGACCTACCACAAGCCAACCAGAAAACTGAACCAGCTTGCAGATCAGTTCCCAGTTTGGGCCAGGGCAGCGGAGGGACTACCTGCTTCCGTGTCACCCCCACCTCCTCGAGAGCCATACACAGAACCAGCACCCAGACTCATGGCAGGGAGCTGAAGTGCTGCCCCTGCGCATGCATTGACCACAACTAATTTCGCTGACCAGCTGGGAGGTGGGTGCATGTGCAAAGGCAGCAGCCAGCTTCCTGGCAAGGAGCCTGGGCATTGCCTCTGCACATGCAATCTGGGCACCCAGGCAGCTGGGGATGCGGCAGCAGAGGCAGCAACAGAAGGCAGGTCAGGAAAAATGGGGCAGCGGGAATGGGTTAGAGGGCCCAGCCCATTTCTTCAAAGCAAAATGAAGCACTAAGATGAAAAAATGTTCCGTGTTTCGTTTTGCACCAGCAAAATGAGATTGCCGAACGAAGTCACGAACTGAACTGTGAACCGGCCCAGTTTGGTTCGCGGTTTGGTTCGCGGTTTGGTTCGTGCCCATCTTTGGCCATGATAGATCTGAGCAATCTAGTTCAACATTCTGTTCGCAATGGGTCGACCAGATACCTCTCTGTTCAGTCCACAAGCAAGACCAGAATGGCCTCCACACCCTTTGTCTCACATTCTCTCACCTTCTTCCTACCCTATTACCCTATTATATTTATTTATATAATAAATGAATTATATTTATTATATAAATAATCCAGCAGTAGATGAAAAGAGGGGCAATATGAAGATATGCCACAGCTTTCGTTGAAGAATACTGCTATAAGAATATTGCAGGAATTGAGAAGAGCACTCACCAAAATGTACTCAAATGTCCCCATGCACATATTTATGATATGTTGCTTGTTTGCTTCATTTGGAAAAGGGAAGAGCTTTTTTTTAGCCTGCAGGTAGATACCAGCTTGAGCCTCTCTTGTGCTTCAAATTCAGAAGCATCATCCAGAGCTGACTTGCACGTAGGGACATCAAATGTTGCCTTATAGCAGATCAAAACATCCGTCTGTCTTGTCTAGTGTTGTCAGCGCCTATTCCTGGAGTAGCTCGAGTTTAAGATTTCCCAAGCTACAGGCACAGCTTCGAAACATTCCAGAGCAACAAGGTATACCCAACCTTTACTTATTTATTAATTACAAAGGCATCCTCTGTTTCCCCCAATGAGCAAAAGGCATTCTTCTCCACGTTCTCTTCAAAACAACAAAGTAGTCAAGCTGTGAGTTGCAAAACGTACGAAAACAAAATCTTCCATCATCTGCACTTGAGGAATTCAGTATTGACAGCAGGTCCCAGCATGGGAATAACTGTGTTGTTAAAGGTGAGGTGCCTCTCAGACCAAAGAAATGCTAACTAGAGATTCGGGTATTCGTGTTCGTATACGAATATCTCCGCACAGGTGGCAATAACGGGGGTCCAGCCCCCTGGGGCCAGATGATCCACTCACTGCTCTACTGCTCCTGCGGGTGCTGCGATCCTTCCAATGCGATCAACGAGCCACTCTTCGACTTGGCAGGGAGGCTTGCCATCCTGCCTCCTCCCAGGAGTGGTGAGCCGATCATGAGCTCAGGAGCCATTGAAAGGATTGCGCCACCTGCGGCAGCGGTGGATCGGTGAGTGAACCATCCTGCCCCATGGGGCTAGACTCTCGTTATCACCACTTGTGTGGGGATATTCGCATTTGTATACAAATACCCCCATCTCTAATGCTAACATAATTCAGTACAGTAGTGCCTCGCTAGACAATGATAATCAATTCCACTGAAATAGCTGTTTAGTGAAATCATTGTCTAGCAAAAAGCATTTCCCCATTGGAACGCATTGAAACCTGTTTAATGCATTCCAATGGGGAAGAATCGCTGTTGTCTAGCGAAGATTGGCCATAGGAAAGCTGCTTTGCGAACCGCTGATCAGCTGTTTAAATTGCTGTCTTGCGAAGCTTAGGTCCCGAAAACACCTGTTTTGCGAGCGCGGAGGAAGCTGTCAAAATCGTCATCTAGCGAAAATCGGTTTGCAAAGCAGGGACCAAATATTGTCCAGCGAAATTCCCCCATAGGAATCACTGTTTTGTGAATCGCTATAGCAATTGCAAAAAGTCAATGTCTAGTAAAAAAACTGTCATGCGTGGTAACTGTCTAGCGAGGCACCACTGTACTGGTATGGTGGCTTAAATTGGGATACCAAAGTCAGACTCAGATTTTTACAGGTTAACCACTCAAAACCTCGAATGGGCCAAGAATGATGAATAGACATGGGGTATTTATATTTGTATCCCAAGGGCGACAAATACGAATATTGGCACCATAGGTGCCAGCAGAAACTGTTCCCTCCCCCCAGAACCCGTTGGTCCTCTCACTGCTTTTTGTGAGGTGCACTCAGCTGTCGTCAGTCACATAGTGCCAATCACAGAAGTAGCCTGGCTAGTGCTGCCCCCACCTCTCCACATAGCCGGCCACTCAGCAGCTGAGCGGGGAGACTCGTCATCCCGCCTCCTTGTCAGAGTGGTTGGCTGTATGGAGAGGTGGTGATATACCAGCTGGGCTACTTCTGCAATTGGTGCTATGCAACTGATGGCCACACGTGTTGCATTGAGAGAGGAAAGTGGACCAGCAGGTTCTGGGTGGAGGGTTTGGTTTCCTCTCCCACCTATGGTACCAATATTCGTATTCGTATCCCTCAGGATACGAATACAAATATTCCATGTCTAATGATGAATCTTTGGTGAACAAGATCATAATATCTTCCAAATATGAAGTACTTTGCAAAGAGATCCGGACAAAAAAAAAATAGTGTCTAGAGGTAATGGTAACATTTTATTTTGTTAATCTCATGGATAAGGAAACAAATAAATACATTCTCATGGAGAATAACTAAGTTCAATTTTGGGCACCACAGTTTAAGAGAGATATCAACAAGTCGGTAAAACGAGTACTTAGGTTGCTGGGGGCAAAGTGTTCCTTCCTTAATTAGGAAGTGTTCCTTCCTCCCTGGAGGAGGCGGGGCAAGGAAGCTGGGAGGCGGCTTCTGAGTGGCAGTAATCGAACCGACATGAATCACTTGGTTCAGTGGTTCATACCCATCTCTTAACATCGTTTTCTATTCAGTTTAAGAAAGGCTATTCTAACAGATATTGTTTTTTTTTTCCTAAATAAACCTACTAAACTTTCTTTGAGCTGTACACCTTCTGTCTGGCTTACTGCCCCAAGGAACAGAACAATCAGGGAGTTTCAAAGCTCACAGAAATGCTATTGCTATTTACTTTGTTAATGAAGAGATATCTTCACAGAGCTTCCCACGGACTTCACAGTCTGAATTAAAATTGACAAGAGCAGTTGGGCACGTTTAGGCTGAAGAAGAGAAGAATAAGAGTCAATATGGTAGCCATCTTCCGATATTGGATTGTTTTATGTCGCTCCTTTGTGTAGGAACTGAAGTAATTGTGTAGGGCCTGAAGTAATGGACCCAAATTATAAGAGGTGATTTCGATTAACATTAGAAAGCATGTCCTGATTGTAAATGGCATGTGATAGTGGAACAGACTACTCTGGAAGAGGATGGAATTTTCTTCCCTAAAGGTTTCCAAAAAGAGATTGGATGGCTATCTGGCAAGGTTGCATAGGTGTGAATTTGGTTCAAAAATAGGTTGGACTCAATGACCCTTGGGTCTATTATTACTAGTTTATTATTAATAATAAATCTATTATTTAATCCTCATAAAGAACAAGAATTGGTGAGAATTTCATTTGCATTCTCTTTGAACCAGGATCCTCTAAATTCACTCAAATGACTACACAAAACCCATAGCTGTTCCAGAAATGGCGCTTCTGTGCTTCCCAGTATCATTTGTTGGGTGTTGCCATTGCTCTGGAATAATATATTCTAAACACTACTTCTGTTGGACAGGATGTCAGAAAATAGGTACTTAATTTCATATGTGGTGGGAATGTGAAAATAGACTGAAACAAATGAAATAACTCGGTTAAATTTAGAGGTATGCTCTAATTTAATTTATCAATATTTGGGTCTGCCTTGGGTCCTCTTATCAGGAGAAAGGCGGACTGTAAATAAAACAATCAAACAAATACATTTTATTTTGGCAAAATTGGACCACATAACTAACTGGAGCATCTTAAACTGCAGAAGCTGCAGCATTTTTCTAGGGGTTGCTTACTTGTTTTTTTTTATTACACTTCTTTTTTCATTGCTTCTGATAATTATTTAGAGGGGAAAATACTGTGAGAAAGAAAGAATAAGAAAACCAGGTTAATTCTTTTTATATATAAAACATGAAACAATATAATAAGTTTTCCCTCCCTTTCGGGAGCCCCGTTCCCTTTCCAAAATTGCATAGATTCTTACAGAGTTGCACATCCCTTCTCCTTTATTAATACAAATTCAATAAAATCTCCCCAAATATTTATAAAAAATTTCTTGCTTATCAGTCCTTTCTTTACACTAATATTACACATTAACTTATATCTCAAACCTCTTTATGCCATTCATTTAATTGAAAATCATACTTTGTTTCCCACTTTCTAGCTACCATTAACCTTGTCACTGTTAATAGATTTGGAATTAATTCTTCAGTTGCCCAATTATAATGCTCCTTATTAAATATTAATAAACTCTCAGGCATACCGGTAAATTTAACATAGTTATTTCATATATTTCCTTGAAAACCAATTGCCAAAACTTCAATATGTTCTCGATTCCCTTTGTTCTCCCTGACTGCATGGTCTGAGGGGGCGGGGTTTTGGCTTTAAATGCATGCAAGCAGAAGCTCTAAGTCTTTTTCCTGAAGAGGAAGCTGAGTCAGGACGTGAACTGTGTTTGGGAGGACATTTTATTTGGTGAGGACCTCTTGGAAGACAAGGTCTGGCAGCTGGAGGCCTGTGTTCTAATCTCCACACTATCAGGGAGCAGGCTGGGTAGGTGGGGCTCGTCAGCCTTGGAAGGCAGCCCATCTAGGAGAAGGAAAATGTTGATTTCAAACCTCCACTGCCTTGTGGCAGTGTCCACTGATGAAAAAGGCTTCAGGAGTTAACCTCGAGGCAAAATCCAGAGCCGGAGTCCCAGAGGTAGTTCATGTCGTTCTGGCAACTCCTGCAACGTTGCTGGAACCAGTTGTATTGGCTCTTGCCTTTCCATTGGACTATTTCAGCAATGTGGAGAGGGGGGATTTGCTGATTGGGTAACAGCCTATCCTCCATATTATTTTACCCAGGCTTCGTGCTCTGGAGAGGAAACTCCAGCTTCACATACAGCATTGAAACAACATGGGAATTAGCAGTTCCCGGTTATAAGTCTTTGCTCAATTGGCGTAGAGCATGACACCAGGGGTTATCTCCGATGGTGGGAGAGGTAACTGTACCTCATAGGCAGCTATCTTTCGCCTTAAGCTGGGCAGTCTCCAGCCAGTAAGGTGGTACCTCACCAAAGTCTGTTAACCTCATGGGGTGCGTGGGGTTTAGGGTGAAAGCTGACAAGCAGATTGATAACCCTGCAACATGCAACAATCAGAAGAAAACTTCTGCCCTAAAGTTGGGCACCTGGAATGTTCAGACAATGACCCCTGGCTTTTCTGACAACCTGCAGGAAATAGACGATGTGCGCAAGACAGCTGTCATCAACATGGAACTGAGTAGACTGCAGATGGACATTGTTGCCCTGCAAGAGACTAGATTGCCAGACTCAGGATCTGTCAAAGAAAAAAAAATCTCATTTTTCTGGCAGGGAAAATCATTGGATGAGACCAGGGAACATGGGGTTGGCTTTGCGGTCAGAAATACTCTGCTGAGATCCATTGTTCCACCTACTGTGGGGAGTGAACGAATCCTGTCTCTGCAGTTCCACTCATCAGAGGGACTGGTCACCCTCATTAGTGGATGTGCACCAACATGTCATCCACAACAACAGTCAAAGACAAATTCTATGACGATCTAGCAGCTACTATACAAAAAAAACCTCAGAGAAAGCACCACTGTTCATTCTTAGAGATTTTACCGCTAGGGTTGGTGCTGAGCCAAATCAGGGAGCTGGACAGGGAACAAATTGTATTTTCAGTGTGGAAGGGATGGTCACTCTCGAACTGGCCTTCTTGGCCACACTCGACTCTGTTCCAAGTCCTCCATACAGAGCACATTACCATTGTCTCTCAAGACTGAAGGATGCCTAATCTAAATCTAAGTATTTGAAGCAAATCTTGTTAGTCCTCTACTGCCAAAAATATGTCATAAATTTTACTTATTATTCCTTTAATTACTTATTTCATCTGCATTTTCCTTTTGTGATGCCATTTCTTCAAATTGCATAAATTCCCTACATTTACCATTTCTTTTTACCCAATTCCCCCAACTGGATAAGATTAGACTATAATATTCTCTCCATTCCTAATACTTCTTTCATTTGTCCAATTTTTACCACTTCCCAAGGTCTTCGGTTCCATTGTCATACTGCTCTAACAGTTACGTTTTTCCTGCTATTCAGCCTAGATCTGATATTTATTCTAAATTTGGCTTCCTATATCTTGAGCCCATTATTACATATGTTGCACTCTGAGATGATCAAGAACAGATCCTACTCCTCTTCTGCAAGACTACATTTCAAGTCTTCAAAGTGCTATCCTGTCCCCACTCAGTTTTCTTTTCTCAAAGTTAAACATGCCCAGTTCTTTCAGTCTTTCCTCACAGGGCTTGGTTTCCAGTCCCCTGATCATCCTTGTTACCCTCCTCTGAACTTGCTCCAGTATTTTGGCATTCTTCTTCAAGTGTGGTGTCCAGGACTGGACATAATATTCAACTGACCAGTGTTGAATAGAGGGGAACTACTACAGTGGGGTCTCTACTTAAGAACGTCCCTACTTAAGAACAATCCAACTTAAGAACAGCTCCATTTGCTAAATTTTGCTTCTACTTCAGAACAGAAATCCAAGATAAGAACAGGAAAAAGAACCTTTCCTGCTCCTTTTTTAACCTTAGGTCATCTTAGGTTAAAAAAAATTCTCCCCCTAGTGGTAGAGTACGTATTAACCAGCTTTGCATTAGTTCCTATGGGACCGCTATATAACAAAACAAAACAAAACAAAAACAAAAACAAAAAAAACAGCCAGAACGGATTAATTGGTTTTCAGTCCATTCTTATGGGAAATTTTGCTTCAACTTAAGAACATTTCAACTTAAGAACACCATTCCAAAACGGATTAAGTTCTTAAGTAGAGGTTCCACTGTAGTTTCTATGGACGGAAAAGAGCAGATACGGATTAAATGATTTTCAATGCATTCCTATGGGAAATGCAGATTCAACATAAGAACTTTTCAACTTGAGAACCACCTTCCAATACGGATTAAGTTCTTAAGTAGAGACCCCACTGTACTTCATGGGACATGGTGGTGCTGCGGGTTAAACTGCAGAAGCCTCTGTGCTGCAAAGTCAGAAGACCAGCCATCGCAAGATTGAATCCATTTGGTGGAGTGAGCTCCCGTCTCTTGTCCCTGCTCCTGCCAACCTAGCATTTCGAAAGCATGTAAATGCGAGTAGATAAATAGGTACCACCACGATGGGAAGGTAACAGTGTTCCGTGTCTAGTCACGCTGGCCATGTGACCACGCAGACTGTCTATGGACAAAACGCTAGCTCTACAAATTGGAAACGGGGATGAGCACCGCACCCTAGAGTCAAACACGACTGGACTAAATGTCAAGGGGAAACTTTACCTTTACTACCTCATGGGATTTGGAGATTATAATGGTGTTAATACATCCTGAAAATGCATTTGCCTTTTTTTATAGCCACATCACAACTTGTTTCTTCCTTAATAGATTCTCAATATTTCATTTCAAATTTCTTGGGAATTCGTCTAACTCCACTACAGGCTGTCATGGAGAAATTGATGGGATAAATATTTTTCCATACGTGTTCCAAATTCATTACAGGTTTTTAAGAAAGGGATTGTCAGTATTTTAATATATGTAATGCTTGTATAAAAAGGATACTCTCAAGGTTCCAATGCAATGCTAAGTTGTTTTTAGTGGCAACTTTGCTTTTATTTCTTTTATTCATTCTTTAGAGGGGACATACTGCTGGAAAGAAAAGAGCATAGAGCCAGGTTCATTCTGAATGGCATACAATTATCCCAATAATTCTTCTTGGACATTGCACTTCACAAAGGTTATCAAGCTAGTCGGCTGGTCTGTTTGCAAAACGTTGTGTTGGTTACATTTCCTGTGTCCTTATTATTCACATTTTTTGTTGCTAATTGGCCAGAATTCTGATCCCACAGTGGTCTCAACGGAATGTGGAACTGCCATGACCTTACTTTGTTTACAGCATTCCATCCTGGAGAAAGTCCAGAGGCAGAGTGGAGATTGAAAAAGGAAAAGAGGGGGAAAAATTATTTCCCATCAATCACAATACTAGCTTGATATCTAATATGCACTCACCGAACCCTACAGGGTTCATTTTAGCCAAACAAACAAAGACTACTGCCAACGAATCAGAAGAAGACCGAGACTCAGAAGAGCAGCAATGAAGAAACTAGAAAAGTTCATTAAGTGTAATGATGTTTTGCTGGAGACTGAGAGGAAGATCACCCACACTCTTTCTGATCATTGTGTAGAGAGGTGTGAAAGCTGGACGGTAAAGAAAGCTGCCAGGGAAAAAAAATCGCTTAAAATGTGGTGCTGGAGAAGAGCTTTGTGGATATCCTGGACTGCCAGAAAAATGAACAAGTGGGTCCTAGATCAAATCAAGTCTGAGTTTTCTCTGAAACCAGAAATGTTGAAACTGTGGCTGTCTGACTTTGGCAACATCACGAGAAGGCAGGATTCTCTAGAAAAGACAATAACGGTGGAAAACTTGAAGGCAGCAGGGAAAGAGGAAGATGAAATATGAAATGGACTGATTCCCTAAAGGAAACCACAAGCTTGAATTTACAAGAGCTGAGCAGGGTGGCTAAGAACAAGACATTTTGGAGATCCCTCATTTATGGGGTCACTGCAAGTCCGACGCGACTTGACAGCACATAATAAGAAAAACAATCCATCTATTGTTGTGTTTGTTTCTTGTTGTACAGCAATGGGGGGGTCACTAAAATTTAAGTGTGGGATACAAATGTCACCATCAGTGCTTGGAGCTCCTCCTCCCGAGCAGGGTCTACTTGCAGAGTAAATCAATCCTGCTAAAATCAATACACAACGAAAGGGGCATGGTTTCTTCTCATCTCCTCGTCTTTCCAAGCCACCAAGTTCTTGGTATGTTCCCACATCACTGATGTCCCCCTTAAGAATGTCCTGTTTTTATACCCCCATCCTGCTCACGCACATTCCTTCCATATGTATCGCCCTGTCTTTTTCATACAGTAGCATGGTGTTCTGTACTCTGATGGGCTGGATCTGGAAAACTCAGTCTTGATCATGAGGCCCAAGGCCAGGAATATCCAAAATTAGAGTTAGGGCAATGTGAGGGAGAAAGTCGGTAAGGTTATAAATTATTTTTAGCATGCATTTGGACTCAATATGCGCAGCTCGAAAAATTTAAATTGTGCAGCTGAAAACGGATAGGCGGATAGTCCAGTTGGAGATATATAGAAAAAAGGAGACAGGTTTTGATGAAGAACTTAAATGACAAGCCGTGTCAGGTAGCACAGTTTATATAAGGATTAAGAAGTGCTTTGTTTCCATATTTCAGTGAAACTGCCAAAACCGTATTAAAACAATTCCTTCTGTTGGGCTGGAATCTCCTCTCCTTTGCTTCATCGGCGGTGCAAATCGGCAGGGCTTATGAGTTGCTCGGGGAAATGGATCGCTTTGAGCCGCCAGTCAAGTTGCGTGCTTCAGAGGTAATCCCGGTGAAAGCTGTCCAAGGTGGGAGCAGAAGCTCCGTCTGTCTTTAACAGACACTCAGGCAATCTCTCAGTGTGTGAAGATTTGTGTTTGGCTTTTCGGGGTGAGAAAGTCTGACAGGGCATTTGGGCCCCTGGAAAATCTGCTTGAGAAGTGGCCCGCTGACAGGCCAGGTGAATCAAGGAGACTGCAGCCACCATCCAGGAATAGACTAAAAAGTCAAGCTAGTATCCACCGAGATCAACAGGGAGCATCCAGAAGATGTCATCAGCCAGTCTGAAAATCACCCATAATCCAGGAGTTAGCAACAAGGGTCTGGGTACCCAGAATGTGAAAGCAGGGACCTGGGAAGACAGTGTCTCCAGCAAATGGCTTGGGACCAAGCTACGTCAAGGACCGCTGGATAACTCAGTGGCTTAGAGGCTGGGAGTTTGATTCCCCACTGGACCTCTTTGATAGGGTGTGGATTTGATAATCTGTAGGGTTCCTTCCAGCACTGGAATAATAAAATGATTATTATCTCCTTTTATGAGCCTGCCTAGCTGGGAAGGTAATCAGGAGAGATGTTTCTCTCGGTCCCATCACCTTTACAAGTGTGCTTGGTGGGGGCACAGGAGAAAGCCTTCTCTGTGGCTGCTCCCAGACTTTGGAACTCCCTCCCACTGGAGGCCAGGCTGGCCCCATCTTTGCTGTCCTTCCGCAAGCAGGTGAAGACTTTTCTCTTCAGGCAAGCTTTCCCTGAGTGATTGGCTGCTGAGCGAGGTTTTTAAATGGATGGTTGTGCCTTACTGTTTTGAATGAGTTTCTTGTGTTTCTTTTGTTTACTGCCGTATTTATTTATTTATTTGTTTGTTTGTTTGTTCGTTTGTTTATTTATTTATTTATTTATTTATTTATTTATTTATCTATTTATTTATTTACCAAACCACCCATCTGACTATTGGTCTCTTATTTTAGTCTCTTATTTGTTTCATCCTTTCTAGTATTTGTTTACTTACTGTTTCTAGCTTTAAATATTGTTTATAATGATAAAAACCTTGTTCCCTTTAGCTTCTTGCTTTGGGTCCTTTAGAAGAAAGGCAGGGTAGAAATATTTGGGATGGATGGGTGGATGGACGGACGGACAGAAGGATGGATGGATGGATGGATGGATGGATGGATGGATGGATGGATGGATGGATGGATGGATGGATGGATGGATGGATGGATGGATGGATGGATGGATGGATGGATGGATGGATGACTCATGGTTTCAAGCTGAAGATTTATCCAGCTAGGCTGTTGGAGCTTCACCAAGGATTTGGTCAGCTCATTTTCCTAAGACGAAGAGCTTTTCCCCTGGAAACACCTCTACACATCAGGAGCTTCCCTGCAGTCAAGCACTTGGTCTGGAAGCTTCCATCTGGACATTGCCTTCAGCTGGTGGGGTTCCTCTGGGGTGTGTCAAGGGGGCCCCAGGGGTCAGGCAGCATTTGTTGTTGTTGTAGCAACCTTTAAACAAGTAATCACAATCCAAGATTCAAATTAACTTCTTGGTCACACCCCTGCTCTTTAGCCCCTCCCCTTTGAGAATGTGTCCCCTGGGTTATCTGTAGATCTGAAAAATGGCCCTTGCTCACCCTTGATTTAAGTCAATGCATAAATGCTGCCCACTACCTTCAAGTTAAAGGGAGCAAACATCATAGGGTAGTATCTTATTACCTGGTTGTGTTCCAATGCAGCCATTGTGGTTTGTGGATAGGACTGAAGACATAGCAAGTTATTTCACCTATTAGTTAACATTCACCCTCTAAGTGATTTTGCAATTATATGAATGCTGATTTTACATCCATATGGCTCTGTTGAGCAACCCTGGGGAATTTCAAAACATGATATAGTCATGTCCTCTGGCTCCTAACAGCTGTCATTTTGCAAACATCAGGATATGTTCCTGCAAAGCTTCCAATTTACTAAAATAATCTAATAGCCATTATTGTTTGCTATTATTAGACACATTATAAGACATGGCGGGGCATTAATCTTCAGAATGGGAGAATAAGAGGAGAGATCAAAGGATTGTCACTGAAAAGAAGGGCACCAAGAAAAGGGAGACAAACCATTACGTCCAGAGAGAGAGAGAGAGAGAGAGGGAGAGAGAGACAGAGAGAGAGATAGAGATTTTTTCTTTTTTGCCAGAATTTAGCTTACCAGCCACATTAGACTGAAACTCTTAGTGATTCTGGGAGAATATCATTTCAAAAATGTGTGCAAAGGAAAGAACAAAATAGAGTTAGGGACACTGAGAGAGTGAAGGTGCGATCAGATGGCTGGAAAAGAGTATGCCTGATCACACTGGAAAGAGTCACTTTAATGGGAATGATCTCCCTTAAAGCTCTTTGGAAAATGTGATTACAAAGCAGAGTGTGTTTCTAGGAATTTGGTTATTCCTCTTAGAGGCAAAATATAAGACAGAAAAAAAGGAAATCAATGTCACAGAAATGAGCAATTAGCCCAGTCTCATCAGACAATACCCTCTGTAGTTTGTGCACAAACTAGCACTTTGTATGATAAAAATCACTCGAGAAGCATTTAAAGTAGAAAATGGTACCTTTACTTACACTTACCATCTCTAGTTATAGTCAGAAGGAAAAGGGGCAGAAATAGAGTCTATGGCATGCAGAAGTCCCATGCATGTCTGTTGCTTTGAGGATGATCAGAGAAAGAAAAAACAAGCTACCAATAAACAATGAGAAGAAAATCAAACAGAAAGAAGGGGAGGGGTTTCCCTCAAATGCCAGAAGTTGGGGGAAAAACTGTACCAATCAAGTAATTGCAGTGGTATCTCGACTTACGAATGTCTTGACTTGTGACCATTTTGAGTTATGACCAGCTCTGGCCAAAATTTTTCCTTTGACTTGTAACCGGAGCTTTGAGTTATGACCGGAAAAAGGTGGGGAATTTAAACTGCTAACCATTGCTTGGAAAAGAGGCTGCTTCTTTGTAGCTCTTTCGTCCCAGTGGTTAGAGAGTGTGCATTTGGAGGAGGCTTCGGTCTGCCTGGTACTGCTTTCTGCTTCTTAAAATGCCTGTTCAGCATGAGTATAGGTTTTTGCAGTGTGGGTTTGGGCCGGGGGGTTATGTTTCTGTGCTGTGATGGGTCTTGCAGTGTTTGTTTGCTTTTTGGTATTTTTTTTCCTGGCCGGAACAGCTCAATCGCATTTCTGATCAGTCTGGCAGTGTTTTTTGTTTTTTGGTGGATTTTTTCCCCCAGCCGGAACAAATTAATGGGGTTTCAATGTATTCCTATGGGAAATGGTGCTCTGAGTTGTGAACAACTTGAGTTACGACCATCTTCCGGAACCAATTAAGTTCATAACTCAAGGCACCACCGTACAGTAGATTGTCAAGTCCCCTTCCCACTGATATTCAATGTTTGTGCATACAAGATTGCTATTACATGCCAGGGTCTTAGAACAGGACAGGAAACTGTGACCTCCAGATATTTTGGATCCTTTTATTGGGAGAACGTCAGCCTAGATATGGAAAAAATGAATATACTACATAAATAGCCGCCTAGAGTGGTCTCAACCGACTAGATAGGCGGGATATAAATAAAATAAAATAAAATAAAATAAAAATAAATAAATAAATAAATAAATAAATAAATAAATAAATAAATATTTTTGACCAACACCTTCTGTCAAACTAGCCAGCATGTCCAGTGGTAAGGAGTTATTAGGCCCTTAATTCCATACACAGAGATCCAACTAAGATTCCCAAATACCAAGGTTGTAAAAGAAGGCAACGAAGCTGGGACCTAGGTTTTCTGTGGACTTATTTCTCTATCCCTTAGGCAATGCTCCCCCTAGAACTGCCTCACATATATACTCAGCTCCCTAATCTTTCTCTCATCCCCTCTTGACATATTAGATAATTAAGAAGCCTCTTTGTCTTCGTTTTATGGAGAAGGGAAATTCTTATGAAGAAGCAATAAGGGATGTTATGAATGGGAAAGCAGTTTTCCTGGAAGTGCTTGTTAAAACATATGAGGTTGTGCATATTATGCATCGCAGCAAATATATTAAATTCTTTCTTTTACCAAAAAACCATGCTGAGAAATGGTCTGTCAGTCCACCAAGGACTGTTAAGACTGTTTCCTCTGATGAGGTCTACGGATGTTATATCCGGCTGCAGCTTCTAATTGTGTCCAATTACTCCACATTTAGTTTTCAACAAATAGCTCTTCCATTTAGCCCTTTCTTTGCTTTCTGTCATCTCCCCTCTCCTCCTTATCACTTCTGTGTCCTTTGAAACGTGTGAACAAATTTTGGTGCCACCGTTTTTGAGACACCCTGTCACATCAGTGTCAAGAGTCACAGGGTTTTTGAGGAAAGCAGAAATAGCACATGACTCTCGGATTGCAGGCATCGATCAGAACTTCCTTTCCAGGTCCACCTATTGCTTGCTAAACCCGTTTGGTGATCCACTTCTAGTGGATAGACGGCCTGGTTTTGTGATCCATTGCAGGAGGATGATTAGAACTATGGAGTTGGGGCTTGGGCTGAATGACCTCTCAAACCCTTTCAACTCAGCGATCCTTGATTCTAACATGAAGATATTAGTGAATAGGTTCTATGTTCTGTTGTTGTTTGGCAACTGCATAGGCCAAAGAAAATCTGAGGGGCTTCTATGTAAAGTTTTAATGAAAAATCCAGGTTGGTTTGTTTGTTTTCACAAGAAGACTTTCAACATTATTTTTTCAGAAAGTCCCAAAATGTTTTTTAAAAGCACATTAAAATTCTTATGATCTTATCTAGCATGGAGGATAAGATGTGCAAATGTTCCTTCTCACTTGTGAGAATAAATTAAGATTTAAATCCCTCTTCCACAGCATCCACTCTGCTGGTTGGGACAGCTGGGAGTTGCAGTTAAGTACCTAGAGAACTATACTTTGCTTGCCTATGCAATTTTTAGGGGGGTGTACAGGATCCCCCCCACTCTGATAAGCCTATAAATCATGTAAGGCTGGGGACTGCTGGTAGTGGAAGCATGAATAGCTGGGTTGTTAGTGGCTCTGCGGAATGCGCAGAAGTTCTCAGCTGGTTCTGCGCTTACTGATGGTGGAACATGAAAGTCGTAGCCACCTAGAGTGGTCTTAACTGACCAGATAGGCAGGATATAAATAAAATAAAATAAAATAAAATAAAATAAAATAAAATAAAATAAAATAAAATAAAATAAATAAATAAATAAATAAATAAATAAATAAATAAATAAATAAATAAATAAATAAATAAATAAATAAATAAATAAATAAATAAATAGAATAATGGAGTTGGAAGGGGCTTATAAGGCCATTGAGTCCAATCCCCTTCTCAGTTCAAGAATCTAAATCAAAGCAAATCTAAAAGACTACTGTCTAATTTTCTCTTGAATCCCTCCAGCGTTGGCGCGCTTACCACCTGCTGAGGTTATTGGTTCCATTGTCGTACTGCTTTAACAGTTAAGCGGATTTTCCTGATATTCAGCCAAAATCTGGTTTCCTGTAACTTGAGCCCATTATGACGTGTCCTGCACTCTGGGCTGTTGGAGAACAGATCCTGCCCCTCCCCTGGAAAACTGCTATCCCATCCCCCCTCAGTCATCTTTCCTCAAGGCTAAACCTACTCAGTTCTTTCAGTCTTTCTTCATAGGGCTTGGTTTCATCTAGGTAGGAGGGATGCAGGATTTTTCAGAACAATGATTCAGAATTCATTTTCCCTTAATCCATTTATCCTCCTGGAGGCAGGCTAAGGTCCCTCTTACCAACCTGACCTTCAATGGATGGTCCATCTGTGACCTTTGGGCATGCCAGTAGAAGTGTCGGACCACTCCTTAACCCCATTTTCTAATTTACCAATTTAAGATGATGTTTAACACAATAGGGTGTTTTTCAATGACTCAGACTCAACCCACAACATGGAACCATCCCACCCTCCCTTCTTTCTGGGGAAAAGAGCTTGCTTTTTAAATAAGGACTCAGAGTTGGGGCTTGAGACTCAGTTGTTGTTTAGTCATTTACTAGTGCCCAACTCTTCATGGTCCCATGGACCAGAGCACACCAGGCCCTCCTGTCTTCCTGGAGTTGGGTCAAATTCATGTTGGTCGCTTTGATGACACTGTCCATCCATCTTGTCCTCTGTCGTCCCCTTCTCCTCTTGCCTTCACACTTTTTCAACATTAGGGTCTTTTCCAGAGAGTCTTCTCTTCTCATGAGATGGCCAAAGTATTGGAGCCTCAGCTTCAGGATCTGTCCTTCCAGTGAACACTCAGGGTTGATTTCCTTCAGAATAGATAGGTTTGTTCTCCTTGCAATCCAGGGGACTCTCAAGGGTCTCCTCCAGCACCACAATTCAAAAGCATCAATTCTTTGTCAGTCAGCCTTTATGGTCCAGTTCTCACTTCCATACATCACTGCAGGAAAAACCATAGCTTTGACTATGCAGACCTTCGTCGGCAAGGTGATGTCTCTGCTTTTTAAGATGCTGTCGAGGTTTGTCATCGCTTTCCTCCCAAGAAGCAGGTGTCTTTTCATTTCGTGGCTGCTGTCACCATCTGCAGTGATCATGGAGCCCAAGAAAGTAAAATCTGTCACTGCCTCCATATCTTCCCCTTCTATTTGCCAGGAGGTGATGGGACTAGTGGCCATGATCTTATTGTTTTTGATCTTGTTCTTCAGACAAATTTTTGTGCTCTCCTCTTTTACCCTCATTATGAGGTTCTTTAATTCCTCCTCACCTTGTGTACTTGGTACCAAAAACTCAGACTTACTCAGATCTGGACGTGAGACTCAGACCTCCCAACATCCCTGGTATTAGGTAACTTGAAACTGCTGGGGTGCACTCATTTTTTAAAAATAGGGACAAACCCCTATTGGTACTCCCGAGTAGCCCTATTGAATCAATGGGGTTTATGAAAGTGTTGACTCCCTGTGGTTCAGTGGGTTTGCTCTGTTTGGGACCACCAAGAGAGTTAGGTTAAAATGTTGACCCAAGAAGAACTGGTGCCTAAAAATAGCTCCCAGGAAAAATCTGAACGATACAACTATTTTTATTTCATTCAAGATGCTTCTTGACCCAAGATAGAAAAAACATACCACTTTAAAGCATTAGAGGTTTTAAAACATATAAGGGACTTGCTTTTTCCAGGTAACACATCCCAGATATCTTGCTCCCCATTTATTTACATTATTTATTTATTACAGGGCATTTCATTGAGAAATGTGACCTTTAAACAACAGCAAAAAAAGAGAGAGGAAGCTTCCCTAAGCTGTCCATACATATTCCACTACTAGGGACAGATGTTTAAAGGCTGTTCCTTGTTCTGAGACGGAGACCAGCCTCCAGTATCGAGGTAGCCAGACCAGCCTACCTTCCACTCTACGCCTGGTGTTGTTGAATGCCAGGTCTGTATCCAATAAGGCCCAGGTAATTCAAGACCTTATTCTGGAGGAGGATACAGACCTGGCTTGCATAACCGAAACTTGGATCGGCGGAGAGGGGGGTCCCCCTCTAGCTCTCATCTGTCCGCCCGGTTATGCTGTCCAACACCAGGGCAGACTGGAGGGTCGGGGGGGGGGGAGTAGCCATTGTCCATAAGTCCAGCTTGGAGGTCACTAGGCGCTCCTCGGTGATAAAGCCAGGTTTTGAGGCCCTCCACGTGTCTGTCGGGGCCAGGGACGGTATTGGGATCTTGCTGGGCTACCGTGCTCCCCGCGACCCAGCCACCTCCCTACCGGAGCTGGTGGACTTCGTCTCCGCGACACTGTTGGGTTCCCCGAACCTATTGGTGCTGGGGGATTTCAACGTGCGCGCGGGGGCGGAGACATCTGGTCCAGCTCTTGAGTTCTTGGAGACCATGGCCTTCTTGAACATGTCCCAACATGTCAACGGCCCCACTCACGTGGGGGGTCATACACTCGACCTGGTTTTTTCTACCAATGGGAGCGAGAGTGGTCCGATGGTGACTGACCTTGAGTCGGTACCCTTGTCATGGTCGGATCACCACCTAATAAAGTGTACCATTAAAATGGCTCTCCCCCCCTGCAGGGAGCAGGGATCTATTGTTATGGTCCGCCCTCGAAGGCTACTGGATCCTGTTGGATTCCAGGATGCCATGAGAGGTGTTACGGCTGACCTGGCTGGCGCTCCTGTCGAGGCTCTGGTGGATGGCTGGTTTGCTGCCGCGACTAGGGCTGCTGACATGATCGCACCTAAACGCCCTCTCCGGCGCAGAGACCGCCCGGCACCCTGGTTTAACCGGGACCTCCGGGCGAGGAAGCGGGTCAGGAGACGGCTAGAGCGCAGGTGGAGAGGGGCCCCGACGGATTTTAATAGGATAGCTGTCAGGGTCGCTACTAACCTTTATCTTGCTAAGGTAAAGGCTGCTAGCAGATCATACCTCGCTAACCGGATAAGCGAGGCGTCCAACCAGCAGGCGGAGTTATTCCGTATAGTACGCGACCTTTCCGGAGTTGGTCCGGGTGATGGGCCTCCCCCTAGTTTTTCGCCGGACCAACTTGCAGCGTTTTTTAAATCAAAAGTGGAGGCCATCCGCCGGGACCTCTCTCCTTTTTTGAGTACAGTGAGTCGAGCTGAGATGTCCAGCGCTCCGTCTTGCCCGGTGATTTTGGACACCTTTCAGCCTGTTACGCCTGATACTGTCTCCAGGGCGCTTGATCGCTGTCGTGCCACCACCTCCTCTTTGGACCCTTGCCCGGCCTGGCTAATCAAAGCGGCCAGGCCGTTAACAACGGAGTGGGCCACGGCTATTATAAATGGGTCTCTCCTTGAGGGCAGATTTCCATCTGCCCTGAAGGACACACTCATTAGGCCCATTAGGAAGAAACCTAGTTTGGCGGCGGACGAAATTGGCAACTACAGGCCCGTCGCCAATGTTTCCTTCCTTAGCAAGGTAGTCGAGAGGGTGGTGGCCGATCAGCTTCAGGCGCTCTTGGAAGAAACAGATGCCCTGGATCCATTCCAGTCGGGCTTCAGGCCGCGCCACGGCACAGAAACGGCTTTGGTCGCCCTGTGTGATGACCTACTGAGGGAGGCCGACAGGGGTAAAGTGTCCCTGTTGGTCCTCCTCGACATCTCAGCGGCCTTTGATACCATTGACCACGGTATCCTCCTGGGGAGGCTCTCCGAGTTGGGAATAGGTGGCCTGGCATTGTCCTGGCTCCGTTCCTTCTTGGAGGACCGTCCCCAGAGAGTCCAGCTTGGGGAGAGGGTCTCGGCCCCGTGGAGCCTCAATTGTGGGGTTCCACAGGGGTCGATTATCTCCCCAATGCTATTTAACATCTATATGAGGCCGCTGGGTGGGGTCATCAGGGGGTGTGGAGCCTCGTGCCACCAGTATGCGGACGACACGCAGCTCTACATCTCCTTTTTGCCAACCGCAGGAGAAGCCGTCCTGTGCCTCCAGCGCTGCCTGGGGACTATACTGGAATGGATGCAGGAGAACAGGCTCAGGCTGAACCCGGACAAGACGGAAGTGCTGAGGGTGGGCCCCCCCACAGTCGGGGATTTGGGTAACTCCCTCTCTTTTGGGGGGGTGACTCTCCCTGCTAGGGACGGGGTACGCAGCTTGGGGATCCACCTGGACCCGGTGCTCTCCATGGAGTCACAGGTGGCATCGGTGGTCCGCACCGCCTTTTTTCACCTTAGGCGGATAGCCCAGCTGCGGCCCTACCTGGAAGTGGGGGCGCTCACCACCTTAGTACATGCGCTCGTAATCTCAAGATTAGACCACTGTAATGCGCTCTACGTGGGGCTTCCTTTGAGGCTGCTGCGGAAATTACAGGTGGTGCAGAATGCGGCGGCCAGATTACTTAGTGGAGTGAAAAAATTCCAACATATTTCGCCCACTCTGGCCGCATTGCATTGGCTGCCCATCAGGTTCCGCATCGACTTCAAAGTGCTAATGCTTACGTATAAAGCCCTAAACGGTTTAGGGCCTCGATACTTGGCGGAACGCCTACTCCCACCAAGTTCTACCCGGGTCACACGGGCGAGCCAGGAGGTGAGGCTGAGGAGCCTAACCCCGAGGGAGGCCCGGAAAGAGAAAACAAGAAATAGGGCCTTCTCGGCGGTGGCTCCTCGCCTGTGGAATAACTTACCTCCTGACATTCGCGGAGCTCCCTCGCTGGGCACTTTCAAGAATCTATTAAAGACCTGGATGTTTCGGCAGGCCTTCTCATAAAACTATTTTTTGATTTTCTTATCTCTTTACTGTTTTTTTTTCTTTTACCTGTTTTTGTATTGGTTGTTTATTTTTATTGTATTTTAACGTTGTTGTAAGCCGCCTAGAGTAGTCCTCGCGACTAGATAGGCGGGATATAAATAAAATAAATAAATAAAATAAATAAATATATTCCTTCAATTTTAAATGTCCTTTATTGACCCTTCAGAGGACAAACTATTGTCTCTCCTTTGTAAAACTGTTCCCACATGCAAACATACAACAAGGAATACACTAGCCAGCTCTTTCCTTGCCAGATAGTGTCCATCTGGATCTCTTGAGATGACTTGACTGATCTTGAGGGGGGAGTCTCTGGGGGAACTGCTTGAAAAATATATAGCCCAGCTGAGCTTCCATGGACAACTGGAATGTGAGGGGGGAAGTGAAAGGTGGAAGGAATTGTTTTAATACAGATGGAGCCAACTAAAGGGGCTGCCATTCTGGAGAAAGAAGGCAGCTGTTTGGCGGATTGGGGAGGAACCAGATTTCTGTCTTCTGCATTCTTTCTCACCTCAACTGGAAGTGACGGAACAGATTTTGTCTCCGAAGATGGCCTTTTCAGAAGACAAGATCAGAGCCAGGAAATTGGCCACCATGTTGTGTTGCCTGGAGGATTCATGGTGGACACGCCACTCTCACAAGGCAGGGTTGGATCTTTCTATCTGAGAAGGAGTTTGATTGTATTATTCCATGGCAGAGCCACATCTTCCCTTTAAACCAGATATCTTGTCTTCACATAATAACTTCAGCACTTATTTCGTTATCTAAACTCATGTTTAGATAACTAAACATGTTTAGGTAACAGTTCTGGACACTGCACCTTAACAAGGATGTCAGCAAACTGGAAACCGAGCCCTGTGAGGAGAGACTGAAAGAACTTGGCATGTTTAGCCTTAAGAGAAGTAGATTGAGAGGAGATAGGATAGCACTTTTAAATTGTTTGAAAGACTGTCATACAGAGGAGGGGCAGGACCTGTTCTCAGTCATCCCAGACTTCAGGAGACATGATAATGCGCTCAATCTTCAGAAAGCCAGATTTAGGCTGAATATCAAGAAAAACTTCCTAAGAGTTAAAGCAGTATGACAATGGAACCCATGACCTCAGGAAGTGGTGAGCGCTCCAATGCTGGAAGCATTCAAGAAAAAGCAGGGCAACCCTCTGTCAGATCTGCTTTGATTTGGGTTCTTGCATGGGTTGGACTGGATGGCCTCATAGGCCTCTTCCAGATCAATTATTCTGATTCTACATTGTCTGACCTTCTTGTAAAAAGGAAAAGGAAAAACATACACAGCCTTCAGAAATGGTTTGTAGCTGAGAAAGCAAAACTGTAACTTCAGCATAGCCAGTAAGTATTGCCAAATATTGGATGTCATCGTGGTTATCTTGACTTTAGCAGCAATAAATAATAAGTTTGTGTTACATCCAAACCAGTCTCCTACATCATTCAGCCAAGATGATCTTCTTCTTGTGTGTCTTTCCTCATTTACTTTACCTTACATGATCAGCTGTAAGATTCCATGCTTTGCATTTCTCATTAGATAGCAGATGTATTCTAGTTTTCTGCATTTTACACGTTACAATATCTCAATCTTTATTCAGTCCCTTTAAGGATTTCTTTGTTGACCACCACCCCCTTGATTTAAGAAAGTCTTAGCCTCCTGCAGTAAATTTATATTTTAATTGTTTTTGTCTTTTTCAACATCTGCATCCAAGTCCAGAACTCCAAGCAGAACCAAGAACACATAGCACCAGCCCATGTGCTTTGTGTTCAAAGGGAGTCTTAAGTTTTCTGTTGCCCATTATATCTTCCATCTTAAGGAAGCTGCTCATCTTCCCATGGGGCTGATGACAGGATCATCATCGCCATATGACATGATTTTCCTATAACAAACAGCTATTGCTTCTTGTTTTGATCTCAGCAAGACAAGTTGACTGTTCTTTCCTCTTTTTTCTCCCTGAGATACAACGTCTGAAAAAAAAGTCCATTGTCCATCAAAAGCAGCAGAGTCAGCACCTTAGGGACTCATGTCATTTATTTATCTTCAGCGTGCAAGCCATTTGACAACATGGGTTGAACAGACCAAACGCACCGGGTGACTTGCACCACTCACTGCTTCTCAGCTTCATTCACCTCGTGAGGATACAGTAGTGAAAAACACAGCTAAGCACATCACTTTGAGGTCATTGAAGGAACTGTGGAATACAATTAAATAGTAAATAAATTCACATGGCTGATGGTGTAGAGGCCAGGTTAACTTCTTAGATGGAAGCAGCTGCACTGTGCATGTTGGTTCCATGCTGATATGCAATCCCCTGTGCTTTGCCGAGAAATAGATCACACCAGACTGTTCCACATGCGGTGCAAATCACAATTTATTTCCCCATCTGATCACGTCCTAAATCCACCAATGTTTACGTCGAACAAAAATGTGCTAGTTTTCATAGTGCAGCCAGACTGTATGATTTTAAACCTAGACCAGGAAAAAAACAAAAATACCAGTTGCAGTATGTCAAGTGTAGACTGTCATGTTTAATCTGGATTCTAAATTCATTCCCTCCCCTGCCACCACAAAAACAAGGCTGCTTGTTGCTCTTCAAAAATACATTTGTTGGTTAGCTAACTGTAAAGGTAAAGGTTCCCCTTGACATTTAGTCCAGTTGTGTCCAGCTCTAGTGCTCATCCCCGTTTCCAAGCCATAGAGCCAGCGTTTGTCCATAGACAGTTTCCATGGTCACGTGGTCAACGTGACTAGACATGGAATGCCGTTACCTTCCCACTAAGGTGGTACCTATTTATCTACTTGCATTTGCATGCTTTCAAAGTGCTAGGTTGGGAGGAGCTGGGACAAGCGATGGGAACCCACTCCGTCACGTGGATTTGATCTTACGACTGCAGGTCTTGTGACCTTGCAGCACAGAGGCTTCGGCAGTTTAACCTGCAGCGCCACCATGTCCCTCCTTGGTTAGCTATACAGATGAGCAAAAACTTGTCATACTCTTCCCCCTCTCCCTTTCTGCAGGGAAATCTTTGCATTTAAAATCCCCCCATCTTAATGCATGCATTTTTAACACATTTTCCCAGTTGGTGTCCATGTACATATTCCACAAGTGTCTGCATTTTCAATTCTACAGGTTTGTTTTTCCCAAATGCACTCAATTTTGCTTTGCTCCAAGAAATTGTGCGCCTTTGAAAAACAAATGGATTTGTGTATCAGTCTGTGTTTTATGGCATTTCAAGGGCTGAGAAGGCGCAAGAGAGAGAGAGAGAGAGAGAGAGAGAGAGAGAGAGAGAGAGAGAGAGAGAGAGAGAGAGTTTCTCATACAAAAATGTGAACCTAACACTTCCCCCCATCTCTCGTTCACGGAAAGAATGGTATGCATGTGAACTTTACTAAATGCTTCTCTGTGTCAGCTGTTAGAGACTCTCAAAATCCTGGCCAACTTGGGGGATTGGAAAAGTTACTTCTTTGGACTATAATACAGTGGTGCATTGCAAGACAATGTTAATTCATTCTGTGAAAATCGCTGTCTTGAGAAAACATTATCTTGTGAGACGCAGTTCCCCATTGGAATGCATTGAAATCTATTTAATGTGTTCCAATGGGGGAGGAAAACGCCTTGCGAAGCATCGATCTTAAAAAAAACAACCCATCTTGCAAAACGCGGTTCCCCATTGGAATGCGTTGAAATCTATTTAATGCATTCCAATGGGGGGAAAAAAGTCTTGCGAAGCATCGGTCTAAAAAAAAACACCCCATCTTGCGAAGCATAGACCCAAACATCGCCTTGCGAAAATCGTCCATAGGAAAAACCTTCTTGCAAAGCACAACAGTGATCGCAAAAACCCATTGTCTTGCGGATTAATCGTCCCACGAGGCAATCGTCTTGCGAGGCACCACTGTATTCAGAAGTCCTTCAGATAGCATAGCCAGAAGTAGGTGGGTTCCATTACTCCAGGAAACATCCAGTGTGAAATGCTAGAAGTCATACTTGCTTGCTGGGAAAAGTTGCTGAGAGCAGCGTTAGTAAATGGTCGAGCGGTTCGTTCCAGACGTAGTCGGCATATCCACCACCTATTTCTTCCCACCCCTTTCCTTTCACAAGGCCTCAGTGCTATCCTGTGGTCCTCATGTGTTTTGTCTTCTGGAGTTATTATTATCTTCATAGGTCTTCTCAGGATACAGAAGGTCAAGCTAGCCCTGGGTTCTCACTGTGCGAGGCTAAATTGTTCAGCGAGAGCTGAATGCCAGAGAAACTTCCAGCTCCTGGACTGCCTGTGAATGGATGACTCTTGCAGGCTTCCTTGTTTACACAAGACAGCTCCTTCCAAGCTTGGGAGGGGTTTTTAAACGGATGTGGCCATATGATCATCATGTTCTGCTTTCTCAGGGCCAGCAGTTTCCCACTGAAAACAAGGCTGTCTTGGCCCAAGGAGAGGTGCACCAGGCTTAAGCATGGGTTTGCCAGATTGACAGCACCTCATTTCCCGAGTTTTCAGGGCCAAAAGTCAAGAGTGGGAGGCGAGACCTTGTGATGTCATAGTGGCAGGCCTTGTGACATCACAGAAAGGGGGAAGGCAGGGGTTGGGGAGGAATCCAGAATGGTTGTTCAGCCAGCTGATTATGCCAATAAGCACAAGAGGAAGGGGCTCACAATATGGGTGGAACTAGCTAACATGATAGCCCCCAGAAAGGGGAGAAAACCAGTTTTTTGATGGCCATCAGCTGGGAAAATTCATTCATTCATTCATTCATTCATTCATTCATTCATTCATTCATTCATTCATTCAATTTCTACATGGCGCATCTGACTGATGCAAGTTGATATGAGATGGGAATGGGCAGAGACTGGGGTCCAAGTTTTAAAAGCATCTCCCATATGCAGATAAAGCCTTCTTCTCCTTTAGCGTTGGTTACCCTAAGGTTGGTCTTTTCACCTGGAAACCTAATCTCCCTTCTTAAGGCTTTATCTTTAAACTAGATTTTAAACTGGGCAGTCCTTCAAATATAACCGACCCACAGATGGAGGATTGTCCTCTATAAAGAAGGAGAGATGGCCACTCTAAACTGCGAAGAGGTAGATCCACAGGTGTGTTAAAACCAAACATAATAGGGGTTTCTGGAGCTCTACCACTGCATAATCACTAAGGCCAGAGTCCTGTTTAAGATTTAGTAAGCACGTGGATTTCTAGGAAGCTGCGGTGTCAATTTGACCAGGTGACAGTCATGCACCTGGTCATTTGCTATTGGCACCGCTATGCATGCAAATATTGAGACATTGAGGTATTACTGTTCAAACAGTCGATGTTCTGTGCTCTCGTACTGTGAAGTACCTTTCCATGTTAGTTTTCTATAGAAAGGTTTTTGAGAAATGTTGTAGTCTGAAGCTTTAAATGAGAAAGGGGCTTCACAGGGAATCATTAAAGAGTCAGCAGAAGCAGGACCACTTTCAGACCTGTCAGTTAACTAATTAACAGCGCTAAGCTTTTGCTTCACTACAAAAGGGCCTTCCTACACAACCTGAAACTGTGGTTGAAATCCCCCACACTTCTGGGCCTGAACATCACCCTCCAATTACCTACATCACCAAAATATTAGCTACAGACATGCCCGATGTCTTTACAAGAATGTATCACAACTAATAGCATGGGAAGTAGGCCATTCAAATCTTTCCAGTTTGGCAAAACATATAATCACCTCAGTTGCAGAGAGAAAAAAAGATCATATTGGGAGCAAAAAAGGCTGGACTAATTCAATTTAGCCTTCGTGTTGATTAGAGATGGGCACAAAACAAACTCTGAAGTGGTTTGTTCAAACTAATTCCCCAAAATGAAATGAAGATTAGGTTCTCCTTTTCCCAGGCATGAACTGCAAAAAATGAACCCTGGAATGGTTCATGTTTTCCATGGTTCTGGGGTGGTTCATAGTTTGTGGGTAGCCATGAACCAATCCTGATTCATAGTTTTTCCGATTTATGCCCATCTCTAGTCCTGAGGTCAGTAAAAATATGTATTTTGTATTCATCCATTTCATAGGTTCATAGGTTTGGGAGGAAAGCAATGACAAACCTCAACAGCATCTTAAAAAGCAGAGACATCACCTTGCTGACAAAGGTCCCCATAGTCAAAGCTATGGTTTTTCCTGTTGTGATGTGTGGATCATAAAGAAGGCTGACCACCAAAGAATTGATGCTTTTGAATTGTGGTGCTGGAGGAGGCTCTTGAGAGTCCCCTGGACTGCAAGGAGAACAAACCTATCCGTTCTGAAGAAAATCAAGCCTGAGTGCCCATTGGAAGGACAGATCCGGAAGCTGAGGCTCCAATACTTTGGCCACCTCATGAGAAGACTCGACTCCCTGGAAAAGACCCTGATGTTGGGAAAGAGTGAAGGCAAGAGGAGAAGGGGACAGCAGAGGTCAAGATGGCTGGACAGTGTCATCAAAGCGACCAACTTGAATTTGACCAAACTCCAGGAGGCAGTGGAAGACAGGAGGGTCTGGCATGCTCTGGTCCATGGGGTCACAAAGAGTTGGACACGACTAAACTACTAAACAACAACATTTCATAGGTGGAGAATATCCTGTGGTATTAGACCACGTAGGTACTCTCTCAGTCTCTCACAACCTACCACCACATCTGCATTAAATAAGGTTTTAAAATACTATCTCAGTTTAACTGCTGGAGGGAGTTATCTCAAAAGGAACAAAGCATATTATATGGCACTCTAAAAACAAATAAGTTCCCCTTGGCATTAGCTTTCATAGTAGCTGGCAGCCCTCTTGCTTCTGAAGAAGTAGCAGGCTATTCAGAAAGCCTTATGCCAAACAGATCTTAAAAGGTTGTCTTTAAGAGCTCATGGTTCTTTATTGTTTTGATCTCATCCTAAATGGATGCTAAAAGCATCTTAAGAGGATAATGGACTTCAAACATTATACAGTACTTTGTAAAGAAATCCCGAGAAGTATTTATTTACACAGTAGATGAGAAGAAAGCTGCCATGCTAATTCCCGTTCTTAATTGCTGGTTTGGTGGTCATGCTAATTTATTTATCGGCCTAACAGGCATTTAATGCTTCAGAGTCCTGCCTCCTCTAGCAGCCACCCCTTGAGAGTCAGAGCCCTGGCTTCCACCTCCTACTGGTGCTGCCTCTGAGTGGGGACCTGCCAGAAGAGGCAGGAACAGCTGGATAGCTCGCTGGCTTAAGGTCTCTGGCTGCAGAACCGCAGGATGGGAGTTTGAGTCCTCGCCGGTCCTCCCCAACAAAGCTTGCACTTGATGATCTATAGGGCCCCTTCCAGCTCTGCAGTTCTAAAATGATGATGACTGGAAGCACCGAACACCTGCCCATCTCTATTTGTAGCACAATGTGGGCCCCCATGAATTCACTTTAAGGAGCAGATGCTGGAGCATTGAACAGAATCCATTTTAAAAAGAAATAAGACCCATAATCCTTGCTAAGCAGGAAGAATTCTCTCCCCAGTCTTTTCTCCCATCTTCACCTCGAACAGGGAACATTATCCATAATAACACTTAGTAATTTAACAAGCTAGAAAGAGATGTTGGCAGATGTTCTGTGGAGGTCTGGCATGCTGGATCAGGAGGGAAATAACAAAGCCACGATAATTCAGTCTTTAAATTGGCTCGGAACAGGCGTGTTCTCCCTCCCCTATCTGCCACTTTTTAAAAATAAAAAAATGCATTCCCTTTTTTTTTTGCATAATTAATTCCACTTCATTTCTGAGAATTCTGTGTTGTTGTTCCCCCCTAAAGTCCATGGAATTGTTTAACAAGCTCTCCAAGTGGCAAGGGGGCAAGATGAAAAAAAAAAAAGCAAAAGGAAAGGAAAGAAAAAGAAATGAAGATTGTACTGAGCGTGTGTTAAGAATGTGCAACAGCCGGACGCAACACAGTGCATGTCTGAATAAGAGCTGATGGAGAGATGCCTGACACACCGACACACACACCATAGGAATACAATCAGTCCTTGACCACGTTCATCATGGTATTTGTGGGCTTCTGGATCTCTCTGGAAAAAAAACACACCATTCAATAGCAAAAATATAAATGGCTATGCCCTTGGGGACCTAGTACTTAATTATCAGCTCATATTCATCTTGTGATTTACAACAATTCCATGACCCTTCTCTCATGTAGGATTAATGAGCCAAGTATCCCCCATCTTGTAACTGTGCTTTTGGGTCCCATCCTGCCGGTGTAGAACTTGCCCCCTGTTACATTTCATTTGTGTTGTTTCCCATTCAGTGCCTCAGCCTATTGAGATCTTTTTGAGTTTTGTTTCTGTCATCCAGGGTATTAGCGATTCCACCCATAAGAGCGGTCTGTGAGGGGTGTTTTGAAGACCATCACCATGACTGAGCATTTCGAGAAGGCATTATGGACCGAGAAATTCCAGCCTCGCAGAAGCTCTCTACCAACCTCAGATGTCTTAGAATGACAAAGAGGCTGTTGAATGAACAGATTTGGGAAAAGGAAACGAACAGTAACCTTTCCTCAATAAAAATAGGGTAGAATAATACAAAACATCCCTCCCACTAGCCCAGGGACAAAAATAAATCCATTCATCACAGCCTTCTGATAGACAATTGAATCAGGAGATGAGGCAAGGCCAGAGATATAACCAATTTTTTTGTGGAAAAGGCAACTGGATAATGCATCAGAGGAAGACATGAGAGTGATTTATTCACACATCAAAACAAAACACTCCCACATTATTATTATTATTATTATTCTTTTAGCTTTGTGTGCTGGAAAGGGTCCTTTTGCTGGGAGAAACTTCCCTTCGGTCCCTGATCTCAAAAGAAAATAGCCTTGCCACCGGTCCAGCTTGGATGAGAATCAGGCTGGTTTGTGCATCATATGATTACCGAGAAATGTCTCATAGAACCATAGAATCTTAAAGTTGGAAGGGGCCTATAAGGCCATTGAGTCCAACCCCCTGCTCAAGGCAGGAATTTTAATTAAAGCAGATCTAAGAGATGGTTGTCCAATTTTCTCTTGAATACCTCCATCTCCTGAGGTCATTGGTTCTATTGTCGCACTGCTCTAACAGATAAAAATTTCTTTTTCTGCTACTCAGCCTAGATCTGGCTTCCTGTAACTTTAACCCATTATGATGTGTCCTGCACTCTGGAATGACCAAGATCAGATCCTGCTACCTCCTCTGTATTTGAAAAGTGCTACCCCATCTCCCCTCAGTCTTTTTTTTCTCAAGGCTAAGACCTTTCTCTTCAGGCAATAATAATAATTATTCAGGCAAGCTTCCCCTCAATGACTGGCTCCTTGAGCATGATCTTTTTAGATGGATTGTTTTAATAAGCATATTGCTTATGTTTTCCGTTTCTCAGAGTGGTATTTGTTTGTTCCTTTTTAATATTTCTATATTTAGTGGTTTTAGCTTTAAATATTGTCTTTTAATGATGCACGCCACCTTTGTATACTCATTGTTTTCTTCTTAAATATTATCTTTTAATGATGTAAGCCAGCTTGGATCTTTTTCTAAGGAGAAACGTGAGGTAAAAATATTTTAAATCTTTTTTGCCCGTCTCTGAATTTGCTCCAGTTTGTTGCCATCCTTCTTAAATTGCAGCGTCCAGAACTGGACACAATATTCAAGATGAGACCCAACCAGTGCCAAATAGAGGGGAACAAGCACCTTACAGGATTTGGATCTCACACCAAACTGTGCCACAAAGCAGTTAAAAATGTGAGCTATTTCCCTTTCTGATCACACCTTGACTTCAGAAAGATGCAGTCAGAACAAACATGGACTAACGGGGATCCAAGATAATCCATTGTCCAGTTGCTATAATTCCTCACAAGCACATCACATTTTAGGATCCAGTGGCCTAGAAATCTCAACTGTCTTTCTTGCTTGAAACAAAACAAACAAACAAAAATCCTGCAGTTGTAAGTTTAAGCAAGAACCAGTTGAAAAGGGCTGCATCTCACAGTCAAGCCATGCAATACAATAAGCATCATTTTAGAAACGGGACTATCTTAAGTCATAAAATACATCAGATGGCCCTAGCACAAGTTGGTCCATTTCCCTATCTTGTCAATATCTTGAGCGTTGTGATTGGTCATCAGGAGATAAACACAATCTTTGTTTCCAAGTCTGATAGCTCTAAATGCAAAGCAAAACCAAATTGTTGTTAGCTTCTGAGGATGTGTTGTCTTTGTCATCTGCTCTGACCCTCCATACTAAGGTGTGTGCTTTGTATGCAAAAGGTTTTAATTCAGGTTATTCCAGTGAGTGAGTTCAGTCTCACTCATCCCATTTGGAAAGGCCAGCTTCTCTCAGTCTACTAGAATAAATATCCAGGAACTGAATGGTACGTCCTGGTAAAGGGAATGGTTTTCTATCTTCTGGAGTCCAATGTAAAAGCCAGGGATGTTGGCAAGTCTTTAGATCTGAGTCCCAAGGCCCAGGGCAAGTCTTTGATACCAAGTCCCGAGTCCCAATTCAGAGTCCCTGTTAAAAATAAGCTCCCCCCCCCCAGAAAAAAAGGGAAGGTTGGGTGGGTTCTGATTCATGACTTGAGTCTGAGTCATTGAAAAAACCAAAACCAAATATGAGCTGGGTCTGACTAGAGTCACCAGTGTAACAGACCTGACTCGACAGTGAGTCCCATGGCTATGGGTCCCCACCCCTGGTAAAAAGCACTCCTCATTAGAAAACCAGAGAGTCTTGTGACACCTTAAAGACTAGCAGGCTTTATTTGGAACAACATGTCCTGAACTGTAGCCCACATCACTGGAAGGACAGATCCCGAAGCCGAGGCTCCACTACTTTGGCCATTTGATGAGAAGAGAAGACTCCATGGAAAAGACCCTGATGTTGGGAAAGTGCAAAGGTCTAGCGGGCCACTCTGAAGCCTCTATCCACTCAGGCCTCCAGGAGTGCTCACTACTCTTCCTCTTCAACTGCTGTCACCAATTATAATCAATATTTAAAAAGGACAAGTGTTTCTTCCAAACAAACTTGTTTATTGATTTAACAAAATTAAAGGAGTACATCAAAGGTAAATAATCAAGTTGTAAATCATGGTTTCTCATTCACTATAGCACACACAGACTTTTCCCTCACTGACTATTTGGCTCACAGGCCTACTAACATGTTAATCACTAACTCTCAGTCTCTCAATCTATCAATCTCCCCATCTCTCACACATCATACACCCCTATATATATTCCAGCTCCTCCCCCTTCTGCACCACCCTCCGTCCCTTCATTGGCTGACGTTCTACTGCCCAGCTGTGACGGACAGGTGAGGGCAGAGCTGAATGTTACAGAAGGCAAGAGGAGAAGGGGACAACAGAGGATGCGATGGACAGACAGTGTCATCAAAGCGACCGACATGAATTTCACCCGACTCTGGCAGGCAGTGGAAGACAGGAGGGCCTGGCGTGCTCTGGTCCATGGGGTCATGAAGAGTCGGACACGACTAAACAAACAACCACAGCCCACATTGTCAGATGCACAATGTACCAGAAGAAGTAGAGTACAGCTTAAGAACGTTTATGTCAAATAAAACTCTCTACTGGCAACACTCTCTCCCTACCTGGACGTATGGAATTGCCTATCAAATGGTCCAATTATTCCCAAGTGCCAATATTTTGTAGCCACGTGGCAATTCAAGATTTTTGAAAATAGAAATCGATGCCGCACTCCCAAACCTCAGCTTGACTTTTTCTGCCAGAATAAGAGAAACAACATCTCTTTACCACAAAGTCTCACTTAACTTCTCTGAAGTGTGGGAGTGAAGGGGGGAAAAAGGATTTATGCACTTTGAGTCACATATTGTATGTCTGGGTTGTTTTTAAATCTTACGTTTATTCTGTTCACCATTTATGTTGTTTATTTCATGGTGGGGGAATGTTGTCTGTCTGTCCCACTGACTGACCGGCCGTCTGTCTATCTCACAACCATGATGGCAACTTACTGACTTCAGAGTCTAGCAGGGTGACTCAGATGGTATTAATCATCTTCGTGCAATTACAGGCAGAGGCAGGCTAGCTGCATAGACCTTTGGCGCTGCAAATCCCTAGACAATCAGAAATCATGACAGATCCCTGACCCATTATGGGATGATCTCAATTTTTGGAGTCTTCGGAGTTCACACAAGCTATGTTTTTAAGATATTTATTTCTTCTCTGTCATGAAGCTGGGCTACAAGCCGGCCTGTGCTACGAGAAGAAAGAAGCGAAGACAGGCTTTTGAGGGAGTTGACAGTAGACCCTGTCATCACCACATTTGATATGATTGGATTAGTCTATCCATTATTAAAAACGGAATAAGAGCCAAAGTGGTCTAGTGGTTAGGAACGCTGGGTGTGGGCTTGAGGGAATCACAGTTGTAGCCCAGCTAAGCCATGATTCCCCATGTGTGACTTTGAGCCAGTCACACTATCTCAGCCCCACTTATTTCATAGGAGGAAAGAAAAGCTGTTTACATAGCCAGGAAAGGTGAGGCATGAAAGAAGCAAATTGATCAATCAGTGCCTCAAGGACTAGGCCTGCTTTCACGAGCCTGCCCTACTCTTAAGATCTTCACTAGACTCCTTTCCCTCTCTCCCATTCCTCTTACTGGCATGTTTGATAAAGAGAGGAAAGGCAGGGTCTTCTTGGTAGGTGCTCACAGGAAGGGGAACGTTCCTGTCTGAGGAGGCTGTGGTGAACCCTTCCCTTTCGTTGGTCACAATGAGGCAAATACTTTTTCATTCAATAGGTCTTTGGCTACCGGCCAGCAAGGAAGGGCTTTTAAAGGTATTTTTCAACACAGAATGTTTGCATCTTCATTGTCCTCATCAATGTCAGGTTCCACATGAACAAGCTGGTAAAGGAAGATGTGGTCCTCGAGATAGCTTGTTTTAGAGCCATGATTCTGAACATTCAGTCTTCTTGCTGAGTTGGAATATCATTCCCAGAAGGCCATTCAGCATGAGTAAGGATTAGGATTTCTGGGAGGTGAAATCCCAAATATGTGGTGGCCCTGATGTTCAGATGCACTGAAACAGTGGTTCTCAACCTGGGGTCCCCAGATGTTCTTAGACTAGAACTCCCAGAAGCCTTCACCGCTAGTTGTGCTGGCCAGGATTTCTGGGAATTGTAGTCCGACAACATCTGGGGACCCAAAGTTCACAACCACAGCCTCAAAACAAAGCACCTACTTCCAGGTTGCCATGTTTTAGCATTAAAAGGTGCTGTTCTCAGCTTGCTGTCTCCCAAGGCTGAGTTGAAGTTCCTACTGCAGTTCCAGGAACAAAGAGTTGGGTTCTGATTTGGAAGACACCCAACTCATGTCTGAAACTTGACTTCATCTCAGTTACTGCACTTCGGTGAAAATATGTTCTAGTGGAAATCAAAGGCCTTCCATAGAGTGAATGGAACGAATTTGGTGTCACAGTTACACTTGTTTCCATGCCCCTTTCCAGCTTCAAATAATATTTCATGCAGAACGGAGCAGATCCATAAATTTTCACCTCATCTTTAACTAGTACGAACAATAGCATGGGTGTCTTGGAACTCATCATGACCAGAAAATTTTAATATCTGAAACTGACAAATCCTCCCACCGCAAGCTATAAATATCCAATAAAGAGCAAGAAAACAAAACAAATAATCTCCTTGGAGGCACAGATCTGACATTTGAGTCCACGAAGGAAGAATCTGCGTTGGGTTTGCAATTAGGTGCTCATTTGAATTACAGCAGTTGTATTTAACTATTCTTGTGACTTTCCATCAGACAGAGGTATTTTGCAAATCTCTTTGTCTACCAAACAAGATATCCTCCTGGCTCTATATCTTGTTTATCTGGATGGTTCTTCAATCCCAAAATTTGTCACATTCAATGTGAAGTTCATGGATAATCTTGTTTCACTTTATTTATCACCCTGGGCTACAGCCCCTGTTCCCAAAATTTGACTACGTGGAAGGAAGAGGATATTCAAGCTCATTCAGTAATAGAATAGGAAGTTATTTTTGAAATTAAGGCAAGGTCTTCTCTCTTGGAAGGGTGAGACCAAGAAAAAGGAACAAAATGCGGTGATCCCACCTAGGACCACCTGAATGGATTGCAGTATGGTACAGAACACAATAATCTTACTGAGGTAAGCATCTGGAGTATTGGGTGAGTACCTGAAGAATCTCAACACTTAATCTTGGTCTTGGGTTAAATGATGTACAGTAATATAATTCAGAGAAGACTCCCTGGAAAAGACCCTGATGTTGGCAAAATGTGAAAGCAAGAGGAGAAGGGGACGACAGAGGACGAGATGGTTGGACAGTGTCATCGAAGCGACCAACATGAATTTAATCCAACTCCAGGAGGCAGTGGAAGATGGGAGGGCCTGGCGTGCTGTTGTCCATGGGGTCATGAAGAGTGAGAAACAACTTAACGGCTAAATGATGACAACGATTCAGCACTCAACTCACTCAGCGGTGGGCAGAAGATAGATACAGCTCTACTGGTCACTCCCCGTGGGATAGGCAATCAGTTACCAAATATTGCGTGTTTCCAATTGTTTATTCACTGTGGCACAAGGTCATTCTGTCTCTGCTAAAAGAAGCTACTGAAATAAAGAAATATGGGGGTAACGTGGGAAGATTTTTGAGCTCTGTTTGGTTCTGATTAGAGATAGGCAGTTACTGTGGTTCACAAGTTCAGCAGATCAGGCCCAGGGGTTTTGTGCAGTGCATCTGGATTCTGCACCCCTCCTCCTGTGGGCACCCGCTCAGAGGGGGAGATGGGGCAGGAAAGCCTGCAGTGCTGCTTCTGATAGGGTGCCCACGGGACAAGGTGGGGACACAGAACCTAGGGGACCCACTCAACAGCTTTGAGCCCGATCTGCTGAACAGCACTGAACCACCAAACCAAGATAAGCGACCATCTCTACTTCTTATATTCAAAACAAGTTTCTGGGGTTGAATTTTTAAACATTCTACAGTCAGGACTCTTTTTTTTGGGGGGGGGGAATGTGCATGCAATAGTCATTGCTCAAGTTGTTTTCACCCTTTGGGAGGGTGTCTGCTGTGCAACTGGTCTCACAATGGCTATAAAACTGGTCTTGTGATCAGTTGTGTGGCTGGGGACAAGGCCAGGAATCCCAGGAAATGGTGGACATACCTTGTGCAACCACCTTTGTGCATGCATTTTTTTTCCTCCCAAAGAATTCTGATTTGCGTCTTTGGTACTCATTGTAGTCACCGGGTTGTAGAAAAAATGCCCTTGGATTAGATTACCTCACAATCACACGGTATGGCAGCTGTGGAGAAGACATTTCTGTATTCCTTTCCCCCCTTTTAAAATGCCTTTTCTCCAATAGTGGAAATCCATCCATCCATCCATCCATCCATCCATCCATCCATCCATCCATCCATCCATCCATCCATCCATCCATCCATCCATCCATCCATCCATCCATCCATCCATCCATCCATCCATCCATCAATAAATAAACAAATAAATATTACACTATTTAAAAAACTAGTGCTTAAGAAACATATTATGTGCTAAACTCCTTTAATAAATGGTCTGCTATTTCCTTGTCAAACAATTCTGTGTCATCCTGGTTTCTTCCACATCAGGCATTTACCACAGAATCACCATATTTTATGCATCCCATTTGCTACATGGCACCTGTAATGGGCAGCTTATAGACTGAGATGGGAGGGCATGTCACTCTCAAATTTTAACAAACCTATCCATTTTGAAGGAAATCTGCGCTGAGTGCTCACTGGAATGACAGATCCTGAAGCTGAGGCTCTAATACTTTGGCCATCTCATGAGAAGAGAAGACTCCCTGGAAAAGACCCTGATGTTGGGAAAGGGTGAAGGCAAGAGGAGAAGGGGACGACAGAGGACGAGATGGTTGGACAGGGTCATCGAAGCGACCAACTTGAATTTGACCCAACTCCGGGAGAGAGTGGAAGACGGGAGGGCCTGGCGTGCTCTGCTCCATGGGGTCATGAAGAGTCGGACACAACTAAATGACTAAACAACAAAAACCCCTGCCCAGGTCATGAGCGATCACTTCATCAAGTTGATATTCTCCTTCTGCCCTCTTTTCTTTGTCTCTAGCAAGTGGAAAATCTAGCCCTAAGGGAGGGAAGAAGACAAAACTAGAACCTGGGCTCCAATGCATCATTCTTAGTGCTATTCTTCTGGCTTTCCAAAATGCATAGCTTTATCATACATAGTGACTTATCTGTCAAGTATTTTAACTTATTACTCTTTCTTTCTTCGTATCAGAGCACATGGCACAATTTAAAATTATGGACACATATATAATAGAGATACAGTTTAAAATGAATTAAAATGTTAGGACATTTAGCCTTTTTTTAAAAAACCAGAAGTGGGCTACTTCAATAGGGTTATCTTGGCCATTGTCTAGATCTTCCTTTGCACACGTAAAAGTGCTGCATTAATTGAATTTCTCCACAGTCAGAGAAAATTTGTCCCGCATCCCAGTGACTCCTTTTTACTTGATTATTCTTTGATCTTCCTCCTTTGCTTTGAGGTCTATTCAGTGACTTCCAGAGGGTCCAACTTGTCCTAGTGGGAGATGCTCTTCAGCATTCACCCCTTCGGCAAAGTGTGTAGCTTTTGCTCTCCGTGGATTTAGTCTAGCCTCTTTTAGTTTAATGTTTAGATTTTGAGGTGCGTGCAGGAATATTTTCCACTATTTTAGACATTGTCTAGATGGTCGGTATCCATGGAGTGGGTGGGTTTGGTGCTGTATTATCTTATTTTGTTCTTTATTAGCTAGCGGATAACACCTACGCTATAACCTTTCAGCAGAATGCCATTTTATCATCCATCTTATTCTTATTGGTCTTTAATTTGTCCAGAAATTCTGTTCTGGCTATGAAAGCCAACATGTTTTGCTTCTTTCTCTCTGTGCGTCTCTTCCTCTTCCATTAAAATACTTGTACAACATTACTGGAATAAAAGAGCACTGAACAGTAGCTAAATAACTGATTCAAAACACAAACATGCACCCTCACAAATGCCACATTCCTGGTGACTTGTCTTTTCAGGGGAACTAGGAAGGAAAAAAAACCCACATCTAATTAAACACTGCTAGTTTGTGTTTCTGATCCAAAACAAGCACTTTGTTTTCTGACATTTCCTGAATAGAACAATGATTGTTTTAGTGCTCATTCAACAATCTGCACTTTTTAGAAAAAGATCGTAAGAGGTATGGAAATCAAAATACTCCAGTAGCTTGACTGATGTAGAGCCCAGACCTTACTGGTAATGGTGGAGGGAGATATTTCAGCTAGGAAGGCGGGACGGAACACAGTGCATGGGATGCACTCTTATAAGATTGTTGTTGTTTAGTCATTAAGTCGTGTCCGACTCTTCGTGACCCCATGGCCCAGAGCACGCCAGGTCCTCCTGTCTTCCACGGCCTCCCGGAGTTGGGCCAAATGCACATTTTTAGCTTCAATGACACTGTCCAACCATCTCGTCCTCTGCTGTCCCCTTCTCCTCTTGCCTTCACAATAAGGTACACAGCACATTGGATATCAAGGGATTTGTTTGTGAAGCTGGAGAGAAATGATCAGGCATGTTGGCAGGTCTTTGGGTCCCCAGGTCCTAAATCTGAGTTAGAGTCCTTGGCACCAAGCCCCAAGTCCCAATTAAAAATAAGCTATTTTTTCCCCAGAAGAAAAGGGGTGGGTGGGTTTTGAGTCGCGAGTCACGTCTGAGTCATTGAACCCCTTCCCTCAAGTCAAGTCCAACTCGAGTCACCAGTGTGACTACTGGCAGTCGGGAGCGGACCCATGTTTTTGGAGCTCATTTCCACCTGAGGTCCACCAGGCACCTTCCAACCAGGCCTTTCAAAAGTTAGTCAATACAGAGTTTTTTAAAAGAAGCTTTCAGTGGTGTCCATCCATGCAGTTCGGGTTTTTTTTTTTGTTGACCCTCAGTTGCATCATCGGTGGTCACGTGGCCTTACGGTCGTTGTCTTCATTTTTTTTTGTTTAAATTTAAATTCATAGTTTATGATTAGGGGCTTGGCTGTGTTTTAACGTTGGTGTAAACTGCCCAGGTTAGTGGCTTTTCAATGGATAGGCAGAGCAGAAATTAGCGAAATAAATAAATAAACCAAATTTGGGCTGAACGTGTGCATCTCAATTTCAGTTGCCCCTACGGTGTTTCTCTAACTAGAAAAATGTATTTTGTATATTTGTGTGTAGTTTTTATTAGGAAATCATTGTAATGGGAAAGGGTTGATCCACTGAAAAATGAGTCTCATGGCTTCTTCTTCTTCTTAGGTTTTGACAGTGGAAGGGACTATCTCAGAAGCTGGTGGACTTCTTTCATGGAAGAGAGCCACCTGTCATGGGTCCTTTTAGCCACCTTGGGTCCTTTTAAGGAGAAAGGTGGTGTAAAAATAATGAATGAATGAATGAATGGATGGATGGATGGATGAATGAATGAATGAATGAATGAATGAATGAATGAATGAATGAATGAATGAATGAATGAATGAATAAAGCTAACTGTGGATTTTCTGCTTTAGCAAGGAATTAGACTCGGTGACTTTTGAGGCCTCTTCCAGCCTGACAGTTCTATAGTCTGTTATTTTCAAGCAGTGTGTGCCATTTGGCCATGACTACACTTGGCAATAATCTTTGAGAAGAGGGGAAGTGCCCACAGATTGGAGGACGGCAAATGTTGTCCCTATCTTCAAAAAGGGGAAAAAAAAAGAAGACCCAAATAATTATCACCCTGTCAGTTTGACATCAATTCCTGGAAAGATTCTAGAGAAGCTCATTAAGCAGACAGTTTGTAATTACTTAGAAAGCAATGCTGTCATTAGTAGAAGTCAACATGGGTTTTTAAAAACAAGTCATGCCAGGCTAATTTGCTCTCTCTCTCTCTCTCTCTCTCTCTCTCTCTCTTTTGATAGAGTTACAGGTCTGGTGGATGAAGGGAACACTAGAGATGTAGCTTATCTTGATTTCAGTAAGGCCTTGGACAAGTTTCGTCACAATATTCCTGCAAATAATCTAGTAGAATGTGGGATAGATAGTGCTACTGTTAGGTCGATTTGTAATTGGTTGACTGACTGAACCCAAAGGGTGATCACAAATGGGTCTCCTCTGTCCTGGAAAGAGGTGACTAGTGGGGTGCCCCAGGGTTCTGTTCTGGGTCCTGTGTTGTTCAACATCTTTATCAATGACTTGGATGAAGGAATAGAGAGTATGTTGATTAAATTTGCAGATGATACCAAATTGGCAAGGGTTGCTAATTCCCCAGAGGACAGGATTAGAATTCAAAATAACCTTGGCAGATTAGAGTCCTGGGCCAAAACTAACAAAATGAATTTCAAGAGGGAGAAATGTAAGGTCCTGCAGCTAGGCAGAAAAAATGAACTGCACAGATATAGGATCGAAGACACCTGGCTAGACAACAGTACCTGTGAAAGGGACCTAGGAGTCTTGGTAGACCACAAGCTGAACATGAGTCAGCAGTGCGATGTGGCTGCCAAGAAAGCCAATGTGATTCTTGGTTGGATCAATAGGAGTATAGTGTCCAGATCAAGGGAAGTGATAGTTCCACTCTATTCTGCTTTGGTCAGACCTCACCTGGAGTATTGTGTACAATCCTGGGCACCTCAATTCAAGAAGGATGTTGACAACTTGGAATGTGTCCAGAGGAGGGAGACCAAAATGGCTGAACATTTGAAAGCCATGTCCTAGGAGGAGCGGATTAAGGAGTTGGGAATGTTTAGCCTTACAAAAAGGTTGAGAGGGGACATGAGAGCCGTGTTTAAAGATCTGAAAGGATGTCATTTTGGAGAGGCTCCAGACACTAGGACACGGAGCAGCGGTTTGAAACGACAGGAAAAGAGATTCCATCTGAACATTAGGAAGGACTTCCTGATGGTCAGAGCTGTCTGGCAGTGGAAGAGGCTGCCTCAGAGTGTGGTGGAGTCTCCTTCTTTGAAGGTTTTTCAGCAGAGGCTGGATGGCCATGAGTTGGGAGTGCTTTGATGGATGTTCCCGCATGGCGGGGGGTTAAACTGGATGGCCTCAGTGGTATAACCTCAACTCTGTGATACTATGACACTTCATGCAGGTATACTTTATCGTGGCACATCTTGACATGTTGCTTTAAGGCCTATCGGGCTCTGAATAAATACAGCTTTCTCTTTCACCATCCAGCTTGCATTCTTCTTTATGGTAAATTAGAAGGCATTCCTTGTTGATGGAGCCCACACATGTGGCTTTGGGCTAGCAGAAGCAGAGTTATCAAACTGACTCCTGGATGCCATTCACATTACCAGTGTAGTTTATGAGCACTGTTCGTCCTTTCAAAAAGATCCATAAACTTACAGTATATAGAGCCAAAGGGGAATCATAAATTTCCCCTGCATAGCCTTACATGTGCTGTTTTTTTTAAATTACCAAAGAAGTATTCACATACTTCCAGTCCCATCCTGAAAAGAGGCTTATAATTCTCTAAAAAATAAGAAAGGAAGAACAGACGAGTATTCCACTCCCCATGAATTTGCCTGGCTTGCATTTAGAGTCACCCAAATTAGCCAACGTTGCAAGGTATGAAATTTTTGGATTTGTATTTGTGGACTAATAATCCCGTAATTTTCCATTCTGGGAGTTCTACCTGCCAGACAGACAGGGGCTCACTTGGGAAAGAGGGTTCAGCTGGCAAGTTCCAAGGATTAACTTGGCCTAGCTCCGTCCAAGCTTCCTGTTCCTGCCCCAGTGCTAGCTGGGAGTTTCCTTTCTGAACAGGAAGGCTGAGCAGAGCTAGGCCTAGTTCAGCCTCAGAGCTTTGCAGATGAGGCCATTCTCCCAGGTAAGCCACATTTAGATGCCTGGAAAGTATCTGTCCAGCAGGTAGAACTTCCAGAATAGAATATTATGGGATTTTTAGTAAAAAATAAATAAATCTGAAGAGCCGATACTTAACCATTGCTATATCTTGATAGATTAACAATATGTTGTGTGATGATATACCACCTTTTTTCTGTCTACCGATCAGGCTTTGGGGGCTGGCAGCAAATTCTAGCACTATGAAATGGGGATAAAGCCTTGTCCCCTTTCCTTTTTTCTGTGTTTGAATCCAAAAAGTGAAAATGTTACCTGTTGGAATCTCCAAGTCCCAGAATCCACAGCTGGCATTTCCCCCCTAAAATGTGATCACGGAAAGGAGTAGACATGGCTACTGGAGTTTCTGGGAAGTGTAGACCAGCAACCTAACTTTTCAAAACTCTGCTTCTATTCAGTCTCCTCTTACTCTCCTTGTTTCTAAGATAACCAGCCCCCCCGTTTTAACCATTCTTTGCAGGGGAATTGGTCGAGCTCCTCCGTCCTTTTGGTGTCCATTTGCTGAACCTTTTTCCTTTCTGTAATGCCGTTTTTGAGGTGCATTGGCCAGACCCATACACAATGTTCCAGGTCACACCTTGGATGTTCATAAAGGCAATGTAACGGCATCATGGAAGCGTTCTACCACCCCGATGTCTCCAAATTTCAGAAGAGTGGCTGCTGCAAAGACAACTGCACTGGCCACCATTTTGTGGCCATCCCAGTTCCCCAGAACAAATACCCATGGCGCAGCATAACTCTGGAGTAGAAGTAGGCACCAACTGGAAAAGTGGTGGTTCGTGATGGTTCGTGGGGGTTCAAGAACCCACCAAAAACCAAACTGGTTCGGGGTTCATTTTTGGGGGTTCATATTTGAAGGGGTTACCTGGTTCTGCCTTCTCCACCTTCTTTGCTGCTGCCATGGGTGGCTGGTGCCATCTTCAGAGGCAGTGGCAGGCTCTTGCCAGGGCAGATGGGCTTGCTGCTTTTGCTCATATGCCCACCTATCAGCTGGGCAGTGGGCACATCTGCAGAAGCAGCAACAGGCTCTGGGAATCCAAGTATTTTTTTGGGGGGGGACAATATGGCCTTTTTAAAACAGTTTCCATATACACCCCTTCCCCTTGATTTATCTCCGTCTGATAACTTTCTGAACACTAGAACAATGAATGGAGACAGTGACCCTGCCTATGGAATGTAGTCCATGTGTGATTATCACAAATTTGCATAAAGGACTATGGTACACATATACCAAAATATATTTTGTTTTCAGTTCCTTTCTAATGAAAAGGCCGCATCTATCGAGCCTGCTACATGCGTAGCTTGGTTCTCTTGTCATCCTCGCTTTGTTATATTTATATACTTTGCCTCTGATAATTTACATTTTATAGAATGTCTCATTTTCCTCCTTCCATCAGCTCCCGTTATAGAGATTTATGTCCAAGTTAAGAATAACGCTGTTGACTTATTCTACCTGGCAATGCAGACACAGGTCCCTGCCATAATAGCAGATAAGATTAAACCCTTGATTCATTGGACCTCTATTTTCAACGAACCTTTTAATAGAGATTTTTCTTTTTTTATCAATCCTTCTTCAAATATGAAATATTGGTTTTAATACCTTTCCCACTTTTAAGAGCAAACATCTATCGTGTGCTCTGTATTAGATTTTGGTTTCATAAAGGTTTCTGGGAGAAGCACACCCAGTAAAAACCACTCTGAGACTCTCTCTGTTGAGGGTCAAACCTGTTCATTGTTGCAAGTCTGCAACCCATCAAGCCTGATCTGGAATCAGATTTTATGGGGGCCACCAGTTTATTTTCTGACCCCTTTTAGTGCATTAGTGGAAAAAAAAAGGTTTCTTTGGACAGTGCCATTGATCTCCCTGGAGTTTGATCAGAACTGAGCAGGGACAACACAGACTGAACTCTTGTCTCTCAGGTCAAATCCTGACATCCTCTCTGATAGTTGGGGGAAACCAAATTAGGGTCTTGCATTGCTCCTAGCAGGTTTATAGAGATGGGCCATACAGCTTTGTGTTTCATTGTGTCAACGACACAGACCTTATCCTGGCATAACATCTACACAATTCTGTGATGAACTGGTGGATTTCCATAGTACAAAAACCTGGGAGAGCTTTACCTGGAATAGAAGATGTTTTCCCCACCCCCCAAGCCTTTGAAAATGTCTTGGGACACCCATGTTGAAATGTAATCAAGGAAGCAATGGATGTGTGACCAATCAGGGCTGTGGTGGATGTGGTGCTCTTGCAATCAAATACCCCCTTTTGCATTTGCATTTACATTTCTAGTTCCAAAGAAAGCCGTGGCAAGCGGGAGAGAGCTGGTGAGTTCAGAAGCAAATTGCAAGAAGGCAAAGCGGACACTGTGATGATGAAGAAAAGATGTTCAACAGACTTCAGTAGAGAAAGATAAAGTGAGCTGTCTGAATCACACACTGCTTCTTTAGAATAAGGTGCTAATGTTTCTGAGTAAAATAGCTACTGTCCTTTGGCCACATTAAGGTGGATTAAGTTGAAGTTGCCAGCAAGTTCGGAAAACTCAACAGTGGCCAGAGGACTGGAAAAGATCGGTCTACATCCCAATCCCAAAGAAGGGCAGTGCCAAAGAATGCTCCAACTACCTTACAATTGCACTCATTTCACACGCTAGCAAGGTTATGCTCAAAATCCTCCAAGGTAGGCTTCAGCAGTACGTGGACCGAGAACTCCCAGAAGAACAAGCTGGATTCCGAAGAGGCAGAGGATCAACCCTGAATGTTCATTCAACCCTGAGTGCTCACTGGATGGAGAGATCCTGAAGCTGAGGCTTCAATACTTTGTCCATCTCATGAGAAGAGAAGACTCCCTGAAAAAGACCCTGATGTTGGGAAAGCATGAAGGCAAGAGGAGAAGGGGACGACAGAGGAGGAGATGGCTGGACAGTGTCACCGAAGCGACCAACATGATTTTGACCCAACTCTGGGAGGCAGTGGAAGACAGGCGGGCCTGGCATGCTCTGGTCCATGGGGTCACAAAGAGTTGGACATGACTTAATGACTAAACAACAAGAAGCTGAAATTGTAGGTCAAAACATCTGGATGACCGGAACATGCCCATTTCTTCTTAAACAACGGTTTCATGGTTCAGTGACAGAATTAATGCTTCATGTGCACTTGATCTGTGATACAGTACATGGTTTGTATGGAAAAGACTCCATGCCCACTATGGGGAAACCATAGGATGTTGGATGGTATGTTAACTATCTGTGTTGGAATTATGATACACTGTGGTGACACAGAGATATGTGCCTTCTGAAGCTGATCACTTGCATGGTATTGGGTCATATCTTCCAAACATGGTTTTACTTTCTAGGACGGCTCTAACATGTTCCCAGGGGTTGAAAATATGTAGAGAGGACAAAACAATTTGCAATCTCACTGCCATTGGAATTTTCCACATTTTTATTGTGCAGATGGGATCAACATTTGCCATGAGCCATTACTCAAAAGTTTAGGAAGGCGCCTGGCTCATCTAAACATCTCTATGTTAAGTGATATGCCTGACAGTGTTAACTGATATGTTGGAAACCGGACCAGCTGACTGTTAAGGATCTGGCTCTACTCACTGAGAAAGAGGATCATCCTCCTTAAGCTACAGCCTAATAATGCCAGGACATTCTATAAACTATCTTGCACCACTGTGTGGGCAGCTCAACAAAGGCATAAATGTTTCCAGAATCTAAAGCCCATATTTCTTCTTATTCCTCTGCTGTCATAGATTGGACACCATCCTAGCTATTCTGAATTTGGGTGTTGAATTTTGACACTGCACATTTTTATTGTGTCGGGATGGGAAGTTTTAAAATATTTTTTTTGATCATCAAAATCCATCATTCCCCATTCTTGGAGTTCTACTTGATGGATAGATAGCTTGAAGACACGTAAATGTGGCTTTTCTGGGTGGAAAGGTCTCAACTGAAAGTCTTTGAGGCTGAGCTCCACTTAACATCCTGTTCAGAAAGCAAGCTTCAGACTAGCCTCGTGACAGGAACAGGAAGCTTGAGCAGAGCTAGGCCTAGTTTAACCTCACAGCCTTCCAGCTGAGACCTTAACAACTTTTTTTTACCTCGCAGATTTTTTAAAAATTGCAATTCAAAAGTTTAAAAACCTTTTAAAACAACAACAACAACACATGTGAATGGTTTTGCATTTGTCAAGGTTTTGGCAACTTTACCAAAGAAAATGTCATTAGCTGCTGAATGTTGGGGATCTGAGCTGGTGAAAAAATGTTGCAACTCTGTTTTCAAAGAATAAATGCTACCCACTTATCCTAGCCACATCCCTCTTACATATGGCCCTTTCCCATCACACAACGTTGACATGTTATGGACATTCACTATTGATACCGGATGCTTCTCCCATTAAAATAATGCTAGGAAAAGATGCAGTATGGTAGCTGTTCTAGCAGTGTCTTTAGTTCTTCTCCTGGGAAGAGGAAAGTTCTCACGCTTTCAGCATACAGTGGTTTCGAGGTAAAGGGTAAAGGGAAGCCATTTCATCTCAAGTGAATCATTTCTCTTGGAAAAGGGTTATACAGCACAACATTCGCTCTCATGCGGAATCCTCTCTGGGCCGTTGATCTTGCCAAGATCAATACAGGCATAAATTCTGCTGGAGCCTAGCTCTGAGAAGAAAGCTCAAGTCTGCAGGCACTGAGTGAGGGAAACTGGACAGATGTGTGACCACACAGATATAAAATGGTGGAAGGAACCCATGGTCACACAGCCGCAAAGCCGCGGACATCGTATTAGCGGTCAGGAAGGAAGTTGTAAACCTCCTTGGAAATCTCTTTCAAAGAGAAATCTTAGAATTCAGCTCAGAACAGTGGTTCCTAACCTCAGGTCCCCAAATGTTCTTGGACGAAAACTCCCAGAAGCCTTCCCCATTAGCTTTACTGGCCAGGATTTCTGAGAGTTGGAGTCCAAGAATATCTGGATGACCCAAGGCTGGGAATTACTGGTCTAGATGGACAGGTCTCTCCATTTCAGATTTTCCCATGTTCAAGCATTTTTTCTCCCATGTTCTTATTTATTTGTTTATTTAATCAAGTGCCTAGAGCGGTCGCGATGACCAGATAGGCGGGGTATAAATTAATTCATTAAATAAACAAATAAATACGGTGTTTATGAGTATGACCTACAATAAAATCTTGAATGTGCAGTGGTTCTGTTCCAAGTTTTTCCTTATCCCAATTTGAAGAGACCCTTGTCCAGCAGGCCGAGGCAAAGAGGCAGTCCTGAAACCAGCAAAATCAGGGAGCTGGACAGGGGACAGATTGTGTTTGTCCTCAGTGTGGAAGGGATTGTCACTCTCGAATTGGCCTTCTCAGCCACACTAGACGCTGTTCCAAGACCTCCATACAGAGCACGTTACCATAGTCTTTTGAGACTGAAGGACTCCTAATCTGTTCCAAATTCCCTCCAGTTTGCCATTACCACCACCAGGTCTAAGGATTTAATGAACACTGTTCTCATCCAGTACGAAAAAAGGGTGTCTCTAAACACCCTGTGAAAAGAGTTTGTATTGGGAGAACGTTCCTTTCAGAAGCCATGACTCAAATGGCAAAGTTTCGTTATGGTCTGGGAGGGTGGTGGTGGGCACTGAAAACAAGGGAAAGGACGAGAGAACTGGATAAGATGTTGAACACAGAAGAGCCCTTCAGGGTGGCGAGGAGTGGCAGATGAGAGTAATTCCCCACTCCACCTGCAAATGTCAAGCATTTAAAAAAAAGAAATGTCAAGCATTAAAAAAGAAATTCTCATAAAGAAAGCAGCAAGACAATTAGCATATAATTAATTAGTGGCAATTTAACAATCTGTTGCGGATGCTTGATGCCTCAGCACTTTTCCATACAGTGATAGGAAAGATACCTTTAATTAAAAAAATACAAATGAAAATAGGAAGAAAACAAGCGTGGGAGGTGGTGCAAGATATTTGTAATTATGCTAATTCAATTATGAAATAAAAGTAAGGTACTGCATGTAAAATCAGCCATTTGTAACTGCAAAGGAATGGCATCTGGTTTCAGGAGACCAAAGACAGAAAATGTTGAGTTTTTCAATTTCTAAACAATCAAATTTATTTTTTTGCTTAATTTAAGATATTTTCTTTCTCTCCCTTTGCTAAAGGAGTTGTTCAGATTACCACAGCATGACTAAACAAATAAGAATCTCACTGTCCTCTCTTGGAATATAGAGATTTTGTTTACCTTGGTTCGATCATTAGTCAAAATGGAGACGACAGCCAAGAAATCAGAAGACTGAGACTCAAAAGGGCAGCAATGAAGGAACTAGAAAAGATAATCAAGTGTAAGGAGACCAAGACCACCCACACTCTTGTATTCCCAATAATCATGTACAGGTGTGAAAGCTGAACAGTAAAGAAGGCTGACATGAAAAAAATTAAACGTAAAGGTTCCGCTTGGCCTTTAGTCCAGTCATGTCCGACTCAGGGGTGCGGTGCTCATCCCTGTCTCCAAGCCATAGAGCCAGCATTTCCATGGTTATGTGGCCAGCACAACTAGACCTTTCCACCGTGGTGGTACCTATTTATCAACCCGTATTTCTACATGCTTTCTAATGGCTAGGTTGGCAGGAGCTGGGACAAGCGACAGGAGCTCACTCCATCATGTGGATTCAATCTTACGACGGCTGGTCTTCTGACCTTGCAGCACTGAGGCGTCTGCGGTTTAACCTGAAGCCCCACCAGTGTCCCTTATTAACACTTTAGCTGTGGTTTTAAAACTATTTTTTAATCTTTGTTTCCTCCTCTTCTTCAACAGTGAGGGAGTCTCACCATGTAAAATAGCCCAGGCCTCATCTGAGATCTCCAAGAGCAGAGAGGCATCTGTTCTTTTCAGGAATTAACAGCCGCTTCAGCAGAAAGTACTCAGTACTTCCAGTGTTTCTGTGAGTTAAGAAAATCCTGAAGGGTAGCTCCAAAGGTTGATGAAGTATCTAGCGTGGCCACTGGCCATGACAGTTGGGAGTTGTAATCCCCTCAAAAAGGCAACTTCTCCATGTTCTACTTCTGTCTTTGTTTTCTGTTTTTTGAAAAATTGTTTTCTATTACACTTAGCCAAACCTTTGGGTTGTCTAGCCTAGGATATTTTACTCTAGCCGGAATCCAAGTAATACTCTCTGTAGCCTCAAGCAATAAAAACAAAAACAGAACTTGGGGTGAGGCAGTGTTGCCTAGTGGTTAGAGTGTGAGCCAGAGATTTGGGAGATTTAAGGTTCCAGTCTCCACTGAGTCATCAGACTCTTGAGTTAGACTTAAGCCTAACCTTTGACCTGTCTCACGGGATTGCTCTGCAGAGGTGGTGGCAAGGAGGAGAGCCATGTGCACTGAACTACCTAAAGGTATGATGGGTTATAAATGTAAGCTGTGCATCACCAAATTAACTCCACAGAATAAGGTGTTCGACTGTGAATGGAAAACTCCTGCCCTGAGAACTAGTGTGGAAGTGCAGATTTCTTATTTTCCTGTAGAGTTCGGTGATATGTCCCCTTTTGCAAGTTTTCTCACGACAAACGGCATGGAGAATTTAAAGTGTTTGCACACCTACAGATCTACCTGCAATATCGTTCACCTTGGATATTTCTACTGTAGGTAATTTAGTGGACATTTTTATGGTTGGCAATTCAGCAAATCCCAGTGGTCGTACAGACATCGATTGCAAATGGTTTTCTGGGAAGTCCCTATGTTAGTCTCTTTCAGTACGAACACAAACACAACCATAAGTATTATGACACCTTTATTCTATTCTGAGCTTTCATGGGTTGTAATCCACTTTTTCAGACAATATAGAGCAGAATATCTGGGCCACAAATTCATATGTAGTGGTCAAAATCCTGTTGCTTGCTTACACACGTGGAAGCCAAAATGTGTAACATTCATTCATTTCTGGCCTGCAATTAACAAGTCGCCGCTGTGATTATCATAATTGTGCATGCCCCCTGGTTTTGTGTGCACTCAAGAATCACAGCAGGGACTCATTAATTGCTGGCTAGAAATGATTGGTTATGCCTTTTGCCTTCCAGAGCGTAATAAACTAATAGGCTATCAGCAAGCATATGGTGTACTATGTACCCTATGGTCCAGATATTGCAGTCCACAAGTCTGAAGAAGTGGATTGTAATCCACAAAAGTTCACTCTGAAATAAATGTTTTGGTCTTCAAAGTGGCACCGTGCTTTCCTCCTTTGATGCTAGTGCAGAAGGCGGTAACTTCTCAGTTCTCTTAAGACTCCTTTTTTTTTAAAGCAAAGTGGGCTGCTTATATATTACCACATTGTGCCTAAAGTTGCCTCTGGGTAGTTTTACAATTTAATTATGTAGGCTACACATTACTCCCCACCCCCAGCAAACTAGATACTCAATTTAAAGACCTTGGAGATTCCCCTTTTCAGACTGTTGGGTGTCCTGGCAGAAAGGTTAGCCACTTCCCCCACGTACCTATCTGTTGGGTGTGTGTGTGTGTGTGTGTGTGTGTGTGTGTGTGTGTGTGTGTGTGTGTGTGTGTGTGTGTGTGTGTGTGTGTGTGTGTGTGTGTGTGTGTGTGTGTGTGTGTGTGTGTGTGTGTGTGTGTGTGTGTGTGTGTGTGTGTGTGTTTCTTGATATAAATGATAAGGCAGCCTACAGGAGATCTGCTGTAACTGTGTGTGTGTGTGTGTGTGTGTGTGTGTTTCTTGATATAAATGATAAGGCAGCCTACAGGAGATCTGCTGTAACTGCTTGAACAGAGAGGAGCAGAATAAGATGGTTGTGGAAGTTACGGGCAAGCACAATCTCATTTGTGGCTGATTTCCCTGGAGGAAAGTACAACTCATACCCCGGAACTTTTCTGTATTTGTTTACACCTATATGATCCTTAAAAGCACCCTGGGAAATCTACTCACAGGTTACAGGAAGGTTATGTTTCCTCTGAGCTTCAATCTCTCCAATGAAGTAACAGCTTGGCAGAGGTAAAAGTCAGCTTCCTCTTGGGCTTCTGATGTGCAGAACTATAGGGCTGTCTTAACAGCCTGCAGTGAGAGCGGAGCCCTCTCAGTGTGTCTGCCCATCTTATTCTGTAAGTAGGAGACCTCTCAGGAGAGAAACAAAGTCCTTAACCAGCAGGGGTAGCTGATGCTCTCTCTCTCTCTCTTTCTCTGTGTATGTGTGTGTATGCCATACAATTACTTAGGTGCAAACAAATTGCAACTGATTTTTAGAGCCACATTCATAAGGCTTTCAAGGTAAGTGAGATATTTAAAGAGTGGTTATGCCAGTTTCACTCCCTCAGTGAGTTTCTGTAGGTGAGCACAGATTTGAACACAGGACTCTGGAGTCCTAGTCTGCATTACATTGGGTACTGGGTACCATATACCTCCTGGCAAATAGAAGGGGAACATATGGAGGCAGTGACAGATTTTACCTTCCATGATCACTGCAGATGGGGACAGCAGCTACAAAATGAAAAGACGCCTGCTTCTTGGGAGGAAAGCAATGAAAAACCTAGACATCTTAAAAAGCAGAGACCTCACCTTGCTGACAAAGGTCCGCATAGTCATTAAGTTGTGTCTGACTCTTTGTGACCCCATGGACCAGAGCATGCCAGGCCCTCCTGTTTTCCACTGCCTCCCGGAGTTGGGTCAAATTCATGGTCGCTTCAGTGACACTGTCCAGCCATCTCATCCTCTGTCATCCCCTTCTCCTCTTGCCTTCACCCTTTCCCAACATCAGGGTCTTTTCCAGGGAGTCTTCTCTTCTCATGAGATGGCCAAAGTATTAGAGCCTCAGCTTCAGGATCTGTCCTTCCAGTGAGCACTCAGGGTTGATTTCCTTCAAAAGGGATAGGTTTGTTCTCCTTGCAGTCCAGGGGACTCTCAAGAGTCTCCTCCAGCACCACCATTCAAAAGCATCAATTCTTTGGCGGTCAGCTTTCTTTATGGTCCAGCTCTCACTTCCATACATCACTACAGGAAAAACCATAGCTTTGACTATGCAGACCTTTGTCGGCAAGGTGATGTCTCTGTTTTTCAAGAAGCTGTCTACGTTTGTCATCGCTTTCCTCCCTTTCCTTTCTGTGCCTACATTTCCTCAAATAAAGTGTATAGGGAAACACTACGGGATTGTAATGCAGCTGTGCTCAGACTGTGTCTGATCCTACAACATATACAGTTGGGCTCTGAGGGGAATAGAATGAGATTAACTATTGGTCCTGGTACAGAAACAACAGGAGAAACTGAGACGGAACACCTTACACTGGCTGCTGATTCATTTCTGGACAGAATTCAAAGTGATGGTTCTTCTAATCTATAAAGCCCTAAATGCCTTGGGCCCATGCTAACTCAAGGACTGCATCTCCCTTGATGAGCCTGCTTCAGCATTTAGAACATCGGGGAGGCCTTTCTTTCGGTCCCACCACCTTCACAGGTGCATTTGGTGGGGACACCAAAGTGAGCTTTCTATATTGCTGTTCCAAGACTCTGGAACTCCTTGTCACTGGAGGCCAGGCTGGCCCCTTCTTTATTGTCCTTCCACAGGCAGGTGAAGGAGCTTTCCCTCATTGACTGGATGCTTGCTTTTTAAAAGGACGGTTGTATCCTGTTGCATTGACAATGTTTTGGTGGTGCTTACGTTTATTGGCATTGTACTCATTGATTCTTTTAGTGTAGTAAACTCATTGTCCCTAACTTAAACACAGTCTTTAAATTGTTGTTAACAACCTTGGGTCATTTTTAAGGAGAAAGGTGGGCGAAAGGTTTTGGTAAACAATTAATTTGATGTATTCTCGAAGGCTTTCGCAGCTGGGATCTGATGGCTGTTGTGGGTTTTTCGGGCTCAATTAATCTGATAATGTGAGTTCCTTTTCTACGTTTGCAATGTCTGATTGGCATATAGGGTGAAATAGGTTGACAGAATCTGGAGCTCAGATTTCTGTAGGGGCTGCCATGTTTAGGATGGCGAGGGGGCCGTATATTCTTCATTTGAAGGGGTAGGCATGGTTTGTTTGTTTTTTGATACAAGCAACAAAATGGAGCTCCATGCTGTCTGAACAGGCAACAAAATAGTCCCCCTTCCTTTCTACAAAGGAAAAAAAATGGAGGCCTCTCCTGTATGCACAGGCAAAAATTGGCTCCCTTTCTGCACAGGTAACAAAATGGCAGCACTTCCTGTCTGCACCTTTAACAAAATGGCGCCCCTTCCTGTCTGTGGAGGCAAAGTTCTATCGGACAGTCTCATACCTACAGACACCCAAAGGTGGCTTACCGGGGGGGGGGACCTTTTCTTGGAAAGCCGAATTGCCAAGCACAGACCTAGCTCTGGTCTAGCTTCCTGTTCAGAAAGGAAGCTGCCCTTCTACTTGATAAGACCTTCAGAAGAATGTGCTTTTGTGGAAATTCAGGGGCCTTATGGACCCTAAAGTTAACAGACTTGTCATGGAACAGCATGGACAGTGGTATCTACACTTGGCAAATGAATGACTTGCCATCTCCAGAAGCCGCCGAGTTCTCCTGAAAGCTGTCGATGCCAACCCAAAGTGAAAATGAAAAGGAGCATTTCCTGTGATCTTCTGGGAGTTTGAAATCTTGTGCAAGCAGCAGGAGGTGGATGCAATCACAACCTCTTTGCAGGAATCCCCAACAGCTTGCAAGGAGAGAGAATAACTGGGGAGTATTGAAGAGAAAACATACCTTCTGGCTGACACAACATGATAGATTGGCGCTTTTGCTTGCCAAATCCTGACTGAGGATAATGGCTCCATCCACACTGGCATATGGTTGTGGTATATATGGTTCCTTGATAGCACTAGTTGGCCTGGTGGGGAAAAGACCTTGTCTCCTTGTGTTTCTACTTAAAAATGATCCATTTGTTCCCCTTTAAGAGCTGGCCCGTACCTTTCTGGGCAGGTTCAGGGCATGGACTCTTTTTGGGACGATTCATTTAACCTCTTTGTTTTGCCTTCATGGGTGGAGACGAAGAGCTAAAATTACACAAAACAAAAATCTGACAAACTGGGCTGGTTCCTGATTCAAGTCATGACCCAGTTTAGGGATCCCATTTTGCTGAAACAAAACAGAACACTTTTTCCCCTTTCGGTGCTTCATTGGCTTTGGCCCCTTCCAGTCAAGAACTAGGAAAATGAACCACAAAACAGTTTGTTTTTACAGGGATTCATGGTGGTTTGTGGTTAGCCACAAATCACGAACCATCATAAACCACCGGTTTTCCGGTCCATGCCCATCTCTAGTTAATGCTGATTGCACTGAAGATTAATGACCTTTTAAGCGCTGGCTGGATCACACCAAACTTCAAATTCTGGACAGTCTTTCTATTTCATGACACTCTATAGTACTGCTCTGTTCCTGCTTCCAGGAGAACAAGGAAATAAATCTTCAACCTTTCAGTGGTTGGTTTGGTTTAGAGCAGAGGGTTGCAGCCTGTGGCTGAGCATTGGTGTGACATAATTTCGTGGTGCTGGAGGAGACTCTTGAGAGTCCCCTGGACTGCAAAGAGAACAAACCTGAAGGAAACCAACCCTGAGTGCTCACTGAAAGGACAGATCCTGAAGCTAAGGCTCCAATCCTTTGGCCATCTCATGAGAAGAGAAGACTCCCTGGAAAAGACCCTGATGTTGGGAAAGAGTGAAGGCAAGAGGAGAAGGGGACGAAATGGTTGGACAGTGTCATCAAAGCATGAATTTGACCCAACTCTGGGAGGCAGTGGAAGACAGGAGGGCCTGGCGTGCTCTGGTCCATGGGGTCATGAAGAGTCAGACATGACTTAACGATTAAACAACAACATAATTTCATGGTGGAGGGATACAGAAAGAGGGAAGTAGAGGAAAAAAGAGGGAAGGGTAGTCAACATGACTGTAAAGATGTAGGACCGCGTTGCCAGACAGATGACCCAGTCCCTTCCAAGAGGAAGGAGAAAATCTGGAGAACATGAAAAGATGACACTGAGGAAGTGGAAAATTTGCATGTGAACAGTTCTGACTTCTGAAAGGGGAAAATCTGTCTCTTTTCTCACAGCTTTCTAAGCAGGGAGAGAGGAAGGGAAAGAGAGAAGAGAAGAAGGCCAGGTTTCAGGGCACCAGCTGAATTATCCAAGTATTACTACATTTCTCTGGGGCTGGGAGACACATCCCAGGGAACTGGGTGTCAACCAAAAGAGAATGGTCTGCACTGTGTCCCCGAAAACCAAAAAATGAACCCAAAAGCATTGAAAAGTCGGACACAACTTAGCAACTGAACAACAACAAAAAATTCTTAAATCCACATTGATTTTGGCTTCACTGGAGATCCCACTCAATAGCTAATGTTAGGCATGAGGGAAATTCTGCTTCTTTCCGGCAAAGAATAGCTTTTATTTTTCCAGGAGGTTAATCCTTGAGTGTGTATGATAAGTACAGAATGGTACTCTAAACTTTCAGATAATATTTCAAAATAATCTTACCACAGGGGCACTTCTTAGTAACCTGAGGTTGGAAGTATCCGGTCGAGTGCCTTTGAAGCATCGCCTTTAATGCTTTTCGACTCGTACTCCAGAACGTAGCCAATGGAATCAGGCCTAATTGACTGTCAGGGGTCTTTATGTTCTATAAACTGAATGGGAAATGAAACAAGAGGTCTTTGAGCTGGAACAAATGGCCCGGATAGTAATTAATTTGTTTCAGAACAGACCTTACATAATCCAAAAGAAGGAAAACGGTGGTACCGAAATGAAAGAACAGCTCACTTTCCTTAGTATACCGCGGGCATAATAATGACTCCTGGGGTGACTGGCCCAACATATTTTCTTGCTTGAGAGGAACAACAAGATGATGCCTTTCCATCATCCTGGGTTACAGAAGTTGACTGGGCTGGTAGTTGAATCTTACTGGCAGTGTCTGCACTGCACCAGAGGGCTTGCTTAAGGGACCCATGAAAGGTTTCATGGCCCACATAGAACGTGCCGCCTGAGGCAATCCGTTCTGTCTGCCCAATGGAGGGCCAACCACATCCAAACTATAGGTGTGCATGAACTGTCTGATTCGATTTAGAAGCCAGTTTGGTCCATGCTGATGTGTCCCCAACCCGATCTGATTTGTGCCTCTAAATCTGTAATGAACTGTAAGTTGACTACTCAAGCTTTCCAAATTATCTACAATTATTTTTCTTTGGCCTTGAAATCAGGAGGGATGATAAATTTCAGAGAGGGAGGCAAAGGTGCAAATCTCAGACAATGGGCCCTGAGGATTTGAATAACTAGGTCCCAGATCCAATCAAGCCTGAACTATCTTTGGAGGCAAAAATGCTGAAGCTGAGGCTGTCCTGCTTTGGGCACATCATGAGAAGGCAGGAGTTTCTGGAAAAGAAATAATGCCGGGAAAGATGGAAGGCAGCAGGAGAAGAGGAAGACCAAATATGAGATGGAGCGGCTCCCTAAAGAAAGCCACAGACTTGCATCTACAAGAGCTGAGTTGAAGACAGGAAATTTTGAAAGTCGCTTATTCATAGTGTCCTAAAAGTTGGAGGCAATTTGATGGCACATATAACAACATGAAATGGCAAAACTTTTTCTATGAGTCCTAATATTCTGAACATTTTAAAAAAGTTGCCTTTTGCACATTCACAATTGCACTAATTGTTGACTTCATGAATGCCTTGGTGAAAGGAAGATTTTTTTTTTTTCGTATTTGTGATTATTTGTCTTTCCCTTTTGTGTTTGCTTTGTGGATGGATGTGTCATAGAATCATAGAAAAGTGAAGTTGGAAGGGGCCTATAAGGCCATCAAGTCCAACCACCTGCTCAATGCAGGAGTACAATCAAAGTGTATCTGCCAGGTGGTTGTCTAAATTTTTCTTGAATACCTCCAGTGTTGGAGCAACTCAACAACTCTCAAGAAAATGAGTTCCATCATTGTACTGCTGTAACAGTTATGTTTTTCGTGACATACAGTTGAAATATGGCTTCTTTTAACTTGAGCCCATTGTTGCGTGTCCTGCACTCTGGGATGATTGAGAACAGATCTTGCCCCTCCTCTGTATGACAGCCTTCCAAATATTTGAAATATGCTATTCTATCACCCCTCAGTCTTCTTTTCTCAAGGTTAAACATGCCCAATTCTTTCAGCCTTTCCTCATAAAACTTCGTTTCCAGCCCCCCCGATCATCCTTGTCATCCTCCTCTGAACTTATTCCAATTTGTCAGCATCCTTCTCGAAGTGTGGTGTTCAGAACTGGACATAATACTCAAGGTGAGGCTTAACCAGTGCTGAATAAAGGTGGAATAGCTCCTCGTGGGATTTGGAAACTATACTTCTATTCATGCAGCCTAAAATAGCATTTGCCTTTTTTGTAGCCGCATCCCCCCCTTGGCTGATATTTAGCTTGTGAACTACGACAACTCTGTGCATGTATATACACGCTTAGTATCAGAAAAGGAAATGACGGTGGTTTCATTCATAAACCTTCTTTGCGCCCATTGTGGAAGAGGCACAATGCCATTCATGGCTCAGTCTATAACTGGAGGCAAGACCTCACACAGAAACTGGCAAATCACCATCTCACTGTCTCAGGGCAGCCCGTTTCACCTGGAACTGAGACAACAGTGAATTCTCTTCACTTCTCTGGAGCTAGAGCCCTAGCAGGAAACCATGGATTGTACCAATTCGGACTTTAGGGTCCTATTTTTAACTCCTAGTTAGCTACATCAAACATTTCCTGCAGATCATCTAGAAACTGCAGACTTTGCACCCAGTAAAGATAGACACAAACTGGCCAGTTCGTGTTTTTGGCTGAACAGGTGTTTGGCATTTCCACATTCCACCTCCTCCAGCAGCTGCCCACTCAGAGGCCATGCCCTGACTTCCCTGCCCTGCCTCCTCTAGGTGCTGCCTCTGATTGGACACACACCAGAGAAGGTGGGGCCGGGAAGTGCTGGGCACCAGTTCAGATGAAAAGCAAATGGGAACGAACTGACAAACTGAAAGTTCGTGTCCATCTCTAGCACCATACAAAAGAACGTGGGACCTGATTTGGGCAAACCAAGTGTCACCCGGGTGTGTAGGATATTTCCTTCAGAGAAACACGACAAGCAAGAATGATAATGCTCAACAACATGTAGTTTTCAAAAGAACCAAACCATATTATGTATTATAGATGTGTTCTTTATTCGTGATTTTTTTCTTGCACTGATCAAACCATGAAAGGAACATCACTAATATTCTGCCAGTTCAACTGTGGGGAATGACCGCTTAGAAAACGATATGTCAAAATACACATGCATATTTCCCTTTGGAGCATTGTTGGATGATTCCAGGTTAGAACTAATCAATGAGTTTGCCTGCAATGCTATCACTTTCTCTGCGCAGACATCAGAAGTACAAAAAAGGGCCTCCGACACTTCCTCTGAATACCAAATGTGCATCTTGGATGAAGGACGAATAATAACATTTACTGTATATTGTGCTGAGCAGACGTTAAGTAATTAAGAACTCTTCAGAACAACAGGAAGTGGAGAGCAGCAAAAAAAAAATGGGGGCGAGGAGAAAGGAAGAAAAAGAAGAGGCGAGAGAGGTTGAAATGGCATCTGGAAGGAAGACAAACACACGTCATTCCCAGTGTGTGCTAAGCTGCAGCCATGCACAGATTTTTTTTAAAAAATGAGCATGCATGCAGAACATGGAAAAGACCTGGTTGAAGTCCCCACTCAACTATAGCAACTCCCATGTGTGTGCCACTGATCTCTGTAAAGACCTCATGGATCTCAAAACTTGACAGTCCAGTACAAGAAATGCAGAATGTTAGAGCATTCAAATAACTTAACAGCCACAGAGACTGGTGAAACGTTAGGAAGAACCACTTTCAGAACACGGCCAAGAAGCCCGAAAAACCCACAACAACCATTAGATCCCGGCCGTGAAAGCCTTCGTGAATACATTGAAACTTCACATTTATTGATTGGCTTAATTTATATTCTGCACTTTCAATGTAGATTTCTTTTCCCAGGGCAGTTCACAAAGCATCAAGAATAAGGGGATAATATAAAGGGAAACAACATAATAACAAAGTTAAGTGTACAAGTTCATGCAACAAATTAAAGTGTCAATAGGCTATTTAAATTGACAGCAAAAATAAAAATGCTGCAGAGTCAAAAATGTGAAAATTGGTGTTTCTTTAAAGCCAGGAAAAAACTTTTTTTTGTTGCTTGTGAGTGTGTGTATCTCCTATGTGTTAGCAAGAGAGAAAGCAACAGCTCAGAATGTTACATTTTGAAAGGAACATATTGTGCTATTCATTACTTATCTGCAGCTGTTTTAATTATTGTTGTTCCTGTAGAGTTGGTAATTTATTATATTGCATTGCATTATGTTTATCAACAGGCCAGGAAAAAATACAGATAAATGCTTCCTGATTATCACAGCAGCATACAGGTTGAATGTAACCTCGCTGTATACCTTTCTGGATCATAAACCAGTCAGTGTCTCCATCCTGAATTCGTACAATAGCTTCCTGATTTTCATCCAGTGATTTCAACAAGTTCACCAAATGTAGAGGCACCCCAAGGTCTTCTAGGGCTCTCCATAGGTTGTCATGGTCAACACAATTGAAAGCTTTCCTAGAATCGATGACACACATGTAGATGTTATTTTGATGACCATAACATTTCTCCGTTATCCATCGAATAGGGATTCTACTGTACATCAAAAATGAATGCTGCAGGAAGTCCACATTCAGTTACATTTTTTGTGGGTTGAGGAGGGGGAGAAGGTTTGGTGCAACCTCCTTTGTTTGACAAAATGACAACTCCTGGAAATTTCCATGAATGGAAAAAGGGGTTTTGCAGTTTCTTTGCAATGGTGATGGTAGGGGTGATATCTGCAGGAATGTGGGGAGGCTGCATGGAGGCTTTACAGTAGCTGATCTTCACCCATGTCTTCTCTATCTTCTGGTTGGAATGACCAACAAGGTGCATTTCAACCTAGTTTCTTGCCTGCCCTTACATCAGAGTGGTCATAATTGACCAGATAGGCGGGATCTAACTAACTAACTAACTAACTAACTAACTAACTAACTAACTAACTAACTAACTAACTAACTAACTAACTAACTAACTAACTAACTAACTAACTAACTAAATAAACAAACAAACAAACAAATAAATAAATAAATAAATAAATAAATAAATAAATAAGAGCGATCTGGGAGCTCCCACCTCCCAATGGAACTCTGAATCCTAATTTATGTGGATGTAAACAATGCTTTTGGATACTGAAGGCTCAAGCGAATAGCTGTAATAAATCCCTGTGGTGAAAAAAAGGAACTGTTAATTAAAAGCTGCTATTCTGACATTGTAATCACAAACCAGCTTTGCTATGTGGCCATTGCTTAACTGCCTGGAGAGTTCTAAGGCCACCAGCTGGAATGGAGCTTCTGAAAGGCCCCTTTGGCATCATTCCAAAAAATTAAATATGCCTTGTACACAACTGCTGGTGTGTGGGGGGGGAAGAAACCATCTTGAATGAGGGGAGGCATGCTAATGGAATATGCTTATTTGCACTGTATAGAAATCCAGTTGAGATCTAAAGGAGACGAAATTGTGAAGAGAAATTGTTGGCTGTTTCGTGTCATTTACGTATGGGTTAACCTTGGACTCTACGATTTATCCAAAGATTTGATCAGAGATGAAGGTTTTCTCACCATATCATTTTATCTTGGTGCATGCAGTGCATCAAGTGAGAGAGATGATTTTTCATGGTAAGATCACACACCCTTGCAGGGTGTTTGTGATTAACACAACCATGCCAAGACTGGGGCCCCGCGAGACAACTAGATACTAGATGCTCTTGTTCATTCCATCAAGCAAGCTTTCTCTTGAGTGAATGGCTGCCAAGTGGGGTGTTTAAAATGGTTTGCTGTAGCTTTCAGCATTGAATGCATGTCGGCGTTGCTTGTGTCTTTTGGTATTGCATTCATCGATTCTTTCAGTATTGTCCACTCATTGTTACCAATCTTAAACACTGTCATTGGTGTAAGCTGCTTTGGGTACTTTTTAAGGAGAAAGGCGGGTGAAAAATATTACAAATGAATGACTGACCGACTGACCAAATGACGAAACCGACTGAAAGAATGAATGAATGAACAAATAAACAAATACAGTGGGGTCTCTACTTAAGAACGTCTCTACTTAAGAACAATCCAACTTAAGAACAGCTCCATTTGATAAATTTTGCTTCTACTTGAGAACAGAAATCCAAGATAAGAACAGGAAAAAAAAACCTTCCCTGCTCTTTTTTTAACCTTAGGTCATCTTAGGTTAAAAAAAAGTTCTCCCCCTAGTGGTAGAGTACGTATTAACCAGCTTTGCATTAGTTCCTATGGGAACTAATGCTTCAATGTACGAACGCACCTCTACATAACAAAAAAACAGCCAGAACGGATTAATTGGTTTTCAGTCCATTCCTATGGGAAATTTTGCTTCAACTTAAGAACGTTTCAATTTAAGAACACCATTCCAAAATGGATTAAGTTCTTAAGTAGAGGTTCCACTGTAGTTTCTATGGACGGAAAAGAGCAGATACGGATTAAATGGTTTTCAATGCATTCCTATGGCAAATGCAGATTCAACATAAGAACTTTTCAACTTGAGAACCACCTTCCAATACGGATTAAGTTCTTAAGTAGAGACCCCACTGTAAATAAACAAATGAAGGTCATTAGGAGTCCTCTGCAGTTCTAAGGTGGAGTCTGGACCTTCAGAGTTATTGAAAAGCTTTTTGTGGGGTGATGAGTACACCCAGGCACACATAGATAGATTGACTATTGCATTGGAAAGAAAAATCTTTGTCAGACTAAGTAGGAGGAATAATGTGGTCTTATGGAGATAAACTACTTTGATATCCCATATTTGCATTTGGCTTCCTGCTCAGCTGCACCAACACCATTCCTATTCTTATTCCCAATAGGTCCTCTCACTTCAACCCACCTCATGCATGCCCGGTGATGTCTTACGTTAAAATCGATTCTCTCGGGAGAAATGTCTTCCTGCATTTTATCTCCCAATAGTTCATCAAGTAACGTTTCCTCTCTAGCTAGAGATGCGAAGAAATCTCATTAAATTATTCCTTCTATGTGAGATTGGGTTTTTTGAGACTTCATTAACTCTTATGAGATGGAAATGAGGCAAAAAGCGCTTTCCCCTAGCAAAGTCCTCTAACTTGAACCAAATATCTATGTGCAGATTTTTCAGATATATGAACCAAAGCAAGTGCAGAAGGACCAGCTGATGGATTTTAAACAAACAACCCTCTATGAAGCATGTCTGCCTCCCTGTTAGTGGTCATTTCTAGGCCAGCTTTGAAAGTGTCATGAGCCCCCTGGACGAGTCTTCTGGTCTGGATGAACTGGAGCCCCACCCTAACCTGACACTGGTGAGGAACAGTTGGATCCTTCAAACTCTGGACCCTTGGGGTCCCAGGAATCTGAACCTACAAATAAAGGAGGCTCTAAGTCAAGGTTGGAGTCTGGATTTTCTTCCAGTCCCTGACAATGCTGTGGAGTGAAGGCACAGGCTTGCCAAGTAACTCCCAGTAGAAGTGCATAGCTACAAGAAGACCTCAAGGTAAAAATACAGTGGTGCCTTGCAAGACAAATTTAATTCGTTCTGCAGTTAATGTTGTCTTGCGAAACACGTTTTCCTATAGGAATGCATTGAAATCTAATTAATGGGCAAAAAGAGTCAGAACAAAGTCAAATTTGGTTTACAAAAGGTTTATTAAGTGCTCTTTAAAGCCATACATATTGTGCAGATGATTAAAAAAATTCAGCCAAGAAACTGTAAGTTTTTAAGCATCATAGAAAAACATTTAAAAATCAGCAAACATGAGGCAGGAACAAAAAATGGAAAACATTCTTCTTGAGAAGCATGGCCATAGGAACATTTGTCTTGCGAGTCATCAACCCCCATTGCCAAAACCATTTGTCTTGTGAGTTTTTTGTCCTGCCAGGCATTTGTCTTGCGAGGCGCCACTGTACTTCTTCAAGAGCAGGACATCTCTTGAGGGAAAATTGCCCCTCCCAGAGATACCAGATTATCTACAGGTAAGCTCAGGATGGGGGTTCCAGTAACCTCACTATAGAACTCTCAGTGTGGACTGTGAGTTTGTTCAAGACTATGGGCAGAATCCTGTTGCTTAATCTAGTAGATTGCACTAGAATAGGTCTATTGAGTCAACTCACATGCAAACTTCATTGAGTCAGATGGACCTACGCTAACTCTGACTTCTTTAGCATAATAAGTAAGAGCTAGAGTAAGTACATTGGAATCCATAGAATGCATGAAGGAGTTGGCTCACCTAATCTTCACTAATTCCATGGGTCTACTCTAGAGGAAGTGGTGGTGCTGCAGATTAAACCGCAGAAGCCTCTGTGCTGCAAGGTCAGAAGACCATCAGTTGTAAGATTGCATCCACGCGACGCAGTGAGCTCCCGTCGCTTGTCCCAGCTCCTGCCAACCTAGCAGTTTGAAGGCATGCAAATGCAAGTAGATAAATAGGTACCACCTTGGTGGGAAGGTCACAGCATTCCGTGTCTAGTTGCGCTGGCCACATGATGATGGATATTGTCTACGGACAAACGCTGGCTCTATGGCTTGGAAATGGGAATGAGCACCACGCCCTAGGGTCGGACACGACTGGACTAAATGTCAAGGGGAACCTTTCCCTTTATCTTACTCTAGTGCAATTGTCTACATTAAGCAACAGGGTTTTGGCCACTATCTCTTCCAGCCCCAGATCTTACTCACTGTGTATCTTAATCCTCGTTGTTAGCTCCTTGGCTGTTTATGACTTTGGACTGGCATGAAATCATTGCCATGAATCTAATGAACATTTGCCTTAACATTGTCCAAATTTTGTTCAAAAACAGGAGAGAATCTGGCATGGTCTCCGCAGGTGAGAATGCCATGACTCTTCCTCCTCAGCTGGAAGCATGAGACAAGTGAGAATTTACATCTCTAGTTGTTGGCTGATCAGGGCCCAGAAGCCTGGCTCCATCTGTTGCGGCTCAGGAGGGAACCTTTCCATGTGCCTGATGAAGCAAAATCTGCCACTTGAAGGAGAAGGGAGGGGGGACCCAACCACGTTTAACAAATGGGTCTGTGAAAGCATAGAAAGAGCACACATTCAAGTCAGATTTGGATAATTAGAAGGACGGAAACCAAACCACATCCTCTTTGAACATTACGACTCCATTCTTCCAAGCAAGAAGATATGGCAAAACGACACATGTTAATTAGACTGAGAATAAAGAGGAAGAACAAGGAACAGCTCTTATTCATGAAGAATAGCTGGTACGACGTCTAATGGGAGGGAAGAAGACGCAGCTTTCACACACTTCACTTAGAATCATAATCTGCATTCATGGGGACAAAGGCATGCCATGTTATCTATTTCTGAATGGGTTGATTGAACAGGAAGTGCTTGGTCTCTCTTGTGTTGTCTCTGCTTTTGCGGTTTGCCTTTATTCTCCACAAACACAAGCAATACAAATGAATGAGGTCTCAGACACTACCCCACACTTTTGCACTGTTTCCCCTGCACCCTCCCCATAATAACAATAATTAGACAATAACAACTAAAAACGCTGGATGTCCCTCCAGCACTGCCTGGGGGCCGTACTGCAATGGATGCAGGAGAACGGGCTGAAGCTGAACCCGGACAAGACGGAAGTTCTGAGGGTGGGTGGCCCTGTGGATGGTGGCTTGGGAAACTCCCTCATGTTTGGGGGTGGTGGCCCTGGCCGCGAAGAGTGGGGTCCGCAGCCTGGGGGTACACCTGGAGCCGATGCTCATCATGGAAACACAAGTGGCGTCGGTAGTCCGCACCGCCTTTTTCCACCTTTGGCGGATTGCCTGGCTGCGACCTTACCTAGACTCGGGGGCGCTCACTACCTTAGTACATGCGCTCGTAATTTCTAGATTTGACTACTGTAACGCGTTCTACGTGGGGCTTCCTTTGAAGCTGATGCGGAAACTTCAAGTGGTGCAGAATGTGGCGGCCAGACTCCTTACTGGAATGAGAAAATATCAAGATATCTCTCCTACTCTGGCCATGCTGCACTGGCTGCCCATCCGTTTCCGCATTGACTTCAAAGTGTTAATGCTTACATATAAAGCCCTAAACGGTTTAGGACCTCGATACTTGGCGGAACGCTTACTCCCAACTAGCTCTACCTGTGTCACCCGTGCAAGCCAGGAGGTGAGGCTGAGGAGCCTGACGTCGAGGGAGGCCCGGAAGGAAAGAACTAGAAACCAGGCCTTCTCGGCGGTGGCTCCTCACCTCTGGAATAACCTACCTCCAGAGATTCGTGCTGCACCCTCGCTGGGTACTTTTAAGAACCAACTTAAAATGTGGATGTATAAGCAGGCCTTCCCTTCCAGTTAATTCCTGTCCTCTTTCCTTTTTTTCTCTTTATTTGATTTATTTTGTATTTTTTCCATTGCAAAATCATTTAATTAATTAATTGTTATAAATTTTTCTTGAACTTGTTATGTTTTATGTTGTAAGCTGCCTAGAGTGGTCGAAATGACTAGATAGACGGGGTATAAATACAATTAATAATAATAATAATAATAATAATAATAATAATAATAATAATAATAATAATAATAATAATAATAATAATAATAATAATAATAATAATAATAATAATAATAATAATAATAATAATAATAATAATATGTATGGGGCTTTGCAATGTAAACAGAAGGGAGCAGAACCTATGAAAGTATGCACGTGAGCAAGTGTGAGCTTGGGATTTCATTGAAACCAGAAACAGAGATGGGAGTATGTGAAGGAAGAGGTCTACAGAAGAGGTGGGTGCAAAGAGGAAAAATGAAGGAAAGAAAAATAAAGAAGTGTTGCCAGAACTTGGGTGGCTTTGCTGAGGAGAGCAGGTGACCTTACTGTAGTATTATTGCAGCTGAAGATGGTAGAAAGTGGCTGTGTGCACAGCTCACATCCAGGACGCTAAAGTAATTAATGTAGACATAAACAACAATGTATTAAATAATGGTTTTCAGTATCTGCGGGGGGTGGGTGGGTGGGTGGCATGGAACCAATCCCCAGTGGATATGGGGTTCCTACTCTAATTGCCTTTGGCTTCTCCCACAATGATCCCAAGGAGTCACTTTCTTTGAAATCTATTGTGCCCACTTTACATGGGTGGGTAGGGGACCCATTGTAACACCAATAAGTTCATGGCAGGAGCAGAGTCATTACTGTCTTAAAACTGCAGAGGTGGAAGGGATCCTATGGGTCATCAAGTCCAACTTCTGTCAATGTGACACAGGGAGAATTGAACTTCCTACTGGGAGAGGGGGTATTCATACTCTCTACTCCCTACCAATTGAACTCCCAACTGCTGGATAGCTCAGACGAAACCACGGAGCTGTCCAGCAGTTCTTGGAACTTAGCTCTCCTTCTACAAGCCTACATTGTTTATCAGGAATCTTGTTTGATAGAAGAGATGACATTTCACGAGAAATGGTGGAGAAGGACGAGAAATACACCACACTCTTCCTTTCTCCTTGAAATTCACAGCTATTGCAGAATTCTCAAAATTTTAGCCTGACCTTGAGAAACAGATGTTATTTTAGTAAAAGGAGTCAAAGGTAACCAATAAATTTCTTACACTCTTCGTGCTTCAATTTCAGTTTGGGTCTACCCAACAAGGAGATCTTGTTGTTAGTCAGAGGTTTGAATTGAAGTCTTTCACACTGTGACTTCACCAATCTACAGTATGTGGGTGATGGACGAGATGTGGTTGCTGAAGCAATCAAACCAGGAAAAGCACTGGGAAAATCTGGTAGTAGAGGCTCGAGGAGCATATCATGAGTTAATGGTAGACATATGTCCAGGCCTATCTTGACATCATGCCTTGTGACATTTCCTTGTTAAGTGTGTACATGTCTGATAAAACAGCTACAGGCTACAACTAATGAAGTGCAAACAAAAGAAATAATGGGAAAAAATGAAATACTTTTACTCTCTAACCTGCACTGCACATTAGCATCCACTACTTCATACTTGGGAGGTAGCCTTCAGAACAGAGTCTGATGAAGTTGCTGGCCTGTCAGGAAAGTCACGGGTATTGATCATCATTTATCAATCTAGCATGACCATAATCATCTTGTCTCAGCAAGTCTAGAAGGGGCTGTATTGACTTATTGATCTAAGTGAGCTTAGATTTTAACCCAAGGAAGGCTTTTAATCAAGGCTACACCTTCAGCTTTGTCTGAGTCCTGGAACATCAAGAGATGGTTGATGGGTTTGTGGGGGGAGCATGGACGATCCGGAGGATGCCTCCTCTGACATGGTGCTCTTACAACGCTTTTTCTAAGTATAGGTTTCAAAAACAGCTGAAGGAGCTTTAAAGTTGTTTCCTGCCTTATTGAATGGAGGCACTTTGTCAACAGATCAAAAGGCCAACACATTAACTGAGTCAATCAGCAGGTTAAATGTTGCAGCATTTTAGAATACTCAAAAGAATGGCTGAAATTGTGTTGTTTAGCATAGGAAGTTAGGTAGGTCCATTGATTCAATAGGATTTCAGCCAATGAGTTTTTCACACAGTGCATTTGTAAGATCACCATGGTTGCTGTTTTAAATGGCTTGAACCAGTTCTATATGCATCCACCCTATGCTTTGGTTTTTGTGATGCACACACACAAAAAACAAATTTGAATTTATTGATGTATTTGTATCATTTGTAGTCTGCCTTTTCCCCTGTAAAAGGACCTGAGGTGGCTCACAACATTAGAACAGGTAAAGCTAAAAACACAATAAATGACTGATTAAAAGGCCATTAAACCACACTGCTAATTAAAAAATCCGTTAAGTAAATTAAAGACATTTCTGACTATAAAATCAAACTTGAAAAAGCAAAAAAATAGCATCCAGGACTCAGTTATAGTTGTTAAAAGTTATTCAAAGCTTTCCTGAAGAGATGGGTCTTCAACAGACAGGAGAAAGATGGAAGAGAAGGGTAACTGAATTGGCACTTTGTTTTCTGACTTTGCTGCTGGATTCCCCTTGTCTGGTTCATCTACATGCTCCATGCAAACTTTGTCAATATAGACGTCAAATTGTTAAGACGCGGGACCCACCTGGTAGGAAATAGGACACAGAGAGAGAGGCTGAAAAGAAATGCCAATTTCTGCTCTCCACTAAAATGCATAGAGGAAAAACTCTGTAATTTCAGCATAACATCCGTTGGAATGTTGCTTGGACAATAGAATCAAGATTCTTTTGAAGTGATGCTTCTCCCTATGGTTCTGTTCTGGCAGGAATGTGAAAAAAGCGTACCTTCTGTTCACAGTTAACTAAATCTGAATCTTCTAAAAGGTTTACTTAAAGAGGACTCCTATGTGTTGACCATAAACGGCCAAAAAATAAAGGGACAATGACTATAGGCAGTGCAGATTGTGAGCTAATGGCATCAGCAGGCCATCGAGGCCCGCAGAGAACCAATGCCTTAAAGCTTTCAAATATTTTGGCTCTTCTTCATTCCGCTGTAGAGAAGCCCAAGAAGTTTTCGCCTCCAATGCCCTTGAGAAGTTGACAATGGGATTAGTAAGAGGTTTCGTGCAACTAATTACAGTGTGATAATGCCCAGTTATAAGTGTTGGAACCCGGTTCGGATATGAAAGAACTGAGAAACGATAATAAGGCTGCACCAAGATGGTTGCCAAGGAAGAGATGAAAGACCCCCGAAAAGGAAACGGTACAATTTAGAGAACAAACACAGCAGTCACAGAAGGAAGTGAGAAAGGTCTGCTTTCAGATGAATTCGAAACGGTTTCAGAGGAGGAAGAGAAAGAATGGACTCTACCGCTTTGGAAGTGGGCCATTGCTCATTTACTGAAAACTTACACTCACAGAGAAACTGCAGAGTTCCCTTTAAAAGACAATATGTTCCTTTTAAAAATATAATATGCTACATAGTTCCTCACCCATGTACTGTTACACCTGTTAAATATTCACTCTTTACATTTCTGTTTGTCAAAAGTAATTAAGAGTTACTCTTACCTACTAATTAAACAGTTACTTTTAGCAGGATACTCCAAGCCCCTGCCCTATAGAGCAGTGGCCCCCAACCTTTTCTGAACGACAGACCGGTTGGGGTGTGTGTGAGGTCCATGCACAGGGGGTGGGGCACCCCTGTACTCATGGGTGGGGGGGCATGCACTTGCACATGAACAGGTGAGTGGGGCACGCTTGCATACTTGTGGGCGGGCTGTGTGTGCATGTGGATGTGCATGGGGGAAGTGCATCTGGGGGGTGGGAGATCTGTCTCTGCAGCCTGCTCCTACCAAGGCCACGGACCAGCACCGGGCCACAGCTTGGGTGTTGGTGACCCCTGCTATAGCGCAAAACATATTCTACATCACAATCATCTTAACATCAAGAATAAAACACAAGACAGTATTGTGAGGTGATACAGGAACCAACACTTGAAACTTGTGATACTCATATTTCACCATTTATGGGAATTCCCTCCCTGTAATTATATGATAAAAAGTTACCAGTCATGTAACAGTCCTGTTCTCTCAGCCTGACCAGCTGTTGTGAGAGTAAAGAGGAGAGATAAGAGCTATGAATATCACATCAAATTCCCTGGAGGAAAGCTCAAATGTATCCATAATATAATTTAAAAAATTCTACTGACTTTTTTTTTAGTTCTACGCTGATGCTTAATTTGGTGACCTGCTGTCAGATTTTGACATTCCAATGGTAAATATCTCAGTGTTTTTCTCGGTAAAACATCTACATGAAACCGCTGGGAGAGGTCATCAGGAGGTTTGGGCTGAGGAGTCAGCAATATGCTGATGATACTCAGCTCTACCTCTCGTTTTCCACCAATCCAGGTGAGGCGGTTTCTGTCCTGAACTCGTGTCTGGACCTGATAATGGACTGGATGAGAGTCAATAAATTAAAACTCAATCCAGACAAGACGGAAGTGCTGTTAGTGGGTGCTTCGCCAGACAGGCTGGAGGGCCATCTCCCTGCCCTGAATGGGTTACACTCCCCCTAAAGGGAAGGGTCCGCAGCTTGGGGGTGCTCCTGGACCCCAGTCTAACACTGGAAGCCCAGGTGGACTCGGTGGCCAGGGGCGCCTTCCTCCAGCTGCGGAAACTATACCAGCTACGGCCCTACCTGGACGGGCGGAGTCTCATGACAGTTACACATGCACTGGTAACATCCCGTATAGATTACTGCAATGCGCTTTACGTGCGGCTGCCTTTGAAGATGGTCCGGCGACTACAACTGGTTCAGAATCGAGCGGCACGGCTGGTGAGTGGTGTGGCCACCAGGGAACATATCAAGCCGATTCTGTACAAGTTACATTGGCTACCAGTTGCTGCCCGGGCCCAATTCAAAGTGCTTGTTTTGACATATAAAGCCCTAAATGGCTTGGGCCCTGGATACCTGAAGGACCGCCTCCTTCCATATGAGCCTACCCGGCAGTTAAGATCTAGCCAGGGGGCCCTTTTGAAAGAGCCATCCCTTAAGGAGATAAGAGGGAGGGCTTGTAGAGAAAGGGCCTTTTCGGCAGCTGCCCCCAGACTATGGAATGCCCTCCCGACTGAGATTCATCTGGCGCCGACACTGATGACATTTCGGCGCCAGGTCAAAACCTTCCTGTTCCAGAAGGCTTTTAACTGAAATAATATTAACTGTGGGTCTGATGGCAATTTTATATATATTTTAATTGTACATATCTTTATTGTATTTTAAATGCTCTAATCCGCCCAGAGACCTTTGGGTAGTGTGGGCGGCATATAAATTAAATAAATAATAAAATAATAATAAAATAAAGTGTGCAGGGAAATGCACAAGAAACATATGAGAAAATGCATTTGGGGGCCACCAGAAGGAGGTTTTACCCATTGCCAATTGCATGTGTCACTGCATGTGGATTGCAAGTGACGGTGGTGGTGGTGGGGGATGCAACCTGCGGTGGGATCTGGACGGGTGTGTAGAAATTGATCCCCTCATCCATTAAAGCTGCCTGCTCTGTTCTGGACCCATGGCAGTTCAGCCCCCTGAATTCTGCTTAAAATGTGTTAGATCAGGCCTTGGACTCCCCATCTACAACCTCTGTTTGTTGAGCCCGCAAGAGAGGTTGATGACAGATTTAATAGCAGCAGTAATTCCACTTCTGCTTTTAGTCCAGACTTTGAAGGGGCAATTCAGACTTTCTGATCCTTTTGTGGGAATTGAATTCAGAACCTTGGAGAGCTCCTGCAAAGTCTCAACCAAAACCCGGATTGGATTCACTGTCCTTTTGACATTGAAGTTGCTTGCAGGACAGGAGCCAAATTTTGGATCCCATTTTTAAGAAATTGAACAATTTTGAATGTTGCAGGGGGCTAGATGCTGTCCACCCCTGCCCTAAATGCTAGCCAACTGGTGGGAAGTTTTGTGGAAAGTTGACCCTATGTGGTTGAAATCTTTGCTCAAATGTTAATGCTTTCTGGTTGCATTCTCCAGTTATCCTTTGCAATTGCACACTTAGCTCCTTGATCTTATGTTTCTCCCCTGCTTGCTAAATTTTCTGGGCCTCTGGTAGCTTCATGATGGGCAGCAATTTAAGTGCTGGAACATGTTTTTAATTGGTTAAGTGCTGCCTGTGAGTCTAATGAAAATTATCATTCTGAATATTAATTTAGCAACGCTTCCTCTGATTTAAAAAAAATCCTGTTATGTCAAGCTTAGAGGTTATGATTCCCTGCAAGTTTCATCTAATACAAAGGGAGAATGATAATCTTGCCAACATTCTCACTTTCTCTCCCTCCCCCCTCTCTTTTGAAGGGTCCCCAAGCAGTGGAAATGAGCCAGGATTTTAAGGCAAAGATGAAAGGAAGACGTTTATGAGCGGAGTTTTAAAAACTCACAATAAGTGCAAATTAATACCATTCCCATTCCCTCTTGATGAGGTCTTTCATCTCACAGTCTAGAAAGCCATTCTTCAAACTTTAAGAAACCAAGCAACTCCATGAAGTTGGAAAAGGTGAAGCTTAAAAGGGTTGTGATGACATGTGATGAAGGAATAACTTTGAAGCAATTTTCTCTTTCCCTAGACTCCTCCGTTCCGATACAAAGGCAGGATGAGAGACTACTCCTCTTTCTCATGTTGTGACTGAGTACAAACAACCATACAATGAATCAATTGTAAAATGCAGTATAAATTTTGTTAGATGACCTGTGATCAATAATAGTGATTGATCACTCCGTAGTTTTAGATCACCTTCCAGACACTAAGGTGATAAGCAAAACAGAGTCCTTCTCTTGCTTTTCTGAGGTTCGCAGAAGATAGACAGTATATCTACCCAGACTGCCAAAGCTCACCATTTTCCTTTTCCCCAAAAGGTGCTCTTATGCAGAGCGTCTTGACTCTATGCCAGATGTTGGCAAAGGCCAAGCCCTCCGGGCATTTGGGGGCTGCCCGTCTCATAGACTCAGGGCAGCGATGGTAGTCTCAGCTGACAATGATTTACGACGTCAACTCCTTGGCTTTTGGGGCTGAGTGACAGGCATCGATCAGGGATGAGTCAGAAGCACAAATGGTCATGAACCAGACCATGAACCAGAAAAATTGACAGATCAGGCTGGTTTGAGATTCAGTTTGTGACCTCATTTTGCTGTGGTAAAACGAAGCACCAAACTTTTTTCCACTCAGCACTTTGATTTGGTGCGACAAAATGGGATGCCTCCCACTGCTCTTCTGCCACTACCACTTTCTCCTGCCACTACCTTCTCCTGCCGCTACCACCATCACCTCCCCGGATACTTGGGCACTATGTGCAGAGAAAGTACCCTGTCTCCTTATGGGGAAGCGGATCACTGGCACCCTCCTCCCAGCTAACCATGAACCACGAACCATCATGAAATGCCATTTTTCAGATTTGTGCCCATCTCCAGTCAAAAAGTTGTGCAAGAACATCTGATATAAAGCCAACAGTCAGGCTTGAAAGCAGTCTGAAAGACACACCAGGAGGCAGGGATCAGGAACAAGATAGAGACACGGACCAAAGGACAGCCAAAAGATACAGGAACATATCAAAGCTCAGGAGGACTATGTTGTTCAACTGAAATCTCAGCTGGAACAAGAAAGCCTCCTTATAACATTAGCTGTCAAGCTGTTATAAATTACTAATGAATTTTCTAAATGTTCATTGTGTGTTGCACATTGTACATTTTGATCTGCCCTCTGTTCCCCACCCCCTTCAAAAGGTGTTTATAGAACGTCATCTCAAAGACAACGTGATCCTCAGGCCTTGCCCAGTTTTTGCACACACCTGAAAGCTTCCAGATTGTACAAGTGCAACAGTGATGCAGAAGGATATTTCCATGCAGGTTTTTCATAGAATCATAGAAAAGTGAAGTTGAAAGGGGCCTACAAGGCCACCAAGTCCAACCCCCTGCTAACTCTAACCCTGACCTTACAATCAAAGCATATCTGCCAGGTGATTGTCTAGGTTTTTCTTGAATGCCTTCAGCGTTGGAGTGCTCACCATCTCCTTATGTCATTGGTTCCATTGTCGTACTGCTCTAACAGTTAGGAGGTTTTTCCTGATATTCAACTGAAATCTGGTGTCCTTTAACTTGAGCCCATTGTTGCGTGTCTTGCACTTTGGGATGATCAAGAACGGATCTTGCCCCTTCTCTGTATGACAGCCTTTCAAATATTTGAAAACTGCTATCCTATCACCCCTTAATCTTCTTTTCTCAAGACTAAACATGCCCAATTCCTTTTGCCTTTCCTCATGAGACTTGGTTTCCAGCCCCCTGATCATCCTTGTCACCCTCCTTTGAACTTGTTCCAATTTGTTAGCCTCCTTCTTGAAGTGGGGTTGAAACACTAGATGCTGTTCCAAGTCCTCCCTACAGAGCACGTTACCATAGTCTCTCGACACTGAAGGATGCCTGTGGATAGAACTGGACACAATACTCAAGGTGAGGCCTAACCAGTGCTGAATAAAGGTGGAATAGCACCTTGTGGGATTTGGAAACTATACTTCTATTCATGCAGCCTAAAATAACATGAGCCTTTTTTGTAGCCACATCACACTGTTGGCTCATATTTAGCTTGTGATCATTGCATCAGCAATGCCTTGACTTGAGGATATATAGATTCATGCGTTGAATTTAATTGGTGATACTTTTTTTCTCCCTAAAGATTAAGAACATAGAGAACATAAGATCATGCAAAGTCATGATGCCTTTCTGGTTCTGTAGAGTTATCTAGATGTCTTGACATCTCAAGTTGTTGAGGTTAATCAACACTTCCTAAAAAAAGCATAACACAGCTTGGAGGGCATGAGCTTCACCTTCTACATTACGTTTTCTCTTCCTTCATTTTTTCCATCTTTCCTTTAGTGCACCATGGATAATTAGCAGAGCAAAAGGGAAGAAGCAATGATATAACCTGATCTATGAACTATGATGAAACTAGAAGGAAACTAGATGTTCATGAGAAAAATATATCTTTTAGTAGTGAAGTTCTCCATGAATCCGTGACTGGGATTAAGAGACTGGGCTAAATCCAGTGTTAGTCCCAGTGAAAGTTATATTTCTTACAATCAATGGGGCTTGTTACTTCAAATAAGTCTACACCAATTAGAATTCAATCAATCACCCTCTCTTTCTAAAGAATGTTCTTTTCTTATAACTCCTCTCCCATTTATTAGTGGAGTTAAGAGAAATGTTTACTTTTTTGCTTTTTGAGGGGAAAAAATCAGAATATAATGGATGGGAAAGCATGACAGTGGTTTGAAGGGCTGCTTTACAAGTGATTTCACACCAATGTGAAGGACAGAGATGGTCTCAATACCCCATCGGAAACCCAGATTGAATGCAAATGTCCATGGGATATTGGAAAATGCAGTAAGATTTTTAAAAATAAGACAGATTTTCAGTGTTACTTAGGATCAAAGAAATGTTATTCTTTTCCTTGGAAATAAGCCTTCAAATAATAGAAGGAACCTCCCTGAATAATGAAAAAACATCGCAAATACATTTGAGGGTCCCCCGAGCAATGACGTTCAGCCCAATCCTTCACTTCCGGAAGCGTTGCACTGCAAACTTGTTGATGAGTAAAATGACTCTGTGTTCCCTTTTAGGACCACAAATGACAATAATCTCTATCAGATTTAAATTTGTTTTAAAAGTTTACCTATATTTCACATGTGTCCATGATTTTAAATTGTGCAACATTCTGATATGAATGAAGAAAAGCCTACAGATGCACAACGGAGATGAATGTATCCTTCCAGCTGCAGCTCTCCTCCTCCTCTTGACTCTCTCTGATGACCATTTTTCAGTTCAACCTTAAGATGTGGTGGCACTGCGGGTTAAACCGTAGAAGCCTCTGTGCTGTAAGGTCAGAAGACCAGCAGTCGTAAGATCGAATCCACGCGATAGAGTGAGCTCCCGTCGCTTGTCCCAGCTCCCGCCAACCTACCAGTTTGAAAGCATGTAAGAATGCGAATAGAGAAATAGGTACCACCTCGGCGGGAAGGTCATGGCGTTCCTTGTCTAGTCACGCTGGCCACAGGACCATGGAAACTGTCTTTGGACAAATGCTGGCTCTATGGCTTGGAAACAGGGATGAGCAGCACATCCTAGAGACTGGACTAAATGTCAAGGGGAACCTTTACCTTTATACAGGAATAAATCACTGTTTTGACCTCTTGCGGCAAGGTCAGCTGCCATTTCTTTCCTGTCAATCACACAATGTACGGGGAAATGCACTCCGGCCAGACCTCAGTCCCTGTCTAAATTGGAGTTTTTTGGTCCAGCTGTAGGGCTTCAACTTTCTGGGGCTAGGCTACAGTGATTCTCCAGAAAATGGGAGGGCCAGTTTAAGGGAGATCTGTCCCTGTAAAGCCACTCTTTCTGGTGTAAGAAGGCAGGCATGGGGCACTCTCTGGTTTGATCTATCTACCGATCTATCAATCTTCTCTTTGAAGCCATATGAGAACAAAGACCCAGATATATTCATGGACTGAGAGGTAATACTGTACACCTGCAACATAAAAGAATGGGATCCAAGTGGAAATCTCGAAGACCCCAAAATAAAATGCAAATGCAACTAGGCAAGATCATGGTGTGGATTCACCCTTCCGGTGACTCTCCTGCACAAACGTTTTGGTATTTTACTACCTAAACCGAGATGCTAAAGGCTTCATCCTCTTCTATGAGAACAGTAGCGGCTGCCTCTCCAGCCCTCCCACTCTTTCTGACTCAGATCCTGAATCATGGCCCCTTCGTAGGATTTCCCCAACCCACTGGGCTGAGTCAAATAGTCCATAGGGGTTCCATGGTAGCTGTCTGATTGCCCCCTACGTTTGTAAGCTCATCAGGGCAGAGACCGCTTGCCATCCTGCTGCACTGTAGCCATTGCCCTTTACAAACAGCAGCAGCAACATCAAAAACTACACAACTGTCATATGCATTTTTTACCTCACCATGTAATTCAGAGACTTGGCACTTCTTGGCCAAATCAAGTCCTTTCGTAAAACTCCCGTCTCCTAATCTTGACATTATTTAGGTTGAATTTTATTTACCTTGAATAGAAGGTTCTGGGATTCATTAATGTTTTTCCATACAGAAGAGACTCAGCATCCCTAAATCGATACCTTAAATTACAATTCCCTGCTCAAGTCTCTCTGTACGAGTGTGCTTGCTTATGTATATATTTTTATATGCCCATTTCGCTCCCACCTCCTTTTCCTGAAATAAGGAGCACCAAAGTTCTCAGAGTGAAGGTCTGTTCCTCACACCCGTAACACATATTTTACAGCTTTCCTCTTTGCTACCTTTCTGTGAACCTGGCGACACATTTTCCTGCTTCTTCCCTGGAGAAGAGAAGTTTCATTATACTGTTCTGCAGCCTGGCCTCACATTGCAATGCAGAGTTTAATCTTTCTTACTTCAGATCTCATTCACATAATTTTGTTGACTATAAACCTGTAGACAAAGACACCTTCCAGGATTTTTTGTTTCTGAAAACCGGACCCACTTCTGGTTTCCTTTCCTTCCTTCCATTATGGCTGGTGGGTCAGAGGGAACACATTTGGCTCCAGGACCTGCCAATGTTGACTAGTCTCCTTACAGCCCCAGTCTCCTTACAGCTTTCCTGAAGCCCTGAGCTATAAAAACTGAATGAGGACAGTCTAGAGGCTACTGGGACCCTTACTGGCCATTTTTTTTTGAGTTTTTCTTGGGTGGGAGGTATCAGGAAAACCTTCCCCCACCAGCATGTTAGAAAAGGTCTGAGTGGTTTGAAGGCACAATTCTTTTGACTATTGCCATCTTGGAAATCTGTTGCTTAGAATTAATTGTATAATTGCATTTTGTATGCTATTTTAACGCGTTTTAACTTATGTAAGCCACCCCGAGTAGACGTTGTCTAGAGGGGCGGGGTAAAAATCAAATCAAATCAAATCAAATCAAATCAAATCAATCAATGAATAAATAAATGAATAAATGAATAAATGAATAAATGAATAAATGAATAAATAAATAAATAAATAAATAAATAAATAAATAAATAAATAAATAAATAAATAAATAAATAAATGGGCACACTGCGGGTGGCCCATCGGAGGCTGGCAGCCCTTTGCTGAAGTCCATTGCAGATCTCAGCCGCAGTCAGTCTGTAGCCATCGCTTGAGTCATTTCAAGAGCATGGAATCAAGAATTTACAAGATCATCCAACCGGCAGCTAAGCCTCACCAGGTAGAAAATAGCCAAAAATATTCAAATGGATCCCTGGGCCTTCTCATGTGAAGCTGACAGTTCTGATGAAGGGAAAACACAAGCTGCTTTCCTGAGGGCCAGGAGAGTCATTGACTTATTTTGAGTTCTCCTGGCCAGAAAAAGCAACCCAGCTATCTTTTTCAGAGACTATGCATCTCCATCAGAACCCCAATTGCCTTATTGCTTTGGTGAAGTCTTGAGTGATAAAAACTGAATGAGGACAGTCTATCAGCTCCTCCAGGAGTTGCATCAATGAACACACTGTAGCTCAATTCACATACGGTTTCAGTTGGTCTGAGCTGCCTCATGACTCAACGTCTTCATCTTCTCCTAGTAGAAAAGGGCCAAACTTCTACCTTACAGTTAACCCCTCAGTAAAAGAGTGTGTTCCTTAAAAGAATACTCCATAAGGCTTAAGAGCTAAAAATGTTTGTTTGTCCTAGTAGGAACGTTCTATGCTTGATTTGATTTGTTTTGTGATTGAGAGATTATCCCAGGCTTTGTAAATATGGTTGCTCAGGCATAAAGGTCTAATTCGCATCACTGGGAGATTAAGAGGCTTCAACTCCTAATGGTGAGCTGTAGCTGCTGTGTGCCATCTAGTTGCATTTGATTGTGAGGTGACTCCAATAGGGTTTTTAAACTATGTGAGCTATTTAAGCAATTGTTTTATGAGTGCAAATCGCCCACCCCAACTGAGTCTCTATGGTCAGGTGGGAATCTGAATCCACGTCTCCTGAGTCTTATTCCATCACTCTATCCAGTAGAGTAGTGGTGGGCTACCCATAACATGTAGATTGACCCTAAGACTTTGAGTCCACAGAAGAAACTGGGAGCTATCCATGGTCCTGTTTTATTCTGCCTTGACATTGCTTCTCATGTCTTGATCTGCACACTTTTCAGCTTAATGTGACCTTTCCTGCTGAGACCTGATTGTGATAGTTGGGCAGGATTTTGTGTGTCTTGACCTGGATTCTTTTTTGCTGCTCAAGCATGGAAAAAGAAGTTTACAAAAAATTAAAGCTATGAATATGCAGGCATCACATCTACATGGACATGAATATTTATAATTAAGATGCAAGTAATCTACCCATAATTGCAGATCAGTGACTATGGGGGCATCAGGAGATGAAGTGTACATTTAATCTTTTTGTCTCTTGATATTCCTTCCTCCAGAAATCTCAGTCACAGTAGAACGTGATTTTATAGAAGGTGACACACCCAGAGTTGCTAATCCCCAGAGACAGCACAGAGGAAGGATTATGTCCCCCTGTGGCCACTTCTCCATTCCTCATTGTGGTTGCAGTTTGCCCTTCTTTGAAGTAGGCTCATTGTGCTGTAATTATACATTTTGTGTGCAGCATGCTGTGGACCTAAGTGGCAGATCTGCCCTTAAAATCTGTGAAGGCGAAACAGCAACTTGAACATGAGTGCACCATTTCCCCCCCTGTGTGAGAGATTTAAGGAGTGACTTTACCAAAATCACCCTCCATCCCCACTCCATGGCTGAGTGGAAATTTGAACCTCCCTTCAGTCCCAGTCCATCACTCTATCCAGAACTCCACAGTAGACACAGGATTTTACCATGGGAAGTATTGCTGAAAATATGGAAGGATGGAAATGGGAGATGATGTCATTTCAGTTCTTTTTTTGGAGCGTTTATCACATATGTTGAAAATCCTATAAGGGCTGCTATAAGTTGGACGTGACTTGATGTCGCATACCACACACATTTCTTCAGACCTGTTATGGAAAGAACTGGATGTCTAAAAAACCAGAATATTGGGGGGGGGGGGAAAGCATTGTCACATGTCACCAATGCTAACTTGCAATTATTTGCTAATTCTTACATTGGGGGATGTCTCTAAATACTAGTCCCCCTTTATTTGGAACTGCTTGGGTCTCATCAAGAGTTCTGTGTCCAGTTCTGGATGCCACACTTTAAGAAGGATGCCAACATGTTCAGAAGAGGGCAACAAGGATGGTCGGCGGACTGGAAACTAAGTCATAAGAGCAAAGACTGATAGAACTGGGCATGTTTAGCCTAGAGAAAAGAAGGGAGATAGGATAGCAGTTTTCCAATACTTGGGAGGCAGTCCTTCAGAGGAGGGGCAGGATCTGTTCTTGATCATCCCAGAGGGCAAGACACACAACAATGGGCTCAAGTTACAAGAAGCCAGATTTTGGTTGAATAGGAGGAAAAACTTCCTAAGTTTTTGAGCAGTACAGTGATGGAACAATTTACCTTGAGAGATCATAAAGCCTTTGAGAGAAAATTGGACAATTATTGGTCAGGTCTGCGTTAATTTGGATTCCAGCATTGAACATTGTTGGGCTCAATGGCCTTATGGGCCTCTTCCAACTCCATTATTTTATAATTTTGTTTGTTTCAGGAGTCAGTGGTAGGCGTAGGAGGCTGAAATTTACAGTGCTTTCCTTCCTTTGGAACAGATGGGTTTCAGAGAAGCCATACTTGGAACTGTTCTTGGGGAGAAAGAGAATTCTAAAGAAAGTTCTCCCAGAAACAAAATTCTAAGAACAGGGAAAGGTGGATGCGTGTCCACATCCACTTCGTTTCAGGCAAAACATCATTAAATTGAAAGCAGCGTTGGCATCTGAGGCGTCTTCATCAGAATTCAGATCTTCATCTCTAGATGCTTTTTTTTCTATCAGAAGTTGAATATCCACACTACAAAGTTACCGAGAGAGCTGGGAGTCATACAGCTGTTTTTCATTGCACCGATGTGAACACTGCACTGTGTTGTGGTGAGCGGAGCGTAAACTGAGCACATAAACCAGCTTGAATTCATCACAGGCTGTATCTAAAAATCTAATGTGAACAGCTGCTCTGAGCGGTAGATGCCATAAATCCTGTCATTTGCTTGCTTTTATTTCCTGCCTCTCAGTTCAGAGACAATATCTTCCATGGCTGAAGGCTCTGTGTACTTGCCCAGCCCTTAAGCACCCAGAATCGTCTCCACAGGCCCCCACAAAATTCTTCCTCACTCACAGATTTTCTGACTAAGACCATATTTTACCTGCTATTGTTCTGCACTCTCTTCCCCTTGTTAGAGCAGAACATCAACCCATGTAGCAAGCAATCTGAAACAGCAGGGGACAGGGTAGACATAGAAATTGCTTGGGTGCGGTTTTCTCCTTATATTTTGTCTATTTCCAGGCTTGGATTGCTCCTCCTTGGTTCTTTTCCTTCCTCCTTTCTCTGCAAACACTTCCAACTTCTTTTTGCTCCTCCATTTCAGTGAGAGGCAAATAAAGACTGCCCACAGTCCTGCATGCATAGAAGGTAATATCCTTCTCTGTCTAAGCTCAGATAATTATTTTCTTCCTGCTTTATCTATAAATTATTTTTTTCTAATTTTCTAATTTTTCTAACAGGAGATTTCCCCCTCTGCCTTCTCGCAGTTTCCAGAATGATTATTCCTTTTCACTAGTCACAAAGTCAGCATTAAGCTGCTGCACCTTGCATACATAAATACCACATAATCTTCACACCTCAGACACCCTCATGCTGAATACTCTTTATCGGCAGAAAGAACAATGTTATCAGGATCACCTTTGGTAGTAGAGAAAGAGTTCTCTCCATTCTTGGTGGGGAGAGAATTTAAAAAAGGATTGTCGTGTCATGTCTCTACATATGTAACCTCGCTATCCTTCATTTTTAGACTGCAACTCCTGGCTATACCCCATTAATTTTGCTGGCTAGGAGGTTGTGGGAGCTATAGCTCAGGATGGGTCGGGGTCAAGCTTATAATACCCCCGAAATGCTACCAGCAGTCTTGATCCCAGTGGTGGCTTCTGTGGCAGCCATTTTGGGATATTAAAGGCTTCCCCCCCTCATCCCAAAAGGCAGCCAGAGGCTTCTTCAGGCTGAAAGGGATCCCTAGGGAGCCTTAGAACCAGAGGAGGGAGAAAAAGGGAGTTGAAATTAAAGATTACGGTGTGAGGCTGATGTTGTCATCAGCCTCACACCGTAATCTTTAATTTCAACTCCCTTTTTCTCCCTCCTCTGGTTCTAAGGCTCCCTAGGGATCCCTTTACTCAACACATGATTGCGCAACAGGATTCCAGATAAAGTATGTTGGAATCAAAGAATGATGCAACTCTCTTTTTCATTCCTGCTTTCTTTTATCATCTCAAGTCACAGAATCCTAGAATCAGAGAACTCTCGAGCAGGAAGGAATCCCAAGGGTCATGGAGTCAAACTTCCTGCCAAAACAGGTTATCCTCAGCTACAGCAGCTCTGACAGGTGGCCATCTAACTTCTGTTTAAATGAAGGACAGCTCACCTCTCACCAAGGCAGTCCATTGCACTCTCTAACAGCTATCACTGTCTAGAATTTCTCGACAGTAGTAGTAGCAGTAGTAGTAGTAGTAGTAGTAGCAGTAGTAGTAGCAGTAGTAGTAGTAGTCGTTGTCGTCGTCGTCGTCATCTCATCATAGGCATCCTTCAGTCTCGAGAGACTATGGTAACGTGCTCTATATGGAGGACTTGGAACAGCGTCTAGTGTTTTGACACTGTGCGCGAAGCTGGAGTGTCCTCTCCAGGGCACGAAGCCTAGGTAAAACAATATGGAGGATAGGCTGTTGTCCAACCAGCAAATCCCCCCTCTCCACGTCGCTGAAATAGTCCAGTGGAAAGCCAAGAGCCCATACAACTGGTTTCAGTGACGTTGCAGGAGTTGACAGAATAACACGAACTGCCTTCGGGACTCTGGCTCCGGATTTTGCCTCGAGGTTAACTCGAGCAAAACCTCCCTTCAGGGTGCCCAATGTTGCTTAGGGGCCAGTTCTGCCCACCTGCAAAACAGCCTCACTATAGTGTCTATTCAGCCTGTATACTTGCCATTTCAAAGAGATGAGCATGTGCCTTGTCCATTTTTCTTTGAGTGATAGTAAAAGGTAAAGGTTCCCCTTGACAATTTTTGTCCAGTCGTGTCCGACTCTAGGGGGCGTCGCTCATCCCGCTCTTCAAGCCATAGAGCCAGCGTTTTGTCCGAAGACAATCTTTCCATGGTCACATGGCCAGTGTGATTTAGACACGGAACGCTGTTTACCTTCCCACCGAGGTGGTCCCTATTTATCTACTCGCATTTGCATGCTTTCGAACCGCTAGGTTGGTGAGGAGTTGGGACAAAGCGACGGGTGCTCATTCCGTTGCGTGGATTCGATCTTACGACTGCTAGATCTTCTGACCCTGCAGCACAGGCTTCTGCGGTTTAGCCCACAGCGCCACCACGTCCCTCTCTTTGAGTGATAATTAGACAATATTCACAGTAGCTCTAAGCCAACGAGATTTCCTGGATAATATATTTAAAGTAAACCATTGCACGCAAGCTGGCTTGATAGCTCTGTGGTTTAGGTACCTGGATGCAGAGCCAGAGAATCGGCGTTCAATTCCTCACTGTACTTTCTGGGAGATGAGCCAGCCTGCGTGACTTTGGGCAAGCTGCACAGTCCCAGAGCGACACCAGAAGAAGGCAATGGTAAACCACGCTTGTGTACTATCTATCTCGAAAACTCTGGAAAAGGTCGCCATTGGTCAGAATTGACTTGAAAGCATGCAATTATTGTTACATCCCACACAGCATACAAGTACCAGACAATTCAGGTGAATAACTCTGATGAATATACTAAAAGCAGACAATACATAAGCTGCCAATGTGGATGCGTTACTTTAACAAAATAAAATATCTATTTTCCATTTTTCCATGTTTCACTGGGCCCATTTCTAATTATAGTCAAATGAGGAGACAAGGCTATTAGAAACATTAGAAATATATTCGGAGATGGTGGAACCAGTATAAGTGACAAAAGCATGTGTTTCTTAATAATGAATTAACAGCACTTAAGCAGCTGAATTTCCTACAGTTAAGAAAACACAGCCACTTCCCCAGACATGACTTTTGACAGCTTAGTTATAGGTATAAGAGAAGGCATTGAAGTTAATGGCATTCCCTTCACCAGACTGAGTTGGTTGGGTTCTAACATAAGGCTAATTTCTCTCCATGTTATTGAAGTGGAGGAAAATAAATAAATTGATGCTTTTTTTAAAAAACTGTCTACAAATTCATCTCAATAAGGAAACATGCTTGTCCTAAGCTGTAAAAATAGCTGTTTTTGGTCTGACAGGTTGAAGTGTGAATCATCAAATGCAAATTTTAAAAAATGATGTGTTTTTCAAGACAGCAAAAATCTTGTTAAGCTCATCCATCTAGTAATAATCTCTAGAGGTTTCAATTTTTTCTGCTAACAACCCTTTTCATTCTCATCTATCTGTTTCGGAGCTAATGGGGTAACTTTCCCAACAGAACTCTGCAGAAATGTGCCAGAATGCCAACTAGATTCCAAACGAAGTAGCTAGCTTGGTTTTCCTAAGACTGCAGTAAAGTGTACTTTGGTGCAAAATGTAAACATTTCCTTCAGAAATTAAACTTTATCACATTCTCTTCAACACTATTACAACAACAAACTTATATTTTACGCAGAAAATTAAGGTCTTTGTGTGACAAAACTTTTTCATGTTCTTTACAGGGGAACTTTGAAATGGTAAAAATGCACAAAACATGCATAAAATAATCATTTTTGGAGAAAAATGCTTGAAATCCTTCACTCTCACCTGCAAGAGAGAAATAAGCAAAGATTTATATTTTGACTCAACCAGAGAAAATGGTTTCAGATTAGCATATGTCACTGAAACTTGACCTCCATACATTTCAGCTATATGCATATTCGGCACGTCAAACAACCTCTGGTTTATGAATGCGAGTCGTTGTTTTTCTGTACCGCAATTCAAAAAGCCAGGAAATGGCCCAAGATTGCTGCACAATGTGATGTCCATGCTGCTGGCAGGAAAAAGGAGGCCAAGGTTTACCTAGCACAGGGCATCCTGAATGTTGACAGCACCCATGTCAGCAGTCCAGATGGTCTACAGGATCCCCTCTTCTGTTCACTACCATTCACAAAGTGACACCACAGAAGAGAAAATCCCAGAAGCTAACTCCCTTTTCTTTCTTCCTCATCAGGGTATCCCACCCAAACACAAAGCAATTGTCAGAGCTATTTTTCATCAAGTGTGAAAGGCAGTGAGCTGCAGGTGGAGGCAAGGCTATTGCCCGATGCAAGGCAGCTGGAGGAAAGCACAACAGCTGGAATAAGAGAGCAGGAGTTGCCAGGCTTAGGGTTGTCCTCAGCGAACACGTCAGCCAAAGGGGAGACATCGAAGAATCATTCAAGCCCTACTATCCCATTTTATGCAACTCCACAGAGGTGCAAACAGGGAGAGAGGAGAAGGGGAACCACCTGCTTCTGCCCAACCCTCTGACCATGGAGGCAGTCAGTGATCTGAAGCTCTGGCAACCTAGCCCCCAGCTAACCAAGGGTCAACCCAGCCTTGGCAACCGCACCAGTCCATGGGTAGCCAGAGAGCCTACTCCAACCCAGCTTTAGTGCTGGAGATACAAGGGGTAACAGGTATCTTGAAGGAGATTCCCAGAAGAGCAGTGATACAGAGCCCAGCCACCAGTTGTTGTTCAGTCGTTTAGTCGTGTCCGACTCTTTGTGACCCCATGGACCAGAGCACACCAGGCCCCTCCTGTCTTCCACAGCCTCCCCGGAATTGGGTCAAATTCATGTTGGTCGCTTGGGTGACACTGTCTAACCATCTCGTCCTCTGTCGTCCCCTTCTCCTCGTGCCTTCACACTTTCCCAACATCAGGGTCTTTTCCAGGGAGTCTTCTCTTCTCATGAGATGGCCAAAGTATTAGAGCCTTAGCTTCAGGATCTGTCCTTCCAGTGAGCACTCAGGGTTGATTTCCTTCAGAATGGAGAGGTTTGTTCTCCTTGCAGTCCAGGGGACTCTCGAGAGCCTCCTCCAACACCACAATTCAAAAGCATCCATTCTTCGGCGGTTAACCTTCCTTATGTTCCAGCTCTCACTTCCATACATGACTACTGGAAAAACCATAGCTTTGACTATGTGAACTTTTGTTGGCAAGGTGATGTCTTTGCTTTTTAAGGTTTCTAGGTTTTTCATCACTTTCCTCCTAAGAAGCAGGTGTCTTTTAATTTCATGGTTGCTGTCACCATCTGCAGTGATCATGGAGCCCAAGAAAGAAAAATCTGTCAGCCACCAGAGCCCTCCCTAAAAGGATCAAGACTCATATTTCCCATTTGCTTCTCCAGACCTGCAGTTTCAGCAGCCCCAGTAAAATCAACTGGGGCACCAGCTGCACTGACTGTGTCTTTAATAAAAGCTGCTGCGAGTGACCCCCCACCAGGCTGGACCCCTTGGGATTTTTGCCAGGGGAATGCCTCAGCCACTGATTGCTGGGGGGGGGGCCTCACACCCTCACATAACAATAAACCTTGGATTTTGAGGAAGGTGCGAGTGCATGAAAGAGAAGACATTCTTGCTCCCCCTTGGCAATCTCTCCTTGAGCTATCTGCTCCTTTCTGGATGAATGCACATCTTTTTAATATAATAGCCTGAGTTATCTTTGCCACTCCCCGGCAATGAAATGTTTTCCTTGAGGCTTTCAGCTTGCAAAGAGGAATGGAAAAGTTACAAAGAAAACACTGGAAATCTCAGTCCTTGTCTTTATTTGCTCATTCTCCAGCTACACTCCACTGATCCACTCTTAGCTGGAGAAAGAACTATCATTCCCCCCCCCCCCCCCCGCGCAAGCCAGCTGGTCTGTGTGTTTGTGTTCTGTGCTAAACTTCAATAGATTATCGGTTGTCTCTCTCTGGGCTAACTTAGAACAGTCAAACAGCAGCCTTGCAATGTTTGGTAAAGTGTTGTCTGTTGCAAACCCTGAGCATTGTATCGAAGTGTTAGTGATGCAATTGTTTTATTTACAAGCTTATGTCCAGCTCTCTCCTAGGCAGAAAAAATGAACTGCACAGTTATGGGATGGAAGACACCTGGCTAGACAACAGTGCCTATGAAAGGGACCTAGGAGTCTTGGTAGACCACAAGCTGAACATGAGTCAGCAGTGCGATGCGGCTGCCAAGAAAGCCAATGCAATTCTTGGTTGCATCAATAGGAGTATAGTGTCCAGATCAAGGGAAGTGATAGTTCCACTCTATTCTGCTTTGGTCAGACCTCGCCTGGAGTATTGTGTCCAATTCTGGGCACCTCAATTCAAGAAGGATGTTGACAACTTGGAATGTGTCCAGAGGAGGGAGACCAAAATGGTTGAACGTCTGAAAGCCATGTCCTATGAGGAGCGGATTAAGGAGTTGGGAATGTTTAGCCTTACAAAAAGAAGGTTGAGAGGGGACATCACAGCCATGTTTAAATATTTGAAGGGATGTCATGTCGAGGAATGGACAGGTTTGTTTTCCACTGCTCCAGACAGTAGGACACGGAGCAGCGGTTTGAAACGACAGGAAAAGAGATTCCATCTGAACATGAGGAAGGACTTCCCGATGGTCAGAGCTGTCTGGCAGTGGAAGAGGCTGCCTCGAAGGGTGGTGGAGTCTCCTTCTTTGGAGATTTTTCAGCAGAGGCTGGATGGCTATCAGTCGGGAGTGCTTTGATGGATGTTCCTGCATGGCATGGTGATGATGGTCGACTCGATGGCCCCTGTGGTCTCCTCCAACTCTGTGATTCTATGATTCCTAACACAAGTCTGCAGCAGGATCTCTCCCAGTCAGAAGGAAAAGAAGAAAATGAGGATGCTGGAGCCTGATTTGCTCTTTGAGGAAGGGTGCAGAGTTAGCAGCCTGTTAATTATGGAATGTGAAGGATACTAGCAAAGGGTGGAGTCAGACAGTGAGAAAGTTTTGGGAAGGGTTGCTTCGTTAGGGATGATCGCCCTCAAAGTGACCTCCTGCCTGTTTAGGAATTGCACCAGCCTGCCCCACGAGAAAACAGGAGCCCTGCCTCTGGACCCAAAAAATCCAGTTGGGGCATGGATCAGGGTCAAACTGATTTTTTTTGTCAAGGTGTCTAAAACGTCAGCAGAACATCTTTACCTGATACAAGAGTCTTGCCAGAAATGACCAGTGAAGGAGCTTTGTAGAGCAGTGGCTGAAATTTTCCGTATACTGTAGTTTGCAACCTATCTGGAACTGGTCAGGGTGAAGGGCCTCCTTCTAGTATCCCCCCTGACCAATTTGCAGCATTTTTTAAAATCTAAAGTGGAGGCCATCCACCGGGAACTTTTCTCCTTTTTTGGTGACAGTGGATCGAGCAGAGATGTCCAGCGCTCCGCCTTGCCCGGTGAGTTTGGATCATTTTCCGCCTGTGATGCCTGATTCTGTGGACAAGGCGCTTGATCGCTGTCGGGCCACCACCTCTTCTCTTGACCCTTGCCCGGCCTGGCTAATCAAAGCAGCCAGGCCCACAACAACTGAATGGGCCACAATGATAATTAATGGGTCTTTCCTAAAGGAGACGTTCATTAGGCCCATTAGAAAGAAACTCAATCTGGTGGCAGACGATCTTGCCAATTATAGGCCCGTCGCCAATGTTTCTTTCATTAGCAAAGTGGCCGAGAGGGTAGTGGCCGATCAGCTTCATGGCGGGGGGGGGGGGGTTGGACTCAGGCGCACTTAGAGGAAACAAATGCCCTGGATCCATTCCAGTTGGGCTTCAGGCCATGCCATGGTACAGAAACGGCATTAGTCGCCCTGTTAGATGACCTATTGAGGGAGGCCGACAGGGGGAAAACGTCCCTGTTGGTCCTCCTCGATATCTCAGCCACCTTTGATACCGTCAACCATGGTATCCTCATGAGGAGGATCGCCGAGTTGGGAATTGGTGGCCTGGCATTGGCCTGGCTCCAGTCCTTCCTGGGGGATCGTCCTCAGAGAGTTCAGCTTGAGGAAAGTGAGTCAGCCCCATAGAACCTCAATTGTGGAGTTCCACAGGGTTCGACTGTCTCCCCAATGATCTTTAACATCTATATGAGGCCACTGGGCGAGGTCATCAGGGGGTGTGGAGCGGTGTGCCATCAATATGCTCATGACACAGAGTTCTAGATCTCCTTTTTACCAACTACAGTGGATGCTGTTCTGTCCCTGCAGCGCTTTTTGGGGTCTGTACTGCAATGGATGCAGGAAAATGGGCTGAGGCTGAACCTGGACAAGACGGGGGTCCTGAGGGTGGATGGCCCTACCATCAGCGGTTTGGGAGACTCCCTCTCTTTTTTGGGGGGTGACTCTCACTGCGAAGAGTGAGGTGGGCAGCCTGGGGGTCTATCTGGACCAGGCGCTTGCCATGGAATTCCAGGTAGCGTCTGTGGTCCGCACTGCCTATTTCCACCTTTGGTGGATTGCCCAGCTGCGTCCCTACCTAGATGTTGGGTCTCTCACCACTCTGGTCCATGCGCTCGTAATCTTGAGATTAGACCACTGTAATGCGCTCTACGTGGGGCTGCCTTTGAGATTGATGCAGAAGCTTCAAATGGTGCAGAATGCGGCAACCAGGCTTCTTAGTGGGGTGAGGAAACGTAATCATATCTCCCCCACTCTGGCTGCCTTACATTGGCTGCCTGTTCAGTTCCACATTGATTTCAAAGTCCTAATGCTTACGTATAAAGCCTTAAATGGTTTAGGGCCCCGATATCCGGCAGAACGCCTTCCCCCACCTAAATCTTTGAACATGCCCTGATTGTCCGCTGGAACTGAAGTGCAGAAACTGCTTCAGATGATTGGATCATATTAGGATTCATGGTGTGAAGGAGTCTCCCCATGGCCCACTTCTACTGCTGGAAGGACCTGCTAATTGGATTACAGGGAGAATGTTTTTCATAGCGCTTCAGTCAATCCAGGTCCCAACGTGATTATATCAACCCCCGTGTTTTACAGATGGGAGACCGCTTAATCATATTCCCCTTGCATTCTGTGGCAACTGTTGGAATTTCCTCTCCTTCATTGTTCGATGCACAGCATGAAGAACGACTGGAGGTTACTACAAATGAAGATTTTAATGACCGAGCTGTATAGAGAAGGGAACAGAAGACTGAATGCTCTACTTGCAGAGCCATTCCCTATCCTGGATAGGGTTCCTGTGCTTTCAAAGCTGCTCTGAAAGGCAACCTACCAACAGAGAATGGCTCTCTGTAGACTATTGCAATTTTAGCTCAGTAATGGACTGGCTGTGGTGGACTTGGAATAGACAAAAATTTCTTGTGTTGGTACAATTGACATCAGGTGGCCTAAAGGTGGGGAAGGAGATATGACAAATCTCCAGTGGAGGAAAAAAAACATGATCAACCAAAAAACTGGACCAAAGTGAGGACTGTTTGTGTTAGGTAAAGGTAAAGGTTCCCCTTGACATTTTTTAGTCCAGTCGTGTCCAACTCTAGGGGGCGGTGCTCATCCCGTTTTTCAAGCCGTAGAGCCAGTGCTTGTAGGAAGACGGTTTCCATTGTCACGTGGCCAGCATGACTAGGGAGCGCCGTTTTACCTTCCCACCGAGGCGGTACCTATTTATCTACTCACATTTACATGCTTTCGAACTGCTAGGTTGGCGAGGAGTTGGGACAAAGAGATGGGAGCTCACTCCGTTGGGTGGATTCGCTCTTACGACTGCTGGTCTTCTGACCCTGCAAGCACAGAGGCTTCTGAGGTTTAGCCCACAGCGCCACCACGTCCCTGTTTGTGTTATGTGCTGTCAAATTGATTCCAGCCTATGGTGACCCTAGTAGAGCGCTCAAGATATATGAGGATGTTCAAGGAGTGAGGTTTTTTTAAAATACATATATTTATTTAAAATATTTTTACCCTGCCTTTCTCCTTAAAAGGACCCAAGGTGGCTTACATCACTAAAAGGACAGCAGTTAAAAGCTGAAAAAAATAAGCATAGAAATATAAAATAAGAATGAAAGAAGCATTGCATTCAAAAATGGTAAAAAAATAATAATACTAAGAACATGTTTAAAAGCAACAGAGCACAACAATCCAGTTTGGAAATCCCACTCAGGAAGCCAGTCACTGAGGGAAAGCCTGCCTGAAGAGGAAGATCTTTGCCTGCTTGGGGAAGGACAGGAAAGACGGGGTCAGCCTGGCCTCCATTGGCAGGGAGTTCCAGAGTCTAAAGGAGAAGCCGCCGAGAAGGCCCTTCCTCATGTCCCAACTGGGTGCACCTGTGAAGGTGGCGGGACCGAGAGAAAGGCCTCCCCTGATGATCTTAAATGCCCCATAGAGGGAGAAATGGCCTTTTTAAAATCCTTGCCACCCACAGTGAATTTCTGTGGCTGAGCGAAGATTTGCACCCCGATTTCTTGAGTCCTTGTCAGACACTTTAACCGTAGCACCACGCTATCTCTCAAGGGTAGAGCTCAATGATTTCGACAAACTGCCCGAAAGTGCTGGTTCTTTGGCGTCCATTTTAAGCTTTCCCTTCCATTTGCTACAGGATGTCGGCCAATCAAAGAGCAGACGGTGACTGTTTGGGTGTCATGGCACCGCATAGAATGAGACTGGACCGTGAGCTGACATCATTAGAGGGATGTCTATCATTTGCCCTCAGTCCTAATGGAGGTTGGCAGGGTCGAGAAAGACGACACTCTGCTGAAAATAGCTGGACCAGCACTCTCCGATGCTCCACGCCAAGGTCCTCTTATGGCTAAAACATCGCCCAGCAAATGGAATATCAACTGGACGGCTTCGTCAACAGCAGCAAATCCTTCTTGGAAAAGGACAGAAAAGGGAGGTGTTGGGTTTATTTTTGCTTGCATTTGCAGCTTGCGAAGATGGCATCACTGGCTGGATGGCTTTGTGGTTTGGGTACCTGGCTGTGGAGCCAGAGGTTGGGAGTTCGATTCCCCCCACTGGGCCTCCCGGGAAAAGAGCCAGCTTGTGTGGCCTTGGGCAAGCTGCACAGTCCAACAGCGCCCTTAGTGGAAGGGAAGAATAAATCACTTCAGAGTATTGTCTAGAAAACGCTGAAAAAATGTTCACCTTGAGTCAGAATTGACTTGAAGGAACATAAAAAAATGGCATCAGAAACCTTATTTCCTGTGTCTCAGTACTTCACACACAATAGTCTGCATTTGTTGAAGCTCAGTACTGTTATGTCTCCATGCATTCCACCTAACTTCCTCTGGGTCACATACTTGGATTTTACCCCGCTTTATTGGATCCCCTGTCTACGTACTGGTGTCATGAAGGGCTGCTTAGGTTGATTGCCTGTTCAAGTTCGGCCTGTTTTCTTCCACCTCAATACAATCGCTAAGACTGGAAGGGATCAAAATTATTTCTGAGTGAGCCCCGAAGAAATCCGGCTAAGAGCAGTGACATTTACCAGGATAACGTTCCGCAAACAGTAGGATTCCGATGTAACATTTACTGCTGTTCTTACAGCTCCGAGATGCTAGAAGTTGAGATTTAAAGCCATCGTTTTGTAATAAAGTTAGGGCAGCTAGATTGGAGAGAGAGAGAAAAAAAAAATCCAATTCTGGTAGATTTCCTTTGTTGCATAACAAGGAAAACATTCAAATGATGGAGCTTAGATGGGTCAGAGGACTGCTACCTTTCTTGTATCATACTGTGTATGCTGTCACCCATCACCGAGGGTGGCAGCAGCAGAGAGTCCCTTGTCAGATACGGTCTTCAAAAACTTCAAACTCTCTGAGTTACACTTGATTTTATTAAAGGAGGTGAATGGGGTGCAAGAACAGAAAGAGCATCCCTTGCACCCGGCACCATATCTCCCCCCAATTCTGAGTTTCCATCACTGAGGTCAGGCTGCTCATAGTCTGTTGGTAGGGTTGGACCTTCAACACAGCTCAGACCCATCCCATATCTCGAGTGAGGGTTTGCAGTGCCAGCTGCTCACCCTTGATAAATGGTCTCTGTAGTCCCCTCCTCTTGTTGTCTCAGGTGCTTGCACCTCCACTGCTAAGTCTGGATGGGGTCCCAGTGCCTCGCCAGACCCCAGGGTCTCCACAAAGTTGGGGTTGAGGCTGGGCGATGATGCTGGCAAGCCAAAGATGGGGCAAGCAAGAAGATAAACTGAATGTCCTCACGCGAAGTGTTCCGGCCAACCGACAATCCCCTTTCGTCAGGACGCTCCATTGCACTTCTCCAAGCTGCCACCCCAAACAGGCGCTCAAAGTTCTGTGGTTGCCTAGCATGCACATTCCTAACTGGGTTGTTTCAGGTTGCAGGGAAGGGGAAGACTTAGGTGGGAGAATCCCTGCTGTGATCTATAATTTCTGCTCAGAGATCATCATGAAGAGGTTCTCCAGCTCTACCTTCTTCACAGCAAAGAAATGCATGGGGCGGTCCTGCACCGGGCGCTTCCTGTGTCTCATTGCATGATGATACCATGGAGGGAGGCCATGTACATGGTTCCAAAGGTGTGATCGTGTGACAAGGTGGCCCACTGAACACTAGATATCAAGGCCATGTGGTCCTTCACCCAGAGAAGGTTTCCTAGCTCTGGTGTACATCACGAATGTGATACAAAAGTGTTCTTTCAAAAGAACACTAGATATTATTGGGGAAACAGGTGAAAATAAGAACAAGACTGTGCCATGAAGAATAACTAAATAGGACTGAGTGGGACTACAATCCTTCAGGGATGTATTTTGCAGTTAAATAATGTGTGGTGCTCATGATCTCAGCGGGCTGTTCTAAATCAATGAACTGAAAGCCTTGTGATGTTCCTGTCAACACTTCCAATAAGAACGAAGTAAATATTTCTTAGTTATCTTCCGTTAAGCATGAAAGAGGAGAGTCCTTCGGGTGATAAGGCCTTACAGAAAAGAACTAAAGCTGCACTAAATGTTTTCTCCTTTTGATTTGAAAGTGCACCGTAGAGGTGAGGGCAGGACAACAACTGTGCGTCGTTCATCTGTTTTTGAGAATGGGCTTTTATCTGATGAATGTTATCACTTCTGCTTTTCTTATCAGTGGCTGCACCATTTCTTTCCATATCAAGGAGCCCTCCCCACATCCTGGCTTCCTAATAATACTCACACAGTAGGCCTAAACAATCAGTGATCCTATAACGATTATGGTGATGTGACGTCAGGTAGCCAATCAGATCTGGCAACGTGTTGCTTTTTTGTCATCCCTATTCTGAGAACTTTTTAAAGAAATGGATTCTTGTGCTCTCTTGACTTTAAATGTGTTTTTAGTACTTATTTTGTTGACCATTTAAAATATAATACTTATTTCATTATTTTTAAAATATTTCTATACTCACTGGTTTGTTTGGGTTTTTTTTGCTTTTAAATATTGCCTTTTAATTGTCTTCAGCCGCCTTGGGTCCTTTTAAGGAGAAAGGTGAGGTAAAAATATTTTAAATAAATAAATTCTGGCATCCTTTTTGCCTTGAATGCTCCACACAGAAGGTCAGAACCAAGAGCATACCCCTCATTCTTCACTGTTCACATCACGCTTATCATCAATAAACCTGGTTCTGTTTAAAAGTTCAGTGCTGAATGGACCTCAGTCTTTCATAGGAAATATCGGTTGATAAAGAGATCAACGGGTGGCAGCGTGTTAAAGGGCGTGTTGGGATACTTAGGTGGTGAAACAAACGGGCCAGAATCAATTAGGAATAGATAACATAGACAAAGATCATGGACACTGGTCCCATCACGTCCTGGCAAATAGAAGGGGAAGATATGGAGGCAGTGACAGATTTTACTTTCTTGGGCTCCATGATCACTGCAGATGGGGACTGCAGCCACGAAATTAAAAGATGCCTGCTTCTTGGGAGGAAAGCAATGACAAACCTTGACAGCATCTTAAAAAGCAGAGACATCACCTTGCCGACAAAAGTCCACATAGTCAAAGCTATGGTTTTTCCTGTAGTGATGTACGGAAGTGAGAGCTGGACCATAAAGAAGGCCGACCGCCGAAGAATAGATGCTTTTGAATTGTGGTGCTGGAGGAGACTCTTGAGAGTCCCCCGGACTGCAAGGAGAACAAACCTATCCATTTTGAAGGAAATCAACCGTGAGTGCTCACTGGAAGGACAGATCCTGAAGCTGAGGCTCCAGTACTTTGGCTATCTCATGAGAAGAGAAGACTCCCTGGAAAAGACCCTGATGTTGGGAAAGTGTGAAGGCAGGAGGAGAAGGGGACGACAGAGGATGAGATGGTTGGACAGGGTCATCGAAGCGATCAAGAGGAATTTGACCCAACTCCGGGAGGCAGTGGAAGACAGGAGGGCCTGGCGTGCTTGGTCCATGGGGTCACAAATAATAATAATAATAATGATAATGGTTGTTGTAGGTTTTTCAGGCTGTTTGGCCGTGTTCTGGAGGTTTTTCTTCCTAATGATTTGCCAGCCTCTGTGGCTGGCAAAACATTAGGAAGAAAGACCTCAAGAACACGGCCAAACAGCCCGAAAAACCTACAACCACCATCAGATCCTGGCTGTGAAAGCCTTTGAGAATACAGTAATCATAATGTTCTGTCAAGTCATTTCTGACATGGTGACCCTTTCAAGGGTCTTCAAGGTAGAGAATACTTAGAAGTAGTTTATCTTTCCCTTCTTCTTGGGGGCAACCTGAGACTCTTCAGCTTGCTCAAGGCCACACAGGCTGGCTCTACTCACAGGAAGCACAATGGGAAATCAAACTCCTAACCGCTGGCTCGCCAGTCAGAGACCGAAAGCACTCAGCTATATGGAGTAGTAGGGGACATGGGGGCGCTGCGGGTTAAACCGCAGAAGCCTCTGTGCTGCAAGGTCAGAAGACCAGTCATCGTAAGATCGAATCCACGTGACAGAGTGAGCTCCCATCACTTGTCCCAGCTCCTGCCAACCTAGCCGTTCGAAAGCATGTAAAAATGTGAGTAGATAAATAGGGACCACCTCAGTGGGAAGGTCACGGCATTCCATGTCTAGTTGCGCTGGCCAAGCGACCATGGAAACTGTCTTTGGTCAAATGCTGGCTCTATGGGTGGGAAAAGGAGATGAGCACCACCACCTAGAATTGGACACAACTGGACAAAATTGTCAAGGGGAACCTTTACCTTTTATATAAAGTAGTATGAAACACAACTGACTTGAGCAGAAAGCCTGCTCTGATCTCTCAATTCTCCTGCTATTCTCTACCATCTCCTGTCCACTGGCTCCAGTATCCAGTGCCATTCAGCTACTCGGCCTTTGTGCAGGAGTTCCTTACAACTATTTGCGGCCACCTGCAAATCACAAGCCAGCTCTGTCCTAAGTCTGAAGCAGTGGTACAGAGAAGATCAGCCAGAAATAACATCCTCTGCGCCCACTATCTGCCGTCAGCATCTCCACTCCATTAGCAGGAAAAGGTGCAGGAGCAACCATTAAGATCAGGGGCACTATAGGCAGAGGGTAGATCAACCAGTGCTCAGTGAAACAGCAAGGGATGGGGCTTGAGCTGCAGAACACACCGGGAAGTTGGACTTAAGTTGCACCAGAGATTCAACTGAAAGTTGACTCTTTTTTAAATGACTCAGATGGTTCACAGCTCAGAATCCACCCATCCCTCCCTTTTTTTCTGGGGAGAAAACCTTGTTTTTAATAGGCCCTTGGACCGGAGGCTTGGGACTCAGGACTTGGTACCAAACCCTCAAACTCAGACCCAAAGATTCACCAGCATCCCTGAAAACAGCAGGACGGACTGCCGGATTATTGGGAAATCGCTATTATGCAGTTATGGGTACCTAATTCCTTCCAATTTTGGTTTCTGAGTCACTTGATAAAAGTTCTTTCATAACTCTTGTACGCTCTAGGCGATTGTCAAAGGAAAGAGCAAAAATATTCCTCTCATGAACGTATGTATTATTTGAGTCTCACATTATAAGGCTGTCTCTCCAATTACTCCATTTCCTCATAATTGACTTCGGTAAGTACAGGGAGTTAAAGGGGAACTAACTTTGCGCAGGCCCTCGAGTGATATTAAAGCATCTTGTTTCCTGCATATTTAATGCATGCAAGCTCCCTAGCAAAACAAGTTAAGAAGCTAATGTCAAGGCAATTCACTTCCCTCAAGGACATTGTAGACAGGTTTTCTGATGGAGGTGTGCGTGAAACGTTTTGTGTTCAGAATAAGCAGTGGTATGCTGTATGCTCTGCTGAAAAAAATCAATGCATGTTTAATATATTGCCTCATTAAATTCTCAAGGCTTCATTGAGGGCTGCCACCTGCTCTGTACAAAACGTCCAGCATGGGGCCTGAGCAAGCCTCGGAGGATCAAGGTAGATGCCCAGGTGAACGTATATTCCCTACAATGAGCCCGGTTCTCCCTCTGCAATGGAATTTTCTCCAGAGAGACCCACCAGAGCCATTCAACCTGCAAATTAAGCCGATGCTTCAGTTCCCATAGGAAATCACAAAACATAGCATGCTAAATGCAAGATACAGAGGTGAGGAAGAACCACATGCCATGACAAAAATAGATATTTTTTATTACTTGAGGGAGCACCTTTACAAAAACAATAACCACACTAAACATATCATCTTGTTATAGCATGGGCAATGGTGGCCTTTTAGGAGATTAGGTAAAGGTAAAAGTTTCCCTTGACATTTAGTCCAGTCGTGTCCGACTCTAGGTGGCGGTACTTATCTCCTGTTCCAAGCCGTAGAGCTAGTGTTTGTCTGAAGACAATCTTCGTGGTCACGTAGCCAGCGCGACTAGACACAGAATGCCGTGACCTTCCCACCGTGGTGGTACTATTTATCTACTTGCATTTTTACATGCTTTCGAACTGCAAGGTTGGCAGGAGCTGGGACAAGCGACAGGAGCTCATTCCGTTGTGTGGATTTGATCTTAGGATGGCTGGTCTTCCAACCTTGCAGCACAGAGGCTTCTGAGGTTTAACCCGCAGCGCCACCACGTCTCCATGCCATAATCCTGCACCAAAGTCTATGCTAACTAGTTTTAATGGGAGTTGTAGGCCAAAAATATCTGGATGGCTATAGTTGTCCATTCTGGCCACATTTGAGGAAGAGGCTGCACGGGTGGGGAGTGAGAAGAGTTTTGACTCAAAACTCTTCAGCCTGGGCCGGTCATCAGAAAATGCCCTGTCAAACGCCTTGCCTCTATGAGAAGGAGAGAGAAGTAGGGATAGCTCTCTCTTTCAAACAAGCATAAATTAACATCTTTTTTTTAAAAAAAAAAACACTCTTCAGTTTATGAATGTGGGGTCCTATGCTTCTGTACTCATGATTTAAAACTCCAGGAAATGGCCCAATATTGCTGCTCAGTTGTATGCCTGCACTGAGAGCAGAAAAAAGGAGGGCAAGCATTACAACGCAAAGGGAAGTCTGAATGTTGACAATACCAAAGGCAGCAGTCCAGATGGTCTACAGAATATCTTCTTGTGCACACTACCAATCACACTTGTTGAAAAAACAGCCTTGACAATTGCTTTGTGTTTGTGTGAGAAGTGGTTAACTGGTGGGAATCAGCTTCTTGGATTTTCCCTTGCATGGTATGAGTTTGTGAATGGTATCCTAGCTGCCTATTAGGAGTCAGGAGTAGATGGGCACCCAGGCCCTAAAAGCTGCTACATCTCATAAAATAAAATGCCCTTCTTCTATAGCACCACCAGAGCTTGGAAGTAACTAGTTATAAGTAACATCCCTATCAATAGTTCTTACAAAGCTACCTTTAAGTTTCACAGGTAACAACTTAATTATTTAAGCGTGATGGGTAACACCTAATTTCAAAAGTTCTGTATGCCATTCTGCTAACAGTGGAAGAGGCTTTGCTTTTGTCTTTAAAACAAAGAAAATAAAACCAAAGTGCAGTATCAGAATCGGCCATTAGGGGGAAATCAGAAAGTATCTCCTTGCATTGTTCTGGCCCATTGATAGGGTCAACACATGCCTTATGCGCACACCACACAATGAATTACTTGCACATGTGGAGCAGTGCTAATGATAACAACCACTTGCTTGCCAAAAAAAAGTAATGAGTAACTCAAAAAGTTCCTTTTAAAATATAATGAGCTCAAGACCATTACCCAGAGAGATCTGAGACGGCAAAGGAATTACTGAGACGTCAGCTGGCAGACTAAGAACTAGCAACCCTAGCTATTGCTGTGTCTGAATTCTCACCCAATCTTATTGTGCTAAAACACCGAGGGGGTTGTTCTCTTGTTTAGAATGCCTGCTCTGAGTTTGTATTCCCCAAGAGTCACTCTGAAGTTGTTCCTAGCTTCATAAGGCTGGGTGACTCAGTGGACACTGCAGGAGGGAAGGCTGGAACAGCATGACGTAGGAGGTGGAGGGATGTTTTTCAGTTGAACAAGAGCAAAATGTTGGTCCATTTTCTCTTACGCAGTGCATTAGAGCAACTCCCGGCTTGTTTTTCTTAATATCAGCGGCATGTAAAACGATAAAACAAGAGCAGAAGGAACAACAAATAACAGGTTTAAAACATAGATTGCCAAGAGGATGCCTTGGAAATGAACGTTTCATACTAAAGCAGACAAAAGCCAAAGAGACTGATATTTTGATTGATCTAGAAACTAAACCATGGGGGGGGGGGGGAGAGTGAGAAATGCAGCAGGAAGAACCAGATTTTCAGCCACATAACAGGACAAAATAGGAAGAAAGTATAAGGATTTCTTTCTAGGTCCAAGAAGAGCAAATAAGTGTTTTGTTTGCAACAGATACCTGCCCCGTTTCTCTAGGTTTGTCAAGCTGGACCTAAAGGACAGATCCCTCCTTCCCTGTCTTCTCCCATTGACTTTGGACACATTCTTTGCTTTTTTGTTTGCTCACAAGCTTACTTATTTGCTACATTTATGTCCCTACTTTCTGTTGTAGGTTTGTGAATTTTGGTTGAGTACCTCTTCCTCTGTGGCAGAAATGCAGGGTCTCACAGAGCAGAAATAGCTGCAAATTCCCTATATTAGTCCACCCCTTTTTGCTCATCAACTGGCACTTTCAGTCTCAACAACTCACTCTGAGACATAAGTAGGAAAATAATAAAATGTTTCATTTGCTGTATTTTTTCGTGTATAAGACGCCCCCATGTATATGATGCCCCCACTTTTCTAACCCAGAATCAAGAACCCTAAGGGCCTTCAGCCCTTTGATCCCTGCTTTCTCCATTTGTGCTAAGCCCCACGGGGCTTAGCAAAAGGAGGGGAAAAGGGATCAAAGAAATCTCACAACTGCGCAATCATTTTGATCCCTTTCCCCTTTATACAACCATGGGAATGCTTTGATCCTTTCCCCCATCCTTTTGCTAAGCCCCATGGGACTTAGCAAGAAGAGGGGAAAGCAGGGATCAAAGCGATCCTGCAGCCCTTTGATCCCTGCTTTCCTTTTGCTAAGGTTTAGCAAGTAGAGGGGAAAGCAGGGATCAAAGCCCTGCAGGATAACTTTGATCCCTGCTTTCCCCTCCACTTGTTTTTGTTTTCTCCTCAGCTCACTTCCATCTATAAGGTGGCACTCAATTTTTAGTCTAAAGATTTTAGACAAAAGTATAGTTTTATATAAGGAAAAATATGGTACTTCTGGTTGAACAGATCTATAGCAGGCTAAACAGAACATTACCTGCTTTGAGCCACAGTCCTCAAGAGACTCCCTGCCTTCCAACAGACTACAGTGGTGCCCCACATAGCGACGATAATCCGTGCAGCCAAAATCGTCGCTATACGGATTCGTCGCTATGCATTTAATGCTTCCCTATGGGCAAAAAAATTACCTTTATGCGAAAATCCTTCATTCAGCCGCCATTTTCGCTGCCCGGTAAGCGATGAATGGGTGTGAAAACACAGCGGGTGGCCATTTTTTTTACCCGACGGCCATTTTAGAACTGCCAATCAGCTGTTGGGAAAACATTGTTATGCGAAAAAACGGTAAGCGAAACAGCTTACCGATCATCGCAAAGCGATATTTTCCCATTAGAAACATTATTATGCGATCGCAAAAACAATCGCAATAAATCTGTTGCTATGCGGATTTGTCGTTAAACGGGGCGCCCGTTAAGCAAGGCACCACTGTATAGAGACAGAAGAAACTTATCTGCAGAGAGGCATGGGTCCCTTTGAAATTCAGAAGCAGAAAAGGAACAGTTAGCCATTGTGGGATAAACTGAGCCAGCACAGAAAGGTCTTTCCCAGCCACACCTTCTCCAGGCAGCATGTGAGGTTGCAGAAACTCCAACATTTTCCTCCATGGCTTTTCTCCTTCCTATTTGATTGACAGTGCAACCCTGTGAGATAGGTCAGGGGGTGAGAAAGTGACTGGATCAAGATTACCCAGTGAGCTCCGTGGCTCAGTGGAGCCTGCCAACTTGATCTCCCAAGTGACAACCACCGCCACCTTGGCTCCCATTGTCAGGGCAGTGTAGTTAGATCTTTTTGTCTGCCTAATAAAAAAACATGTGTTCTGCTGCTGATCTGCAGCCCCTCCATGGAGGTCCAGATGAACTAACGTGGGTAACAGACATTGATCGGACTTCTGTGTCTTTGCCAAATGGTTGCAAAAGTTCAGTCCCTTCTGAAGTTCATCATCTTTGCAATAATCTTCGCAATTGCATTTGCAATTTTTGTTGTTTAGTCGTTAAGTCATGTCCGACTCTTCATGACCCCATGGACCAGAGCACGCCAGGCCCTCCTGTCTTCCACTGCCTCCCGGAGTTGGGTCAAATTCATGCTGGAAGGTTCCCTGACACTGGCCAACCAGTGGCCATGATCTTAGTTTTTTTGATGTTGAACTTCAGACACTTTCTGAAGTTCAACATCACTCTCTCCTCTTTCACCCTCATTAAGAGGTTCTTTAATTTCTCCCCGCTTTCTGCTATCAGAGTGGTATGATCTGCATATCGGAGGTTGTTGATATTTCTTCCGGCAATCTTAATTCTGCCTTTCGCATGATGAATTCTGCATATAAGTTAAATAAGCAGGGAAACAATATACAGCATTTGCAATATTCACCTAAAAATATTGCCTTATGGAAGCAAAAAAGTGGCACAGACGTGTTGGAAAAATATTGGTTCATGCGTCTTGGCAGATTGGACCTAATAGGTCAGACCTAATCATCTCCAAGGTGCCAGAGAAAGAGAACACCAGCAACATAAAGACTTTTAATCTTTATTCTGCAGAATAAAGAAGAATGCATGGAGCTAAGGCTCAAAGGAAATTCTCTCGCCATTCATGGCTTGATACATTGATAATATACCTTTGCTGGCCTGCACAGCTGTCCTTGATTACCTATGAAAGTCCAAAGTATAAATGTTTGGAATACCGCTGGTTTTCTTCCTGATTAAACATAAAGAATAAGAACTAAGATGATGCTAGTTTCCGAATACACTGGATGCTGATAAATGCTATCTTAAGGTCAGAAATTCCTAACTTCATTTCCAGCTACTTTCTTCTAGGGCCTCCACAACATTCTTGAGGTTAATAAGCAAGCCTTATATCTTTGACCAGCCATGCACCCCACCTTTTAATAACAGGATTTTTTTTGGCCCCCAAATGACTCCATTCGCTTTTCTTTGGGGTCAGATTTGACAACGCAGGCACCGCTCCAAAAACCAGCTACAGATCTGTGTCTCAGGTTCCCATTACCCATATCCCCCATGGCCTTGTTTTGAAAAAGAGGTGGACTTATTTCCTTTTATATGTGTATTATTTTCAGACTATGGGTACCATGCTTGTCCTTCATGGTTGCATGTCCTCTTGCAAAACAGAAAACATCTCAATAGAAAGAGGTAATCATGGCTGAGGAACATTGGCCACAGGGATTAAAATGCGTGTGTCAAGAGAAGATAACATCAATGTTTGATTGCTCGGGCCTTTCGACACTTGATTTATCTCCAGCCAACCCAATTATAATATTAAAGACAGAAACTTCTCTCAAGAACTGATTTTGCCTCCTTTACGGGAGCAGCATGCTTTCTTTTGTTTATTGTAATCAAGAAAAAGCAGGGTATTTAATTAAAGAAAGATGTACAGTCCATGCACGGGGAGAGCAGAGAAGTGAGGACTGCCTTTTATGTCCAATAGTTAAGAGGGGAAAATTTAAATGAAAAAGTGAAGTATTTTTGCTACTTTTCTCATGGGGGCTGGGAGGGAATGCAACAAGTTCTCAGATGAAAGAGATGAAAGAGAAGCTGCTCAAACCCTCCCCCCTAGAAAAGACAAAGATAGAAAAACAAAATATAGAGCACTTTCGTAGAACTGCCTGTTCGCCTCCATCTTGGCCTCCCCCCTCTGTTGTCCAAAGTTATGTAAAAGAATCAGAGCCGGCCCTACCATTAGGTGGAGTCCATTGAGGGCAAGACAGTGACCCCTACTGGCGTGGAAGTAAAATGTATCCGCCAGACCAGTTGACTTCTGTCTGTGAAACTGGAGTTACATCCCCACCAAAGAAGCCTGAAGAGGACTTGAAGTCACACACATAAAAGAAACTAAAGATTTTAGAGATAAATCTAGAGCTCTTGTGACATCTACAAATTATATCTGAGAGGTGACTGCAACCCACAACGATGCATCTTGAGTAAAACTTGTGAATAGAGGTGGGGTTATTCATATTCGTATGCAAGTACGAATATCCCTACACAGGTGGAAATAATGAAGGTCTGGCCCCATGAGGTCTTTTGTGTGCAGTGATCACCGGTCAACAAACATCAGCAAAGCTTCAACAAAAAAGAAGAAAGTTTAAAACTCAACAAAGCCTGGCTCCCAGCACTGAAAAATACAGCCTGCAAAAAGGTGAATGAACTCTACCCAGTCACAAGGACTGATGATCACTGCACACAAAAGACTAGCTAACAACACCCATCAATCATAGTGACAGATCATCTCCCCCCCTTACAACAACAATACACCCATAACAAGAAACACCCTAATCACCCTAATCACCCAATCTCCTGAAAAGGACAAAAAGCTGATCCCACAGCTACAAATATTCGGCTATCCCACACATTACACCAGAACACAGACAGAATTCTAACTCCTATCCTCTGAAGATGCCGGACACAGAGACTGGTGAAACGTTAGGAAGAAAAACCCTCCAGAACATGGCCAAACCGTCTGAAAAACTTGAAATAACCATTGGATCCCGGCCGTGAAAGCCTTTGAGAATACATTACCACAAGGCCCTTTGGTGATTCATGCGCATCTCACAAAAAAAGTAACTTCAACAAGGTTTGCTTTCCAAGCTCTGCTTTCTCAACCATGCTTGAAATAATTGGTTATAATAACAGGAGGCTTTCGTGACAGTAGGCAGAGGGTCCCTTCTGTTTTACTCTTTGCAAATGGCAAATAAGTTATGCTAATCAAGGACAACTTGCCCAGGAATAAGGCGCATCCATTCCACGTAGATCTTCAAGGTGAGAGCTTAAAACGTCTTCCATAATCCTGTACCATATTATGTGAAGAACTGGGATTTCTCAATGCAGGAAGCTTGTTTTGATATCCGTGAGAGCAGCTCCTTACAACTCTCCTGTTCCGTTTGGCACTCGGAAAGCAATTAAATGCATTGTTTGCTTGCACTTGAACAAGGCAATATTTCTACTGCAGGAAGCAGAAGGCAGGGCTGTCGGAGGGGTGTTCTCTTGCCAAATGAAACTGGAAAAAAAAAGTAGAGGCTGTTTTATTATAGAAAGGTATAGTCTTAAATAATATAAATCTCCCAGGCTGGAAAGATTCATTGCTACAGGCTTGGAGGTATTTTTCTCCACCACCTCCCTCAGCTTGAAATGTTGTCATCAAGGTGGGAGAAAATGGCCAGAAAGGCGTTACTTAAGGCTCATTAGAAACCGTCAGCAGATAGATGTTTAACTGCTTTTATTTGACATTGCAAGTGGATGATTAATATTCTCTGGAGAAGAAATGCAAGCAATTGTGAAATACATGCATAAAATGGATTTATTTTATAATGATAACTTTGAGAAAGTCATTCCTCCTGCCACTTCCAACGTGATACAGATTTCTGATGCATGCATTTGTTCATTGTATTTTTGTACTTTGATTTCACCAGCGTTCACATTTTTTTTGTGCTCAGGATTCCCTTGCATATGGATTTCGGAAGTGTAAAAGTGAATTGTAAAAACTGAGAAACTAAGAACATGCCAGCCTATATCACAATGTCCCTTCAGGTTAATTGGGCTGTGTTGCAGTCCTCCACCTGAAGGTTTTCTAGGTATAAAATACTCAGAAAATTGGAATTACACAACCATTAAATAAAATCACATTCTGAATAGGCAGTGGGAAGTACATCCAAGTACCTTCCAGGAAGCACAAGCCATTCTGGAAGTATCTAGTGGTGCTACACTAAACACATCAAAACACAGGATGTACTGTAGGAATCATTCGGTTCTCCTTGAGGATTAGAGCTGACTGAGCAACATCACTCTAGATGATCACATAGCACCTCCTAAAGAAACCTTTCCTCCACCCTAAAGGCTGAATCTACTGCAGCCTCTTCTTGATCTTTTGCATTGGTGGGCAAGATGCTTTATGAACCTGTTGGCCATTCTTGATTGATACAGATTACCTTGACACATCTGAGCCTTCCAGGTTGTTCTTCAGAAATGGGAACTCAACTCAATCCTGTAGTTTCCTGCTCTAGTCTGCCAGATCGGTGGGGGCAGAGCCCTTCTATTCTATACCATAGCACATTTACAACGGAGGCCCATGGGGACTTTATTTCATTCATCATGGTCCTTAACATGTAGATCGGTGGTTTGCACTGGTTCATTTAGATCATTGGTTCACCTTCTGTGGTTCATGGACTTCTGGTAGCCCAGGAAAATACTGCATGTGGTCCACGGAACAGAGATACATCTAATTGGTCATCAAGGTAAGGAGAGTGAACCAAGTAGACCAATGACCAATCACGGGGAGTGGGAACAAAGCATCACACTAGCTCAAACCTTCATCTAGTTTCCTGTACTGTATGTGCCTAGCGTGACATGTTCACCAATATGCACAATAAATTGTTAGGAATGGCTGCATTTTAAATACTCTTTCGATAAATGTTTGACTCCTACCAGCTATAATATTTATCGAAATGTATAAACTGTTTGCTTGTGTGATAATCTGTAAAAGTTCTTGAAGGCTATATAGGGAACTGCACCAGGATCAAGACTGGGGAACCTGTGATTTACATGAAGCTACGATGGGAGATCATTCGGAGAGGTGATGTGAGCCATCATCCATGTGCTGCTGATGCTGATAACTTCCTTCTCCCTTTTCCATTTGAGTAAATTGTTATCTGCCATCAAGTCACCTCCGACTTATGGTGACCTTATTCATCTCCCAAAGATCCTGTCCTCAACAACTGTGCTCGGCTCTTGTAAACTCAAGCCTGTGACTTCTTTTTAGGAATCAATCTTCCTTGTGAGTGAAGTGATGGAGTGGACAATCTGAACATGAGCCTGAGGACTAGATGCATGACTCCTCAACGCCTCAAGGTCAGTCCAGATAAAACAGAGGCACATCTGGCAGATGATTTGTCTGATCCAGGAGCCAGAATACCAACCTCCGGGAGGGGTTAGATTTTCTTCCCACAGGACAGTTTGGAAGGAAACTTTGAAATCCAGGTCTCAGCTTAGATATCTGTAGGACATTAACTACTCAGATATTTGAAGTGGTACAACATCCCGCGACCAAACAGAATTTCGGCCTGATCCCACTGAGTTTCAATTATTAAGGACATGGAAGCATCGTTATGGAATTAATTTTTCTCCATTAAAGCAATGCTTGGCGCTCAGTGCTGGGTTGGTTAAGTAATTCATCCACTCATATATAATCAATCACTGGGTGCCACTTCAGAGAAATGGTTGTAAAGGTAGACAGTGATGCAAAACATTCTCCAGGCACTTCTAACTGTAATGGCCTTGCCCTGTTTGCATCTAAAATTAGATCCATTACTTTTTAAAATTCCTTACTTATTAACTTTCCATCTCTCCCAGCAGCATGTCAACCTCTGAATACCAGAATACACAGCTCGGACAGTTGTTTGGGGGCTTATATTTTACTCTGAAAAACAGGTACAAGAGATATGCCTGTTTTGAAATAAAGTGGATGCAAGCTGAAAAGTTTTAGAAATAAATAACAACATAGTCAAAGCTATGGCTTTTCCAGTAGTGATGTATGGAAGTGAGAGCTGAACTATAAAGAAGGCTGACTGCTGAAGAATTGATGCTTTTGAATTGTGGTGCTGGAGGAGGATTTTGAGAGTCCCCTGGACTGCATGGAGAACAAACCGATCCATTCTAAAGGAAATCGACCTTGAGTGGTCACTGGAAGGACAGATCCTGAAGCTGAAGCTCCAATACTTTGGCCACCTCATGAGAAGAGAAGAATCCCTGGAAAAGACCCTGATGTTGGGAAAGTGTGAGAGCAAGAGGAGAAGGGGACGACAGAGGACGAGATGGCTGGACAGGGTCACCGAAGCAACCAACATGAATTTGACCCAACTCCGGGAGGCAGTAGAAGATAGGAGGGCCTGACGTGCTCTGGTCCATGGCCTCACAAAGAGTTGGACACGACTAAACGGCTAAACAACAACAAGCAACTTTGGCTCCTGACAGAAAGACAGGTAAATACAGTGTCCAAGTCATCTTATGATTATACTTGATTACCGGGTGGCAGGGTATCTCCCTCACGAAAATTAATGGTGGACCTTCCCATCTGTCTTTGGGTTTCTTTTATATTATAGCCATTATCTACAGACATTGCTGTTCTAGCTCTCAGTCTTGACAGCTTTTGAAAGGTTATTCTTCTCTCTGCTCGTGCCTTTTTACCCAAAAAGGACAAGGCGCATTAGCAGATAAAGAGCAAAAAGATTAAACCATGCTCCCATTTCGAAGAGGAACAGTTTTGATGGGGAATATCTGAACCTGCCATTTGTGTTTCCCAGGGGGAAACTTTGAGCTGCAAACCACATCTGATGGGGAATGGAGTTATTAGTACAGTACACCCCGTTGTGTTCAGGACCTCGCTCTTTAAAATACAAGCTTAAAAGGCTGTCTCTTCTTTAAGAGAGTCCCCTGGACTGCAAGGTGAACAAACCTATCTGTTCTGAAGGAAATCAACCCTGAGGGCTCACTGGAAGGACAGTTCCTGAAGCTGAGGCGCCGATACTTTGGCCATCTCATAGAAAAGAAGACTCCCTGGAAAAGACCCTGATGTTGGGAAAGTGTGAAGGCAAGAGGAGAAGGGGACGACAGAGGATGAGATGGCTGGACACGGTTATCGAAGCGACCAACATGAATCTGACCCAACTCTGTGAGGCAGTGGAAGACAGGAGGACCTGATGTGCTCTGGTCCATGGGGTCACGAAGAGTCGGACATGACTTAATGACTAAACAACAACTTATTTGAGAGCAGGAATGATCTCCTAAGACAGATAGGGAGGAATTGCTTTGAAAAATTGAATGTCCTGCTTCAGGCTTTAATGTGGCTGCTGATTGCTCGGTGATTTGTACAGTGGCATCAGTCTGTTTGTATGTTTCCCCAAACCAAGAAATTTTTGTTTTTGTTTTTGTTTTTTTGGCCCCAGACAATCATTTCAGTCTTGCATTCATTATTATTATTATTATCATGAGTATAATGAATGTTGAACAAATGGTCAGCATGGATGGGCTCTCCGTATTATCTGCTCAAGGCATGCCCAACCAGATTTTGGGCATGCCTTGAGAACACTGCCTTCAAGACAGGTTGGTTACAACCAGGGAAATATTGAAACTGGACACCACAGTATGGAAGACTGTGGACTTTCTGGTTGCCAATAATAATGACATTCTTCACCACCCACACCTCAGGTTCCTGTGTTTCCTCTGAGTTCAGCCGCACTCCTTGTTGAGACTGGAAAGAAAAAGGCGAGTGTCCCCTTGTCTAAATGCAGAGCAGAAGAAAGATGGCATAAGCATTCGCTCTCTTCCAATTCCAGCAGGCTCATCATCATAGGATTCTTGTAACACTATCTGTGTGATTGATCACAGAACTAGTCACACAACAGACAGCTTACTGTATGTGAGAACATATTATTATTATTATTATTATTATTATTATTATTATTATTATTATTATTATTATTATTGTTGTTGTTGTTGTTGTTGTTGTTGTTGTTGTTGTGGTTGTGGTTGTGGTTGTGGTTGTGGTTGTGGTTGTGGTTGTGGTTGTTATAGTTATTGTAATAATAATAATAATAATAATAATAATAATAATAATAATAATAATAATAATAATAATAATAATAATAATAATAATAATAATAATAATAATAATAATAATAATAATATCCCACCCATCTAGTCATTGACTACTCTGGGTGGTTTATAACAAGTAGAATAAAACAGTTAAAATTTAACAACAATTTACAGTTATGCGAATTCCTTGCCACTCCATGTTTAGGAAACATGACACCCATCATGGATTTTTCCAGGGGCCGTGTATTGCAAGCTGTTCCTATTGTAATGCAAAGCATTTGAAGTTCTTTTGGTCTTGAATGGGCAATCAAGAGCCATTAGCCTTACAAAAGAACCGGTGCTGGTAGAATCAGCCACTGCAGGAGTTCCTTTCTTGAGATGGATCCATCCCTCTGCCTGAAATCTTGGACTCTCTTCGAGGGGCACAAGTGACCTCACTTCCAAATTTATCAACAGACCAGTGCCAACAACTCCCATCATCCACAACTAGCACAGCTTTGAAGAGGTTACATGCTTTTGTGTGTAAAGTACATGCTCAGAGATTAAGCCAAGGATGTTCTCTTTCCTTGATTTTTTTTTAAACGGAAAAAAACACTAGGATAAGTTTGAACATGTTCCTGATTTTTTTTGTTCTACTACTTAACAAAAACAAACCATCTATCAACAAAATTGTTTCTTTTCTTTCTCTATCATCAGCTCTCAAAAATTAAGTTAATGTTGTCATTAACACATTCAACCACATTCTTTCAAACCATTCCAAAACAGATTTTGCTGTAGTCAATAATTTAATCTTCTCTTGTCCGTTAATGCGAAACAGCTGTACACTCTCATACACATACCATCAACACCATATATTGCCACAGTAAGCGTTGTGTGTGTGTGTTTATTGCACAGGGCCAGCTCCAGCGTTCGGCAGAAAGACGCAGCCATTTCAAACAGCAAATGGGTGGGTTCAGCAATGAGAGAGTCTTGGTCCATTTTTCCAAAACCTCTTCGCAACCTTGTCTATATTCCCTGAACTGACCTGCAACGTTTCTGAAGTAAGATTCAACTACCAGTCTGGCTGGTTTCTGCATTATAGCCCTGAGGCAATTGGATTTTGGATTGTAATAACCGTTGTTAAATGCATAATTGGATTCTAGCACAAAGAAGGGGGATATTGGGTGAATCAGGTGCTGGGGAGTTTAGAAATGTTGGCCACTATCCTGTTATCCACAGGCAGGACAAAATTCTGCACCGGCACTTGATTGTCTCTGTTGATCTCAAGGGGCTGGACCCTTCCTTGTGTAGGCATCAGAAAAAAAAACCTCTTTATGTGCGTGAGGGAGAGATGGGCCTGTGCAATGGGGCAAGAAGGAAGGAAGAATTTGGATTTTCACCAAGCTGCAAAGGAGAGGACTCCGGGTGTAAAGAATATTTGCCAAATCATTCGCGCTTGTCAATTTGACACATGCACCGCTTTGTGTGAGGATATTTCAAATCTTGTGAGATTCCTCACAAAACTAGTGTATTTCCCCTTTGAGTGATAAATCACACACACACACACACACACACACACACACACACACAAACACATACAGAGGGGAAAAGGGAGGGAGAGAGCACGCAAGGCTGGCTGATGGTTAAAATGCACACAATTCTCTCCAGTGCTTCTAATCTTTAAAAGTCTATGCAACAAGACATCATGTGGCACAATTTCCAGTTTTTGGCATGAACACAGTCACATTATTTGACCAGATTTACTGCACCCTAAAGCACCTTATCCTCATGAGGAGAGAGGAGAACAGTTCTGTGATCCAGCTTGCATGGGAGACAAGGGGCTTTAATTATCTATCATCCCGAAGACCCAAGGTACCTACCACTGTCTTCCTAAATTCAATCAGAAAATCTAGGTAGTAGACATACTTAGCCCAGATCATTTTAATAAACCAAGGCTGGATCCCTTGGAGTTTTCGCAACCTTGCATCCTGCCTTTGGCAGATTTGACTGGGAGGGACCTTCCTGAGGTAGTGAACTGTCCGTCTCTCCAGCAATAACCCTTCATTCCATCCCTCCTTCTCATTTGAAAACAGAGCTGTCTTCTCTGCCAAGTGCTCTTTCCTTCTCCCAAGTCTGCTGAAGTCTGTTCCCGAAGGCGGTCATTTTTGTCAGTTTGCTATTGGGTCTGTTCCCGGGTGTAAGTAAAGAAAATGCTTTTTATTCTTTCTTCTTATGAACATCTCAGAGTGAGTTCTTGAGATTGCAAGTGCCAGTTAATGAGAAAAGGGGTGGACTAATCTTGATGGCGGAAAGTGAGGAGGAATTAAAGAACTTCTTGATGAGGTTGAAAGAGGAGAGCGCCAAAAAGCTCAACATAAAAAAAAACAACAACAACCAAGATCATGGCCACTGGTCCCATCACCTCCTGACAAATAGAAGGGGAAAATATAGAGGCAGTGACAGATTTTACTTTCTTGAGCTCCATGATCACTGCAGATGGTGGTGCTGGAGGAGGCTCTTGAAAGTCCCCTGGACTGTAAGGAGAATAAACCTACCCATTCTGAAGGAAATCAGCCCTGAGTGCTCACTGGAAGGACAGATCCTGAAGCTGAGGCTCCAATACTTTGGCCATCTCGTGAGAAGAGAAGACTCCCTGGAAAAGACCCTGATGTTGGGAAAGTGTGAAGGCAAGAGGAGAAGGGGACGACAGAGGACATGATGGTTGGACAGGGTCATCAAAGTGACCAACATGAATTTGACCCAACTCCGGGAGGCAGTGGAAGACAGGAGGGCCTGGCGTGCTCTGGTCCATGGGGTCACAAAGAGTTGGACATGACTTAATAACTAAACAGCAACAACAAATCTTGTGGGAACTTCAACCTGTTCTGCTCTGTGAATCCCTGCCCTTCTGCTATGTAGCTAGGGGGATTTAATGAAAAATTTAAAAACATTGCGACTGGATCAAGGGATCATTTTGCCACAAACGTTTACAGGGATGTGCTCCCTTGGAAACCAACTGGATTTCTTTTTTTGCTATGTCCTATAACAGTCTAGAAACATGGAGATATGAGGAAGGTCTGACACATTGATCCTTCTATAATTTATACTCAAGGCAAAAGCTATGCTTGGTGTGCTCTTCTCCCTGCATGTAGCATTTACGTGCCACCGAGAGCACACACGGACTGTCTGGGCTTCCCAATGCCATGAGCCCAGAGGAAGCAGCTGCCAGCTCAAGCCCGCTGCCTTTCAGGACCAATCAGATGTTAGAGAAATTGGGAAGCAATCCTTTCTCTCCTAAAATGTGAAGCTCCTAGAAATACAGTGATACATGAATGACATGCAAAGGAAACTGGTGCTTAGCTTCCACTAACCTGCCAGAAAACCATTTACTTTTCCTTACAGCCTCCTTTCCATGTTAAGGAAACTCTGCTTCTCATGATTTGCTCACTGCATCATCTAGTTAATTAGAACTTCAGATACAGTTCAGTCTTGCAAGTCCAGCCTACAGCCGGCCTGCTTTTAGTTTATTCTATTGTTTCTTTTGTCGTGTGTCAAGAAAGTTCTGAAAGTTGAACACTGACGTGAATGTAATCTCTGTATCAGAGGGGACTTGATCCATGGTCAACCTGCACTTACATTAACAGAAGACGCAAGCAAACACATAGAGGCTTGAGGATCATTCTGTCAGCATCTGCAACAGAGATGATGTGACAGGAAGCAAGCCAATTCTACACCCACACCCATGATGAAAATACTACCCCATCTCTGTAACACAGAGGACATGATCCACGGAAGATCCCACAATCTGTGAAGCCTTTCCCCCAGTAGCAACAGTCATTCCATCAGCAGCCAGCAAAGGAAGAGTAGATCAGAAGTGGGACAGATCCACCAGCCCTACTTGAAAGACTACTTAATCTTTTCTCTTTTCCTCTCCAATCCCTTTTTCTTGTATGGGGATAGAGGAGAGGGCCTTCTCTGTGGCTGCTCCCAGACCTTGGAACTCCCTCCCACTGGAGGCCAGGCTGGCCCCCCTCTTGGCCATCCTTCCCCAGGCAGGCCAAGACCTTTCTCTTCAGCCAAGCGGACTGGCTGCTTCAGTAGGGTTTTTAAATGGATGGTTTGTGCCTTATTGCTTTGAATGTGATTTTCGTGTTGTCTTTGTTTACCGTGTTTAGCTTGGTATTTGTTTTTTAGTATTTTTCTACTTACTGTTTTCAACTTTTAATATTGTCTTTTAATTGATGTAAGCCACCTTAGGTCCTTTTTAAGAAGATGAGGTAAAATGTTTTGGATGGATGGATGGATGGATGGATGGATGGATGGATGGATGGATGGATGGATGGATGGATGGATGGATGGATGGATGGATGGATGGATGGATGGATGGATGGATGGATGGATGGATGGATGGATGGATGGATGGATGGATGAGTCAGTGGATCAATGGATGGACGGACAGACGGACAGACAGACAGAGAGAGATGGATGGATGGATTAGTGGATGGACAGACAGACGGACAGACGGACAGATGGACGAACGGACAGGCGGGCAGGTAGACAGACAGACAGACAGACAGACAGACAGACAGACAGACAGACAGACAGATAGATAGATGGATGGATGGATGGATGGATGGATGGATGGATGGATGGATGGATGGATGGATGGATGGATGGATAGATAGATAGATAGATAGATAGATAGATAGATAGATAGATAGATAGATAGATAGATAGATAGATAGATAGATAGATAGACAGATAGATAGATAGATAGATAGATAGATAGATAGATAGATAGATAGATAGATAGATAGATAGATAGATAGATAGATAGATAGATAGATAGATAGATAGATAGATAGATAGATAGATAGATAGATAGATAGATAGATAGATAGAAAGCCTGTGGACACAAACTGTATTTTATGGATTGTATGTCAGTTGTTTGGCATGCCCACTCTCAACAAAGAAGCCAGAAAAACTTGTTAAGTAATGAATCAGCAAATATTTCCAGTTTATCTGTACCTTGCATATTCTCTTACATCTTACTGAAGGTGGTGCCAAACCTCTAACAAGTTGGGCCAGTCATTAGTTCTCCATAGACATGGCATCTTGTTTCTGTATAATAACGAGGCTTTGGAATGATTGCTTTAACAATGCTAGAAATCAAGCATCTGTGTGGCCACCCACTGCTGCCAATAGATTCCAGATCTATCGCAAAAATTGGCCATTGTTCCTGCCACTGCCAGCTGCTAGTATTGTAGGAGCAGCAGATTGAAAAATACAGGGTTGTCAAAATGAAAGGGAAGGCATTTGCAAGCAGGAGAGGGTAGAGATGGTCACAAATTATCTCTTTTTCAGAATTGGTAAAGTTAAGCAGGGAACACATCGTTGGAACAGAGAGCAGCCGTGAGTTTGCAGTTTTGAAACAGCTGGGGGGGGGGACACAGCTTAGGGCTGTAAATCTTCACTGATTCCATTCTCACAGGTGAGGCTGAAACCTTTCCGAAGTTTACTCCCTTTAGGGCCATGCGGTGAGATATTTTTCAGCATTTTTCTAGTTTGCAAAAAAGATTAACAGGAAGGGGGAGGTGCTGCACAAAATGCGTCTGTCTTTCATAGAAAGCCTTGTATTTTGCCCAGGCAGCCAGTGTTGGTGGGGGGAAAAAAGCTGGCTTTTGTACCTTCCTATCAGGACAAAACATCTTCCAGTGGTTGCCCTTTTAAAAAAAGTGATATTGATGTGCCAAGACACCCTTTTCCAGCAAGGTAAAAAAGGTAAAGGTTCCCCTTGACAATTTGTCCAGTCGTGTCCGACTCTAGGCGGTGATTATCATCTCTGTTTCCAACTCATAGAGCTAGCGTTTTGTCCGCAGACAATCCTCTGTGGTCACATGGCCAGCGTGACTAGACACAGAACACTGTTTACCTTCCCACTGAGGTGGTACCTATTTATCTACTTGCATTTTTTTTGCATTTTGCATGGTTTCGAACCGCTAGGTTGGTGGGAGTTGGGAGAAGCATGGGGGCTCACTCCGTCGCATGGATTCAATCTTATGACTGCTGGTCTTCTAACCTTGCAGCACAGAGGCTTCTGCGGTTTAACCAACAAAGCTAACACAACTTACAATGATAAAATAAATTTTGCTGGCTGGATAGTTCATTGGTTTAGGTATCCATCTGTGGAGCCAGAAATCGCGAGTCCGATTCCCCAGTGGGCCTCCTGAGAGAACAGCCAGCCTGGTGGCCTTGGGCCAGCTGCAGAGTCCCCTGGCGCCCCCAAAACAAGGGAAGGGGAAACCATTTCTATTCTTCTCCATGGAAAACCCTGTAAGGTGTTGCCAGAAGTCAGAATCAATTTGATGGCACACAATTATGTTGTTGTTTTTGTCATTGTGATATTTGTACTATTTCCAGGCTCTCCAAGCACATGCCAAAAAGAAACTCTGAGCATTGCCGAGGGACTAGAGAGCATATGAGCCTGAACGTCTGTCAGCACCAAATCAGAGTTTGTTGGCATGTGGGAATATATAAGCTAATCTTTTTCTGAGTCAAACCATCAGTCCCCTGGGGCCAGTATTGTCAGCACTGGGCGAGACTGGCAGCACTTCTTCAGGGACAGGATCTGATCTACAGGTGCAGCTTCTGGCAGAAGCTAAGAAATTGTCCATGCAAAACATGTGCATTGTTACTGAGAGATGTCCTTTTCATCCCTGGGTGTGAACCAACACAGTGAGGTACTCACATTGGCGTGACACAGTTGAGCATATACGGAATGCAATTACATTTCCCTACAGTTTGTGAATGCCACGAACAGACTTTGCAGTAAAGCATTTGACAGTCGCTATAATTAGCAAGACAAGTTTTAGAAAGACAAAACGGTAATTAGCAAGACAAACGCTTCTCTAATTACTTCACAGGCTGAATGGCCAACTTGACAACCTTTGGATGTAGGAAGCATATAATACGTTCATTAGCTGGAAACTTGAATTTATTTTTTTAAATCATAAAGTGAAAACACAGCTTATTTTTGTAGGTTTTAGTATCAAGATGAAATTAAAAGCAGAAAGTTTCATTTCTATGGGAAGATTTACCATATTTTTCAGAGTATAAGACTATACTTTTTCCTAAAATAGTTAAGACTGAAAATTGAGGGTTTTCTCATACACAGAAGTAAGCTGAGGAGAAAACGACAAGCTTGTGAAATGGCCCATGTCTCTGCAAACAGGCTTCCTCCAATCACAAGCCTTACGTAAACGATGTAAGCTGATGCGGAGGAGAGCATGTAGGCCAGCGATGGCAGACCTATGGCATGCGTTCCACAGCTGGCATGCAGAGCCCTATCTGTGGGCACATGAGCTATGCTGATGGTGCTGCCCATGCCAGCCCGGTGAGGGTGCATTGCCGCATCCGGAGAACACACCAGCTTGGAGGGCGCCCACTGATTTGGACACTCAGGATCAAAAAGGTCAAAATTGGGGAACATCTACATGGGAGTGTCTTAAACATGGCGTTTTTTTTACCATCTAGCCTTCTTCCCAAGCCGGAATTAAGATTGCCGGAAGAAATATCAACAACCTCCGATATGCAGATGATACCACTCTGATGGCAGAAAGTGAGGAGGAATTGAAGAACCTTGTAATGAGAGTGAAAGAGGAGAGTGCAAAAAACGGTCTGAAACTCAACATCAAAAAAACTAAGATCATGGCCACTGGTCCCATCACCTCCTGGGAAATAGAAGGGGAAGATATGGAAGCAGTGTCAAATTTTATTTTCCTGGGCTCCATGATCACTGCAGATGGAGACAGCAGCCCCGAAATTAAAAGACGCCTTCTTCTTGGGAGGAAAGCGATGACAAATCTTGACAGCATCTTGAAAAGCAGAGACATCACCTTGCCAACAAAAGTCCGAATAGTCAAAGCTATGGTTTTTCCTGTAGTGTTGTATGGAAGTGAGAGCTGGACCATAAAGAAAGCAGACCGCCGAAGAATTGATGCCTTTGAATTGTGGTGCTGGAGGAGGCTCTTGAGAATCCCCTGGACTGCAAGGAGAACAAACCTATCAGTTCTAAAGGAAATCAACCCTGAGTGCTCACTGGAAGGACAGATCCTGAAGCTGAGGCTCCAGTACTTTGGCCATCTCATGAGAAGAAAAGAGTCCTTGGAAAAAACCCTGATGTTAGGAAGGTGTGACGGCAAGAGGAGAAGGGGACGACCGAGGATGAGATGGCTGGACAGTGTCTGCGAAGCAACCAACATGAACCTGACACAACTCCGGGAGGCAGTAGAAGACAGGAGGGCCTGGCGTGCTCTGGTCCATGGGGTCACGAAGAGTCGGACACGACTAAACGACTAAACACACACACAGCCTTCTTCCTGGTTAGCCTTAGGTCAGTGTTTCCCAACCTTTCCTGAGCCATGAGCCCTTTTTATAATAGCCAGGTGACCTGTGGCCCCCTGCCACATTTGCATAGAAAGGCATTATTAATTAGGTAAAGAAAACACACCAAAAATAGATTTTTCAGAATATAATTCTAACCTAATATTTAATGCGATATTTGTAGCTGGGTAATAAATAAGCATTGAAAACCTTTGTGGTGAAATTTTCAATAGAAATAATTGCAACTAAAATTAACCAAGGTGACCGACCCCCCCCTCCCAGGAACCTCCTTGGGAACCTGTTCGCTAGGTGTGTTCTCCATCTCTTGTCTTTACAATAATCGTGTCAAATAGATCGAGCAGAGAGCATTTATGACTAGCCCAGAGATGCCAAATGAGTTTCAAGACAATGGATACCTTGGTAGTTTAGGTCTCTGGCTGCAGAGCCAGAGGTTGGGAGTTTGATTCCCCACTGTGCCCCCTTGACACAGTGACCCATACATTGTGTTCTGTAACCATACACGTGATCCCAAGAGGATGTCTCTTCGTCAAAAGTCTTCATATGCATGAACTGCCTTGATGATCATTTTCTATTGATCCCTTTCAATAGTTTGTAACTTTCAATAGTTTATAAAACTGAAAGTGAGAAGATTGCTGCTTGATTTAACCATGTTTCCTGGTTGTTTAGGGAGGAGCTTTGATGCAACAAGACTTCTTTGCCTGGCTGGAACAAGGAGGGAGAACTGGTGGTAGGAAAACACAGCCCAATATCCAGTCGTTGGCATTGCCTTTATCAGAATAAACTACCGTATACATTCACAAAATGTACAAGCTTTCAGGTTCTCCCCAGTTTTTCATCTTGCGATCACATTTTGTGAGTTTGTAGATGATTCTTATGAAGAGTTTGTCCACCTATAGATTCTATATTATTCCTATGGGTCAATGTGGCCTCTTTTTTATGGTGGGGGGGAGGCAGGCTCGTCTTCTGAACACCCTGGAGAGAATCTGGAAGTTGCATCATGACAACCAATGTTTCTTGTTAGGTTGAAACATTTCATTCTCATCCAAGAAGTTTCTTCAGTTTGGGGAGAGTTGGTAGGAGACCCCTGATATATCCTCCGCGTTGGTTTCACTTCCCCCTGGTCTGAATAGGCTGGTTAGAAGGACAAAGGACTGGGGCAGTGAGGGATAATGCCACTTCTGCAGTCCATCTCCACCCATTGACATGGGTTATTAACAGTGGTCTTTCCGGTGGATGTGGTCCTGATCTTTCTGAGGATGGATGAAAGTCTATTCAGACTGAAGAAGCTACTTGGATGAACAGTGAAATATTTCAACCTAATAAGAAAGAAGTCCAATTGCCATGACTCAGCTTCCAGATAACCTCACCTGGATGACTGAGAATCTTCACAGATACCATGGAGGGAAGGGAGGTTGGGATTAAGAATATGGAAACTCATGGTGGATGCTGATGGCTGAGGTGGTGTTGGAGCAGGATGGTGAGAGAAACGGTCAAAAACTGACATGTACAAATGCAAATTGTTGTGGGATTCTGGAAAGGGAGAGGAGTTAACTCTTTTGCAAGCAATTGCTGGCCACACTGACCTGAGGGAGATCACCCATTACAACCAGCAAAGATCTTATTACACTTTTCCAAACTGTGCCATGGGATTTTGAGCATCACTATTTGAGATGCGATGAGATACCCATAGACAGTCACTGAGAATATCCAGCTGGTTCCAGGCTCAAAGTGCGGAAAGTGTTGTTGACTTCCTTGTGCTTCTGAGGCAAGAAGGAAGCGGGGGAAAGCCATTGTCTTCTGGAAAACCAAGAACTGGCAGCAGATTTTTCACCCTTGAGTCACTTCTGAAATGACAACAACGAACGTATGACTGGTTGACTGACAGGAAATGTTCTCAGTGCTGGCACAGATTGTGTTCACTGTTCCAGTACAAGTTTACATATCTGTTATATGCAAATAGAACTGGGTTGACATTTCTGAGCCATTGTGCCCTGATGGATGATGGTATTGCTAGTGTTCAGATTACTTGATTTGCTATAAGAGCCATTCGAGGCAATGCACTACTTAGAAAGAGCACAAAAATATACAATTATTATTATGAATACAACCACAAGAGTTTGAAATAAGGTACCTAGACAGAAAATATATTGGCTGTATAGGGACACAGAAATGTGGTCTGTTCACATGAATGAACTGTTCTGCTAATTAAGAGAACACAGGGTTGCCTTATGCTAAGATAACAAGACTGGTGGTCTCTGGAAAGCTCTACCAGACCCTTCCCTGTCATTCTCCAGAGTATGCCATGCATTGTTGTGTTTTAAGTCCCCAGAGCAAGACACAGTAGCCATCTTTCCCACAATACCTCATACTGGGGAAGGAGCTATGGAAGGCCAGCATTTGGGGGTTGAAATATGCTATAGAGGGAGAGGACTAAAGGTAGCAGAGGGAAAACAGTGGCAGAAGTTATTTATAATGGTAAGCATCGTTATATATGAAAGCAAAATAAAAATAAAAAGTTTTTTAAAAAAGACAAAAATGTGGTGACTTCTTAAAGACTAATTTATATATATAAATTTAACACGAGCTTTTGTGGACAGGGAAATTGCCCCAAAGGGAGACCACAGCTGCGATACAAGGATATCTGCAAGCGGGGTCTGAAGGCCTTAGGAATAGACCTCAACAGATGGGAAACCCTGACATCTGACCGATCAGCCTGGAGGCAGGCAGTGCATCACGGCCTCTCCCAATTTGAAGAGACCCTTGTCCAGCAGGCCGAGGCAAAGAGGAAGTCACAAAAGCAGCAAAATCAGGGAGCTGGACAGGAGACAGATTGTGTTTGTCCTCAGTGTGGAAGGGATTGTTACTCTCGAATTGGCCTCCTCAGCCACACTAGACGCTGTTCCAAGTCCTCCATACAGAGCACGTCACCATAGTCTTTCGAGACTGAAGGATGCCTAACCTATTGTGGACAAGTCCACTTCATCAGACATGAGAGAGACAATATCACATGCCAAACATTTTGGCATGACATCAAAGCATAGGCATCCTTCAGTCTCGAGAGACAGTCTAGATATTAAAATACAGAGATCATGGTTGGCTGGACATCGGTGGGTGTTAACCATTATGATGATAGTATCTTGGATATGCAGGTCTTTCATAGAAGCTGGTGCTGTACAGCAGTGGTCCCCAACCTTTTTTGACACCAGGAGCTGGTTTAGTTGAAGACCATTCTCCCAAGGACCGGAGCGGGGTGTACTTATTATGCAGTAGTTTGCAGGAGAATAGCTTTGAAATGCGCTCATAATGGAAATGATAAGCAGGAGCAGGAGGTGAGCTGCCATTGAAACTCCACCTCCTGTTAGATCAGCAATGGTATTAGAAGCTCCTAATAGGAAGGCAGGCTCCTGCTAAATTCTAATGCCACAGGCACAGCTGATCTAGCAGCAGCAGGAGGGGAGCGGGCAGTGAAGACCCGCCTCCTGTCAGATCAGCAGGGGCATCAGAACCTAACAAGAGTGCGCTGACAGGAGGTGGAGCTTCGCTCGCCGCTCACCTCCTGCTCGTCGCTCATCTGTCCTGGCAGCCCAGTCCTTCCAAAGCCACAGACTCGTACCCCTGCTGTACAGTAAATAACAAGAGAACTTCTTTCATAAATTAACAATGGTATAATAACAATAACAATAGAATGATAGTAACCTTTGGACTGCAGAGCTGGTAGAGCAACATGAATCTTAATTAGATGGCTGTTTACAGTCATTGATGAGCTTTCCCTCTCTACAAGCTTTTCTTAGTAACCAGTTGCAATCCTTTGTGAATTACTCCAGACAAGGGGGGGACCAGAAGTGTAGAGTAAAGAATCTGGTTTACTTTGGAAATTTCCAAGGTGGATCTGTTAAGGATAGGGAAAAATACCTGGGAGATGCAGTATAGTGCAATACAGTGGTGCCTCGCTTAGCGATGTTAATCGGTGCATCAAAAATCGCCGCTAACCGAAAACATCGCTAAGCGATTTTAAAAAGCCGATAGGAATGCACTGAAACCCCTTCAATGCGTTCCTATGGGCAAAAAACTTACCTTTAAGCGAAAATCCTCCATATGGCAGCCATTTTCGCTGCCTGGTATGCGAGGAATCCATCCCAAAACACAGGGGGTGGCCATGTTTTTTTCCAGCAGCCATTTTGGAACCGCCGATCAGCTGTAGGAAAAAGATTGCTATGCGATAATCGGTAAGCGAAACAGCTTACCGATCATCGCAAAGCGATTTTTTCCCATTGGGAACATCACAATGTGATCGCTTTTGCGATTGCAAAACCCAAATCGCTATGCGATTTCATCGTTAACTGAGGCGCTTGTTAAACGAGGCACCACTGTATTTGTAGTGTTTGTATCTCGTTGAGACCCAAAAGTAAGTTAGTAAAGGTTCCCCTTGACATTTAGTCCCGTCGTGTCCGACTCTAGGGCGTGGTGCTCATCCCCGTTTCCAAGCTGTAGAGCCAGCATTTGTCCGAAGACAGTTTCTGTGGTCACATGGCCAGCGCACTAGACAAAGAATGCCGTGACCTTCCCACCAAGGTGGTACTTATTTATCTATTGGCATTTCTACATGCTTTCGAACTGCTAGGTTGGCAGGAGCTGGGACAAGTGACGGGAGCTCACTCTGTCGTGTGGATTTGATCTTACGACTGCAGGTCTTCTCACCTTGCAGCACAGAGGCTTCTGCGGTTTAACCCGCAGCACCACCACATCCCTTCAAAAGCAAGTACCATGTTCATTATTTATACATTACATGTAGCTGTAATCGTCGAAGCAGCTGTAGTAACCTGAAAAGGCACCAGCTTGTGTGTGAGCAGGTGTGCGCCTCATGACATCACCACTACAGGTTCCACCATTGGTGCTTGTGCAACTGAATATGAAAGAGAGTGCGGGCCAATGAGTCAGCACAGAATATGTGCCTTCTTGGCTCCACTCCATGTCTCAGCATCTCGGCAAATGAAAAGGGCTTATGATGATGTTCTTGAAGTAATGCGCTAATATTTAATGCTAGAAGTGTTTCCTTCCCTCCTATGCCCAAGGTCCTGACACGTCAAATATCTATGAATATAAATGCAGAATTTTTCTGCCTGGGTGATAAATGTTTAAGCTGAGCAGATGGCTAAAGCATTTGTTAACCTTGTCAGAGACCAAAACATAGAACAAATGGGGTTGGTATCATGCTTCTAGGTCATAATCGTTGCCTCTAGAGACACACCTGAGACGAGTGAACTGACAGCCACTTTAGGAAGGTAATTAGGGAAAATTATCTGTGACTAATCAAAGAAAAGATTGAGGATTGGTTCAGATTTCCTCTCCTCCACCCCTTATATCTAGATACCAGTCAATAATGGCTGTCATTTTCTGGACTTCAAATCCAAGCTGTGGATTCAATGTACGGCTTGTTCATTGCAAGTTTTCTCCCCTTTTCAAGTGTGGCTATAATCTAAGATTTAAATAGGATTGATAAGGTTTAGAATGCTTAATATATCAGAACAATTTTATTGCTCACCTGCAGGGAATTTACCTTTGTGACTTCTGATATGAATGGGCCTGCTTTTCTTGCAAACCAGAATTATTCACAAGCCTTCCTGTCATCCGTATATTCTGATGATTTGCAAGATATTCTTGCTGCTACCCAGATACTCCAGTGCTGTTCTCCGTTTTATAAATAGTAATTTTTAGTTTATTTTGAAAGAATTGCTATTTAGGAAACTCCACTTTGTGAAAAACAGGTTTTAAGTAAGAGGGGTATGCTAGTTGTACGGCTAGACTGGGATATGGTTGATTAAAATTAAAATCTGGACTGTCAGAAAAATGAACAATTGGGATTTAGATCAAATCAAGCCTGAACTATCTTTGAAGACAAAAATGTTGAAACTAGGGCTGTCCGACTTTGGCACATCATGAGAAGGCAGGATTCTCTAAGAAAAGACAATAATGGTGGGAAAAGTTGAAAAGAGGAAGACAAAACACGAAATGAGAGAAATGCAACGAACAAGCAAACAGAACGAAACAAACCGAAGTGCACACCTCCATCCCCTTCTCGACAGGAGATCCCTAATAACACTAGTTCATGCGTTGGTAATCTCGAGGATTGACTATTGCAATGCTCTCTACGTGGGGCTGCCCTTGAAGGTGGTTCCGAAGCTGCAGCAAGTGCAAAATGCAGTGGCCAGGCTGGTCACTGATACATCTAATTTTGACCATATTTCATCTGTCCCGGCTTGCTTGCACTGGCTGCCAGTATGGTTCCGGGTCAAATTCAAAGTATGGACACTAAATTATAAAGCCCTTCACGGTTTAAGTGCCTCTCCCTCAGGTCTTCTTCCTGTTCCACCTGCACCTCCCGCTCTTTAATGTTGTGGGTGGCCAGTCCACAAGAGGTCTGGAAGGCATGAACCAGAAACAGGGCCTTTTCAGTAGTGGCCACTCTGCTCTGGAACTCTCTTCCCATGGAGGTGCAACTGCCCCCCCATCCTCCTGACCTTCTACAAGCAAATTAAAGCCTGCCTTTTTACCCTAACCCTTCCCAAACATCACCCTTTCGTAAAATTGTGCTGGTCCGTTATCTGTCATCTTATGCCCTAGATGGGTGATCTTATTGGGGGGGGGTAGGGTTTGTTTGTTTTCTTTTTATATGTTATATATGATTTTAATAATCTTTTGTAAGCCTCCCGGGGTAGTGCCATGTTCAAATGAATGAATGAATGAATGAATGAATGAATGAATGAATGAATAAATAAATAAATAAATAAATAAATAAATAAATAAACAAACAAACAAACAAACAAACAAACAAACAAACAAACAAATAAATAAATAAATAAAATTTTTGAACTCTAAAAAAAAAATTCTCAGGTTACTACAGATTACTACAGATAGACTTGTAAATAACATTGAAAGTAAGACAGCCCAGAAATTGACCAGTTTAGATTGGACAAGCGACAACCAATTTGTGAGTTATTTTTCTTCTGATCTCTACATTCTCCTGCTCTTCTTTCTCCTTCTTTCTCTCCTTCTCCCTATCTTTTTATCTTTCTCCTTCCCCATCTTTTCCTTTTTTTCCTTCTTCCTGTTTCTGCCAGAAGTCTAAAGAATTGTTGCAGAATTGTGAATTTCTGGTAAAATCCCTTGTGCTGCACCAGAGAAGTACAGAGATTCACAGAGTAGAATCATTTCAGGTTCCCCAGAGAGTCCACCCACTTCTCATTAACTGGCACTTAAAGTCTCAATAACTCGGTCTGAGAAATTTGTAGGAGAAAGAATAAAAATGTCTCATTACCTGCAGATGCGATCAGGTTAGTACAGTAGCAAACTGCTTCCAGTGGACTCAAGGGAAGGAAAAGAATCACTCAGCAGAGAGGCGGGGCTCTCTCTGAATTCAGAGGCGGGAAGGAACTATTGGTTGGTGCTAGACAGATTGACAGTCACAGCAGCCCAGACAGGCCCTTCCAGTCACACCTACTAGAGGCAGCATGAAAGGTTGTAAAAAACGCGACAGCTCTAATTTGTCAAATTTTAGTAACTTCTCAAAAACTGTGTTAGCTCTGTGTTCTCTTTGCAATCCAGGGGACCCATGTCCTACTGTACAGAAAATTTGTTTTATTTATTTTTTGAGACATTAGGGATTTTCAAAAGGATTTCACAGTTGTGAGGGACAGAAACTGTTTTCAAATCACTGGCACCTATATTTTTGCATAAACAGCCCCACACTGTGACTCACAAAAAGGATCCTTTCAAATTTGAAAGGACGTTCCATCACACACAGGTGTAAGATGGAAGCAGAACTTAATATAATGGAAATTGGGTGGCGGGTACAAGATGGCAATGTATTGTTTATCAAATAAGATGAAAGAAGTATAGGAGCTCCCCGGTTGTCTTTGAAAACTTCCCCGCTGATATTGGATGGCAAAATGTGTCCTCATTTATTCACCACGTGCTACATTAACATTATAAGCAAGTTTTCCAAATGTTATTAAATCTTTCTTCTTTTCTGTCAAACTGTGATGACTTTCCAGGAATCCAAAAAAGAAAAGAAAAAACAGAATGAAAAATTACCACACGCACGACCATCTGAGAGATAAAAGCTGCTGAGAACAACGTAAGTGGTACTTACGAGTTATTAACTGCCAACGATTAAATTAGCACACTGTGAGCAAGCAATTCACTCGTAACCATTGCGAAGCATGACAGAAAATCAGATAAGAAGATTATACGGAGAGAGACTGACGTTCATTAATTATGTCAAGATACGCGAGACGGCCCACACCTTTGGAAGAGCCAAGGCATGGTTTATGGACAAGACACCGAATTCTGCAAACACCACCTGGAGAAGATTTGTTCTTTTCTCTTACCTCATGTGTCATAGAATCAAAGCCAACAAACACAACACTTGCCTTGCCACAGAAATCCATTGTTTCTAGAGGTGTTATGTGTGGGATTCTCCAACACAGGATCTTTCCATGGGTTTGGAGTTCCAGATCATCTTTTCATGGACCATGTTTACAAGAAGGGAGGAGAAGGGGAGATGATTTGCTGGATGGGCTGCTAGAATTTCTAACAAAAGGGGAGTTGAGGGGAATTTGGAATCAGAGCAGAGGCTGTGTTGATAATACAATCTATGCCCCTTTGGAAGTGGGTGGAGGACAGAATGGATTAGTTGTGTGGGAACAGATTAATACTTGTCCTAATCCCATTCGTTCCTGACGTCAGTTTTATGTGAATTTGTTTTCCTCACCTCGATTAATTACATAAATCACATACGTCATTGCCTCAAGTGAGGCATTTAAAAATTTTCTTCTCTCCACCCCCGCCCCCCGCAGGTGACATTATAAGAATTTTTGTAGATTTAGCACATTTGGAGGTTTCGGGAGGAGATCCCGCTGTTTCCATCAAGCTTGGTGATGATCCCCCTGCTCTTCCTGCATTTCTTTATACACTCTAAATGTTTATTAGACAGGGCTGGGAAACCTGTGTATTTTGGGAGGTGGGTAGGGAAGGAAACATGCAAGGTTGTGAATACAGTAACAACAAATTATAAGAACAAATAACTGTTTATTGTTTATTGTCTTATACTGATTTACTTTTCTTATTTTGGTATTTGTATATGTTTTCTTTTATATTGTCTGGAAGCCGCCTAGAGTGGTCGCAATGACCAGATAGACGGGGTATAAATTAAATAAATAAATAAAAATTTCCAAGATATTGTCTAACTATCACTTTTTCCTTTTGTGCAATTGGTTTACAAATTCCGCCACTTGCTCATTCTTTCCCTTCCTTCCTTTTGCCTTGGTTCCCAGCCACTTTTTGCAACGAATTTCTGCTCAGTGTCTTCTCTCTCTTTTAAAATAAGTCCTGGTGTGAAGAAGAAGAAGAGGTGAGCGGTGATGCCTCCAAAGGGCCATGGGCCACCAGGAAAACTGCGTACCTTGCCTGCTGGGAGAAAGTAAGCATCAACCAGCCAGAGCTATGCAGACCGAGCCTCAAGACTCACAGACTTTGTTGGGCAAATTGGAGCCCGTTCCTGCCAAACTGGAGCCCATTTCAGCCAAATCAAGCAAGGAAGAGTTGGAAACAGGGCTGACCAGATTTGGCCCCAGAGGACCCTAAAGGGGAGAAAGCTGAGGCAGAGGGAAACTATAAAAGCAGTGCTGGAAGAGGCCAGGGGGAGACAGACTGAGAGTGTTAGAGAAAAGACACCTGACATGGTGATAGAGAAGGAGGAGATACAGAAAGGGAAGAAGACAATGATGAAAGGATGTGGAGGGACATAAAAGAGATGTTGGGAGAAGCTTGTCATGCAGAAATGGCAGTCCCTGGACCCACTCAAGAGTGGGATTACATGGTTATGGAAGATCCTGACCCTAGCATTAGTTGCCTTTGCTGACCCTGACTCAGTTTCTCGTCCCCCCAGTTAACCTCACTGGAGGATCTGAGTCCACCTGTGATTTCAATATTGAGTGTCAAGGACCCCTGAAACTTGGGGCCCAAGAAGCGAGGGCTGGTACACCCACAATGAGGATAAAGGACGTGGCTTATCAGTGGCCCCAGTCCTGGTTTGTCCATCTTCTCCAATACTCATTGCTGCTTCTCTTGCTGGCAACAGAGATGAGCCTTCTGGCGTTGTTGCCTCCAGTGCTGGAGTTGCATTGTGGTCGCCTCTCCCTCTCAGCTCCACCCAGAGGTCTGGAGTTCAGGTTGGACACACCTTTCATCCCAGCAGCTGAGACGTGGAGGGTGGGTGAGGATATCGGGGTTTCAGCCCTTCACCCTTTGGGCTCCTTAACTCCACCAACGTCGGAGTCCAAGGTTTTCTGTTAAATGTTCTGCTGTTGATTCCCTCTCCCAAGTTTCAGTGAAAGACGGTAATTTTGCACAATCTGGTCTGGACTCTATGGAGGAAAGAGTGGAGGAGGGGGCCACCTGCTGACCTGGGGAGGGCTGGCGGGGCTCACACTGTGTTAGAACAGAACTCTTGGTTGTACGTTTGTTATAACAGAAGTTATTCTTATAGCTCTTCACAACTGTTCAGAACTTTGCTTATCTGCCTGGACAGATGTGCTATTTTCGCCACAGGAAATGGAAATACATGTCCACGGCACCCCAGGCTGTGACGCCAGGTAGACCAGAGGCAATAATTTAATTTTGTCTAGAAGCTGGCGAGACCTGCCACCCTGGAATTAAAGGTTTCTTTTAATGTCCTAGCCTCATGCAGAAATAGAAAATGAAGGAGGAGATTAGGTACCCTGGCAGACAATTTATATGTCTCATATTTCTCGCTATAACTGTGTGCCAGAACAAAATAAACCTCAGCAAGCAAACTAAAGTTCTCTTTTATCCATTTAAAGTGAAGCAAACACACCATTTGGAAAAATCTGTTCTTTCCACTACAGGTCCCATGTGCCTTATTCTGGATGGGGAATTTCTGGGAGGTACAGTGGCCGCTACTGCCTTATGGGCTATCTCAGCAGTGAGAAGGGCTTTCACATTTTTAGGTCACCATGGCTAGAATCCTATTGGGATTTGACTGCAGAGTAAGTGAAATCACTTACTGAACACCTTCCATATGCGTTGCCTCCGAAGGATTTTTGTTATCACCTGGCAGGAGAAAGCTCCAAATAGAGTAGTCCTAGATCGAGCTGGAATTTCCAGCATGTATACATTACTGAAGCAGCAATGTCTACGTTGGCTTGGGCATGTTGTGAGAGTGGCTGATGGTTGGATTCCAAAAGATCTCTTGTATGGAGAATTAGAGCAGGGAAATCACCCCAGAGGGAGACCACAGCTGCGATACAAGGAGATCTGCAAGCAGAATCTGAAGGCCTTAGGAATGGACCTCAACAGATGAGAAACCTTGACATCTGTGTGTTCAGCCTGGAGGCAGGTGGTGCAGCCTGGCCTCTCCCACTTTGAAGAGACCCTTGTCTAGCAGGCCAAGGCAAAGAGGAAGACAAAAAAAACAGCGAAATCAGGGAGCTGGACAGGGGACAGACTGGATTTGTCTTCAGCATGGAAGGGATTGTCAATCTTGAATTGGCCTCCACATCCACACCAGACGCTGTTCCAAGTCCTCCATACAGAGCACGACACCATAGTCTTTCGAGACTGAAGGATGCCTAAGTGAAATAATAGAAATCATAATGATAAACTGTAGCTAATTAAGGACATGATGGCCACATGCTTGTCTGTGCATCCAACTGTATACCGGTGCAGAACCAGGAAGACAACCGGTGCTTTGTTAATGAGGTGCACCATGACTCACATTATTTTACTTCGGAGTGAAACCCTAATAGGATTCTGTCATCTGTTCAAACAGTCCTTAAAACACCAGCCAACCAAAACCACCAAAACAAATAAACCTAAACCTGAAAAGGTAGAATTTGGGAACTTCTCTGATTCAGTTTCATTGTTATGCCTCAAATTCATTTTACTTGACCTTTTATTCTTTCCAAAATCCAGCAATTCTAAAGTCAATTCCAAACCAGAAACTTATCCTTAACTTTCTCTTCTTTTGTTTCCTCTTTTAAACCTCCCTACCTTCACCCCACTGATGGGTATGTGGACATTTGAGAAAATACTGGCAGTGAGAATGTGTGCAATCTTAATGTAGCTGTGTGTAGAAGAGCCTTCGGGACTTCTGTGTATAGGCCAGATTTTTGTTTGTGGCTAATGGAACACAAGTTGGAGTCGTTCATTCTTCCCAGAGCTTATACAAGGAGGTACAAACGCAAACATCCGTTTGTTCCAGCAGGGTGTCTGTAGAGGCTGCCTCTACACATGCGCCCGCTTCTCGGCTGCGGTAGCCTTGACTGCCGGAAGGGAAGCCAGACTGGTGTCTCTCAAGATGGCGGTGGTGGAAGAGGCAGAAGTGGAGGTGGGAGGATAAGGTAGGGAGGCAACGGATTCGGTGGGAAGGGGATGGGGGCAGACTGTATGGGGGCAGGGGGGATGAACCAGGGAATTTGGGAAATGGCTTTTAAAAATTGTGGTTTGGGTCAATTCAGGTTCTCTGGTTTGGATGAATCCAAACTGACCCGACTCAATGAACCAGCGATTTTCAACAAATTTCCCGATTTGTTATTGGATTCATGCCCATCTCTAGCCATCTCTGCTCACTCCAGTTGGACATCGTACTGAACTCTGTATGCTAGACTGGCATTTAACAAAATTCAGGACATGATATTGGCTACTACTAACATTGCTGTATGTGTTCTGTGCTATCAAGTTGGAACTGACTTACACTGACCCTAAGGGAACTTTCAAGGTAAGTGAGATATTTCAGGAGTTGCTTTGCCAGTTCCACTCCCCTCAGTGAGTTTTCTATGGCTGAGCAGGATTCGAACCCTCTTCTCTAGAGTCCTTGTCTGTCATTCTATCCACTATACCACACTGGGAATCTTACAGTATGTTGGTAGCATCCTGTATAAACTCTGTGTACAGACACACCAGGTTTGTTAGTTAGTTTTTCAGTGTTTTATCAATGCACACAAATGCACATGCATTTTGGTAAAAAGTGTGTGTGTGAGAGAGAGAGACACACAGAGAGACAGAGAGAACATTGGGCATGAAGCAGATAGCATTGGAAGGGAAATGGGGTTGGAAATATTTCACTTCCTTGCACATTCTGAGGTTTAAATATCAAAGTTCTTGTTTTGTTGTTGTTTAGTCGTTAAGTCGTGTCCGACTCTTCATGACCCCACGGACCAGAGCACGCCAGGCCCTCCTGTCTTCCACTGCCTCCCGGAGTTGGGTCAAATTCATGTTGATCGCTTCGGTGACCCTGTCCAGCCATCTCATCCTCTGTCGTCCCCTTCTCCTCTTGCCTTCACACTTTCCCAACAACAGGGGCTTTTCCAGGGAGTCTTTTCTTCTCATGAGATGGCCAAAGTATTGGAGCCTCAGCTTCTTGTTAGTGAGGGCTTACTGATATTGTTTCTACAGAATCCTGCAAAAGCAAGATCCTTGGAAATATCTGTCAAAAACAAGGTCCCCTAAAGGATTTCTTGCTGCCCGAACAGAGAGGGTCCAGGTGCAAGTGTAGTCCTAATTAGCTGAGCAGAGCCCGGGTGACTCAGCCAGGATGTAGCATAAACCCCTTCCCACAAGTCTGTTCTCGTAAGTAATTAAGAAATAAAGATAAAGGATAAAATCATGAGCTTTGGAGTCTGCCAGGATGAACAAAGCTCAGGCTAAAGGACTCTGTCGCATCCTGTGGCCTAACTATTCTTCTGGAAGCAGGCTCAGCAGACTTGCTGCTCAAGAGATCAAACTTAAGGATTTTAAGAATAATTTTTATTAGAAAAATAAAGCATTTAGAGATATTCAGTTCGTTGCATAAGCAAAGCGTAAGTTACATTTCCATAGGATATTGCAGTTAGAATCATAACAAAATTCATTTAGCAAACATGAAATAACATTCAAAAAAGCTTCATGAAGGGTAGGCAAGGGCTAGCCCCCCCTCCTCTAACTCTCTCACTATACTACATCTTAGCATAAAGCAGTGGTTCTTAACGTGGGCGATAATGCCCCCCAGGGGGCGATTTCATTTTTCAGGGGGGTGGTAGAACGAAAAGGGGCGGCATGGGGGCGCTGGAGCAGAAGGGGGGCGGTAGGGGGGCGCTGGAGCAAGCCAAACCTGTGAAGATGGCTGCAGCCTTTTTACAATGTGCATGAATATATATTTTCCTCCAATTTTAATTTAGTTTCAGAGTTTTCGTCTTGAAATTTTTAGTTCCTGCATTTTATGCCCTTTTTATATTTCTTTTTGAGTCTTAAAATTCGCTTGCAACTAAATCATTAAATGTTACTTTTTAGGGGGCATTTCATTTTCTTGGAATTTACTTTTGTTTTCAGAGGTCATTGGATTTAAGTGTCTTAAATAAACAAACAAACAAACAAACAAACAAACAAACAAATAAATAAATAAGATATAATAAGAAATAAGAGGGGGGCGATGATAACTTCCTCAATGGCTCAAGGGGGCGTTTCTTTCAAAAAGGTTAAGAACCACTGGCATAAAGCATTCAAAATGGCTCTCTAGAAACTAAAATGTGGCATCTGAGTCTGGAAGCTCTCTAAGCCTTCCAATCTCTCCATCGGTTCACATCCTCCATTTTCTTTCTTCTTGGCCCCGCCCTTCTTCTTCATCTCTTCGAAATGTTGACCAATGGGCGTAAAGGACAGTCTATTCTCATCACGCCTCCTTTTCCCATGAGAAGTACAGGTGTTGTTTTTCCATCTCCTTGTCTCGGGTCTAGATCCAAACAAGGGTGTTGTGTCTTGACTCCTTATCATCTCATAACATGGTTGTTTACATGGAACTTTCTGTTCACCTCGTGGAGAAAACATTCCCATGGCACAAAATCATGCTAACACAGAACCAATATGGATTCTTTCTCTAACCTTCCACAACTACATATTCCATCCTCAGTTCACATTTTGATCTTAATAATCTTAACCATGACAATATCTTCTCAGGGCTTCCAGGAAGATAAAAATTCTGAGAAGGCATTGGGCATCAGTCCCACCGTGAAAAAAGGAACAGACTGTGCCAATTGAGCTCTCTCAGTTCATTGTATACATTTGTTTGTTTGTTTCCCTGCTTCATCTGAAACCATTTTACCACACCATTCTCCTTAAAAAAAAGACCCAAGGCAGCCGACGTCATTAAAAGACAATATTTAAAAGCTATAAACAGTAAGTATGCAAATATTAAACAAGAATTAAACAAATATTATATTAAAAGCAGCAAATAAGATCGGTACCAAAAACACATTTGAAAGCAGCAAGACACAATACATTTGAGATCCCCTCTCAAACCACCAGGAAAAGCCCATCTGAACAGAAAGGTCTTTGCCTGCTTGGGGAAGGACAGCAAAGAGGGGGCCAGGCTGGCCTCCTGTGGGAGGGAGTTCCAGAGTCTAAAGGAGCAGCCACTGAGAGGGCCCTCTCCTGTGTCCCCCACCAAATGCACCTGTGAAGATGGTGCCACTGGGAGAAAGGCCTCTCCTGATGACCCTAACGGCCAGACAGGCTCATAAAGGGAAATGTGGGTCCTGAGATAGCCATTTAGGGCTTTACAGGTTAAAATCATCACTTTGAATTGGGCCCGGAAATGGATTGGCAGCTAGTGGAGCTGCTGTAACAGGGTTACCGTGATCCCTGTGAGCACTCTGACTGCAGCATTTGGGAACTGCCTTTATACCCCACCTTTCCGACAGTGAATTATCACAACGTCCCTGCCTTTCCTCCTATCTGCTCCAGCTCCTCTATGCAGAGAGACAGACACCTGAATAAAGAGGCGTAAACTCTGGATGCCCTGCTTTGACAGGTGAGACAGTTCTACCTTTGGATGCACACACTTTTCTTCTCAGTCTGTTCTTCTTCCCCAGGCAAAGGCAAGCAGTGCCTTGTTACTTTCCCCCTTTCATCTTCGGATAATATTGTCATTTCCATTGCAAAGCCTTTATCTGCGACTAATGGACTGGAAAGGAGATTGCTGCTGGTCGGTTTCTGTAGCATGAAAGAACATTTAGGAATATACACGCACGCACAGACACAAAGGCACTGGAGAACGGTGTAGCAATATTAGGAATGTTATTCAATTACTGGAAGTTATCAGTAAGAAATGGGTTTTGTTGGAAATGTACTCTGTGCCACTGCTAACCCGTGGAAATCCACATTGCTTTCATGTTTTTTTTTAATATTACATGGATCAGGTGTCTTCCCAGCGATTCTGGTGAAATCTCTGGCAAAACTGATCCAAGGGTTCCCTGCTGGAGCCTGGGGGAAGTTACATTTTTGTACTACAAATCCCAGGATCCACCATCAGCCATGTTTGCTGGAATACTGGGGGTTTATAATCCAATTTCCCCCCTCTAAGCTCTTTCCCCATGGCTATTGAAAAGATATAGCCTTGGGTATCCAGAGAACCTCTTGAGGTCCAGGTCCCTTTATGATACCATCTCTGATCACCATGTTCATCATCATCATCATCTGTTGTCAAGGCAATTCTGACTTATAGTGACCATTTTCAAGGTTTTCCAGGCAGAAAATACTCAGAAGTGGTTTTTACCCTTCCCTTCCTCTAGGGGTGCTGTGGGACTGTGCAATTTGCCCCCAAGGCCACCCAGGCTGGCTTTTCTCCCTGGAGGCCCATTGCGGAATCGAACTCCCGACCTTTGATTCCATAGCCAGATACCTAAACCACCTAGCTATCTAGCCAACTGAGTTATCCATCCATTTTCAAATAAACTTAAATAAAATACAATTTAACAGAAACCGGTGCAGTCCAACACAGTAGAAGGCATGTTCTAAGACAGTGGTCCCCAACCTTGGACCTCCAGATGGTCTTGGACTTCAGCTCCCAGAAATCCTGGCCAGCAGAGGTGGTGGTGAAGGCTTCTGGGAGTTGTAGTCCAAGAACATTTGGAGGCCCAAGGTTGGGGACCACTGTTCTAAGATGTTGTGAAAGGCACAATTTTTTGACCCGCAAGTTTACGGAAAGTTCAGATCTATGACTCCAACTACTTAATGACCCAGTAGAAGCATCCAAATTTATCTGAATTGTCAAAAATTTGACCAATTATTTCTCAAGCTTCTTGTGACCAACACTTGTGGCCCAGATCAGAAGAAAGAAATTGCCATGAGCTGCCGGGCATTTCCAATACTGAAGTTGCTTGATCTGAAAAGAATTATTCTATTTGAGCAGCAGTCATGTACCGTCTATAAATAGCCCTAAAACTGAGCTCTCCAAAACCCAGGATCTTAACCTTTGTTTATGCTTGGAACTGTTCTGATGAAATCTGTTCTTCACATTGGTGTCCAGCCCACACTGATCTCAATCTGTCTGTCTGAAGAATATAGAAGAATAAAACCATACGTTCCTTAACTGGCAGATGCTCTCTAGGGTCTGAATTCAGCAAGAATGTAACCTTAATTCATTTTTGTGCATTTTTCAAATTATATGTGTTGTTTACATGTATTCACCCATTGACCAAAGGATGTTTCCCCCCCCCCCCAATGTACACATTTTTCTAGGCACAGTTTCTGAAGGCGTGTGTTTTAGCAAACATGGCATACTGTGGAATACACAACAAGTTCTGTAAATAAATTTGCAGATTTCTGAACAGCAGCTGCACCTGTTCCATTTCCATTTGCTGGTGACAGGCTTTTTTTAAAAAATCTGACTGCGTGGATTGCTCCCATCTCCCCTAAGTGTGAGTATGTGTGTAAAAAGGGTGTGGCACGTTAATTCAACACCATAAATATATTTCAATAGGTAGAGAGTCAAACCCAGAGTTTTAAAAGCTAGTTGTCATGAGTTGAGCCGAAGAAGATCTGGAATCTGAGGGGTTAATTACAGCTGAGGAGAATCCTGGGCAATCAAAATCACAGACAGCTGAATCACCACCAGATTCTCCTCCCCCAGTAGCCAGAGTGATGGAGAAGCTTCAGCAAGGACCCATGACACAAAGATCTGAAGCCTGCATGAATGCTTCCCATAGGAACATCAGGTTGACCAGCCCTGAATTTTAGCAGGATGAGGTGTTTACATGGCTGCTGTTGCTATAAAATCTGCACCCAGATGCTTGCAAGCTTGTGGAAGCAACCAGTCAATACCCTGGCTTGCATCCACACTCCTGCTCATCTTGGACCTTGTTTTCTGGACCCTTGGCTTTGGACTCTGACTTCTGACTACAGTTTGTGTTTTGGTTCTGGCATTTTGGTATCTGCTTTGCATCTTCTGGACTTCTGATATTGCACTGGTTTGTTGGACTTTTGCCTGTTAAAACCCCTGGAAACGTGACACTAGTGCCTCCAAGTCTTTTGCCCGGTTGAACAAATCTGTACATCTCATCATTGAAATATTCCATCTGAGATTGTTCTATCTCATTTTAGATATTCAAGGGGTCTGGGTAAGTTCTGATAGTATTCTGAGCCTCTCCACTCCCAAATAAGGTGCACACAGTTCAAGACCAGGCCATTCCATGCCCTTTTATAGACTTTGTGACCTGATCAGTGTCCAGACCCAGAACTGTATTGGTGACTCTCCTATTCTCTGTGAAGACCTTATTCCTGTGAATTGGGCAATGCAAATGTCAAGGCCGGGTCATAGCTTGAATGGTGCAGGCAGGACAACAGCGGGTGAAAAACTAGAAGCTTTGCTTTACCTTTTGTTTTCTCCTCCTTTTTTCCAGTCACCAGGAGACTGTCCCTAGCAATTCCTGGAGGCAGTCACCAGGAAGGGAGTGAGAGAGTTTAAAAGGGCAATAGGGAAACTCCACTTGGATTCCTTCTTAAAAGGGCAACGAAGAGCCTGCTTTTCTCTACACTGCTTCTGTCCTTTCTTTTGGCTTCTGCCCATGGCCATTTTGGAAATGCACGGAGACACCAACAGAGTTGGTTTTTACATCTTTGCTTATAACTGTGCCTCCCTTGGGTACAAACCTAAAAACGAGCCAGAACGTTTGTGCAAAACCGCTGGTTCGGGTTCATCAAACCTGACAACCCCAAACTGACCCAAACTGTGATTTAACATTTTTTAAACAAACTCCCTAGTTTGTCCCCCTTCCCTGCCCCTACAGCCGCTCCCTTCCCAGAGCCCTTCTCACCTGCCTACCTGATCCCATTGCCTTGTCCTCTCTTTGTCCTCCATCACTGATAGGTGGGCACAAGGGCAAAGACAGCCAGCCCAGCTACCGGAATAGAATCCGGGCCCCTGTCTCTCAAGATGGCAGTGGCAGTGGAGGAGGAGGACGAAGAGGAGGAGGCGGTGGCAGGACCAAGTAGGGAGATGACAGAGCAGTGGGGTTAGTTTTCTTTTAAAAAGGAACAGACTATTTTTTTTTAAAAAAAGGAATGGGTTTATGGTTCATTTTTTTAAGCATTCAGATCGTCCGTGGCTATCCACGAACCACAAAACACCATTTTCGTCTTACCCATCCCTCGGTTTAATCCCAAACCAGATGACTGTTTCCTTCAAGATTATCCAAAAAGCTTGGGCAACTACCACCTTGCTACTTCGGCACTGTCCTTGTTTCCTTATTTAGAAGCCTTCCAACTCCCGCTGAACGATTTTCTCAAATGCAGCTTTTTGCCTCCCTGCTTCATTATATTTCCATGTAAATGCCTCATTTCTTTTCAACCAGTTTCTTTGTGTCTGTATCCTCTGGTGCATCTTAAATAAAAATAGCCAGGCCGGCTATGGTTCCTGTGCCAATGAGCGCTGATTTCCAGGGACCATGTTCCAGCCTTCCTTCCTCGCGCCAGCTGATCCCGGAGACTTTTCTGAAGCTTATCTGGGTGTCTTCATAACCACCTGCCAATCAACTGGAGCCAAGCCATAATTCTCTCTTATGAAAGTTTTCGTGACAAAAGCAATCTCTCAAGAGGGGTGGGAAAGCCAGTTTCTAAAACTATAGTGCTGTCCATTCTTGCTCAGCAGGTGTTTGGCGCTCAGCCCACAATTGTAACATCAACTGTGTGTTTTTATCTCGCCCCAGTGATTTTCAGACTTTGCTCTTCCTTGGATTCTGTTCTGCAGTGATTTGTTGGCAACAATGGTCAACATGGTGCAGAGAATTCTGAAATACATGCAGCTCGTGTGGGGCCACTCCTGCTTAGTCAGAAGTTGGGACTAGAGTCGGTGTGGGATCCCTTCCAACTAAAATTCTATGATTCCCTGGTTGTCCGTGCTTTTTAGCAGTAGACAGCCGTCTTGGCCTCCCCGTTGCCCAGTTTTGTGAAGACAATCTATGCCGAAGAAGATCGGAAGCTTTATAGGGCTGACCAAATCTCTTAGCTTCACTTTGACCACGTTTGAATTTTAAAAAAAAATATTACAGGTTTTTCTTTTCTTTTAAAAAATCTTTCCATTTTGTTTCCTGGATATGAAATTAGCAGTTCTGAGGCCACAAGACTTTGTTCATTTAATCAATGATTTTGCAGAAGGAAAGGCAAGTAAGTTCTGTTTATTTTATGGTTACAACCATAGTCTTCTCAGCAGGTATTGACAATGCATCTTCTTGATTTTTCTTGCTTTCTCCGTTAGTGGGTTCATCATCTGCACAGGGATTTAACACAAAGATTCCATAGAGGTGCCACTTGACCTGTAACAAGGCCTACGAAGACCATTTATTTTGAATTCTCTGTTAGAACAAACACTCTAGGCACATTTCTGGACCACAGCCAAGAATTTGAGGTTGTTGTTGTTTAGTTGTTAAGTCATGTCCGACTCTTGGTGACCCCACCAGAGCACGTCAGGCCTATTTCCTAGTCTTTCAGAGTTTTTCCTCCATAAGATGATGCTTTGTTCTATGCATCCAAAGAATCAGACCAACAAAGGAGGCCACAGTAGACATTTGAGTAAGTGGGTTATACTTCTGCTTTTCATGTGCTTTTGCAACCATTTTGCACCATTTCAAGAGCACTTCTTCTAGATATGAGCTCAGTTTGTTGTCAAAATCCAGGGGTAAGACAGACTTAATTCAAACTACTTTTGTACAGAGCTCCATCAAAAAGAAAAGAAAAGCTTCCTTTCTTCAAACACTCACATTCAGAACATAAACACTGTGGCTTGAGCAATGTGACTTTCCCCTCCTCTTCCTCCTTTACTTGCTTGAAGAAGAAATTTGATTGCTTTCCTAATGGAAACATCTAATATCTCGTTAAAATCCAATGAAAACGCAATTAAGCATCTTCCAAAGAGTCTTGAGAGAGCTGCTCACATTATATTGCGTTTTCCCTGCAACATCCTACAGAACCGTCATATTGAAGGCAGACGTAAGGTAATAATAAAAAGAGTGATGGTGATGATAATTGTGTAAAAGTCTTTGTGGCCTCCAGTTGTATCCCATGCGTTGGGAGTGCTCTGCTTTTTTGTAATTCTATTTCAAATGTTTTTCTCCATTAAACGTTCTGCGCAACAGCAGGCCTTTCTACCAACAGCTTTCCCCCATGCTTGGCTTTCATTTATCGCCACAATGGTGGTGTTACAGAGGAGCTAAACTCTCACACAAATCTGTTAGGAAAACAAACCTCCGGTAAAGATTGCCCCATTTTTTTTTCGTATTTTAAAAATACTGCAGAAATCAAGAAGAAGAAAACCAACTCTCTTTTCTATAAAATGACAATGGGTTCGATATCCACTCCCACCCACACATTTCCCTTGTGAGATCAATTATAAGACCTTTTCCTGTGCCGACTTGTCTTCAGTTTAAGACAACTATTTCCCACCCCTAACGTGATGAGCAGATATCTCAGAAACTTAAGTGGTTTTCAGCATGATAATGTGGAAATCTAGCTCAAAGAAATCATCCCAGCACAAAAAGCAAGTCGTGGGAATTGAAGAGAAAATTAGGAAGTGAACTGCCTTAAGGGAAATAACACATTCCTGGAATTGTTTGTATATGTTGACAAAAGATTTGGCACTGGGCTAGCCATTCTCCAAACCCGGCAGATGAATTTGCATACAATGATTATGTTCCTTTGCAATGTCTTATGAAATGTATGCACATTGTGCAAATTAATGTGAGTTTTTCATATTATGTAAATTAAGCATATTCATTGTTGCTTTTTTCTCCAAGTACACTTCAACCTTCACATCACAATCATAGGCACTAGTAATTTGAGAGAACCAGCAGAATGTAAATAAAGCTCCAAAACAGTGAGATTCAGGAAAATGAGAGCAAATTGCAGAAATTGGGTGTGTGTGTGTGTGAAAACATATAATTTCCACTAAAGATACATAGACTATGTAATCATAACAAGAAAAATTCCATCTTAACTTTCTTCGGCTTATTAAACATCATACATAAACATATATATCTATTTCAAGGGAAAAGTGCATTTATTGCAAAATTAAAGGGATTTTGTGCAAAACCCACATTAACTGCAACTGCTGAAGTATAAGGTCAGTTTAATTTAGCAGGATCTATACCTGAATGAACAGATCAAAGATTGTATTCTCGAAGGCCTTCATGGCGGGGATCCGATGGCTGTTGCAGGTTTTAGTTCTAACTCCTGTCCCCTGAAGATGCCAGCCGTAGAGACTGTCAAAATGTTAGGAAGAAAATCTCAAGAACATGGCCAAACAGCCCGAAAAACCTACAACAACCATTAAATCAAAGATTCTTATCAAGACAAATATACACAGTATTGGTTCTTTGAAAAGCACATGAGAAGTTCCTTATCACTTTTTGAAACTTCTTTCCAGAAATGTGACATTCACAGCAACACCGACTGAACCTCAGCTACAATTACTGTAATAGTGCTGCAAAATGATTTGGCCCAGCCATAGCCGGAAGCTCTCCTGTGAATGTAGTGGATGGATGGCTTTAAAACAACTCCTGGAAATGGGCTTTGAGATTCCTCCCACCCTAAAATCTGCGCTCCATGATGGGTGCTTTTCAACTCAACTTTCATGGCCTGTAATGAGCTAGTAAGTTAAAAGCAGCTCATTAACCAATAGGTGTCGTGATCCATTTAGGATTTTGCTGTTTCGACCTGCTTTTTAAAAGCTAGTGAGGAAGGAAGATAGCTTTTTGGAAGGGGGGAAAAAAAACCTTCACTTCGATTGCAGACAGAGCAAGTGAGGGAAGAAATCAATAAATAAAATGAGAAAGGAGCTTTTACAGGCAGCCAGCACCTAGGAACATACATCCTCATGCATTTCAGGAAAAAAATTGGAAAGCTTTCTCCCTACTGTTTAAAATTAGATTTTTGCACATTGTGACCTTTTTAAAAAGCTGGGTGGTGCAAAAAAGCACCCTTTTTTTTTGAGGGGGAATGGCATTTTGTGGAAACTAAAAGGAGATTTGTGGGGAAATCACATTCCTTTGCTCCTGAAAAGGACTGAGGCTGCTGTCACACCAGCCAAAGGTTCCCCAGTTATCCCACAGTTACATCGGAGCATAAATTGCTGGTCACATGACACATAGCCATTAGCAAATCGTTTTGCTGGCCAGCAGTGTAACTGTGGAACGTTCCCCCCTCGCTTCTGTATTTTTGTTCCAGTTGTTTCAAGATATTCCTTAGTGGTATGGCATGTATGAATTACCCTACTGATACTTTTTCAAAGCAACTTCACCATGGAAGACAGCTGCTGTTACTGCCTCATGACTGCCTCTCTCTCACACACACAGAGACCAAAGAGCCAGGATAGGAGCAGAAACCAGTGCACCAGCACGGAGACAGAAATACTGGAGCTCAAGAGCACAGGGGAACTTACCGTATCAGCCAAAGACATACTGTACGTGTGTTGCTGAGGCAGCTTCTGGGAGGGAGAGTCCTACCTTAAGTAGACCTTCCCTCAGGACTTTCAGGTGGACCTCATGAGAGCCCCAGCGGCCCGCAGGACAGCTTGGTCTTGCAAAGGCTAGGCTCTTCCTGGGATCAAGCTGGGTCCCAATCCTGCAGCTGCCAGGGCCTGCCACCATCCAGATCCTACCAACTTCTGTTGACAGGTTTAAAGCACAAGCACTCCACTCACTTCCTGGCAAGCGGCACAACCCTGGGTGGAGATGATGGGTCCATTGAGTGCAATGCCTTCCTGTTACTTGCTGATGCCTGTATTTCTCACTGTGTGCAAAATCACACAACTGGTGCATGACAAGAAATACAAGCATTGACTTCTCAACAAGTGTCAACTTACCACTGTGATTTATGTCATTTGACTTATGCTGCTGTATACAGGTATAAGTAAGAGGATTCTGATCTATAAATTACTACATTTTAGCTGTTTTTTAAAATTATTCTGCAAGATGCCCTGAGTCCTTGTATTGGGGGAAAGACAGGGTTTAAAATAGGCAAATAATCTATCCTGGCGTGTGGCAATGTTATATGTTCCATGGTTGAGGTGTTCATTTAGCTTTGTGGCAACACATTGTGCAGGTCTCTTGTGCTGTGCAATCCTAACTGTGTCTCCTCAGAAGTAAACTCTTGGTTTACCCCCACTTCTCAATATTCTCTTCTTGGAAAACTCTGAAAAAGGGTCACCATACATCAGAATGGACTTGATGACACATGAATGGACTTGATGACACCATACATCAGAATGGACTTGATGACACATGAGTTGTCTGGATAGCTCTGTGAGGCAGCCATCTGATTGTAGAGGTTGGGAGTTTGAGTCACCCATGTGTTTCCTGGGAGAACAGTCAGCGTGTGTGGCCTTGGGCAAGCTGCGCAGCCCCAGGATCTCTCCCCCAGAAGAAGGGAATGATCAATCACTTCTGAGTCTTCTCTACCTGGAAAGCCCTGAAATAGGGTCACCATAAGTCTGAATCGATTTGCTGGCACATGATTATCATCTGTATATAAACTAAATCCTCAGATACTAACATTTTTTGGTCAGGTCATGTATTTCAGATAAATCTCTTGCATGAACTTCCTCCTGGGTGGGAAAGATATCCAGTGATGTGTTCTCAGTAAGACACTGGACAGGGCGGAGTATTTAAAGCTCATCTGATGCTTCAGAATGAATGATGGTGCCCTTTTTTAACCGTACCAAATCCCCCAAGACCTTCTGTTTTCTTCTTCCCCGGGCAGGGCATTCTGACCGACTTCTTCCTTCTGTCCACCTTGTTCCGGACTCTCCTCTTCTTGAGTAAGGGCCTCAGATGTAAATTGCTCTGTTTACTTGGGCCATGGGAACAAAAGCTGTGGGGGCCAGGAGAGTGGACAGAAGGTCAGCAAAAACCAAAGACAGAGGGACTCTGGGGGGTCAATATGTCAGATGCTCTGATAGGCCCTTTTTTTAAAAAAATGAGGAATTAGGGATTTGAGAAGGGAAAATCTGGAACGAAGGGGACCATCTGGGGGAAACAGACATTGGAGTAACTCAACAGATGTTGATGGAGATGCTGTTAAAGCAAAGACCGTATTTCCAGATCATACAGCAGATGGTTAAAAAAACCAGATGTACATTCTTATCTATGTCAATTATTCCATGACTATGGAATTGCAAGAAATTGATCATTAATTTCGGTTGCCAAGTCTTGGCTGAAGTCTTACGGCACTCTTATGCTTCTCCAAATCTCCAGCTTGGGAGAGAAATTTCAGGGCATCTGTGACCAAATGAAGACAAAGTTTATTTATTTTTTTGTCTATGTGAAGGGAACACACCCATCTCCATGTGTCCAAAATGCATTGTGGTGGGCTCTCGTGCACAAGGGCCTTCCTTGTAACATCTCAAGAACTCACCCCTGGTCTCAGGTATCAATTTCAGGATGGCAAGGGACCAGGAACTGCTCATCTGGGGAATCTTAACTGTTATACATTTAGGGTTATGAAACTGGAGAAAACTGTACACAAAAATAAATACAAATATTGACATAAACTTTAAAAAAATCAGAGGCAGATGTAGAATGTTGCTGGGACAAGGTCAAGACAGGAAATCCGAAAAAAGCCAAGAACTTTCAAATTCATCCATTTCTACTGCTTCTTCTACAATGGGCAAAAGATAAAAAAAAATTCCCTCCCAATGACCATGTAGTAGGACCCTTGTGGTGCAGTGGTTAAACTGCAGTACTGCACCCATAACTCTGCACATGACCAGGTTCAATCCTAGGTAGCTGGATCAAGGTTCACTCAGCCTTCCAGCCTTCCCAGGATGGCAAACTGAGTACGTAGCTTGCTGGGAGGGCAATGTGTAGCCTGCATCATTCAATTGTAAATGGCCCAGAGTGTGCTTTAAGTGCTATTGGGTGGTACATAAGCAGCACACTTTGCTTTTTTTTTAGTAACTCTTAAGTGCTCCTGAGTTCTGGCAAATCCATGCAGTGTATGATACTTCCATCAGAAAACTGGGAATAAAGTGCAATTTATTGACTCTGGATTTAAGTTTTGGTGTAAGCTGCACAACTGGTCTGCTGATCTATAAAGTGATTTTTCATCTTTCAAAGAACTCTAGAAGCAAATGTGCAAAGATTTGGACCAGTAGAGGTTCATGGATATGGCCGGAAGGGCACAGCACCACCTGAGGCTCAGGCTACGAACCACCACCTCATTTTGCCAGCCTCTTTACCAGAGATGGTCTGAATCTCCTCTGTTTCCATATGGTTTTATATAGGTATGAATATTCAAGTGCAGGTGAGTAGTGTGCATGTGTGTGTGTGTGTGTGTGTGAATAAATGCCTTTTTTTCCTGTTAGACTTCCAGTTACCCATCTCTGACAATCTTCCATTGCACCAAGCATAAGGGATATCCTGCATCATTGGTTGGGACTATGTTAAAATGTATTCTCGAAGGCTTTCACAGCTGGGATCTGATGGTTGTTGTGGGTTTTTCGGGCTCTTTGGGCGTGTTCTGAATGTTGTTCTTCCTGACGTTTCACCAGTCTCTGTGGCCGGCATCTTCAGAGGACTGGACAAAGCATGGGGAGAGTTCCTACTCCAGTCCTCCGAAGACGCCGGCCACAGCTAACACTCCTTCACACAGTAGCTTCAGTGACCTTGCCCAACCAACTCATCTCATCCTCTGTCATCCTCTTCTCCTCTTGCCTTCACATTTTCCCAACATCAGGGTCCTTTCCAGGGAGTCTTCTCTTCTCATGAGATGGCCAAAATGATTGGAGCCTCAGCTTCAGGATCTGTCCTTCCAGTGAGCACTCAGGGTTGATGTCCTTCAGTTCAGAAAGGTTTGTTATCCTTTCAGTCCAGGGGACTTTCAAGAGTCTCCTCCAGCACCACAATTCAAAAGCATCAATTCTTCAGTGGTCAACCTTCTTTACAGTCCAGCTCTCACTTCTATACATTGCTACTGGAAAAACCATATATTTGACTATGTGGACCTTTGTCGGCAAGGTGAGGTCTCTGCTTTTTCAGATGTTGTCGAGGTTTCTTATCCCTTTCCTCTCAATTTCTTATCGCTTTCCTCCTAATTTCGTGGCTGCTGTCTCCATCTGCAGTGATCATGGAGCTGAAGAAGGTAAACTCTGTCACTGCCTCCATATATTCCCCTTCTATTTGCCAGGAGGTGATGGGACCACTGGCCACAATCTTAGTTTTTTTTTAATGTTGAGCTTCAGATTATTTTTTGTGCCCTCCCCTTTCACCCTCATTAAGAGGTTCTTTAATTCCTCCTCACTTTCTGCCATCAGAGTGGTATCATCTGCATATCGGAGGTTGTTGACATTTCTTCCAACAATCTTAATTCTAGTTTGGGATTCCTCCAGCCTGGCCTTTTGCATGATGTATTCTGCATATAAGTTAAAGAAGCAGGGGGTGAATATACAGCCTTGTGGTACTCCTTTCCCAATTTGAACCAATCCAGTTGTAACTGTTGCATCCTGTCCCACATAGAGATTTCTCAGGAGATGGATAAGGTGGTCAGGCGCTCCCATTTCTTTAAGGACTTGCCATAGTTTGCTGTGGTCAACACAGTCAAAGGCTAACTACTGTTAGCCTTTGATACTAACGACTAACTTTGATAATAACGTTGATACTAACTTTGATACTACTAACTACTACTGTGATACTAACTATTTTAATGTGAGCCTTTGTGTACAGGTGGGACTACATGGCAAATGTTTATACATTTATACATGGCCCCAAAACAAATAGACTGTTTCCTGGGCACAAGTTGTTGACAACAACTTCTCATTTCAACTGACATTTCATAGACTAACAGTGTCTTCTTCTAAAAATCACATTCCTTTCAAAAGCAAATAAGCAGAGATTCAGAATTATTGACATGTAAAGATGGCCTTTTTTAAATAATTGCCTTATTCAACAAAGGAAATTGCATAATTATGGTTTGATTGGAGAATAGATTTTGTGGGAAGACAAACAAGCCAGGCAAATATATATTTTTTTACAAAAAGAAATCATGTGTATGCTTGAATGACAGAATGTAGAGAATGGTTGTTCTCTAGAGTAAATGACAAGTAAAAGTTTATTTTGTTGGTCATCATTGGTCTACACTGGAGTTGTCTGCAATTTATTTTCAAGGGTGCTACATTTTGAGATGCATTCCATGGTGTTTGTGAGACTAGCTATCGTGCGCACGTAGAGGCAACATATTGTAAGCAATAGCCATGTGCTTAGCCAATGGTTTTTCCAATCACAGATATATCTTGTCTTCATTTATGGGCATGGAAAGTGTGACAGTAGACATCATAGTCTGCTAGTTCTGATGGAGACTCATTGAGTGGTTGGTTGCTTGATTGCCTAACTAGAAAACTGCTACTCTGGATGGTGTGCAAAATTTAAAAAAAACACACCCCCAAATATAGTTGATCATACCCTCATCATAAAAGGTAGTGAGCCTGCTTTGCTAGCAAATGGGATGCAAGGGGTTAAGGAGCACTCATGCTTTGCCAGTGGGCTTCCCACCAGGAAATGATTAGCCATTGTGTGAAAAGAATACTAGTTGAGTCAGGCCTTGTGTCTAAAGTGCTTTCCTCCCTAAGACCATTCAGTCTTAGGGAGAGTTTACAATTATCTGAGTTTCCCTACTAATCAGGGGAAGGAGGTAGAAGACTGGCTCATACTCGTTTTGTGGCTCATACTCCCTATTTATCTGCCGTGATTTAATTTTCAAGTTAATTGCACCCGTGAATAGCCTCGATTATCTCTGTTTAGACCTTCCACCCGCTGGGGCAAATAAAGGGCCTTATTTTCATACCCCATTAGATAGATTGAGTGTACTGTACTATTATGGAGATATGCAACTTCTCCAGTATGGTGTCCTGTTGCTTTCAATGTTACCTGCCACAAGGAAAGAAAGAGCTATTCCACTCTTGCTCAACTCCATCTAGTTCCTAGATCTCTAGTTCCTAGAGATTTCCCTCTAGTTCCTAGATCCTAGCGCCCAGCGTTACTCAATCCACCTACCCCTAAGGTTTTTCCTTCCCTGGCTACTACCCTTGCATGAATCCCTCACCAAGGAAAGATGGAGCAATGCCCAACAGATTAAGGGGGCTGTAAGAAACCCTAGGTACCCTATGGAACAAAAGCTGGAAGGCCTTGGTATTTGCCCACCAAACCAACAAGTTAAAAATAAAGGAGAAGAAATATGGCTGAGTGGAGGCAGGCATTGTATCATGGCCTCCCCCAATTTGAAGAGACCCTTGTCCAGCAGGCCGAGGCAAAGATGCAGTCACAAAAGCAACAAAATCAGGGAGCTGGATAGGGGACAGATTGCATTTGTCTTCAACGTGGAAGGGATGGTCACTCTCGAATTGGCCTTCTCAGCCACACTAGACGCTGTTCCAAGTCCTCCATACTTTACCATAGTCTTTCGAGACTGAAGGATGCCTAATAAAATAAGAGGGAGACAGATTCTACTGTTTTGTGATCACTTCACTCAAAGCCCATATAGCAAACTTCCTTCCACACTCACACATGCCTTTAATTTTAATAGTGTAATACTAATAAGAAAATATTAAGACATTATCTAAAAACAAAGAGGGGGGAAGAGATCAGCAAAGACTGACCTATATAGTGTTGGGATTTCCTCACTTTGCCCTGCAGCTCTGTGGAATGGCTGGTCAAGGGGCTGCTTGGGACTATATAGCACACAGTAGGGGCTGAGCCTCAATCCTCCCTAGTGCCTTAGTGATTCAGCTGTCCAGAAGATCTTAAGCTTTGCTCAGGAGGAGGTAGCTGTGAATTACCTTCTCTTTTGATACTACGGTACAGTATTCTTGACTACCATTTCCCTCAGCTCAAAGGGCTCTGCATTTTTGCCTACAAATGATATAACCTCCCTAATGCCAGCTGGAAGAAGAATGAACATTGGGGATGTTACTCTGCCTTGCAAATAAGCAGAGACTCTTTGCTGCCCCAGAACTGCATAAATCCCCTGGGTCTGGTTTCAACACCTTAGTTCAAATGGAGTGCACATCCTGAATATGGACATACGCAGACAGGGAATAATGTCTTAATGTTGACCATAAGGTCATCTAATCCAGCATTTTTGGCCCTGGCTGGACATGGCACTAAAGATGTTCAGGCTGGACTCTTTAGGAGTCCTACCAAGAGTTGCTGGAAGACTGAACCCATACCTTCTGCCTGCAAATGGTGTGTTTTCCTACTGGACTCCAGCCCTTCTACCCACCATCCAACATGCTCATCAACTAGGCAGATGGTTGGTACTTGGCGGGCAGCAGTGCCAAAAGCAGATTAAGTTTAAGGAGGAACAAGTCCAAAAGATTTGGGAAACAAGAGCGCAGGGACGGTTTTTGGTCTAGCATTTTGCAATGACTGTTTTCCCCAAACCCAAGTTCCTCTCTCAACAGAAAAAGGAAAATAAGGCACAACGTAGGCTAACCCTACAGGGAAAAATTAAAAACTGCGGTGAGAAATGAAAAGTTGAGCATTGTTTGTTGATAGATCATCTCAAGTATTTTCTTTTTGCACCATTGCCTATTGTTAGCATTTAGAGAACCTCAAGTTTTCTGGTGCATTTTGAAATACGAAGGGTAACTGCACTGCATGATCAAGTTCAGAGCTGGTATATTATCTCTTTGCACAAAGAAACATAGGCATTATCTCTGCATCTTAACAAAATAAACTCAGAGTTTAAATTGCGTGTACAGGATTACTAAAATACATATCAAAGATCCATTTCTGAAAGGGTAACATATGCTTATTCAAACTAGAGAATGACACAGCAGATGATTGACATGTAGAGCAAATTAAAATTTCAATAACACTTGCAGCATATTCTGACGTTAAAATGGCCATTTCCTTAGTTTCAGAGAACTCTGTGCTCTTGCTCCTGACCGGGAGATTAGCTGAGGAGGTGGGAAAAGCAAGCAAGTTGGGCTCGGTGAGCAGCTGACTGGGGAGTCAGGGGAGGGGAGCAGCAGCTGAGGAGTCAGGGAAGGTGAGCAGCAGCACCTGTGCTGCCACCTTTACAAACTGGGAGGAACCAGGATGAACTGCTTCGTGCCCATCTCTAATTTGGAGCAGTGGTTCCCAGCCTTGGGTCCCCAGATATTCCTGGACTACAGCTCCCAATAAATCCTGGCCAGCACAGCTAGTGTTGGTTGCTTTTGGAAGTTTTAGTCCAAGAACATCTGGAGACCCAAGGTTGGAAACCATTGATTTAGAACATATCACTATAAAGTGACCAAAGCATGGGCAATCATCATCATCATCACGTACTGTCAGGTCAATTCTGACTCATGGCTACCCTTTCCAGGATTTTCCAGGTGGAGAGTATATTCAGAATTGGTTCGCCCTTCCCTTCTTCTGGGGGCGCCCCGGGAGTGCGCAAGTTGTCTGAGGTCACAGTGTGGGTCGGCTCTTCTCCCAGGAGGCCCAGTGGGGGAATCAGCCTCCCAACCTCTGGCTTCACAGCCAGATACCTAAACCTCTTAGCTATCCAGCCAGCTCATTGTCAGCTAGCAGCTGATGCTCTAAACACAATTGCTCAGATTCCTTGCTGTCGTCACCACTTCAAAATCCCAAAGCAGCACCAGATCAATTCGCATTCCTTAGCAAGCAGGTAACGTAACTAGCTCTGATTGATTTTCGCTGAGCTTTCGAACTACTGTTTATCCAAAGTCAACTTCAAAACTCCTTCATTTTTCGTTTCCAAAAACCCCTTGTCATCCTTGCCTTGTCTCTTCCCAATACAACATCTGTTGTCATTTTTGAAAATGCAAACCGAACACCTACATGTGTTCTGTCACTTAGCTCATAACTGGGATGTGGGCTGGTAAAATGTCATTTTGCTATTGTTTGGGAAATGCTCGGCAACACCAGCTGAGGAAGAAATGTTGCAGGCAAGAAAACTGCCTTACTTACTTGTGAAGCAAAACAAACAAGGTGTTCTCCAGGCCCTCTCCAAGAAGCATGTGAAGGGTGGTGGCAAGAGAACAGTCCTAATTATGGGATGTTTTCATAAGGAGAGCTCACCAAACATGTACTTTAGTATCCGCCTAGAGTGGTCTTAATTGACTAGATAGGCGGGATATAAATAAAATAAAATAAAAAAATAAAATAAAATTAAAAATCCTTTTGACACCAGTCAAAACATTTCTCTTTTTGAGGTCCTTGTGGAGAGTCCTTGATCAAAGGTGAACGCTACTGTTTCTGACAGAAACAGGGCACCAGTACGTGCAGTAAGTGGTTCGCACTAGTGAGGGAGGCAAGAGAGAATGTGCTTTCTTCTCTCTTTTTTTGCCATTTCTAGATCTATGTATCTAGATCTACTTTCAGTTGGAGTCCCTACTTTCTTCCTTCTTCTTGTTCCTCCATTTTTTTTACAAGTAGTTTATAAGGAGTCAGCTCTAGAGTCTTCTTCAGTACATGTGACACCTCTTCTTCTTCAATTTTTAAATGAAAATAGCAAATTTTCTCCTGTTTTTAAGGCCAATTTTCAGAATGGTTGTTCTCTACAGTCATCACTCTTATCAGATATTTCAGGACTGGCCATAGAACATACATCTGTTAGGGGTCTTGCCCTGAATCATGGGTGAGAAAAGCCAGAGGAAAGGGTTAGCCTAAAGGAGGTAGATAAAATATCTTGGCATAATTGCCATTCTTTCCAGAAACTGGAAGGGAAACTTGAAGCAATTATCAGCATCTCTGCCAATAATTATTGTTAGAAGATGTACTGTCATTATGTCACAGAGTTACTTCTATTTTCTACGACACTTCTCTTCCTTTCCTTTCCTCTGGTGCAATCACAACTTTCTAACACATCATTAAGTTGCAATTTGCCATCATGTTGCTTGTCACTTAGGGTGGTCCAATAAATTAATGACTTCCAGAAGGTCCTACTGGGACATAGAGGAGTAGATAGCATGGCTAGTAGCCAATTAATCCTGAAAATTCATTTTTTTAGTACCAGTAGACAGGGAGGAGTTTGAATGGTGGCATTTTCTGTGTAGCCACTGGGGTAGGTTTTTTTTTGGGGGGGGGGAGTACATGAAGCCTGTCGGGACTTATGCAGCACCAGAAAAGCTGACATTTTAATGGCTGTTGGTGTGGCTGGGGATGGGCAATACACAGCTTGGAAATATTTGTTAAAAGATATTCCATTACCCTAATCTATTAATGATGCCGTTTTGCCATTCCTCATTAGGTTAACTCATTATGATCATTTTCAGCCGGTCTTGGTGATATTTTAAAGTTCACAGGTTTAAAGATCTAACAAAGTATTAAGGAAGCAGCTAATGAACTAGAATTCTTTGTTTTTGAAGACTGAAGCTGGATCAGATCAAATATTAAGGAAAAATGTACTTCCTCCTCTTACAGTGTTATCCCTTCAGGCACACAAATCTTTCACTGCTATAAGCCTGAGACATCAGACATGTAACCAAATCTTGCGATGTCTAACTGATCAGCTGTAAAACAAAAAACAGGCTAACCTATCCTGTGCTATGGTTTTTAATGTAACTTTAAAAATATTTTAATGGTTTAATATATTTACTTGACTTTAATGGTTTGTATAGGTGGGACTTGTTTACTTGATTTTATGGGGTTTGTTTTAGTTAAATATGGTCTTACTTATTTTTATTCTTTTAAGACATTCATAAACCACTCTGAGTACTATTTTAATGGAAAGATGGAGTAGAAGTGTAATGAATGAATGAATGAATGAATTTGCCAAATATGGATTGAATCATGTTCGTGCTAAAGGCATAGCCTTTCTCTCCTTATGATACACTCTTCCCAGATACAGAAACTTTTCTAGTGAGATCTTCAGATTATTTTAACTACAGTAGGACTCTTATATCCACAGGAAAATAGTCCCAAACCCTCTTGCGGATGCTGAAAACCACTGATAATATCAAATACTTTACATAGCAAAGTAAAAGAAAAAAAATCCAAAGAATTTCTAGTTTTTTAAAAATATATATTTTTCATATGTTCAGACCTTGGATAAATGAAACCACGGATACTGATCCTGCAGATACAGGACTCCCACTGTATTTGACTTCAGCATGTTGGTACTAACACTTGGAAAGAGGGAAGGCAAGAGGAGAAGGGGATGACAGAGGACGAGATGGATGGACAGGGTCATTGAAGCAACCAACATGAATTTGACCCAACTCCGGGAGGCCGTGGTAGACAGGAGGGCCTGGCATGCTCTGGTCCATGGGGCCCCGAAGAGTAGGATATGACTTAACGACTAAATGACAATAACTTTTTTTGTTATTGTTTAGTCGTTAAGTCATGGCCGACTCTTCGTGACCCCATGGACCAGAGCACGCCAGGCCCTCCTGTCTTCCACTGCCTCCTGGAGTTTGGTCAACAACAATAACTAACACTGACCATTCTTAAGGTACATGGTAAGATGTCTGAGTGAATGATATAGGTAGGAAAAGGAAGGATAGGGAGGAAGGAGCGCAATGGGAAAGCTGTCCCATATCCTTTTTTAATACACTATGTTGGTGAAGCTAACATATTGGCTGCATAGGTGGCATCCGGGGGAGGTGATAAAAGGTGCAAGGTGGCAGAAAGGGAACTTGGCCAGCAGCAATGAATGATGCCGGACTGGAAGAGGGTGGGGGAATTACTGAGAGGGTGCAGAAAGGAAGGGTTTTGAGGAAATTGCATGTGGCCTATAGATGTTGGGTTGCCCCTTCAATGGCTTTGGGGGTTATTTATGTCCTTTATTCCTCTGCCAAATCATGGAGGGAGGTGCCTTTAGTGTTTGGTTTGTTTGGATGGGTGGACGGAACTTTTCTCTCCCCCCTTTAATTCTTGCAAATCACTTCAGGGACTTCCTTTAGCTGTGCGTTCAAGGGTAACATAGATTTTATGGACAAGTGAACCAAGTACATTAAAAAGCGGCAAGGGAGAAAAAATATTGCTGATTATATTTTTTTAAGCAATCAATCAATGTAGATTTAAGTATCTTAAAGAGTAACAAGTAAGTTAAGTTTCAGATAAATTAAAGAGAAACAAAAATAATTGTCATCTGGGAACAGAGGTAATGCTGAGCTGAGTCCATGCACACACACGCGAATGCATACACATGCACGCGCACACACGCGCGCACACACACACACACACACACACACACACACACACACAGAGAGAGAGAGAGAGGCAAAAGAAATAGGAAAATTATCTTCTTTGTGACCAATTAACTAGAATAAAACATGGCTGCAATTTTTGATACCTTAGAAAGGAGGAAAAGATTGGCCTACTGTGAGAATCTTAAAATATTGGAAGAAAATTTGCTAGGTGAAAAATTCATGGTGGCGGCCGTCAAATAGTAATTTGCAGTTTTCTTAAAATAGGACACTTAATTTTTTTTCCCCTCCAGTGTAAACAGTCCACTGAGACCTCAGGATTGTGAAAATGCTTCCCCACTGCCTCACTTTCCTGGTTTATTTTACATGCCTTTTCATTCAAAATAAAGAATCACGCAGCTTTTGGTATTTTGCATTTCTCTCATAATGTACATGAATCTTGTCATCCAGCAGGCAAACAATAACTAGAACTATTCTGTGAAAAGTTCCTCAGAGGTCAGCTGAGAAGAGAGGAGCAGCGAGGACTTGAAGCAGGACCGTATACAATGTCCCAAACACATGGAAGAACATGGTGCACCAACGTATGGGAAAATGTGAGAAAGCATCATGAGCCGAGGAGAGGAGGGGAGTGGCTTGGATAAACATGGAGCCGACCTCAGCCCCATCACTGGCAGTGATCTCAAGTCTCAGTCCAACTTTTGTCACAGGGTTGGTTTGAGAGTCAACGAGGGGAAAGGCCTTGGGCATTTGAGACGAAATGAAGAAACAGTCTTCAAGATGGATGTGGAATATAAATGGGATCACCCTTCTTTCAAAAAAAGAAAGGTCACAGGGATTTGCATCTTCTCAATCTCATGGGGAGAAGAAAATGTGGAATGCTGTTCTAAGCTGTAAAGAAGAAAGGATGAAATTTACAACCTCCCAAGATATAGTCAGTTGCTTAGCTTACTAAAAGGCTGGAGAGGGATCAGGGATCTGCAGAAAAAGGAGCTTTGCCTGACAATATAAACATAATCTTCTTTTGCTCACAATCCTTTCTTTTTCTAAGCCGTTGGGATGCTACTTTTGCTGCACAGCAGTGTCGGGCTTGCCTCCACAGACGGAACGCAAGCACACACCAAGCAGCGGCCTGATAACGGCATGAATTTCATACAAAGGGCTCTTCTCAGCCTGATGTAAACAATTAAAGAGAAGTTATCCAGTGGAGTTTTCAACCTGGGAGGAAACTAGTGAGGCAAACCATACCTTTGACTATGTGGACCTTCGTCGACAAGGTGATGTCTCTGCTTTTTAAGATGCTGTCTAGGTTTGTCATCGCTTTCCTCCCAAGAAGCAGGCGTCTTTTAATTTCGTGGCTGCTGTCTCCATCTGCAGTGATCATGGAGCCCAAGAAAGTAAAATTTGTCACTGCCTCCATATCTTCCCCTTCTATTTCCCAGGAGGTGATGGGACCAGTGGCCATGATCTTAGTTTTTTTGATGTTGAGTTCCAGACCGTTTTTTTGCACTCTCCTCTTTCACCCTCATTACAAGGTTCTTTAATTCCTCCTCACTTTCTGCCATCAGAGTGGTGTCATCTGCATATCGGAGGTAGTTGATATTTCTTCCGGCAATCTTAATTCCGGCTTGGGATTCCTCCAGTCCAGCCTTCCGCATGATGTATTCTGCATATAAGTTAAATAAGCCGGGGGACAATATACAGCCTTGTCTTACTCCTTTCCCAATTTTGAACCAATCAGTTGTTCCATATCCAGTTCTGACTGTTGCTTCCTGCTGCACATATAGATTTCTCAGGAGATAAATAAGGTGGTCAGGCACTCCCATTTCTTTAAGGACTTGCCATAGTTTGCTGTGGTCCACACAGTCAAAGGCTTTTGCATACTTGCTTTTATTTATTCACTTATATTTTCATTAGTGTAAAGTTTATCTATTTATTCATTGTTTCATGTATGTTTTTAATTCGATGCTTTTTAATTTTGTGAGCTGCCTTGGGTCCCCTTATTGGAAGAAAGATGACCTATATATAGAACAAACAAACAAATATTCCATTTCATAGCTGTGTGAATTTTGAATATGTTCTTTCCGAACATATGCTGCTTCCTTATTAATCTGGTTTTAAAATAAGCCTTGTGGAAATGTGTGTCTCTATATAGAATTTTTGAATGTTCCTTTTGTCACAGTATTTATCTCTAAGCTTTACTATCTGAAATACTGCATAAAGTCTTCTGCATAAGGCTAATGACATCATCAACAGCAGTCATAAGAACATAAGAAGACCCCTGCTGGATCAGGCCAAGGGCACCTCTAGTCCAGCTTCCTGTATCTCACCGTGGCCCCACCAGATGCCTCCGGGAGCACACGAGACCACTAGATAGCTGTCGTCTAATACTCCCCCCACTGCATCTGGCATTTGGAGGTCCCTTCCTTCTAAGCCTGGAGATTGCACATCCCCATTATGGCTTGTAACCTGTGATGGACTTTTCCTCCAGAAATCTGTCCAATCCCCTTTTAAAGGCATCTAGGTCATATACCATCACCACATCCTGTGGCAAGGAGTTCCGAAGTCTTTTTTTTTAAATCTGATTTCTTGCTGAGATGTCTTAAGATTCTCACTTAATCTCTTTCATCCTTGGGAAGCTATTGGGGGCCATGAGATAGGGTCTTTCATTATCTGAAATTGACACAATTAAAAATGACTTTTCTGACAGCTTCAAAACAACCATTACATGTCTAACAAACATAAGAAAGAAATAATGAAATAGTTCACATTAATGTTAAAAATGTCAATAAATACAAATAACAAAAGCAGAGCAAATAAATGTCATCTCACGTGCATCACCATATCGTGCTTCACCGTGTAAGCAGTGGAACAGTTATTTAATAGCATCCAAAGAACCTCTAAAACAGTCCCAGCTTATATCCCATCCTGAATCTCTGCTGGGTTATTACTACTTTGCACAGGTTCAGAAAGAGCCAAAGGATCACAGGAGCAACACGGGGTGATCTTTTCCTGCTGTGTTCAACCTGAATAGCTTTACCCACTTTAGAAGGGCAGTTCCCAATGACGTCAGTTGGCGCAAGGACTGATGTCAGCAGAGGCAGGCCCAGAAGATATGGACACCAGTGGAAAAGTTTTATTCACAGGCGGGGAGGGGGGAGCTGAGAACTACGTCACAACATTTAAAGTACAGTGGTGCCTCACAAGACGAAAGTAATTCATTCCGCAAGTAGCACTGTCTTGCAAAATTTTCGTCTTGCGAAAAGCGGTTTCCCATAGGAATGCATTGCAATGCGTTCCTATGGGAACCTCGCAAGACAAATGAATTGTTTTCATCTTGTGAGGCATCGGTCTCAGGGGGGGAAAAACATATTGCCAAGCACGGCCATAGAAGAAGCTGTCTTGAGAGACAGCACAGCAATAGCAAAAACCATTCATCTTGTGGGTTTTTCATCCCTTGAGGTGTTCGTCTTGCGAGGCACTACTGTAGTGCAAAGCTGGAAGGGCCACGGTGTTTCCACCTACACGTAAGACAAGGTGGGTGGATAGGTAGGTGTTGTGGGTGGGCATGATTAACACTTTGAAAGCCGGATGGAACAAAATCTGTGAACGTTTCTAGAAGAGGCAGCGGTAATGAGGTCTGAATAGAGGCACATCCTTTTAATTGGTTTGTGATCTTGATATTTGTCTCTGTCAGAAATCAGTTATCCATCCCACCTGCTCTTCTCAATTCATGTTGTTAGAAAGTTGCTACACCGAGGGAGGTCAAAAAGGTGAATAGAAGGAATGGTGCCTTCTTGATTGTGGCTCCTAGTCTCTGGAATGAAAAGCCAACAGAGATACGCCAGACTCCTTCTCTCCTTATGCTTAGAAAGGTGGTAAAGTGTTTAATAGCTAAAACTCTATGGTGCTGTCAACAGCAACTTTAAAAAAAATAATTCTAGATTTTATAGGGTTATTAATAATAATAAAATTAAAATAATAATAATATTTATTTATATTGCGCTCTATACCAGAGCACATTCCAATAGTCAAAAACACTTAAAATACAGTGTAACATAATTATGACGATAAAAACATACAGTAAGCAGTTATCATTCAATAAGGCAATAAACAACCATAATAACTATAAAAAGTAATTTTGGGTTGTAATTGTTGTCTGTTGCATTGCCACATTAATTTGAGTTTATTTTTGGTTATTGTTAGGCATTGTAAGTTTTAATCTTATGTAAATCACCCAATGTAGTGCTTGCACTAATGGGGCAATCAATCAATCAATCAATCAATCAATCAATCAATCAATCAATCAATCAATCAATCAATCAATCAATCAATCAATCAATCAATCAATCAATCAATCATGTGTTGCTTTTCTTCTTCCACATGCACAGCATGCTTGCAAACCTTGAGCAATTTTCCCCTCTCCATTTTTCTCTTTCCATTAACTGAGGGAGCTTCTTTTAAACATTTCTTTGCTAAGGTGTAAATAACATTTTGAATTTCACCTCCTGTCAAATTTAATTAGATGCTTCACTTCCCCTTCTCCAGATGTTCCTTATTTGTTTTGTTTTTTAACAACTGAATTGATCATCTAGTAGGAATCTAGGTTTAACAAGGCGTCTGATTAGAGAGGGGCATGAATTAAAAAACAAATTTCAAAATTTGTCAAAATTGCTAATTTGGTCATTCGTATTATCCTAATTGATGACCCACAAAGAATGGAAACCAATATATCTGTGAAGATTCTCAGTCATCCAGGTGAGATTATCTGGAAGCTGAGTCTTGGCAACTGGACTTCTCTCTTATTAGATTGAAATGTTTCAGTTCATCAGAAAAAAACCCCATAAATTTGTTATTCTGTGATTTGTTGACCTCGATGTACCACAAATCAAAATGAATCACCATTTTTCCAATTCATGACCATCTGGTCTTTCTCAGGGGAAACCTGTTCGCTTTGCTTTGTGATTTTTATTTTCAGGAACTCTACAGAGCCTCTCCTTTCTGTCTCCCATTGCTCCCCAAAACCATAAATTTAAGGATGTTTAAGTATTTAATTGTTCACTACTGGAAAATTCCTTCGCAACCATTGACATCAGATGAAACATCCTCTGCAATAGGTCCTTATTATACAGTTCTGTTCCTTCAAGTCTTCAGAGACATTCACCTGGAAGATCGACAGCCAAACTGCACATGACACCTGGCAGACCAACTTTGACTTGTATCCTTGCCTTGATCAGGAGGTTGGACTTGATGGCCTTACAGCCCCGTTCCAACTTCAGTATTCTATGAATCTAATAACAATTATTATTATTTTTTAAAGGTGGATATTCAAAGAATCAGGGAAGGGAGGTTGCTCTTAGTTGAAAATTACATGTCCAAGACTACCCATTGCAGTAGAAAAAGGAATTTGCTTTTATAACTCATTAAGATTGTACAATCTGTAATCATGTTAAGATTACATAGTGTTTAAAGTGGCAGGCACAGTGGGCTAGTGCTGAGTTACTACTGAGAAAGAATAACCATTCTGAGGATTGATAGGAAATAAAAAGAAAAGGTACTTTTATTACACTCCAGGAGATCCATTTAGGATGGTGCAGGGGAAAAGGTTCTTAAAGTTGTCACTACAAGCCACTAAAATTGGTTTCCACGTCTGATGGAGGAACAAGAAAAAAACAGGAAGTGACCTCAGAGATAGAAATAAGTAAGTCTAAGATTAACAGGAGGGAAATGGTGGTGCTGTGGGTTAAACTGCAGAAACCTCTGTGCTGCACAGTCAGAAGACCAACGTGAGCTCCCGTCGCTTGTCCCAGCTCCTGCCAACCTAGCCGTTTGAAAGCATTCAAAAATGTGAGTAGATAAATAGGTACCACCATGATGGGAAGGTCACAGTGTTCTGTGTCTAGTCACGCTGGCCACGTGACCACGGAAACTATCTATGGACAAAAAGCTGGCTCTATGGCCTGGAAACAGGGATGAGCACCGCCCCCTAGTGTCAAACACGAGTGGACTAAATGTCAAAGGAACCTTTACCTTTACCTAAGATTAACAGTCGATGTAGAGATCTTAAAAAGACAAGGCAGAACAGAAAACACTTGGGCTATCTGTCTGTCTATTCTGTCCTGGTTCAGATCAACTATTCTGCCCTTACCTCCTTGGTTGTAATCAACACACTTATGGAGGATCAACCAGTCCCTCCCCTCTCTGTTGTTGTTGTTGTTGTCGTCACCACCACCGCCATTTTATTTGTTTTTATTTTATTAGATTTCTACTCCGCCCATCTAGACCAAAGGTCGTCGTCATTGTCGTCGTTGTCATCGTTGTCATCGTTGTTGTTGTTGTTGTTGTTGTTGTTGTTGTTGTTGTTGTTGTTGTCGTCGTCATCATCATCATCATCATCATCATCATCATCTGTTGTATAATACCAATCAATAATTTTATACTTTTGATTGGCTGTGCTTGGCATTTTTTAATAATAAGAAGAAATGAATCTTTGTGGTTTTAAAACATGAAAGGCATTTATTTTTAAAAAATTGAAATTAAAATCAGTCAAACATGTCAAATGTCAAGCCGAAATTAAATACATTTCATTCCTTCTCCTCGAGTCATGCGTAATTGCACAGTTGCGTGGGGGGAAATGGACAGGTTTGCATGGAAATTGTTTCATTCCCAATACAACTCAGGAAATCCTTTGTTATCATTGCTGGCAAGAAGAAGGATGTTGCGATTCCTGGTCCTTCCGCCCCCATGAGAAGACAAGGGAGGATTGACACCTGTATTCTTCATGCGATACGACTGCACAGAAGAAGCTCTGTGTTGATCTCCAGCTGCACACTTTGCCGGAACAGAGTGGGTCTGCAAAAGCTTTTTGCCTGAGAGCATTGTTCTGTCATGGCTCAATTATGGATGGCTTCAAAATTGAGCATTATAGGTCATTATATTCCTTCTTCTTAAGAACTGGTTTCCTAGCCTCTGTAGGGAGACATGCCGGGGAGTGTTCTCAACTTGAGTAATCCTCCCAGAGCTGGCCAGCAGGAGAGGTCAACCACCCGAAGCAATGACTCAAAGCGACTCCTTATTGGCATGCAGCTGAAATTCCACAACACGTCCTGCCAACTTGCTCACCCTGCTTTCCACTAAAAGTCTCTTTTGCTTATCCAGATCTCCTTTTATCTGAATGATGTCCGTGCCCCTCGTGCCATTGAGAGAATTAGCTTTTCTTCCCAGTGTTCATTTGGGCACTGTTCAATTACATTGGAATGTGGCACTAGAGACTCAATACAGAACTGCATTCAGGCCTGTTTTGCCTAGAAGGGCATCAGCTGCTGGTCCACATGTTGATCCATGCACTTGGTGGTCATGTTGGCTAAGCAAGGAATGGACACATCTGGATGTGCACATCGGCAGACTCCTTCCCTTCCCTGTGCCTGGTTTCCTCATAAGTTTTCCTTTCTTCATGGCAACAACAACGAAAGTCTCCTTAACTGCATATCTGCCCAATTGTATATACTTGAGAGCCACAGTTTAAAAGTCAACTTGTGGTGCGGTTGTAGAGTGCTGGACAACGACTCAGGGAATCTGGGTTCAACTTCCATCTTGGCCATGAATCTTACTAAGTGATTTGGGACCAACTATATTCCCTAAGCCTGGACTACTTCATAGAATTGTTGTCAGAAGCAGGTGGAGAGGCCTAGAGCCATTCATGCTGCCTTGAAGTCCTTTGGAGGGAAGGAGCCCCTCTGTTTTCTTTACTACCATCCCTGAGACTAGCCAGCCTGCAGCAGCCGCTAGCTATTTTGCTCAGCTGGTTTGAAGTTACCACAATGCTTACACCTTTTTTTACAAAAAATATTTTTGTTTGTTTTTCAATATTTCTGCAGGCTTCATTTTTCTTCTTCTTCTGAAGGCTGGTGAGAGCTTCCATTTGTATGCCGATGTAACATTTTAGCTACCTTAGGATCCCCATTCAGACAGCAAGTGTAGTCCTTATAGGATTCACATTTATTTTACCATATTTTTCCGTGTATAAGACTATACTCTTGTCTAAAATTTTTAGACTAAAAATTGAGGGTTGTCTTATACACGGATGTAAGCTGAGGAGAGAACAAAAACAAGTGGAGGAGAAAACAGGGATCAAAGTAATCCTGCAGGGCTTTTATCCCTTCCCCCCTACACTTGCTAAACCCCAGTTAGATTTCTTAATTTTGGATTAGAAAAATGGGGGTGTCTTATACACGGAAAAATACGGTAATTCTTCCTACAACAACAGAGGATGCATGATTGTCACTGTTATCCCATTTCCCCAAAAATAACACTTAACCTGAAAATAAACCCCGGTATGATATTTCAGTATGCTCGTAATATAAGCCCTACCCCCAAAATAACCCCCCGTTAAGTGAAACCCCACCTGCCACCCTTGTGCAGCAACCAGAGGAAAAGGACATGACTGTATTTGAATAAATGTAGATTGTTGTAGATGACAAAAATAAAACATCCCCTGAAAATAAGTCCTAATGCGTTTTTGGAGTAAATATTAATATAAAACCCTTCCTTATTTTCGGGCAAACACGGTATTAAGTGTCATAGGGCAGTAGATCGATGTAGTATACTGGCCCCTCACTGTGAATGGTTCAGATCTAATTTGCACTAAAGACTTTTTGATTTCTCCTAACCCCATTCAAACAAGGATGACCTGAAGGATGATCCAAAGCTGATGAAATATACAGGCAAACACGCCCCCACACAAATACTGCAGGAATGCATGGTGGTTTCACGATACTTGTTGGTTCATGGAGGAGCAAACAATAATATGGAGAAGGACTGATAAATGCAGGGCACAGAAGGAAAGATAGACCACGCTTAAGTGCCTTTGAGAAATTGCTTCTGGGAAGTGTATGTTTGTGAACATAATATAGCATTTTAATGCAGACAGTTGCCTGTGTGTTTGCATTGAAATGACTGTAGATAGCGGAGGTGAACGCTTTCTTATTTCTCTTTCGAAAGGTCTCTGTTTTCTAAAATGTGAAAGTTTGGAATATGTTAAACTAAGCAAAGTTTAACAGCATTTGAAAGGCGCTCTGACATTTACTAAAGGAGGAAAGTTATAACTGAGCTCTTTACTGTTTAACAAGATGGGACACATGTTAAGGATATAACCTCCGCCACTTGTGGCTTCTTGCGATGGTGAGGTCTCAGAGCTTGGGCTGAAGTCTCAAGGAACTGGTGCATGCCTCCAATTCTCCAGTCAGAGAGACAAATCTCCATAGAAGTGCTACTGGAGAAGGAAATAATTTGATTTTTATGTGTGCATTGCTCTGGAGACGCCTCCGTCTGTCTGGTTTGTGACAAGTCTCAGTGGTGCAGCAGGAAAGGGTCTTTGTGCTCCTAATGGCACCATGGGTGTATATATATATATTACATAGGTATATACCATGGGTATATATATATATATATTACATATATATATATTACATAGATACCTGTTCCTATGTTGATTAAACACCCACCCACAATATATAAGATGCCTTCCAAGGATCCACACATCATAAAGTTCCTGAGTTTTGAGATGTTCCCAACTTAGATCACTCAGTGATGGATAGGTAAAGGTTCCCCTTGACATTTAGTTCAGTCGTGTCCAACTCTAGGGCGGGGTGCTCATCCCCGTTTCCAAGCCGTAGAGCCAGCGTTTGTCTGAAGACCTTTTCCGTGGTCACGTGGCCAGCACGACTAGACATGGAACGCCATTACCTTCCCACCGAGGTGGTACCTATTTATCTACTTGCATTTCCATGCTTTCGAAACTGCTAGGTTGGCAGGAGCTAGGACGAGCAACGGGAGCTCACTCCATCACGTGGATTCGATCTTACAACGGCTGGTCTTCTGACCTTGCAGCACAGAGGTTTTTGCAGTTTAACCCTCAATGCCAACACATCCCTTCTACATGTGATGGATATATTGATTTGAACAAGAAGCTCTCGTGGAGGTACCCAGGGATGTTAGCAAGTCTTTGGGTCCAAGTCCCAAGTCCATCTTTGGTACCATGTCCTGAGTCCCAAGTCCCAAGTCCAAGTTCCTACTGAAAACAAGCTTTGTTTCTGCAGAGAAAAGAGAGGGGCGGGTGGGTTCAGTGTGGGGTATGTGTGAGCAGGCCTAACACTTGTGAACCACCTCCTTTGAGTTCCAAGTTTCAAGGTGAGTCTGAACCACCAAGAAAAACCCCGAGTCCAAGTCACCAGTGTGAATTAAGTCCGACTTGACAGTGAGTCCTGCAACTCAAGCCCTCATCCCACGGATATGTCTCTTGTGACTTCTACAGTAGCCTCCATATTTAAATTTACCCCACCCCCAGCCCACGTCTGTGTACAGAGAAATTGTTTGCACCGGTGGGTGTAAAGCAGCTGCTCTCTCTCCAATTCATTCACAGCTACCATCTGCTAGTTCAACATTTCATGTTGGAAATGTCTCGAGATTTGCTGTTGCCTTTCATAGAGATATGGCACCAATTAACACAGAAACAGAACTTGGGGAGGTGATGAGGAGAACAGACAAGCTCTGCGGGTTGAGACCCCACAGATCTGCCTAGCCCATCATCTTGCTTTGTGCCAGAGCTTGCCAAATTGCTTTTAACATAAAGCGTGCTGTTTTTATACACCCCATAGAGTTCAAAGCACTCTTTGGGTGGTCTACAATTTAATTATATGGGCTACAAGAGATGGATACAAATTTAAAAAATGAATTTGTTAAAAAAATGACTAATTTGTCAATTTATATTCATACGAATCAATGCCCCGATGAATATGAATCGATGAATTTTTTAGTGATTTTTTATTTGTTTGGTTATCAAACAGCCCCCCTCAGGCACCTAGAGACACCAAAATAGCAAGAAAGCTTTCCATGACTCTCCAGTACAATCCGTCCATGTTTGGTGAAGATTGGGTTTCAGATGTCCAAAGTATATACCCGCAAAGAGCCCCCCCCCATGGAAAGTTTTCCACAGGCTACTAGAGACACTATAATCACAGAGAAGTTTCTCCTGGCTGTCCCCTAGTATCCCTCCAAGTTTGGTGAATATTGGGTTTCCTGAAGCCAGCTGCTAAAAGGCACATTTCTGGGGGGACCCGCTTTGTGGGTGTATAACTTGAATGTCTGAAATCAAATCTTCACAAAACTTGGAGAGGTTGTAGAGGAGAGTCAGTGGAAGCTTCTCTATGATTTTAGTGTCCCTAGGTGCCTGGGGGGGGACTTTCCAGGAGGCCCTTCTTGTGGGTTTACAATTCGGATGTCCAAAACTCAAAATTCACCAAACGTGCAAGGCTGATAGAGAAGAGTCAGGGGAAGTGTCTGTGTGATTTCTCTGGGTGCTTGGGGGATGTTTTAAAGGGTTTTAAAATAACAAATGAATTGACAAATCAATTCATCAATTTGTGTCACATTTCCAGGGGATACAGCAGGCAAAAGTCCAATAAGTTAGTCCAAAGTCAGAAGTCCAGGAGATACAAAACAGATGCCACAGTGTCAAAGCCAAAACACAAACCATAGTCAGAAGTCAGAGTCAAAGAGGCAAGGGTCAAGTAAGCAAGGTTCAAGATAGCAGGAATGTGGACACAAGCCAGAGAACAGACTTGTTGCTTCCACAGATTTCCAAGCCTTCTAGGTACAAATTATATAGGAGCAGCAACCATCAAAGTCCTAGAAAACACTCCATCCTGCTAAAATTCAGGACTGGTCGACCTGATGTTCCTATGGGAAGCATTCATGCGAGCTTTGGATCTTCGTGTCATGAGTCTTTGCCGAAGCTTGTCCCTCACTCTGGCTACTGGGGGAGGAGAATCTGGTGGTGATTCAGCTGCCTGTGATTCTGACTGCCTAGCATTCTCCTCAGCTGTAATTAACCCCTCAGATTCCAGATCTTCTTGGGCTGAACTTATGACAGTTTGTCAGAAAATTGTTTTATAAATTCATAATTTGTGATTTGCCAATCTTAATGATTCATGAATCAAAACAAATCACAATTTTTCTGATTTGTGCCCATCTCTATAGGCTACATATTCCACTGCCCTCACTGGGTACTCCTTTTACCAGCTTCCGAAGGAAAGAAGGCTGAGTCAACCTTGAGCCAGCTGCCTGATTCCTCTGGGATTCAACCCAGGCTGTGCAGTTTTGACTGCAATGCTGCAGTTAACCCACTGCATCATGAAAAAAAAAATGTAATTCATTATGCAACTGATCACAAAGTCACCAAATTTATTTCTCTTCAGACAGGCTTTCCTTTAAATGACTGGTTTGTGCATGGGGATTTTTTTAAAGGAAGCATTTTATTCTGTGTTTTACTTGTTTTTTTAATATATGTACTTATACATATAATATGATACTGATTTAGTGCTTTTCAAATATTGTTATAAATTGTTATTTTGCTTTTAATTTTGTTCCTTTTAATTCTGTAAGCTGCCTTGGATCCTTTGGGAGAAAGGTGGCATATAAACAAACAAACAAACAAACAATTTAAATTTGGAAGCATTATGGATGCTAAAACATGGGGATAAATCTGCTTCATTCATCCTTGGGGCTTTGCATAATAAGTTGTAATTTTAGATTTAGATTTAGATTTTGGTTGGTTGGTTGGTTGGTTGGTCGGTCGGTTGGTTGGTTGGTTGAAGGATGGAAGAATGTGTACCTCATCCAGTTCAGTTCATGCTCCAGACACAAACTGATTTGTGAATTTGCTTCACTTCACCCCAGAAACAGCTCTCGCCATTCCACTTTGTTTCATACCTCATGCAAATCTGTCTGGATCAGGCCCATTTAGTTGGGGATCTGTGATGTCTCCAAGTCTGGTGAACAGCACCAGTTCCTAGGAAACGTGACGCAGAAAGCAATTGTTCTTGAGAATGTTCCACAGCAGCAGAAAATCCCTGGACAATGACAGATGCTGTCATTGGGGAAGGACGTTTTGAGTGTTAGAACCCATTTGGCTAAGCACCAGAATTACCAAGATGAGGAAAGTAATAACTTTAATGCTTAGCACTTATTTAGCAATTTAGGCTGTTCAAATGCTTCAAATAGACTGTTGTCTCAATAGTGCTTACAACACCCCTGGAAAAAAAGATTGGTATTATTATTTTCATTCTGACGATGACAAAAGAGCTCATGATTTCACTTCTGAGGAATGATCTGGATTGTAAATATCCTGCATTATAGCTAAGAACGGCTTCCACTCCACACTCGATCTGTTGAAAGTAAGTCTCAAGCACTGTGGCTAAAACAGGTCCAAAAGGAGTTTTCATAATGGCAGGCTACGAAAACAACAAAGGTGAATCCTGAGCCTTTTTCATTGTTGGTGAAACTATGGGGGGGGGGGAAAGGAGTAGGGTTTATTTTCCCCTTGATAAGAGCAGGGAAAAGTCACCTTCTTGGCTATAACAACCCAGAAACATCTCAGCTACCATGGCCACGTCTATACCCTCAAAACTTAACTCATGCAAGTCTTCTCCTGATCAAGGTAGGCAGCAATAGAAATGGCCCTCGAACAAAGTACAGTAGCTCGCCTTTATCCATTGGATCAGTATCCACTGATTCATTTATCCACAGTCTGAAAATATTAAAAAGCATTAAAAGAAAAAATCCCCAGTAAATGTATTTCTAACAATGTCATTACCAGACCTGATCACTAGGAAGTGCCAGAGACCATGCTATAGCATGGTCTCTGGCGCCTTCTAGTGATCAGGTCTGGTAATGACATTGTTAGAAATACATTTACTGGGGATTTTTTCTTTTGATGTTTTTTAATAATATTTCTTTAAATGTTTTAATAATATTCACTATAATCCATGTTTTTCAGCATCTGTGGAGGTGAGGGGCTTGGACCTGAACCCTTGTGCTATGAGGGTCCTGCTGTGAATGGTGGAACATAATTTCCTAAAAGGTTTAAATATTCTTAAGAAGAGAAGGGAAACCTGCAGATGGTAGGCATTATTCAGGGAGGTCTCCTCTTGGGTGGTAGTTAGATAGGTACCTGAATGCCTGAGAGTTGGAAGGGTGCAGAGTGGCAGGATCAGGTAGAGTGAATTTACCCGTTCCATCTCTATACCAGCTTGTCTGTACCCTCTCAGTTGCCAGCCTTGCTGTAATGAGCATCAGGATCTCAAGAGGGCTTCTACTCATGGCCATTGTAAATACATTGGTGTAGTGGAACTGGGGCCTGCAGCACTGATGACCCAGGACCTTCTTAGCAACAAGGATTCCAGCATCCTCCTCCACTGCTCCCCAGGTTTCCTTAATCCCTTTGACGTGAGATTCAGTCTTCTTAACAGCTGGGGAAGGAGCTTTTTGAAAAATCAAAAACCGTATATTGTTCTAAGCTATCCCTGTTTGAATGCAAAATAAGCATTGCCCAGTTTTGGTTTTGAACAGGTCATTCAGAAACATTTCATTTACAGAAGACCTTGTTTGTTGGCATAGACTGATCCAGGGATCTCCCCGTTGGTGGATTCTCCTTATGGTATGGTAGTGGGGATACCACCATGATGGGCAGCTGAACAAGCAAATGCTATTTTAGGATGCATTCTAGTCTCCAAATTCCATGAAATACTAGTTCCCCTCTTTTAGGCACTGCTTAGGACTCATCTAGAATACTGTGTCCGGTTCTGGACACCGCACTCGAAGAAGGATGCCAACAGACTGAATCAAGTTCAGAGGAGGGCAGTAAGGGTAATCAGGAAACCAAGCCCTAGGAGGAAAGGCTCAAAGAACAGGGCATTTTTAGCCTTGAGAAAAGAAGACTAAGGGGATATAGGATAGCACTAGGAGGGGCAGGATTTGTTCTTGATCATCCCGGAATTTAAGGCATGTAATAATGGGCTCAAACTACAGGAAGCTAGATTTAGGCTGACTATCAGGAAAAACCTCTTAACTGTTAGAGCAGTACCACAATGGAACCAATGACCTCAGGAGGTGGTGAGGGCTCCAGCACTGGAGGCATTCAAGAGAAAATTGGACAACCATTAGTCATATATGCTTTGACCTGGATTCCTGCCTTGAGCAGGGGGTTGGACTCCATGGCCTTACAGGCCCCTTCCAAGTCCATTATTCTTAGATTCCATGCTCCACATTTACCACCGCACCATTGTCTGAATGTAAATGAATTGTTTGGCGTGGCTGGAGATTCGGGAGCAGGCGGTGTCATGGGTAGGGCATATGGCTGGCGTGCATAAGGTCTGAAGGTCAATCCTCAGCACCTCTGGGTAGAGGTGGAAAGATTCCAGTTGGAAATCCTGATGAGCTGCTCCAACCCGTGTTGACAGTACTAGAGAGTGAGTAGAACATTCTGTGTGTTTGGAGACTATTCTGTCTGGGGATCATGAGTAGAATAAGGCCTTCCTCCTAGATAGAAAGGGTTTGGGAAATGAAACCCAGTGTCAACCACACTGGGCTACATGGGCCATCTTCTAACCCAATATACTCCCATGACCCTGTTTTAATATGGACTTCCCTATTCATGTTCAAGAGAAGATGGACAGACCACCCCACCCTTCTGACCTCTTATAATGGGGAGGCTGGGGTCCAGGGGAAGGGCATAGGTAGGAACTGTGATCCTCAGCTGTAGCCCTGGCCATCTACCCATTTATTGTTGTTGTTGTCGTTTAGTCGTTTAGTTGTGTCCGACTCTTCGTGACCCCATGGACCAGAGCATGCCAGGCCCTACTATCTTCCACTGCCTCCTGTAGTTGTGTCAAATTCCTATTGGTTGCTTCACAGACATTGTCCAGCCATCTCATCCTCTGTCGTCCCCTTCTCCTCTTGCCTTTGCTCATTCCCAACATCAGGGTCTTTTCCAAGGAGTCTTGTCTTCTCATGAGATGGCCAAAGTACTGGAGCCTCAGCTTCAGGATCTGTCCTTCCAGTGAGCACTCAGGGTTGATTTCCTTTAGAATTGATAGGTTTGTTCTCCTTGCAGTCCAGGGGATTCTCAAGAGCCTCCTCCAGCACCACAATTCAAAGGCATCAATTCTTCGGCGGTCTGCTTTCTTTATGGTCCAGTGGCCATGATCTTTGTTTTTTGTTTTTTTATATTGAGTTTCATACCGTTTTTTGCACTCTCCTCTTTCATCCTCATTACAAGTTCTTTAGTTCCACCTCACTTTCTGCCATCAGAGTGGTATCATCTGGTTGTTGATATTTCTTCCGGCAATCTTAATTCCGGTTTGGGATTCCTCCAGTTCAGCCTTTCACATGATGTACTCTGCACATAAGTTAAATAAGCCGGGGGACAATATACTCTTTCGCAATTTTGAACCAATCAGTTGTTCCATATCCAGTTCTAACTGTTGCTTCCTGTCCCACATAGTTTCTCAGGAGAGCTATACCCATTTATAGCTCTCACCAATGCCTGGACAGAGCTTTAGAATCTCTTCAAAGTATAAAGATGTCATTAAATATACTGGCCAAAATGAGATCCTGCTTTGGGAGCCCTCTACATGTTTCAAGTCACCACAGGAATAGGGGCTGTAACCTCTTGTTTTCTGTTTCTGATGTCGTTGCTCTCTTCAATATGGGAGCAATGAGTCTGAAGAGGAGAAGCTCTGCCATTGTGGAGGGTCTCCACATGAATCAGGGCCCTGGTTTTACAGGATCTTGACTGTTATGGTGAGCCTGCCTGGACCGTGGAGGATGTCTGTCTTCAGACTTGACACCCTCCATGTGTTTGAGAGCGATGAAGGGGTTTGAGAGCGATGAAGGATGGGCCAGAGCACAATCCCTTACTTGTGGTTACCCAAAAAGAGTAGAGAAAGTCTGAAATGGGCTTAGGGTTATATAAGCTCTATTCAGACATTAACACATAAGTGTATCACTGAAGAAGTCAAGGAAGTGTGTCCTCTCGTCACTTCCATCATCCTCCAGACACTCAGGCCAATGAGTCTGAATGGGTCTGAATTCTTCTCCTCAAGAACTGGAAGCCTGATTTTCTATTTTCTACAACCTACATACGGTTTGTTCCACCTAATGCAAATGAAGCATGGAACTTGGCTGAATGGAACACGCTATCTTTTCTATTATCATCCTTTCAAAGGTTTCTTCTTCAGATGTTGGGCACCAATCCCTGAAGCTTAGCATTCCATTCATTTTAATCAGAAAGCTAGGGAGCATGTCAAGCTGACTGGATAGCCCGGCGAGTTAGCCATCTGGCTGCGGAACCAGAGGGTGGGAGTACAAATCTCTGCAGTGCTTCCAGGACAAGGGGCAGCTGGTGCAGCCTTGGGCAAGCTGCGTAGCCCAAGAGGGCCCCCAGAAGAAGACATTGGTAAGTCATTTCTGAGTAACGTGTTGTGTTGTAAACCACCCAGAGAATATGAGCGCCATGGGACTGTATAAGCTGAAATGAGAGAGAGAGAGAGAGAGAGAGAGAGAGAGAGAGAGAGATTGATGGATCAATAGATAGATAGATAGATAGATAGATAGAGAGAGAGAGAGAGAGAGAGAGAGAGAGAGATGGATTGAGAGAGAGAGATTGATAGTTCAATGGATCAATAGATAGAGAGATAGAGAGATAGAGAGAGAGAGAGAGAGAGAGAGAGAGAGAGATTGATGAATTGAGAGAGAGATTGATAGGTCAATGGATCAATAGAGAGAGAGAGAGATTGATGGATCAATAGATAGATAGATAGAGAGAGAGAGAGAGAGAGAGAGAGATTGATGAATTGAGAGAGAGAGATTGATAGGTCAATGGATCAATAGATAGATAGATAGATAGATAGATAGATAGATAGATAGATAGATAGATAGATAGAGAGAGAGAGAGAGAGAGAGAGAGAGAGAGAGAGAGATTGATAGGTCAATGGATCAATAGAGAGAGAGAGAGATTGATGGATCAATAGATAGATAGATAGATAGATAGAGATAGAGAGAGAGAGAGAGAGATTGATAAATTGAGAGAGAGAGATTGATAGGTCAATGGATCAATAGATAGATAGATAGATAGATAGATAGATAGATAGAGAGAGAGAGAGAGAGAGAGAGAGAGAGAGAGAGAGAGATAGAGAGATAGAGAGAGAGAGAGAGATTGATGAATTGAGAGAGAGATTGATAGGTCAATGGATCAATAGAGAGAGAGAGAGAGATTGATGGATCAATAGATAGATAGATAGATAGATAGAGAGAGAGAGAGAGAGAGAGAGAGAGAGAGAGATTGATGAATTGAGAGAGAGAGATTGATAGGTCAATGGATCAATAGATAGATAGAGAGAGAGATGGATCAATAGATAGATAGATAGATAGATAGATAGATAGATAGATAGATAGATAGATAGATAGATAGATAGATAGAGAGAGAGAGAGAGAGAGAGAGAGAGAGAGAGAGAGAGAGAAACTCTACCTAGAACAGCCGGTAAAGAGATGTCATGATTCAGAATTGACTTGATGGCACATAATCATTATTATTAGGGAAATGTCTGTCAGACAATAACCCCCTGCTATCCCGTGAGGGCTGCCCATGTAAATTGGAACTCAGATTTTTCCAGGATTCCAAATCACACAAAGACTTCCATTTTAATGGAGCCTCTCCAGACTCGTTCCCTTCCACATATTCCCAGGCAGTGAGACCAGAGACAAAGAAGAACAGGCGCGAGTATTCCTTCTGCTCACGTGGTGAACAACCCAAGCATGAATGATTGAATAGGGCTGAGATGAAAAAGAGGAATAAATGGGCCCGCTGGGTAGACAAACCCATCATTTAAAACATTATTTCTGCGGGATTTGTGTTTCTAAGGTTAGAATCCCGCCAAACAGAAACTGAACTGGATGTGACTAAAACTTCTGCGTGGGATGGAGATCTATAATGTGCAATATAGAGCAGACAATGGGAATAATAATTTGGTCCTCCTGAGGCAAACGCCTGAGGGAGATTTTAAAAAGAAGAGAGACCTGTTGGGTTGCTAGGGGCAACCCCACATTCTTGGTTTGAGAAGGGATCACCTGGAGAGTTAAAAGCTAGACTCCTGAAGAGTTGCTGCCAAGGGAAAAAAACGGCCAACATCTGCATTTCCAAAGGGAGAAAATGGTGGAAAGATTTCTGTCAGATAGATATTTCTCCCGGATCTCCGATTAAAAGGGATTTGAAGTGGCGAGTTTCAGTGTTGGTGCTCCACCTGCAAGGAACGTTGAAATAACTTTTGAAAGGATGATAATTGAAAAGATAGCATGATCCATTCCATCAGGATCTTTGGGGTAACTCATCCCAAATTTACAAAAACCGAGCATAGGGGATCAAAGGGCCCCGCATGGAGAGATGCTCGTGGTTTAATGGCTGTGACAAAACAGTGCAACCGGCCAGAAGCTGAAAGAATGCTCTTTTTAAAAATGAAAAATGATGGAACATGTTGTTTAATTGAAAACTTTGGGGAGCTGTTGATTTGTATCATTGATATGTCTCAAAAGCAAACCATTAAAAAGGCATTTAACTTCTGTTATTTATTTAATTTAATTTAATTTAATTTTTATACTGTCCATCTGACCGAAGGCCACTCTGAGTGGTTTACAACATATAGCTAGGGGGCTTATCATCGCCACCTGCGCAGGTTTTATTGCAATGTTTTTTTACGTTTGACTCTTTTACGTTTGTATTGTTTGATTGGAAATTGTTTTAAATAACTCATGTATTAACATTGTTTTATACAGCTTTGTAACCACCCTGAGATCCTGTGAGATAGGGCAGGCTAGAAATGTTTAAATAACAGCAGCAGCAACAGAAAAACAAGGAGAAATGCTCTCCAGTTCCTTCTAGTGGCCAATTTTGATACTGCACCTTGAAAAGAAAAAAGGTGAGAGCTTGTTCCTTTGCCATTCAGAATTGATAAGTGTATGGCATCCAACCTAAACAATTACTTTTAAAATGTCTCTTAAAATGGCTTAAAGTAAACTTTTAAAGGGTGGGAGGTAACTCATTAATAGGATCACCATAATTATAACAGCACATAACACGAAAGTATCATTTGAAAGTAACAGAAAATGTTATGTGTACATTAAAGAATAACTTCTATCAGTTATACTGCTATTGGAATGTAACTTAGTTACACTCTCATTACTCTAAAGAGTAATCAGTGATGTGTAACTGTGTTGCTTTAATGAGTTATTTATAAGCACTCTCACTTCTATGAAATGACATGGGGCTGAGCAGAGTGTTCTCAGAGGTGTCTTCCTGAAGCATCTGTGACAAACCCAGACCTACTGGGATCTGCCACACGTTAACTAAGCTGCCACCAACCATTCCCTATAAGAAGTCACACAGACCAGGGATGGATTTTCAACAAATAAAAGAATAAGGTTTATTTAAAACAACACACAGGGAAAATAAAATGATCAGGTGAATAAGATATAGTAACGTGGCTTAGTCTCATTCATACATGCACACAGTTTGGTTCACACAGAACACTCAACTTGAAGCACAGACCCTGAACCTATCAGTTCTGGCTAACCATACAGACACCTGAACCTATCAGGTTGGTACTGACTGACACACAGTAGTACCCTGTCTGACACACAGACTCCCACACCAGCTTCTTCTTCCCAGCTGCTGCTTCGTCTCCTCTTCTGAACTTCACCACACAGGCTTCACATATTTATACAGTACAGCCCCTCCTCCTGATGTCCCGCCTTCCACTCCCCATAGGATGGAACTTTCCCTCCAAACCCATGACAGACAGGTAACATCAGTGCTGTATGTAACACCTCCCCTCTTTATAAGTTGTTTTGTAGGGGGAAAGCTAAGGTGCTTTTTCCCAAAAAAACAACCTGGATAAAACACACAACAACAGTTATACATACAATATCATACTTACTTATACTTACATTCTAAGTTAACCATATCAATTAGGCATTTAAACATTTACCATATACATTACATCAATTTACCTTTATTCATACAAACCAAGTTCAAAAAACAGGTACATTTAACTTTTTGTCATCAATATATATACATAGTCCATGTTTCTTTCGCCGTCTTCATTCTTCAGGTCTTCTTGACAAGGCGTCAGCAACACAGTTCACTGACCCTCTGACCACCTTCACTTCAAAGTCATAGTCTTGCAGGTTTAAAGCCCACCTCATAAGTTTGCTATTGTGGGTTTTCATTGTCTTTAACCATTGCAGTGGTGAATGGTCAGTGCACAGAACAAAATGTCTTCCCCAGATGTAAGGCTTGGCCTTCTGGATCGCGTAGACTATGGCCAGACACTCCTTCTCCACGGTTGCCAAATGTCTCTCACCTTTCTGGAGTTTCCTACTCAGGTAGGACACTGGATGCTGGTCACCATTCTCATCCTCCTGGCAAAGAACTGCTCCTACCCCGCTGTTAGACGCATCGGTGTAGATGATGAACTCCCGGTCGAAGTCAGGAGCACGCAGCACTGGATACTGGACGAGCGCCTCCTTCAACCTCTGGAACGCCGCCTCACAGTCGCTGGTCCACGGGATGTGGTCATCAGCCTTCTTCCTCGTCAGATCGGTCAGCGGAGCCGCAATCTCGCTAAACCTCGGGATGAACTTTCTGTAGTAGCCCACCAACCCAAGAAATGATTTGACTTTTTTCTTGGTGTTGGGTCTGGGCCAATCACGAACTGCTTCTATCTTGGCCTCTAGGGGTTTTATCACTCCTCCCCCTACTATGTGACCCAAGTATTTTATTTCTGGGCTACCCAGCTGACGTTTGTTCTCTTTGCAGAGCCTAGGCCAAAGCACTTCCTCCCCTGGGTTAAAGTGCCTCTCCCTGCCTTCCTGGTCATCCCAAGCTTTCTTTCTGACCTTTTGAGCTTGCAGGGTCTCTGCTGCTAGCTCTAGGTTTCTCTTTAGGTCAATCCTCAAGGTGTCTATGTATGTCACAACGTCTTGTGGGTCATCCTGGGTGATCTGCTCCCAATTTTGTTTGATCAAATCAAGGGGCCCTTTCACCCTTCTCCCAAATAAAAGTTCAAATGGACTGAACCCGGTACTGGCTTGTGGCACTGATCGATAAGCAAACAAAAGGGATTGCAGCTTCTGGTCCCAATTGTTTGGATTCTCTGCCAAGTAAGCCCTAATCATGCGCATTAGAGTCCCATTGAACTTCTCAGTTAACCCATTACTTTCAGGGTGATAAGCAGTGGTTTCCTTGTGCTTAATTCCACAGATTTGCCATAAGCGTTTCATGAGCTTCGATGTAAACGATGCTCCCAAATCTGTGATTATTTCTGAGGCAAATCCCATCCTGGACATATACCCCACCAAGGCATCTGCCACTGTGTTAGTTTCAATGTTAGTCAAGGGTATGGCTTCAGGGTACCTCGTGGCATGGTCCACAATGGTGAGAATGAACCTGTTCCCCCTCTTTGTGGCCTTGGGCAAAGGTCCCACAATATCCACCCCTATGCATTTGAACGGAGTGTCAATCACAGGCAAAGGGCACAACTTTGCTTTGGTCCTGTCGCGGCTATTCCCCTGCCTTTGACACACATCACATTGTTTACAGAACTCCCTGATCTGCTTCCCTATGTCAGGCCAGTAAAAATTCTGTGTGATTCTCTGCTGTGTTTTGTTCACCCCTAAGTGCGCAGCAAACATGTCAGAGTGCCCCCTTTGTAAGATCATGGGGCGATACTTTTCAGGTACCACTAGCTGACTTCTGATCCCATCTCCCCCTTTTGAGATATTCCTCAGGGTCTCTCTATACAAAATCCCCTTTTTCTCTAGAAATCTCACTGGGGTTTCAGGTGTTAGCTGGGCGTCAGTCACCTGTTCAAAACACTTTTGGAGAGTGGCGTCTGCCTTTTGCTCTTGGCCAAATCGGCTGTCTGTTGTTAAGGTTTCCACCACAGCTTCTGAACTCCCCTCTGCTTCCGTCTCTGGCTCATCATTACCCCCCTGAACTGTCCCCGTGGTGGCTTGTGAACGTGTAATCACTAGCACCCGTTTCACATGTTCAGCCAGGTCATTTCCCACGAGCACGGCTGCTGGCAGAGTCGATGAAATTGCTAGCTGCCAAACTCCCCTCCAGCCTTGAAAGTTCACAGGTACCTCCGCTACTGGCAGTGAGATCACCTGCCCCTCAATCCCTGCCACCTTCATGCTCTCATTTGGGATTACATACTCCCTAGGAATAATATCTGGATGGCACAGGGTCACCTGGGAACAAGTGTCCCGCAGCCCCCTATACTGATGGTCAAGTATTCCTACGTCCACCCCTGCGGTTTCAAACAACTGAGAATCGGTTCTCACGAGCAAGCATCGCTTGACCTCCACAAGAGGACCATTTTCCTCAGCCTGATCAGCAGAGGTAGCTGTTCCAGATTGAGTAGCCATGGCAACAGGCTCCCTCAGTGACAATGAGCCTTGCTCTTTCTGGACACAGAACACAGCTTTTGGCTTGGTTCCACTCGAATCCTGAGGCACAATTCCTTTTAGCTGCTTTAATTTCTCACACTCTGAGATTAGATGGCCCTTTCCCTGACAGAAGTAACATTTTCTGCTATATTTTGAGTCTTTCTCATCCTGTTTTGGTTTTCCCTCCAAAATCTGAGGTCTTGGTTTCATGTCTGAGGGCTTCCCTTCACCATGGGCCCCTCCCCCTTGCTGGTTTTTCCCTGGTCCCTGAGAGTACTTGCTGTAGGTTTCTTTGGGTTTTCCTACAGATTTCTCCTCACCTAAGGGCTTTCTTATCTGGTAAATAAAATCTGTGATCTCGGCTGCTTCTGCCACAGATTTCGGTTTCCTTTCCCTCACCTGGAATTTCAGTTCCCCATGCAGGACTGAATAGAACTGTTCCAGCGCTATCAAGTCTTTGAGCTGCTGAAAGGTCTCTGTCCCCTCCTGAGATAGCCATTTCTCTAGCAGCCTCACCAATTGGGCCCCCACTTGGGTAAAAGTCTGCTCTGGTTTCTTGGTGATTGACCTGAATCTTTGCCTCAGCTGTTCCGCATTTATCCCATGTCTTGCAAACACCAGTTTTTTAAACTCTGCAAAATCTTTCATCAGTTCCTCTGGCATCTCTGAATAAACTTCAGCAAGGCTGCCACTGATTAAAGATCGCATGATGGTCATCTTCTCAGTTTCCCTTACTGAGAAGTCCACAAACGCTCTTTCCACTAGGGAAAAGAACACCTCAGGACAATCTCCCTTGTGGTATACAGGGAATTTCTTCAGGTCAGCTTTAGACAATTGGCCTCCCTCAGAATCCCTATTGTTATTATTGTTCTGGTTCATCATTTCCAATTTTCTTAACTCATACGCCATCCTTTCTTTTTCCAGAGCAATTTTCTCTCTCTCTAATCTTTCTTCTCTTTCCAATCTCTCTATCTCAAATTGCCTTCTTTCTCTCTCTAATCTTTCCTCTCTTTCCCTTTCCTCCATTTCAAATTGCCTCATCCTCAGTTCATGCTGTTGGACTATGAGCATTTTCCTGAGTTCTGGGTTCTGTTCTCCCGTGCTGTCACCCTGCACTGAGCCAAATTCATCCTCAGAACCTTGGTCTACCTGGGGGTCTTTCACTTCACCCATTTCTGCCATTCGGCTTCGAGTCAAGGGCATAATCCCCCCCCCCAGAACAGGCTGCTTTCAAAAGTCAAGCCTCAAAATAAAGCGACCACTTTTTTTTTTCTTTTGCCTCAGAACCAGCTTTCTCTATGGATTGCTGCTGTCCTTCAGCACTAACTTGCAACAGTTGCGAGTTAGAGTCTACCCCCCTCTGCTAGGCCTCTCAGCAGGCAGGCTAGATCACTGCTACTACACAGTTTTGCCTCAGCTTTTTTCCCGCCAAAACAGGCTGCCTCAGAGCTCCCTAATCTAGTCCCCAATCTGAGGTTACACGTTCTTCTACTAGCGCACCTCCCCGTGAGGTACACCTAGAAGATTACCTACGTGCTCTCAGATTGTCCCTGACTAGACCCCCCTTGCTCTGGGCACACTTGCCAAGGCTTTGCTGTACCACTGGACAACTGGACCAGTCGTATCCCACACGCTGGACACCAATCAATGTGACAAACCCAGACCTACTGGGATCTGCCACACGTTAACTAAGCTGCCACCAACCATTCCCTATAAGAAGTCACACAGACCAGGGATGGATTTTCAACAAATAAAAGAATAAGGTTTATTTAAAACAACACACAGGGAAAATAAAATGATCAGGTGAATAAGATATAGTAACGTGGCTTAGTCTCATTCATACATGCACACAGTTTGGTTCACACAGAACACTCAACTTGAAGCACAGACCCTGAACCTATCAGTTCTGGCTAACCATACAGACACCTGAACCTATCAGGTTGGTACTGACTGACACACAGTAGTACCCTGTCTGACACACAGACTCCCACACCAGCTTCTTCTTCCCAGCTGCTGCTTCGTCTCCTCTTCTGAACTTCACCACACAGGCTTCACATATTTATACAGTACAGCCCCTCCTCCTGATGTCCCGCCTTCCACTCCCCATAGGATGGAACTTTCCCTCCAAACCCATGACAGACAGGTAACATCAGTGCTGTATGTAACAGCATCCTTACCACCTCTTAATTCTTGCTGTTGCTTCATCTCTACAGGATGGAAAGGCTTCATTGCCCCAAGGCTGAGAACATGTCACTGGAGCCTGATCTGCTTTCTTCTGCTTCTGTAACTGCTCATTCATGTGGAGGCCAGGATGAGAAAGAGAAAAGCTCCAGGGCTCCAGGGCTCATAACCAGCTATCGGGACATGGACTGTAGCAGATGCACCGAGATGTCAACCTTTGATGCCTGTCACAGGAACGCTTCACTCCATTTCTCTCATCTTCTGTCTAACTGTATGCATACATTTGAAACCATGCCTGGTGTTCAAAGTGCAGGCAAGGATAGAAATAGCCATACTAGCTGCGTCCGTAATGTCGCTGTGTGCACCCAGTCCCTCCCATCCCTTTTCTAACCTTGCCACAATGGAAGGGCAAGATCTGACCTAAGACTCTGTTGTTAGTGCGGCTGCTGCTGTTGCTGCTGTTGTTGTGTGCTGCCCGGTTCCTTTCCACTTATGTTGACCTATGCATCAATGATCTCCAAGAGGTCCTGTCATTAGCTCAAGGCATTGTTTGCCTCTGTTGAATCCATCTCATCTCAGGTCTTCCTCGTTTCCTCCTGACTTTCCCCTGTTCCATAGATTATTGTATTTTCCACTGAGCCATTCTTCTCATGATATGCCCAAAGGATGCTGGTCTGATTTTATTTGTTTTGGCTTCAAGCCTGGCATATCAGGCTTGTTTTGATCTAGAGTCCACAGTTGGTCTTTCTGTCAGCACATGGTATCTGCAAAGTGGTTTAATTATTTTGTAGCCATTATTTCTGCCTTCCTCCGTAATTGTTTCAAATCCTTGCAGGGATTCTGTTAAAGCTGAATTTAGCAGAAGTAAGAGTGCCATGTGTTGTGGTTGTAGACTTTTATCATGGAAACCAGCATCAGAACATCATTTCAGACCTGTGTGCTGAACACAGAGAAAATGGGAAAGAAAATCATAGAAGCCTCCCGCCAATCAATGTCAACTTTTATCAATCTATCTATCTATCTATCTATCTATCTATCTATCTATCTATCTATCTATCTATCTATCTATCTATCTATCTATCTATCTATCTATCTATCTATCTATCTATCTATCTATCTATCTATCTATCTATCTATCTATCTATCATCCATCCATCCATCCATCCATCCATCCATCCATCCATCCATCCATTTATTTATTTATTTCATTTTTACCTTCCTTTTCTCCTAAAACAATGGTCCAAGGCAGCTTACATCATTAAAAGACAGTATTTAAAGCTAACACCACTAAGAAAGACAAAACGAATACCATCCCCAAAAAAACATAAGCAACATCAAAACACATTGAAAACAGTAAGATGGGTCCAGCCTGGTCTCTGGTGGCAGGGAGTTCCAGAGTCTAAAGGAGCAGCCACCAAGAAGGCCCTCTCCCATGTCCCCACCAAGTGCACCTGTGAAGGTGGCAGGACTGATAGAAAGGTCTCCCCTGATGATCCTAAAACAATCAGCTGGACAGAACAATGGTCCGGTCTCCCTGTGAAATTTCCTTTGTCTCCATGTCTCTGCCTCAGTTCCCTACAATTTAGAGATTTTACTAATGTTCTACCTTATAGGGCTGTTGTGAAGGTAACTCACTTCACAGGCACTGTGAGTAAGAGGAAGCACAAAACGTTCTGGTGTCTGGAGCAGAAAACCCAAGGAATGTCCCTTCTGCTCCAGGCACCGGCATGTTTTCTGGTTGCCAATACCTGAGGTGGCGGAGTTCCTCCTGCCTAATGGAAGTGACATTCACACAGCAAATGTTCTGAATTGCCATGTAAATGCAAAACAAACAGAAATGTAAGAATCAAAGCTTGTGCATAAGAATGATGAATGTTGTTTGGATGAATGTAATGCTAGGAACTAGAAAACGAAGGATCATATGCTGCAGGGCTTTTGCCAGCAATTGCCACTGGGAGCCATAATATCTTTACTTTCTGTACCAAATCTTTGTTTCTTGTCTACAGAACTGTATCTTAACGCTACAGCCGTGCAAGACGGAGGGCTGCAGTTCAGTTCATAAACCCTTAATTGTTTCAAGCCACCTGAGATTCATTGAAGCTCTCGGTCTCTTCAGCCGTGTTGAAGGCAATACTCTAGTCCCTCTGCAGGAAACAGCAGGTACTGAATGCAAAAATCCGGGCAAATTTATGAGGTTCACCTGTTGAATGTCATTGCCAAGCTGCTCTGATGGGAGCAGGGCACACAAATCCATTTGCCTCTTTGCTTGGGATGAATGTCGGGTCTTTGGGTGGATATACTAGACTGATGTACATAAAATGTATAATTGCATTTGGTATAGACATCACCTTGCTGACAAACGTCAGCATAGTCAAAGCAATGGTTTTTCCAGTAGCGACGTATGAAAGTGAGAGCTGGACCATAAAGAAGGCTGACCACTGAAGAACTGATGTTTTTGAATTGTGATGCTGGAGGAGACTCTTGAGAGTCCCCTGGACTGCAAAGAGAACAAACCTATCCATTTTGAAGGAAATTAACCCTGAGTGTTCACTGGAAGGACAGATCCTGAAGCTGAGGCTCCAATACTTTGGACATCACATGAGAAGAGAAGACTCCTTGGAAAAGACCCTGATGTTGGGAAAATGTGAGGGCAAGAGAAGAAGGGGATGACAGAGGATGAGATGGTTGGACACTGTCATCGAAGCCACCAACATGAATTTGACACAACTCCGGGAGGCAGTGGAAGACAGGAGAGCCTGGTGTGCTCTGGTCTGTGGGGTCATGAAGAGTTGAACACGACTTAACAACTGAACAACAACAACAATAGAAAACAAAATTTTCCTGGCAGAATTCAAAGTGCTGGTTTTAACCTATAAAGTGCAGAACAGCTAAAGTCCAAGCTATCTCAAAGACCACATCTCCTTTTATGAGCCTGCTTGAGTGTTGAGATCAACAGGAGATACCTTTCTCTCAGTCCCACCACCTTCACAGGTGCATTTGGTGAGTACATGGGAGAGGGCCTTCTCTGTAGCTGCTCCCAGACTTTGGAACTCCCTCCCCCAAGAGTCCAGGCTAGCCCCATGTTTGTGTCCTTTCATGAAGACCTTTCTCTTCAGGCAAGCTTTCCCTGAGTGGGCTTTTAAATGGATGGAGTCCAAACCCCTGCTCAGTGTAGGAATCCAAATCAAAGTAGAGCCAACAGAGGGCTGTCTAACTTTCTCTTGAATGCCATCTTGGTTGGAGTGCTGCTCACTACTTCCTGAAATAATTGGTTCCATCATTGCACTGCTTTGTTAGGAAATTTTTTTCCTGATATTCAGCCTAAATCTGGCATCCTTTAGCTCAAACCCATTATTACATATCTTGCACTTTGGGATGATCAAGAAAAGATCCTGTCCCTCCTCTGTATGACTACATTTCAAGTCTTTGAAAAGAACAATCATATCTCCCCTTGATCTTCTTTTCTCAAGGCTAAGTTGCCCAGTTTCTTCAGTCTTTCCTCATAGGACTTGGTTTCCAAACCCCTGACCAAGCTTGAGCTATCCAAGGTGCTGAACATATTTGCCACTAGGATTGAGATCCTTGGACCAATCTGATCCAAAGCACAGAATGGATTCACTGTCCATGTGACATCAGAGTCCTCAGCATCTTCTGAGAAAGATTCTTTGCAACCCTCTCTGGAGATACCACCAGTTGAACCCTTTTGCCTCCAAAGCTTTAACCCTTTCTCAAATATTTTAAGAGCTAACAAGACCTGGCTCTTTAGGCAGGCCTTTCCTCCCATCAATATCTAATATATTTGCTATTTTTAATTTTATCAATGTTGTTTTATTTTTTATTATTCTTGAGTGTTGTTAGGCACCCAGAGTAAACTTCGGTCTAGATGGGTGGGATATCCATCCATCCATCCATCCATCCATCCATCCATCCATCCATCCATCCATCCATCCATCCATCCATCCATCCATCCATCCATCCATCCATCCATCCATCTTGAAGAATGTTAGGAGGAGATTCAGGAGGAACTTAGAATTGCAAGAGATGTCTAGTTGTAGGATGTCTAATCCCTTGCCTGATCCTGATCTCAAGTTCAGGATCTGTGCTGGGCAGTATGACTACAGCGTCTGTGACCTATGACCACTGGACCTCATCTCAATATATAGCCAGCACAGAACAATCCACCATTCATTAAAATAATCTGCTCAGCTTTGAAATAGTTCCATCTATTATTAATTTTATCCTAACGGTCACCTGAAATCTGTCTTCCTTCCACCCAGTCCTTCTAGTCCTGTTTCTCAGGGCAAGAGAAAGTAAGAGACAGATCAGAGTCAGCAGCCTGCTCCTTACACTAAATGGTCATCCTTCAATAACTGAAAAAGATGGTTCTCATGCCTTCCTTTACCCCCTTTCTTCTTGAGGTTAGACATGTCAGGTCTTGAAACCATTGCCTACAGATCTTGGTTTCCAGACAATTCAACCTACTAGTTCCCCAGGAAAGTTAAAGATTTGTATGCTTAAGGACCACTGTACAGTAGGACCCACATATCTGTATAATTGGTATCCATGGTTTTATTTATCATTGATCTGAAAATATGAAAAATATTAAAAGAAAAAAAACTAGAAATATATATTTTCACTATGTATTTACCAGAACGGGCCACTAGAAGGAGCAAGAGACCATGCTGTATATTCATGTTGTTGAAGAATACATAGCATGATCTTTTTTCCCCTTGAGTTCTGATAACTGCATGGTGAAAATACGTTTTTCTGGATTTTTTCCTTTTAAAATGCTCTATGTATAATGCTCGCTATTATCTATGCTTTTCAGCATCTGCCAGGGGAGGGCTTGGAATCAATCCCCCATAGATATGGGAATCCTACTGTATTCTATATCTGTATGGTTTAAACTTTCCCATGGATACTCTTCTCCCCAGTGGACCCGTGATGCAGGGGGTTAAACTGCAGTACTGCAGCCAAAACTCTGCTCACAACCTGGATTCAATCTCAAGTAGCTGGCTCAAAGTTGACTCAACCTTCCTGACTTCCCAAGCTCAGTAAATTGAGTAGCCAACTTGCGGGGGGGGGGGAGGAAGAATGCCAGTGTGTACCCCACATAATTAAGTTGTAAACCACCCAGAGAATGCTTTAAGCATTAGAAGGCAATATATAAGCAGAACACTGTTTTTCCCCCCTTTACTGGTGCTTTCTATAATAGGCTTTTATGCTGTAGTGAAAATATGCATATCGCACTCCTGAGGGATCAGCTGTAATATCCTTCAGCAGCTGGGGAATACTGTCACCTATTTCATCTGAAACAAGCCTGCTTTTGTGTCTCAGAATCAATTCCTCTGCATGACAGTTCAAACTTAATCAACACAGTGTGGGAATCTCCTCTGGCTAAATAGATCCCCTGGCTGAAATCCAGGTCAGGGCAGTAATGCATGGGAAGAAAGCCAGCATTCTTCCACACCAGAGAGAAAAGCTGTTATAGTAGCACAGCCTCATAAGGATTGTCTGATTTCTTCCTAAGAAATGCTTAGAGTGGTGTCCAACCTTGGCCCTCCAGATGTTCTTGGACTTCAACTCCCAGAAGCCTTCACCACCACCTCTGCTGGCCAGGATTTCTGGGAGTTGAAGTCCAAGAACATCAGGAGGGCCAAGGTTGGACACCACTGGGAGAGAAGCAAATAATAATTGACAAGCATCCCTCATCTGCACACCAACTACCTTTCCCCCCTCTTCTAGCTATAATGCAGGCCTTGAGAAAAGAAGGATCATCATCTGGACAAGAATACAGACTTGGACCTCTGTGCCATCTCCGTTACTAAAAAGGGAGTCTTGGTGATGGGATTTCCCTAAGCTTCCCAACTCAATAAAACAAAGGGGACCTGGGAATCCTATTTCCCAGGCTCCCAGTCATGATGGACACTTTGAACATGCACCAGAGCCTTTTGCCCCCCTTACCCCAGAATAATGACGCAAGACCAGAATTGTGGATTAAAGACGGGCCACATAATCGATGTTGCCAATCCTTTGACAAAAGGGGGGGGATCCTGCCATAGTGCAGAATCAGGTTTAAACAAAAGAGGTCTGCATGGCCCCATTAAACAAATGGTCGAGTCCCTGGCCCAGGGTTTCGCAGCCATGAAGACAGCGAGAAACCTGGCCAGCCCAAATTTGACCACCCCCAGACCTCAAGCCACCCTTTCCTTGTTGACTGTTGATCCAGGTGAGGCCGCAGTGCATCTCTGCCCCCCCCCAAGCATGGTAATTGCACGATCCGCAGTGCTGGGAGTTCAGATGAGCTATACATTACCTGAGATTGCTATGGGACTCCCCCCAAAACCTGTTTTTTTCCACACTACCAGCCACAGCATTGGGACTAGCAATGCTAAGTCCCATGCCCGCCATCAAGCTCACCAAGCTCCAAAAGCAGCCCCCGCCCTTGATGTCTTCCAAGACATCCAAATGGATGTATGCCATTGGACTGAAAGAAACTCAGGCCTATCCCTGTGGATCCTCTGGTGACCAATCACTGATCCAGGCAACTGCAGACAGCTCTGCTAACACACTTTTATGCAGTGTTCCCCTTCTCCTCCTGCCTTCACATTTTCCCAACATCAGGGTCTTTTCCAGGTAGTCTTCTCATCAGATGGCCAAAGTATTGGAGCCTCAGCTTCAGGATCTGTCCTTCCAGTGAGTGCTCAGGGTTGATTCCCTTCAGAACGGATAGATTTGATCTCCTTGCATATTTGAGGTTGTTTCCAGTGGCTACCCCTTCACTAATCCTGATGGTGCTGAAAAGTTATTAAGGATGCGGTCCTGAATAAAACAACTTCATACTCATCTCTCTATGTAACCAAGCACTACTTACAAATGCTTTCTACTAGTCCCTGTAATATAGGTACTCTTGAATCTGCCCCTTTCCTTAGACCAACCTTCAATCATTTTCCTAAAGTGATAGCCGGAGGAATAATTCTAATACCATGAACTGTAGAGTAGAAAGCCTGCACCAATATTATTTTATTATTTATTTATTTAATGAATTAAATAATTTAATTCATCATTCATTTACTTATATATATAATTTATCCTTTGATTGCTGTCATCAATATTAGGCAGTGATACTCCGTGCTAGATTCACGTAGTTTAGTGACAATATTTATATTGCACGGCATTATATATATAATTTATCCTTTGATTGCTATCATCAATATTAGGCAGTGACCACGAAAACGGTCTTCGGACAAACCCTGGCTCTATGGCTTGGAAATGGGGATGAGCACCGCGCCCTAGAGTCGGACATGGCTGGACTAAATGTCAAGGGGAACCTTTACCTAAACAAGCTCCACATATTTCTTCATATTCTGAATGGAAAGGAACTATTTAAAAAAAATCAATGTCAGAAGATCTGTTATTTAATGCAAAATCATCCATGCAAAAAAAATTGGAAGCCTTTATCAAAATATGCCAATAAAATAAATCTAGAGACACGTGGATTGGAAAACAATTTGGAGCACTTAGATTGCTGGCTGATATTTCTTTAAGATGAGATGGGGAATGGTGTAAATGTGATTTTGAGAAATGTGAGGAATAGCAATTGGTCAACAGTTAAATTCTATAATAAGTAAGATGGCAGTTTACTATGTTAAGCTTTCTATTTATTACTTGGAATAAGATGGATTGTCTTTTCCTTAGAAATAATTTTTTTAAAAAAAATCATCCATGCAGGCTGTAAACCACTGATTCCCAAACTTTTTCACTTCGTGACCTCCTTTTATAATAGCCAAATGACCTGCTACCCCCCCTCCATGATTGCATAAAAAGGCATTTTTAATTGGACAAGGTCATCCCTTCTCAGAAAGTAGGGGTTCCCTCCCCCAAAGGACCTGTTTCTCATACATACACATACACACTAACTTTAATATCCCGCTCTGAAAGGTCAAGGAAGAAATAATTCAACAAGGGCTACCACACAAATAAGGCAATCTGCATCTTCTCAGAAAAAAATATTGTGTACCCCTTGGGGGGGGTCACGACCCGCAGGTTGGAAAACAGTGCTCTACATGTAGTCTTGCGGCACAGTGGTTAAACTGCAGTATTGCAGTCAAGACACTGCTCACTATTGAGTTTGCTTCCAACAGGCTCATGTAGCCAGCTCAACGTTGACCCAATCTTCCATTTTCGGAGGTTAGTAAATTGATTATCCAGCTTGCTGGGGAATGGGGGCAATGTGTAGCCTGCGTAATTAAATTGTAAACCAGCCAAAGAATGCTTTAAGTGCTATGAGGTCATATGTAAGCCGCACACTCTACACTTGTCTGAAATCTGGTGTTGACTCACTGTATCTGCACTAACTCTTGAGTTAATGCCCAACGAGAGCAGCCACCTTTTGTTTCTTCTTCTGAGAGACTCCTGATCTTTATTTTTCAAAAAAAAAACCCCAACATGCTGAGTAGGCAGATACAACAGAATTCTTTCCCGATCACCTTAAATTATATAATGGAACTACAAATTGTGTATGCAGGAGGTATGGGAGAAAAAGAAAAATCCTTATAGTGGGTGTGATGCATGATCGTTGAACTCAATTCCAGGGTTCAATTATTGTAGTGTCACCCTCTTGACTTCCCCCTCCTTGTTTTGAGTAATGACAGTAAAACGCAACAGGGAGATGTTGATAATTCTCTGGGTCAACCGAGACTACAAGCAGAAAACTAGTTCTATGTGCAGATTTTAAACGGAGTTTCACTCTTTCCAAAGTCCAGGATGCCTGAGGAAGTAAAAAGCCAAGTAAAGTTCTTATGAAATCAATAGGCCGATTTATAGAGTATATCTGGACATTTCTAGTGGTTCTATTCAGACTCTCTTTCTTCAACACAAATTAAATATAGTAATTAAGCCTAGAATGTAATCGTGGGGCATAAATTCCTGAGCTTTCCAAAGCTTCTATTGAACGGAGAGTAAAACCAATTAGGATTAAGCTGTAATGTAACCAAGACATTTTTTAATTTTTCCTAACGGGTCTGACAGTGAATTTCCTTTTCTGTTTTCTCCATGAACAGTAGCAAGAGTGAGAAGAAAAAGGGATAGCATTTCCGTCTCGAAGCTCCTGCAGTCTTGCTTCTGGATGGGGCAAGAGATGATGCGAGAGCAGCAGTATAAGAGACTTGCATTGGAAGTCAATCCAAAAGTTATAGGAAGTGTGTATTCCCTAGAATTAGCTAGCTATTCCTCCCATATCCTGAGGCATATAAGTAATAAGACTTACAGATTACGTCCATATTTACCTCCAACTGACCAATCACAAAACAGAGCATGCTGCAATGCAAGATCCAGAAGTGAGGGAAAATATGTGGCTGAGCAAACATCTTTCAGGATATAAGGGAGCAATGCTTTGAATCCAAGCATATGCATAGTTTGAACATCAGAGATTATGCTGATGAATAATCAGATACTTTTAGCAAATAGGAAGCATTCTGTCAAGCATCTCGTGGTTTTCAGATGACATGAGGGTGGCATCGCTCATTAATGTAATTTTAATGCAGTGCTAATGTTTACACAAGGAAAACTTGACATTGTACTATCAGATCTTGGGGAGAAGTGGTATGGTCGTCCCATGTGGGTGAAACAAACCAGCTAGTTCAAACATCTCCTAATTTATTTTATGGGTAAGCTCAGAAACAAATGCCAGCCTGGGAATGTTACGGAAAACGTGATCGATCAGATAGATAAATAGCTGGACAGAGGATGCTGTGTATATTTAAACCCCTGACCTTCTTTCCATCTTCTTCATGCTAGATAGGAGTTGATTCCATATTCACACCAGGCACAGCAGAGATACAAATCACACCACAAAGATGAAATGCAAACATTTCCAGAAATTCCAGCCATTCTTAGAAGCTGTGATACAGCCATAGAATAATCGGAAAGAGGTCGAGAGAAATGCAGTTAACATGCAATCTCCAATTTTCATGTCCTCTAAAACACCTCCTTCAGTTTTCCTCCTGTTTGCCAGGAATTTACTTCCTCCTTCTTTACATAAGTGTGGGCCTGCAGATCTTTAGACATACTGACTTAGAGATGTTTACTTTGGGATCTGACACAGTTGGAATGAAAAGTTAGCTTGAGTTAGAAAACAAATGGATGTTTCTCAGTTGTTTATCTTAAGTGGGTTTATGAGAAGTAAACTCCACAGGGCTGTAGATTGCATCAAGGGCACAGAGCTGGTCTAAGAGTTTCTGCTGCCTGTCAAGCAGAAGGAAAACCCGAGAAGAGGAACAGAAAGGGGTGCCTCCAAATTTCTTTCAGGTCACTTAGCCATCCATGCTGTCAAGGTATAACCTATCTAACTTCCACCATGCTGTTTTGCTAGAAAACCTCACGAATGCTCCTCCCGAGACCACAATGTAAAAATACTGTAATAAATTCATAATTCACCATTTGCTGTTCCCAGGACACAAAAAATCGATTTTCTGGAGCATCCAAATCACACTGTCCTAGTAAGAAGAAAATCCACATCACACAGGCATTGTGCTGTTGAGTTGCAACCTACTTATGGCAACCCTACACAGTATTGGCCTCTGAACCATCCAGCCATTAACAGCCCAGTTCGGTTCTTGCAAACTAAGATCCGTGATTTCCATTATTGAGTCAATCCATATCACATTAGATCTTTCCTTTTTCTTACTCCCTCCCACTTTTCCTAGCATTATGGTCTTTTCCAGTGAGTCTTGCCTTCTTATTATTTATACCAAGTTCAATAGCCTCCCCCCTCCTGCCCAGAGAGTTCAAGCTTCATTTGATCTTGCACCCAACCCAAGGATTAGAAGATGCACTTCAAAGAAAATGGGAAAGACACTTTAATATTGCAATCTCAATTACTGTCATTTCTTCACACATCCCGAGATTCACTGCATAGAGAAATTACATCTTACTTGAAAAATTCACACATTTACATGGATGGGGAAGGAGATATGCTGTTTATAATTTACTGTGTCCCTTTACAAATCAAATGGATAAAAGCACACTTTATACACACATGCACACAAGCACATAATAATGCTCTAGCACACAAGAATCACACACACAGTTTCTTCTAATCTTGAAAGGTAGTGTTGCGGTGAAGCCAGAACTCACAGGAACAAGAGTCTGTGGGGTTTTTTTTGGGGGGGGGGAGTATGTTGCAAACTGTCCCTCTTGCAACACAAAGTATTTGAGAGTAGTTTGGGCTCATGAAAGGACAAGTAAGAACCATTAACTTCACAAAAGACCTGTTCCTCATTTCTGGGCTCGATTGAGCTGTCTGCATTATGGATTCTCCCTTAAATGGGGATGGCTAGATATGGGGGGGGGGGCTATCATGATGAATACCTGCGCTGTCCAAATCACCAGTGTTTTGCAGTGGAAGGGTATTAAAATGCAGGTTTAACTGACATTTAACCAGAAGAGTTTCATACCTTTAATTTGAAACAAAGAAGTGGGGGGTGGTGGTGGAAGTGAAGGATGCTAAAACTCTTTGTACTCTGTTCAGTGACCCAGAAAATGTATCTCACATAGATCATAACAAATACTTGCAATTTTTCTCAACCTTCATGAAAATGGTCAACTATTGGGAGATTTTTCATTCCTGCATGAGAGAAAAGATAGCCCCTCTTTGCAGACAAGAATTTGCTGCATTCTATCTTCACATTCTCTGGTATAGATGTATAAAACATTATATAAAAAAATAACAAGCCAAAGGTCCCTGAATGTATAATGGTGTGCTCCAAATAATGGAATAACCCTCATTAGAGAAAACCTGCATTAATCTAGAATACATATATAATTTTAACAGTTTAACACTTAACCTTGCCAACTCCTCTCATTAAGACACGGTACTCGAGAGTACTTCTAAAAAATCAGGTGCACTTCAAATGTCATTTGGGGAGAACATTAAGCCTTCTCTGCAAAGATTGTAAATATAATCAATTACAAATTAATGAGTAGTTTTTCCAGAACAGATTTTTTTTTTTTAAAAAAAATAATGATGATGATCACAGCTAAGAGAGTTGGTGGATTAATGGCTCCTCTCACTACCAATTTTAATTTCTATTTGTATTGCAGACAAAATAGGAGAAACCTCTGTCTCGTTATTGGAGATGTCTCCTTTGGGCAAACAATGATGCATCCTTCGTAAATCTACACACTACCCAAAACAGTTAAGCATTTTGTGATGTCTTTAAAAAAAACCCACATTGTGTTGGGTAGAAACATTTGTGAACTGCAGCAACTTCAAGCAGCTGACAATGACTGAGCACCCCTTCTTAATATTCATGGGTGAGCTAGCCATCGTCCACATCAAATAGACAATGAAATAAGCCACACTATTGTCCAAGAGGATGCATCTTCTCCATTTGTTGGACAGAAGCTCGTTAAACTTCATTATCATCTTAGAACTGCAGAACTGGAAGGGACCCAAATCTTACACCAACACTGACAATGGGATCATGGCCAGAATCCTAAGGCTCCAAACCTTGTGTGAACAATTGGATCCCAGCCAGTGTCTTCCATCACATTCAAGGGGAAGCTCAATTGAAGGCTCAGGATGTGGTATGTAGCACATGCAACTCTGCCTTCCCATAGTGGGGAATGTCCAGAAGTGTGGCTGATCACGGAACAAAGGAAGGCTACTTGCCTTAGAGAAAGTACAAAGAGGAGTCGACAATAGATGTCCGAGCCAGCGGAGCCTAAAGGCAACGCCCTGAGAGCTCCCTTTATGGACTTATGAGTTACATAGTATGTTGTGAGAATTCAGATAGGACTAGTTACATAATCGTAACCAGGATTGGCTGCAGAAACTCTTTGATCTTATGCTCTAGCTCTAAGTGAAAGGGCAGAATGATGGGTTACCCCACCTGCCGAGAGCTGCCACTTCCTGCCAGGAGTATGTGCACATCACTGGAACAGAATGTAGCTACATCCACAGTGACAAATTTTACTTTCTTGGGCTCCATGATCACTGCAGATGGTGACAGCAGCCATAAAATTAAAAGACGCCTGCTTCTTGGGAGGAAAGCGATGACAAACCTAGATAGCATCTTAAAAATCAGAGACATCACCTTGCTGACAAAGGTCCACATAGTCAAAGCTATGGTTTTTCCAGTAGCAACGTATGAAAGTGAGAGCTGGACCATAAAGAAGGCTGACCACTGAAGAACTGATGCTTTTGAATTATGGTGCTGGAGGAGGCTCTTGAGAGTCCCCTGGACTGTGAGGAGAACAAACCTATCAATTCTAAAGGAAATCAACCCTGAGTGCTCACTGGAAGGACAGATCTTGAAGCTGAGGCTCCAATCCTTTGGCCATCTCATGAGAAGAGAAGACTCCCTGGAAAAGACCCTGATGTTGAGAAAGTGTGAAGGCAAGAGGAGAAGGGGACGACAGAGGACGAGATGGCTGGACAGGGTCACTGAAGCGACCAACATGAATCTGACCCAACTATGGGAGGCAGTGGAAGACAGGAGGGCCTGGCGTGCTCCAGTCCATGGGGTCATGAAGTGTCAGACATGACTAAATGACTAAACAACAACAACAACCATTAAGCAGAAGTTTCCCACAAAGAAGCTCAGCAGGAGCAGCTAAGGGGGTTGGTATGTCCCCCACCCCTGAATTCGCTCTGTGGGGTTTGTTACTCAATCTGTTGTACTTCCCTAAAGGAAGGAGTGTTTACCTTGGGACAAAAGGTAGATTCGTCTGTGTCAGTAATGACGACAAAGACGGTTGGAAGTGTGTTGGAAGTGTGTTATTTTGGGCCAGTCGACCAAAATCAATCCAACTCTGGAAGTCATTTCCTCTTTTCTTTTTGACCTTTATATTTGACATCTTAAGTGGGCCTCTTTGGAGGCTTTGAACAACTCCAATCAAAAGATTTAATTCAGAGACAGAAGTGGTGTTCCGACAGATTGGGGTTAACCACATGACCATTGTTTATTATGATCTTCAGCAGGATTCAAGTTGAACAGATAAATGTAAGGTTAGCATCAGGCGCTTAGGAAAGTATTTAGCAAGTAACACAGGAGATCATTGTGAATCCTTGTAGTGTATTCCCACATGGCTACAGCTGAGGCATCCAAGAAATCACATCATTTCATATCATTGCAGAGTCTGGATTGTTCTAGAAGCAATTTTATGGTTGTTCTCAAGACTTAAATCACTTTCAAAACTGTGATTTCGTTGGGAACGTGTTTGTTCCACTAAGTGCACTTTTCAAATGCTTGTGGGTGGAGGTTGAAACACCATTTTTCAACCACTTAGTATCTTGCGACAGAAGTGTTCAAAGTGGAAAACTACCCCTGCTGACAGGCTAGAAAGCACTAGAAGAACTAGTTGGTAGAGCTGACCCCATTCATTTTGCTGCCTGAGGAAAAGGACAAGATAGCATCCCTTTCCCATTCTGTTTGTAGAGGTTGACTAAATAGCTGATTGAATAATAGAATGAAATGGTGTCATCCTTCATGGCCAAGACTGTGGGCCCATTTGCAAGCTGTACGATAGATGCACAGCCCTCTGTCCTCTGACAGAGAGGAATGGTTAGGATTCTCAAGATGAAAATATAAAGCACTGGCAGTTGTGCACCTATCATCTGCAACCAGAGACGGGGGGTCTCTTTCTGCCTAATGGAAGAGCCAGCCGAGGTGACTGTTTTGACTTTTTCAGAGCTTAGATGTAACAGATGGAATCCTGTTGCATGACTATACACCACAGAGTTGTGATCTCATCTGCTGTAGTGAACTGCAGGGAATTAAAATCTTCCTATCCTACTCCCCCAGATTCTGTGAATTGCTAGGAATCCCTTTCATCCCAGTGAATCCTTTCATCCTGGGGAAACTGAATATGGGTTGGAACATTCGAATCATATAATCATGGAATCATACAATAGTGAAGCTGGAAGGGGCTTATAAGGCCATCAAGTACAACCCCCTGCTCAAGGCAGGAATAAAATTGAAAGGATATCTGCCAGGTGGTTGTCTACATTTCTTCTGAATGCCTCCAATGTTGGAGCACTTACCACCTCTCAAGGTCATTGGTTCCACTGTTGTACTGCTCTAACAGTTAGAAAGTTTTTCCCAATATGCAACCGAACTCATTTTCTGGCATTCATTCCCTTCTCTTCCACAGCTCCCAAAGGCTTTCCCAGTAAGCATTCAATTCCCCTCAAGCAGCTGAAGCTGATGACATCATCACTGTTGCAGGGTATAAAGCTGTTCAACAGGATTGCAACCAAGGAATTACAAGTAATGTTAACTCTAATGCATTGTGGGTGTTTTCTTTTTGTAACCAACACAGCAATAGGAGACAATTGTATGGGCACAATTATTTTGGCATATGCATAAAGTTTGCATAATATTCCGTGGTTAACAGTGGCTAATTGATGGGGTGCCAGGGGTTGTCTTCTTCATGTGTCCAATTATGCAACTGAGATGTTGGCTGGCACCTTGTCAATTAGCCACGAATAGCAACATCAGGTTGATCACACCTTACACAAACACTAATACAATTCTGACTTGCATTTTCCTCATGTAACATTTTCTAGTTACTCTTCCAAGTTACAATTGTACGGCATTTTGATGGCATGGTTACAGATTTTTGAGTAGAGTTTTTAAAGATTTATTTAGGTGACAGACTTATTTTGATGTTTCTTTCTTCTGAGTACACACCCTTCACTTCTCTACATTACTTTCCTTTTACATTGAAATGAGTCATGGAAAAGAATTATTGCCAAAATATAAATTCCGAGGCTCTGGAGTTTTCAGTGTGGTGGGCAGGCCATCTCTATTATTCTCCCTTTGTCCTCATTGATTTCATCTACCTGTCCAGGGTGGTCACGCTGCCGAAAATGAATACACAATGACCTCCTCTCTTTTTTTGCTCTTCCAAACACTTTTTTCATCAGCTATAAAGTTCCCTCTAACGATTCCTCATTAATTCTCCTGCCCCCACAATTGAATGATTCATCTCTTAATTCAGCAGTTCATCCATCAGAATTTTTATAGTTCTGTAGGACATATTAGTTGCCAGCAGCTTCTATAGATGCGGAATTTACGGCCAGGGTGCAATTCCATTTTGATCTATAAATGTTAATATAGCACAAATTGCAACACTTTAAATGCTATTAAATCTCTGGAAATAAACCGCACAAAGAGAACAGAAAAGGGCAGCACAAAAGAGGCATAGTTTCTTTGAAGCCAGGGTTCATTTAAGTTCAAGACAAGTTTTCTGTGTGATCCATTCGGGAACATCCGAAATATCAATTTAGAGTAATTCGGATCTAGACTCTTTACTAAATAGGCAGTCGTCATTAGTGCTGTCCACGCATCTGGAATCAGGGACATGAATTTGCATACTCAGAAGACATCTAGGCATGCGATGAGACTAGGATCAATAATTCTTCTACATACATTAAAGAAAGGGCCATAGTCAAATCGGGAACCCAACTCAGTGTCTTTGTTACTATTTGTCAGTGCCCAAGAAAGGTGTTCCTTGTGCATCATGGTAAGACAAGAGATTGACATCTGGAAGCCAGTCAGTGAAATATTATTATTATTATTTATTTTATTTATATCCCACCTATCTAGTCGATAGACCACTCTAGGCGGCTTACAACAAGGGATACAACAATAAAAACAACAGAATTACATAAAAGAAAACTTTCGACAATTGGGTTAAACGTTAGGAAAGAAAAGAAGAGGGGATCAGGAATTAACTAGGAGGGAAGAGCACTTAGTTGGGTATCAGTGGTGGGCATGATGCAAAACTGACTCAAGAAGGAGACATTGCCAGAAGCCAAGAGCAACTAACAAATCTTGGTCTGCTCTACACACAGAAGCTGTGCAGACACTGCCCATGACATACATAAACCCCAAAAGAGAGGTTACTTACCTGTAACTCTGGTTTCAAGTAAGTACTGTAACCTCTACACACTGTTTCAGCTTTTCCTTCTGTCACTGAATGGAAGAGACATTCTGGCCTGCCAGTTGGCAGTATCTATGGTAGAGAAGGCTGCTCTCACTCCTTCCTGTGCCACAGAGAGATACTGCAGTTGCTGCTGAATTTTAGCAGCAAGAGCAGTGGTAGCAGAAACTGCAGTAACACTTCGTAATTTGATGGGTTCTGTGAGAGCCTCTAAAACCAGGATCTTCTCCACTCCTGTTTTATATACACCTCTCCCTATTCAGCTACAATTACTTAATTACTAAGTAAGTTATGAATTAGTGGTCTAGGAAAATGTGTAAACCACCTAGAAGAGTTATTTGATGATAGCTTTGTTGAGACGTTATACTGCAAACAGAACATCTCACTACAACAACTCAGAATCTACGTAGCTTTCCACTTTCAGGCACTTTGTAGTACCTGAAAATTTGATAGGGCTCTCAGATATTGGAAAAGTTACTGTTTTTGTCTCACCACTCTCAAACTCTCACAGTGGCCCTGATGGCTGGAGGATTCGAGCAGCTTTAGAACAAAGAAACAAATTTTCTAAGTTCTGATATATGCAATTAACACATACTGGAGACACTGCTACAACAATGCTTATGAAAGCAAGAATGCTATTTGTCTGATTCTAGATTAAATTGATCAGCCTTGCTCTGGAGCAAGGTTTTCCAGATTGTACCAGGAAAATCAGTATGTGGAGGGTTAACTATTTTGAAGACACACTGAAAAGTTGAGACAGGTGAAGAGATGAATTCTGTTAAGAAGAGTATCGACAAGCTGAAACATGTCCAGAAGAGGGTCCTTAGCATGATGAAAGGTCTGGAAACCGAGAACTATGATGAACAGTTGAGGGAGCTGCAAATATTTATCCAGGAGAAGAGAAGACTGGGAAGTGATACAATACCTATCTTCAAATATTTGAAAGGCCATCATGTGGAAGACTGAGCAGACTTGTTTCTGGTGGCTCCAGAGGGAAGGACCTTCAGGAACAGTTTCAGATTACAAGAACGGAGATTTTTGTCTGAACATTTTTCTGAACAAGGAGAGCTCTTCACCAATGGAATGGACTGCCTGGGGAGGTTGTGAACTCCCATTCATGGAAGTTACTTAAATAAAACTTTGATGGTCAATATGCTTTAGATGTTGGTTGGTTGGTTTTTGGAGGGGTGGATTCGATGATCGCTCTACAATGAAGCTCTACACTTCCATGATTGTAAAAGATCATCCACATTCTTGTATTTCTGATCCTCATGGATGGGTGTGAAAGATGGACAATAAAGAAAGGGGAAAGGGGAAAATGATTTATTTTAAGTGCTGGAGGAGAGCTTTACAGACCATTCCTGCCATAGATTATGAAGCTTCTAACTCCAGCTTTCCACTCTAACTCAGCAATGCCACTCCGAATCATAGTTGGCATATCATTTGCACAATTGTTCAAGTGTACATGATATTCCCTATACACAAGCACAGACAACAATTTATGCCTTCATGATGTGTATTAACTGTACATCAGTGTGTTCCATCAAGATGGCGTTCTTTCCTTTCCTCTCTCCCATGATGATATATCCAAATATGTATTGGGACACTTCTCTACAATAATAGGTTCCCAGTGTGGTATTGTGGATAGGGTAATGGACTAGGACTTTGGAGAACAGAGTTTGAATCCTCCCTCTGCCGTGGAAAATGACTGGGGGAGTAAACTGATAAAACCACTCCTTAAATTTCTCACCTTAAAACCCTGTTAGGGTCACTATAAGTTTGTTTTGACTTGACAGCACATCACAACAGCAATTATTTATATTTATTTGTTTATTAGATTTATATACCTCCCATCTAGAACGGGTCCACTCTGGGCAGTTTACATATAATATAAAAAATAAACTAAGATAAAATCCAGATTAATCCAAGATGGGAAAGGAAAAAAGAAAGAGGGGAAAAAAAGAAGAGGAAGAAGAAGGATAGAAAAGAAAAAGAAGAAAAGGGGAGATAGGCTAGGAGAAAGGCTAACAAGCTACAATAATAATATATGCCAGTTTTTGGTTTGAGAAAAGCACCTCTTTGGAAGGAAGTATATGAGGGTGGACCATCTAGTCTGTATCACAATTCAGAGGAGAAATTATCAGAACTGATATAATTTGTCACAGTTCAAAGGGCTATCTGACCCATTTGTACTTCTGGGACTGATCTTGCCGTGATTTCTGTTTTTGTCCATTTCGAACCAACTCTTCACCTGTAGAGGAAATTATTTGTTTCCTTGAAGACTCCACTGTGAAGAAGAAAAGTGTCATTTTTAATACTTCCTTGCAGCCGTGAAGTGATTTATCATTGCCAGAGAATCTTTCTGCCCTGCTGTATACAAATGGGTTACCATAGTTCCCTGTGTCTTTTGAGAGAGAACGATTGTCTAGTTCAAAGAGGTAAACAAGTTCTGGGCATCGCTGTTATGTGATCGATGTGTCCCCGTGTCCCCCTGGATACAGGCAAATGAAAAAAACAACTGAATGGTTTTTAGAAAAGTGAATTCTCTCATTTGACTTCTAGTCATCACAAAACTGGTACCCAGTGTGATATACTGGATTGTGTAGTGGACTCGGAATCAAGAGATCTGGGTTTGATTCCCTGGTCCTACCATGGAAACTCACTGTGGGACAGAACAGGTAGAACCACTAGATAAATACAGTATCTTACTTGCCTTGAAAATTCTATTAATAATAATTGGATGCCATCACAAGTCAATCTTTGTTGTTGTTTAGTCGTTAAGACATGTCTGACTCTTCGTGACCCCATGGACCAGAGCACACCAGGCCCTCCTGTCTCCCACTGCCTCCCGGAGTTGGGTCAAATTCATGTTGGTCGCTTCGATGACCCTGTCCAACCATCTCGTCTTCTGTCGTCCCCTTCTCCTCTTGTCGTCACACTTTCCCACCATCAGGGTCTTTTCCAGGGAGTCTTCTCTTCTCATGAGATGGCCAAAGTATTAGAGCCTCAGCTTCAGGATCTGTCCTTCCAGTGAGCCCTCAGGGTTGATTTCTTTCAAAAGGGATAGGTTTGTTCTCCTTGCAGTCCAGGGGACTCAAAATTCTCCTCCAGCACCACAATTCAAAAGCATCAATTCTTCGCCAGTCAGCCTTCTTTTAAATTATCATAGCTAGAGCAAATTGGTCACTTTGATGACACTGTCCAGCCATTTCATCCTCTGTCGTCCCCTTCTCTTCTCCTCTTGCCTTCACACTTTCCCAACATTAGGGTGTTTTCCAGGGAGTCTTCTCTTCCATTGAGATGGCCAAAGTACTGGAGCCTCAGCTTCAGGATCTGTCCTTCCGGTGAGCACTCAAGGTTGATTTCCTTCAGAGTGGATAGGTTTGATCTCCTTGCAGTCCAGGGGACTCTCAAGAATCTCCTCCAGCACCACAACTCAAAAGCATCAATTCTTCGGTGGTCAGCCTTCTTTATGGTCCAGCTCTCACTTCCGTATATCGCTACTGGAAAAACCATAGGGTTATCTAGGCAGCGAATATACAGGTTTGCCATTCTCTTTTTCTGGAGTTGTCCTGGGACTGTACAACTTGCCCAGTGCTACACAGGATGGCTTTTCTCTCAGGAAGCACAGGGGGGGAATCAAACTTTCAACCTCTGGCTCTACAGCTAAATACCTAAACTACTGAGCTATCCAACCAGCTGAAACCCCATATGTAATTCACATATAGTGGCTGACATCCTGCTGCTCAGTGTAAGAAAATTCTACCTGGCAAACAAAACATTTGTGCCATAATTTTTGAGGTAGGGACTTTTTTGGGGGGAAGAGTCAGGAATAAACAGGAAGTTACAAATCTTATTCCACTAAACAACAGAATTTCAGGCTATGTATAAGACAATTCCAACCATCAATGTCTTTTCCCTCCCTTACCTGACCTGCAAAAAGAAAACTAAGCAATTTGGTTTTACTAACAGCATCTCTAAATGTAACCAAGTGGTGTTAAGACAAATTGCCTCTAGGATATAAAACATGCCAAAGATAATGTTCATCCTGAAAACCTTTCAAAGAAAGCTCTATGTCAAAGTAATATGTGTTTTCTCCAGATAAACTTGAGATGGGATACCATGAAAGAGTGTGGGTTTATCGGTTCTTTTATCTGAAAGAGCAGTTTGATGTTGTATGAATAAAATTTTGTACATTCAAAAGTGCTCTTTAAAATTCAATCGGGTGATGAAGGAGGCTGGAGAATGGGAGGCACTTTAGCTGCTTTAAGAATTATCATTTGGTAGAAGCGGGTGAGTTGTAATGAAGGGGAGCCTTTTGTGGAAGAGTTTAGCAGATTGCACAAAAATGTCTATTTCTCCTTTGAAACTTAAACATACTTCAGAATGAGCTTTCCAAAATCTTTTAAGGAGTGTTCTCTAACTACAAGCTGTAGCTGTAGTTCAGCATCTCTGGAGAACATCAAAATAATGAAGACTGCCCCAAATTCTGTTTTTAATGTGTTTGAGGAAGCATCTCATAAATGACCAACAGAGCTAAATTTTATGGCCATCATTCCTGCTGAGATTGGAAGTTACAACGGCTGAAATCCAGTAGTACATGGGCCAATTGAATCAATGGAACTATGGATTCACCCAATCTCATAGAATCATAGAATCATGATAGGGTTCGAAGGGACCTTGGAGGTCTTCTAGTCCAATCCCCTACCCAAGGAAGGAGACCTCATACCATCCCGGATCTCATACCACCCCGGACAAATGGCTGTCCAATCTTTTCTTGAAAACCTCCAGCAATGGGACACCCACAACATCGGGAGGCAAGCTGTTCACCCGAGATTCACCCAATCTCAACTGATTCAGGGAGCTTACTCTACTTGTGATTTACTCATGGATTTCAGCCAATGTGTATTTACCATCATACAATGGCCCCCAACGTTTAGTTCCATGTGTTCTTGGACCACAACTTCTGAAAAGTGGGGCCAGTGATATATTAGGCACATCACTGATCACATTACTACCAGGCAGACACTTGTCACCTTGCTAATTAACTGCACGTTGACACTTCAGCTTACATAATCCCATTGGCTCTGAAGTAATATTATTATTTTATGATAGGTTGGTGGACAGAAGAAACTAGAAGATGGGAGAAGTAGTGAGGATTCAGAGTTGTTCTTAATATGCCAGAAGGTCACAGATGGATGATCCATTGCAGGTGAGGATTGTAAGTGATGGCAAATTACTTGGACCAAAAAACAAACAACCCCCCCCCAAAAAAATATATATATGGGAATTTAGAGAAATGGAATTCTTAGGAATCCTGATGAAGATTTTAGGTAAATCTGGACTATTTCTGTGACACAAAAATGGCATGAGTTTCACTGGTCGATGACCATCGGATTGAATTGTGTTTGTGACTGAATTATATACTGCCTGTAATTCCAAAGTCACAATATTGCTTCATATCATAGCCTTGAGAAAAAAGAACTGAGGGGAGATATGCACTTTTCAAATGCTTGAAAGGTAGTCATACAGAGGAGGGGCAGGATCTGTTCTTGATTATCTTAGAGTGCAAGATATGTAATAATGGGCTCAAACTAAAGGATGCCAGATTTAGGCTGAATATCGGGAAAAATTGTGTTTCTTGTCTTGCTCTCACACAGGAGACCAAAAAACCTCATGTAGTTCTCAAGGTGCCTCACTGAGTCAAGAGATTAAAAACTGATAAAAAAACAAACAAAGCAATTAGAAAGTCTTCCTTCCATCTTTAGTGCACATCTGCTAAACTTGGTGTGAATCCAAATTCTGAATTCTGAAGTATTGAATTCCTACTTTCTGTTGTCTTTATGAGTTGAAACAAAGCTTTTGATAAAGTGCCCCATGATATTCTGATTAGCAAGCTAACTTGGTGTGGGCTGGATAGAACAGCTGTCAAGTAGATGCGCAGTTGGTTACAGAATCATAATTAAAGAGTGCTTATCAGTGGCTCCGTCTCAAACCGGGAGGAGGCCACATAGTAAATAAAGCAATAAGATATTATGTGTCCTGCCCTTGGCTTAAGATTTGTTTATTGGGTATCCCACTGCTCTTATGAGACTCACAATCTGCCTACAAATAGCATTGGTCATGTGGTGTTGTTTTGATACCCTATTTGATTTTAAATAGATTGTTAAAGAGAGAGAGCGAGAGTGCCTGGAGCCAAGAATTCCATTTTCTTTGCTGATAAATCAAAACAGACAAAAGTGGTAAATTCATTTAGTCACATCACAGATGCATTTCATAAACTGAATTCAAAAGGAGAAAAATATTAATCGGGCAATGGTACCCATTGGGAGCTGCTTCATACATCACATCTAGTCTATTTTAGCCACAGACAAGATCCAGACCATGCAGATTTCCATGTGCTTTGACCCATGGTAAGACATTAAGGGATGAAGCTGAGGCAAAAAGAGCAAGCAATATTTCCATTAATGGTTGTTGTGGGTTTTTCGGGCTCTTTGGCCGTGTTCTGAAGGTTGTTCTTCCTAATGTTTTGCCAGTCTCTGTGGCCAGCATCTTCAGAGGACAGAAGTAGCACTCTGTGCTCTGGTGCAGTTTGTTTGGGAGTTGACTATTTATAGCTGTTGGATCAGCTTTGTCCTTTTCAGGAGATGATCACTACAAACAAAAGGCCAGCTAACAACACCCATCAATCACAGTGACAGATAATCTCTCCCTCATATCACAACAATACACCCACAACAAAAACACACTGATCACCATAATCACCCATTTCCTGAAAAGGACAAAAGCTAATCCCACAGCTATAAATGCTCAGCTATCCAAACAAACTGCACCAGAACACAGAGTTCTAACTCCTGTCCTCTGAAGATGCCAGCCACAGAGACTGGCAAAATGTTAGGAAGAACAACCTTCAGAACATGGTCAAAGAGCCCGAAAACCCCACAACAACCATTAGATCCCAGTGGTGAAAGTCTTTGCGAATACAATATTTGCATTAGATTGCCAAAAATGAATCTTGATGGATGCTTGAGCTTGTTTTCATATTCTCACAACTCCTTTCCCATGGGCATCAAGGAGCTGAGCCCCGTTTCTTCAAAGCATCCTGAAAACGTCACTGCATGTCTTGAGAAGCCTCTGGTTGATTGCAGAAGCTAGCTGATCCAAAAGCTGCTACAGCCTTTTGCAGGGAACAAATACCATTCCTCTCCAGGTGTCCCCTACTCACTTGGATACTATCTTGTCCCCCTGCCTTGGTTCTTCGTATCTCAGAAGAAGCCAGGTGTATAGACAGGAAGTGGTCAGATGGAATGCAAATCCTCACATCTGGTTGTGTAGGAACTTTCAAAACATCTACCCATTGTCTGACCATTGTTTCTCTGGGTCCAGAACAAATATGGTTCCACTTGCCCAGCATTGTTTGTCTGTTTTGAAAAACTGGAAAATTGGTTATTATTATTATTTAGTTTTTCTTTATTCTCTATATCTTATTGCCTTACACTTCTGGCTCTTACACATGATGAGCATCAGTTACCAAATGGTACATTTAATCTTTCTACTTTGTAAAACAGGAATAGAGATGGGCATGAACCACAGGTTTGGTGGTTCGGTTCCATTAGTTTCCCAGCCAAGTACAGTGGTGCCTTGCTTAACGAGGATAATCCATTCCAGTGAAATCGCTGTAGAGGGAAAACCTCGTTAAGTGAAATAAAAAAGCCCATTGAAATGCATTGAAAACCATTCAGTGCATTCCAATGAGCTACATACCTGCTCGTCCAGCGAAGATCCTCCATAGGGAGGCCATTTTCTGGTGCCTCTCTAGCAAAAAGCCTTCCTAAAAACAGTGGGGAGCCATTTTCTTCAGCCGGCAACCATTTTGAAACCCGACGATCAGCTGTTTCCTGATAGTCATAAAGTGAAAATTGGTTCCTGAAGTAGGGAACCGATCATCGTTAAACGAAAAAAAAACCATTTAAACCATCATTTTGCGATCGCAAAAACCTAATCGTACAGCAATTTCCTCGTTAAGCAAGGCAATCGCTAAGCAAGGTACCACTGTAGTTGATCCTTGTTTCAGGGCCCAACCCTCCAGCAGATGCTCACTCAGTGGCAGTGCCCCACCCTACCTCCTCTGGGCCCTGCTACCAAGTGGGCACCCACTGGAGAGGGTTGGGTGCCAAAACACAGATCAGCTGTTCAGCCTAGAAACAAACTGTACTGAACCAGCAAACCAGCAGTTCATGCCCATCTCTAAACAGGAATGAAGAGCATGAGGTCCTTCAGATGCTTTTGGACTTCCATCACTTTTAGCCAGCATGGCCAATAACGAGATGCGACAGGAGTTCATTGACTAATTAAATTTATGCTGGGCCTCGCCACTGAAAAGTAGTACTCCATGTAGCTTTCAATCTTCATCAAACAATAAAAACAGAAGGAACTCAAACAGAACCATAATAATCATTAAAATAAAATAAGGGGGGCATATGATTTTGATACTGTGCATGAGCTAGCACTCTTTCTGCAGCATATTGTATGAACTTAAAATTCCAGATGTCTCTAGGATTCACTCCATATTGAAGACATTGCAGTAGTCAAGGTGTGATCTAACTAAATCATGAATATGAGCAACTACGGTTAAGTCAGATCAGCTCAGGAAAGGTTGGAGATGATAAGTCAAGTGGAAATGTACAAAGGAACCCCTCTTCACTGCTGCCACCCGGGAATCCGGGAACTGTGCAGAGTCAGTCCGTGTGCAACTTGTTCTAGAACAATTGGAGTCCCAGTTCTGAAATCTGACTTTCTATTGATCAGTAGCCCGTCCATCCTGTCAGAATTTAATTTCAGCTTGTTCACCCCCATCTAGCCCATTCTTCAGCTCAGGCAGCATTCATGGGTCTTGAGTAATTTGTCGCTGTCAAATGATAAGGAGCACCAAAGCTGAATGTCATTAGCATATCGGTGGTATCTTGCTTCGAAGCTTCAGAAGACCCCTCATGGTGGATTCATATAAATAACAGATCATATAGAGGGTAAGGTGGAATCCCGAGGGACACCACATGCCAAAGTTCATGGCATTGAACAGTGATTGCCAACAACAGCTTTTGATTGTACTCTGAGAGAAAGGATTGGGGCCACTGTAATACAGTGCCTCCAATATTCAACCTACCTAGGTGTTACAATAGGGTACCATGGTCTACAGCACTGAGTCCCAATCTTGGATCCCCAGATATTCTTGGACTGAAACTTCCAGAAGCCTTCATCACCAGCTGTGCTGGCCAGGATTTCTGGAAAGTGTAGTACAAGAACATCTAGGGACCCAATGTTGGGTATCAATGGTCTATGGTATCAAATGCCACTGAAAGGCCCAGGAAGACTAATGAAGCCGTCATTCAGCAATATCTCAGGGGCCTCACGTTCTCCATTCCTGAAGCATTCCTATTTATGGGCTCCTGTGTAAACACAGGGTGCAGTAAGTATGAACCGGTTGCTCTTTTCCTTTTCTTCTATTGGTTGAGATGAATAGATGACATATTTTGTGTATGCATGCATTTCCTGGAAGGGTGGAATCACCATTGTACGATGCTTTCAAAATGACAAGCAATTTCACTGCCTAGCAGGCTTATCTCATATCGAACAGCAGCTCGAGAGATTCAGAGAGAGATGTCAGCTCTATTACATGTTTGCAGTTTAAAAGTCAGGCAGCAGACGAATATACAGAGCTGCCTTATAATGTATCCGTCCAGCCAGCTAGTCATTATCTGCACATGTCCAGTGGTTCCTGAATTTGGGGACCCGGGACAGCCAGTGGTCAAGACTTCTGGAAATTGTGGTCTAAGAACATCTAGGACACAAGAATATCAGAAAACTCTGATGATGCCTTGCTTTGAATGAGGGCAGCTTCCCAAGATTCTAGGGCAGTGGTCTCCAACCTTGGGCCTCCAGATGTTCTTGGACTATAACTCCCAGAAGCCTTCACCACCACCTCTGCTGGCCAGGATTTCTGGGGGTTGAAGTCCAAGGACATCTGGAGGCCCAAGGTTGGGGAGCACTGTTCTAGGGTATACATACAACCTGCTTCTCTCCAGATGGACTGAACTAGAGATGGGCATGAACTGGAAAACCAGTGTTTCTTGATGGTTTGTGATCTGTGGTGAACCATAACTCACCACGAACCTGCTGAAAAATCAACTGGTTCATTTCCTGGCAGGGAAGCCAACCTGCTGTTCCTCTGAAGTTGGCACCAGAGCCCCACAGCAGGAGCAGGTGGGTGGAGGCGATGGGGGCAGCAGGACATTGTTTTTTTTTCCTGGTCCATGGTTTGGTTCACGCCCATCTCTAATTTGAACACCAATCATCCTTGATTATTAATGATGCTGCCTAGGGCTGATGTGATCTTTAATCTAAAACGCTGGGAGAGCACCCGATTGCCTACCCCTGCACGGTCATTCAGCCTCAGATATTCTACATGGAATTCACACATTCTGTTAATGAGCTCATACTCATTATTTCTTGGGACCTTCCTCATAATATCGTGCACACCCTGTGCAAGGGCCAGACTAGGTGAAAACACGAGCTTAAGAGTGGCACATTTCCCAGACAGAATTCCTTCAAAGCTACATGCGTAAAGCAATCAAACTTGCCGTGAAGCTCATGTTCCTCTCCTGCTAAACATTTCCAAAGCAAAAGCAAGCTCTTTTGCTACATGTGGAAAGGAGGAAAGGAGAAGCAGAGTACAACTAGATTTTACAAGGGAGTTCCAGTGGTACTGATGTGTTGATTATATTGTCCCTGTTTCATGTCCACTATTATTAAAAAGCATCTTTCCTGGAGAGCTTTTTTCTCTCGCTCTATTAATCTTGGCCAGGTTGAGGCTGAATCCATGTCTTAACAACATCCCCTCTGCATTCTTGACTGAAGACCTCTGGCTGGCTTATTTCTCAATCACCATGTAATGTTAAGAGGTACAGCTCTATAATGCTAAAGACTTTGGATAGGTGGGAAAGCCAGTCCATATCTAAATCTTTTCTCCTGCTTTTGAAGTTCTAATTGGATTACCATCATCTTCTTTGGCGATCACTCAGCATTTCCTGATAGCCAGAGAATTTTTGGCACTGGGGCTTTCCAACTTCAGAGAACAGTTCTCTGCTATGGTGCACTCTGGGCTGTGGCTTCTGGGAAGCTAAATCATGGAGCACAGTGACTTCAGGCTCAACCCTCTCCAAATTCTAGCAATGATGCAAAGCGCCATTAGTGAGCAAGCTCCTTTCAGTAAGTCAGAATGGCTTCGTCTCAAATGAGTACTGTAAACAAAGCGTTCCATTCGAATCAAACTGGAATTGGTCCATTTAAGCTTGGCCTACAATCAAATCAACCCTAAGTGCTCACTAGAAGGACAGATCCTGAAGCTGAGGCTCCAATACTTTGGCCATCTCATGAGAAGAGAAGACTCCCTGGAAAAGACCCTGATATTGGGAAAGTGTGAAGGCAAGAGGAGAAGGGGACGACAGAGGACGAGATGGCTGGACAGGGTCATCGAAGTGACCAACATGAATTTGACCCAACTCTGGGAGGCAGTGGAAGACAGGAGGGCCTGGTGTGCTCTGGTCCATGGGGTCACGAAGAGCAACTAAACAGCAACAAGAATCAAACTGAACATGCTGTCATATGTCAGAGGATAGCAGCAAAAGTATAAGCGGCCTGGGCTCTTCCGCCATTAGGGATGTAAGCCTTGGCTTGTCTCATCCTCTCATGCAAGATGAGGAACTCCAGAATTACTCTGTTGAAGGCTTCTGCATTGAAGATCAAAAGGACTGGAAGATCGCCTTTCTAACAATCATTCCTTCCTTGTCTGCTTTCTTGGCGTGCATGCAGAACACTTTTAACTTGTATGGGGCTTTTTAGTCACTTCGATATCTATGGATGACCCTTGCAAACTCAATTTTACAAAATGAGCTGCTGCTTCTTCATGGTTACATAATGAACAACACAAGCAATCATAACAACAACAATAAAATGCCACCATTTGTCCAACCTATCCAGAAGTAGCTTATCAAATAGCAAAGTTTGAGGACTGTATTTCCATTTATGAGCCTGCTCGAGTGTTAAAATCATCAGAAGATGTCTTTCTCTCAGTCCTGCCACCTTCACAGATATCTTCGGTGGGGACACGGGAGAGGGCCTTCTCTGTGGCTGCCCCCAGACTTTGGAATTCCCTCCCACTGGGGGCCAGCCTGGCCCCATCTTCACTGTCCTTCGACAAATAGATTAAGACTTTTTTTCCAACTAAACTTTCCCTGAGTGAATGAATGGCTGCCAAATAGGATTTTTTTTAAAAAAAAAAATATATATCGATTATTATACCTTACTGCATTTAATTTATTTTGGTGTTGCTTATGTTTTTAGGTATTGTATTCATTGATCCTTTTAGTGTTGTATACTCATTGTTGCCAATTTAAATACTATCTTTCAATTGTTGTAAGCTGCCTTGGGTCTTTTTTAAGGAGAAAGGTGGGTTAAAAATATTTTAAATAAATAGTAGTAGTAATATATAGAATTGCAGATCCTGAGCACATTAATGATTACAAGTAAAACAATAGAAGGGAACTTTGGATCATTACCGAGCGTTCTTTGATCTGTCCTGAAATCTCTGACCATTCAGCTTTAGATGACTCCACATTCCGTCTTTCTACGCCTTACAACCACACCATACACGATTTCATAGATCTTTAACATGTTGCTTTTTGGCTTGCCTATTTTCGAAGCTCAAAAGGCCAAAATGTTTGACCTAATCATCATCTTTTTTTCCTATTTAAGTATAAAATAAATTCACAGAGGAACTCAGAACAGCTCAGAATGGACTTTAAAAGAAACAGTCCTGCACAATGGACATGGGCCAAAAATGAATTTATTAAAGCAGTCCTAGTCATCCCAAATTCTGACGACCTATATAGCAGATCATGCTGTCACTCCAAGATATTGATCTGTACAATGTCTCAAGAGTCTGTAGTGGCATCATGATCATATACATATGATTCGTATACATTAGCCTTGATCCTCATTGTTCTCATCCATGCAGTACCCTCAAAATAAATGGCATTCATGAGCAATGCCACAGAAATATTCATGTTTCTGGGCATGCAGGCCTTCTACAAAAGTCAGGAAAAACACAGGAAAGAACAAGAGATAGTTCCCTGTACCAGTCAACAGATAACCAAGAAGCGGGATGTAAGCTTGCCGGGAAAATTAACAACCTAAATAAGATGTTGTCAGGGTAACAAGAAAGCATTCATTTATGGAAACTGGCTCTAATGGAGAATGCAAATTGAAAAGATTCCAGAAACAGATAAATGGAAACATAACTGGAGTCTATTAGCAGTACTACGCTAATATAAATAGGCTGTAAATGTAAAGTAAAACAGATTTGGAGGAAGTAATTCCAGAGTAAGTAATTGAGGAGTTAAGCCTCTTGAGTGCTGTAATACATGCTTCCAGGTAATTGCACACAATCTTCATATCTGAGCAGGCAGTTTGTCCATAGACGTTTCCTCGTAGAACACAGGACAAGGGCTCTTGACCGGAAATGAAAAACTGATGGCGGATAAAAGATAAAAGGATAAAATGAGAATAAAAGAGATATATGTAGATATCAGATCAATATTACAGAGATTATAGATTGAAAACATATTAGTCTGTGAAGTCACAGTTCCCTGTTTAAAGTTGGTGTCTTATATTTTCTTAGCGTTTTCTTTATTTGTTTTGTTTCTCAGAGCCAAAAAAGGCTTCTTAGTAAACATGTGTGGATGTTTGTGTGTGTGGTTTCAATTTCTCTCTCTCTCTCTCTCTCTCTCTTAAGTGTGGAATCAGTTCCAAATCTTGCATCTGTATTGTTTTCTTAAGTCTCCAGCTTTTATGGGAATGTCTTGCTGAAGATGAGAGCCAACATTTTGCCAGAATCTCTACAGAAGATAACGAAACAGCGTTTTGACCTCCCATTGCATGGGAAACTTATGGGCTAGGAGGCGAAGGTCACCTCCCTCCGGAATTTCAAGGGGGCAACCCCTCCAAAACCCAACCACAAGTTGCCACTATTTCATGGCCCTCCAAAATCCTGATTCCACGTTGGGACTAAGAAATCAGATCATGAAAAACAATGCAGATACAAATTGGCTGTGTTTGGAAAACTGGTAGACCATCAGCTTGGCCCTTAAAGCAGAAGGATACAATTTCTTGGGGCTGGGTCCACACAATATATGGGGCATTGCAGAACATGTAGGCTAGAAATGGGCATGAACTGGAAAACTGGTGGTTCATGATGGTTTGTGGTTCGTGGCTAACCACGAACCACCACAAACCGCCAGAAAAATGAACCACTTTGCAGGTTGCTGTTACAGTTTGTGCCTGGAGGGGAGAGGAGAGAGGAGAGATAGGTAGAGCCAACGAGGGCAATGGGAAGGGGACAGATGGGCACCTCCTTTTGCTGAAGCAAACAAAATGCCAAAGAGAATACAGTTCGGTATTGTGTTTTGCTTCAGCAAAATGGGATTCCTAGCCTGGGTCAAGAAATGAACAACAAACCAGCCGGGTCCATTGTGGTTTGTTTATTTATTTATTTTGGTTTGTGGTTCATTTCATGCCCAACTCTAGTAGACACCTATTCATGTACAAATAAAGCTCAGTTTGTAGTGACGGAAATTATGATTTTCTAATACCCCATTAGTGTTCAGCAGGTTCTAATTTAGGGACATTTGATGTGCATTATAAAGGAGACCGATGCCTCTGCTTAAACAGGTTATGGAAGTTCTTCAGAATCGAGTTATCTTTGGACAACCCTCTTTGTTGTCGCCATGCTTACACTGTTGACAATGGGAGTTACTTTTGAGTCGACTGAACTTACCTAACATGAAAAATATACAGAACTTCACATAAGGTTGTGTGACATCCATATGTCTCTCAATATTCGTCTAAAACTAACATACCATATTTTTCCATGTATAAGATACCCTCCACTTTTCTAATCCAAAATTAAGAAATCTAAGTGGGGCTTAGCAAGTGCAGGAGGAAAGGGATCAAAGCACTGCAGGATCGCTTTGATCCCTGCTTTCCCCTCCACCTGTTTTTGTTCTCTCCTCAGCTTACTTTTGTGTATAGGACAACCCTCAATTTTTAGTCTAAAGATTTTAGACAAAAGTATAGTCTTATACATGAAAAATATGGTACCCTTAGTGGAGGAGAGGTATATACATACTATGAGTTCCTATTGTATTTTCCCCTCTTGCAAGCAGTAGTGTCTGTTAGTGCTGAAGGGCCACATGAGCACTACTACAGCTGATATAGCACATCTGCTATTTGTATAACCTTCATTACCCCAACCTGCAACAAAATTCCAGCACCTGTTTATGGATGTCTCCATTTCGTTGTTAGAAAAATGAAGATAAGACAAGGATGCTGTTAAGGTTGTACAAGTAAACATTCTATTGGACTCTCCCCCACCTTCTTGCTGGTATGTGATCTCGACTAACTTCTGACTTATGGTGATCTCCAAAAGCACTATTATTAACAACCTGACCAAGTCAATACTTGGGCTAACAATTTGAAAGCACCAGACACCGGCCCTTGAACCCTGTATTTTACATTTTCAAAAGAACCAATTTTAGAATTGTTTTGGTTTAGCCAGGGGAACATAATCTTTTACTGCATTTTCTAGCATACTTCTAATCCTTTTCTAGGTTTCACTGTGCTGTTGAGTGTGCCGGTCCCTTTACAAAGACTAGCACGTGGCTAATTTTAATAAGCTGCACCATGAGCTTCAGATACCATAAATTCCATTTTACGTCTACATGTCCTAGGATCAGCAATGGGCTTCCTAGTTGCTACGACTAATCAGTTCTGTAATGCATAATACATTTATTTGTGCTATTCACACACACACACACACACACACACACACACACATCCCCCAAAAGTACATTTCAGTACATTTTGTCTTCGTCATTCACCCAACTTTGAACTCTGGGAATTGTTGATCAACAGCCATCGTGATTTAAGAGATTGGTGAAAGGGTTCAGAGAAATCACCCAAATTCAGAGTCTTGGCACCAGCTGGGAATGTTTGGAGATGCGTACCCCGGTTTTAAAGCCAACGCACATGCCGGTTTGAAACAGACTCTTCTACTATTGCTGCTTGACCTGAGATTTTTCTCCCATCTAGAAGCATTGTAGTTCCCTGAGACTCCAGGCCATGCTCTGACACTTGACAAGCTGGAATGGAGATGGGGTGCTTTATGGATATATCCGTCCGGGTTTCTTGGGGAGATGCATCAGCTCCACCCTTTCACTGCTGTGCTGGTTTGAAGAGGAATCTCTGGCAGAGCTGTAGATCAGCAGGTATATACAGATGGAGTTCATATCTGCTACGTAGATTTAGATGTGTTTAAGAGTCATCCTTTCCCCCCAGAGACCCAGGAATAGCTCAGTGGATTAAATATCTGGCTGTGGAGCCAGAGGTTAGGAGTTGAATTCACCATGGTGTCTCTTTGACATACGGTCTCTTCCAGCTCTGCAATTCTAAGATCCAAAGACCTCCGGCACTATGGTTGTATGGGGGAAAGACTATGGGGAATTCAAGAATTATCATCAAACTACAATTCCCAGATTATTTGTGAGAAATTTCAACTATTAAGTAGAGATAAACCTGAGATATATGTTTGCAGTGTAGCTAGATGCACACACAATACCACTACCACCCCTGCAAGACTTGATGGCTTCATGGGCCCCTTCCAGCTTCACTGTTCTACGATTCTAGGTCCCAGATAGGCTGATGTATAAGGTTAGGATGTCACAATTTTAAACAATCTTGGAAAACATAGTTTCAATACCAGACACGTTTTCTTCTGAAGTGCAATGCAGAGTAAGAAATAGATGTATCTACACAGGCACTAGGAATTGGTGGGGATCCTCCCAAGAAAGCATTTTCCGCTCAGGACATAAAGATAATTAGCTAGTAGGGTTTTTCAAGGATACTATATGCACAGTTACATGCTCAAACTAAGTTTGCAAGTTCCATACACTAGACATGTATGCTTTTATTTCAATTATTTTCTTTTTTCTTTTTAATTATCATGTTGTTTTGTTGTGTCCGACTCTTCGTGACCCCATGGGCCAGAGCACGCCAGGCCCTCCTGTCTTCCACTGCCTCCTGGAGTTGGGTCAAAGTCATGTTAGTAGCTTAGATGACACTGTCCAACCATCTCATCCTCTGCCGTCCCCTTCTCCTCTTGGCCTCACACTTCCCCAACACCAGGGTCTTTTTCAGGGAGTCTTCTCTTCTCATGAGATGGCCAAAGTATTGGAGCCTCAGCTTCAGGATCTGTCCTTCCAGGGAGCACTCAGGGTTGATTTCCTTCAGAATGGATACGTTTGATGTCCTTGCAGTCAAGGGGACTCTCAAAATTCTCCTCCAGCACCACAATTAAAAAGCATCAATTCTTCGCCAGTCAGCCTTCTTTTAAATTATCATAGCTAGAGCAAATTGCTTTCTGCCCTACAGGGGTTAAGCATCATGAGATGGACTGCATGTCTGTTCTTGGGGAACAGCTTGATCCTGCCTTTGGCACCAGGACAGTGACAGAGTTCAGCTGTAGTGAGGAAGGTCAGCTGTCCTCAAGCTGTAGAAATACTTAAAATACCACAAAAGAGAGTGAGAAAGCAGAGGGGAGGGCAGGCTTAGTCTGAGAGAAATTTCTCAGGAAAAATAAATGTTCCAGATTGGAAGAAGGAGGACATGTTAGTGTCCAGGAACTGCAAAGAGGTTGAGGTTAAGAAAATAATCCAGACCCTGGAAGGTCACATGCCCCTTACTCTGAAGGATGCATATTTATTATTGTTTTATAACCAGTTTATTTATGTTTTGCTTTATGAGCATGCTGGAGAGCAACAGAAATGGGAAGAGGCCGTTTTCCAGATGACATGTTCATATTGTAGTCCCATATATGTCTACTTAGAAATGGGTCCCTCTAAGATAAAAAAAAAGGAGAGTTCTTTCATTCAAACCCATGGTTTTGGCCTTTGAGATGGCAGCTTTCCCATGATATGGATAGTGCTCCTTCTTCTAGGTAAGGAGTGGAGAATGTTGGCCCCATGTGGCTTTCCACCCCATGTTCCCAGTGTAGTTCTCCAGCCCCCCCAATATGCCCCAGCATCCCCAACCTGCACCCCTGATTCTGTAAAAATGGCAAATTCAACCCCTAAAATCTATCTGGGGGACACGAATGGCCATTTGGGGGATTAAACAAATCTCATTGCTGTCAAGGCTTTGGAAAAGTAGGTTTTCCCAAATTATCCAAGGGAGACAAAAATAAAGCTGGAATGTCAGAGGTTCTCCATCTATATTAGCTGTGGATATTAAAGAGGTAGCAATCCGGGTCTGTTATTTTCTAGTCTGGAGTAGAAGCTCTCCATTTCAGCAGAAGAGAAATCTTACGGTATGGTTATACAGCTGAAATATATTAGGAGAGGGATCAGGGTTTTTGAATTCAGTTTAGTTACACTTTTTTTTGGTCAGTATGTGGAACCTCTTGGGAAAACTCTTATTCCATTTTTATTCCTGTATATTGATCAAAGTGGACGATATATCGATCAAAGGGGGCAAACTTTTTGAATCAATGCATTTGAGGCTTTGTTCTGTGCTTGCCCGCCCTTGCCCTGGATGCCTCTCACAGCCACTAGGTGTTGCTGCTGCTCTAGTGTTATTTTTATTTTTAAAAAACATTTCTTTCAATCTAACATAGCGCTAGTACAGAATGACAGATAGGAAAAAAATAACATGGAGGTATCTCTGCAGCTCTGTCTGCCTGTTTCCATGTGCATGGAAACAGGCAGGTAGGCAATCACAGAGAGTTGAAGAAGGAGCAAAAGACTTTGGGGCAGAAACTGACCAAACCTTTCACTGGGCTTCTAAAGGAGGGGGGAATGAAACTGACCAGATACACTTTGACTAGATCAGCATAGACATACGTTTACACACAAAGGGGGTGGAGAAGGAGAGGAAGCACGGAAGACGCACCAGTGAGTGCCAAACCCCACAGACACAATTTACACCAACAAAAGCAATCACATATGCTGGAATGATGGAAACATATCGATTTCACAAGTAATTTTAAATAAATGACCCTCTTGTAGCCAAGTAAAATGCCTTACTTCCCAACAACAACAACAACAACAACAACAACAACAACAACAACAACAACAACAACAACAACAACAACAACAACAACAACAACAACAACAAACCCATGCTTCCCAGCCCTCCCCCAAAAATCTGTGTGGTCACCTTTTTAAAAATGGTTTTCAAACATGCTAAACCTGATTCAAATATAACAGTTTCCCCCCATCTGTAACTGCCCTCTTAAAGGAAGTTTATGAGCCTTGTGATTACAACATCAAGTGTCTTGTCTTCTTCCACTGTGGACAAATATATTAGCTTAATCTGGTTTCACTCTTTTTTTTATTGTACGGACTGATACCAGGAAATCAAGCTGAGCAGGAACAAGTCCAAAACAAAATCCAGACTACTCTGTATTATCAGTAACAAAAAGAAACTTGGGTCTTCCCTACAAATCTGAGTAGAACACAAATAATACTAAGAACTGGCCTGCTTGAAACTTCATAATGCTTCAAAAGAGGCAAGTCCTAATGTAAGGATCTATGGGATGTACATATATTAACCACTCTTTGGCCATTGATATTTTCTTCCTGATAGATACCACACAACAACTAGTCTGTGAATTAAATCTTTAATGCCACTAGTTGAGTATTTTACTGAGACCTAACTCAGTGAAGCTACAATGAAAAGGCAGGACACTATAAAGAACGTGATAAACTGCTCTTCTTGGGCTACCATCCCACAAAGCTGTTATCGTTGTTCCCCAAACAAACAGTTTTTTCCCCTCGGCTTGCAAAAACGGTTCAAACACGAATTCTTGTTTTTAAAAAAGTTTCCAGCTGTCACGCTGGCATCGACAGAGGCAGAAAGGTGACAGCATGCTGCACCGGTGAGGCAGAGAGGCAGAAGATAAGTGGCTCCCATTTTGTGTGGTTTTCAAAGACAGAGAAAGAAGAAAGCAACCCACAGATCCCTGGTTTCTGTGCTATGGTGAGATCTTAAGCCTTTGCTTCCTTAATTGGCTGCCGAGGTTTTCCCCATCTGCTAGGGTGTTCCATTTGAATGTTTGAAACACTACAGATCCCTAAACTTTGAGGTGGTATAAATGTTCATAGCTATTGCCAGCTCTACATAGACAATTCAGATAGCAGTAGTATAAAAGACCAAGCACTATATCACAATGTCAGGTTTGGCCATGCGATACTCAGGTGAGCTTTCCAAATATCTCCTCTATTTCTTTATTTCTCTATTTATTAAATTTATACCCTGCCCCTCTAGACGATGTTTACCAACACACTTTCTTGAGTATATTTACAGCTACTACTCCCTTGGCAACTAGACCTGTGCAAGGAGGGTAGACGGCGATGCATCCATTTCCCCCCTCACCATGTTCCAAACAACAAGTTCATCCTCCCACAATTTACACCTCTTCCTGCGCATGGGGGAAGGAATCGTAGTTGCACAGGGCATCGACATGAACACTGCAGGATGCAGAACTTCAGTCCCAGCGCGAGGGTTGTTGAAGTGGGAGACTGATACTGTGGCATGCTACGGATTGGGAAGAAGGCTTGGGAGAGGGGAGGAAATCAAGGAATAGATGTTGGGTGTTTTGTGTAGAATCTTGCATGCTGCGATTTGTGTGAGTGGGAGGGACCTTTCTGGGCTTGGGTGATTGTCTGTCTATCCAGCACTAAGTAATCGTTCCTTCCAGACTTTGAATTGACTGCTGTTCTGTATCAGGTGTTGGTCCTTCTCACACGGTGGTGTATCCCTGCTGGGTAGGGGCAGGAGAGACCCGCTTTCTCACGGGCTCCCATGAGCTTGTAGGGCAGGGCTAGATGGCCTGCTTGAGGCCATCCCTCACACCTGTACATAGCTACATTTTGAAGCACTGAGGATGCATCAAAGTCACATTTCAAACACAACATGAGATGTATTTCCAAAGTACCTTTCTCAGGGAACAAGTTATGATGATGATGATGTGCCGTCTAACCAATCTTGTCTTGAAGCAGTTTTCCATTCTCTTTTTTTGAGGGCAACCTGGGATTGTGCAGCTTGTCGACTAAGGTACAGTAAAGGTTCCCCTTGACATTTAGTCCAGTCGTGTCCGACTCTAGGGTGCGGTGCTCATCCCCGTCTCCAAGCCGTAGAGCCAGCGTTTGTCTGAAGACAGTTTCCGTGGTCACGTGGCCAGCGCGACTAGACACGGAACGCCGGGACCTTCCCACCATGGTGGTACCTATTTATCTACTCACATTTACATGCTTTCAAACTGCTAGGTTAGCAGGAGCTGGGACAAGCGACGGGAGCTCACTCCGTCGCATGGATTCAATCTTACGACTGCTGGTCTTCTGATCCTGCAGCACAGAGGCTTCTGCGGTTTAACCCGCAGTGCCATCATGTCCCTAAAGCTAATGGCTACTAAAGCTGGCTCTAATCACAGCAGGCACCATGGAGAATTGAACTCCCACCCTCTGCTCACTGAGCTATCCAGCCAGGATAGCTGTAACAAGTAACCATTTCTAATCACTTTCAAAAAGTGTCTTTAAACAACTTTTAGAGGTCTTTTGGCTTCAATTTTTTATGTCCTGGGCCTTTTTCTTATCAATCCCGTGTGCCCGTGGAAGTATTGTTTCCTCTTTTATATTTTTGTGAGTAGATTCAAGGTGCCATATTAAAGCCAGTTATCAGAGGAAATTGAAGGTTGGTTGCCTGTACTTTCCTGCCATGCTGGGAACAACAACACAATGTGTTAATAATGCACAATACAATAGACCACTGTTTCCAAGCAGAGTAATGATTACAAACAGCTTGCTCGTGTCAAAGCAGTGCATAATGCAATGAGTTCCCCATAATATCACAAGCTTTGGTTCTTATGAGGAAAAGCAACTGGACAATGGGATCAACCACCCTGAGCAGAAGGATCTTCTTGCAGACAGATTTTCAACAAAGGGTTGGATAAATGACTTCCTAGAAATCTAGTATTTCTTTGAATGCGAATACTTACAGTATGGAGACATACAAAATGATTTTCAATCTAGCCCAGCATTATCTTCCCATTCCATTGTCCCCATCTCTTGTTTCCCTTTTTACTCTTGTCCGTCTTTGTGTTATTTTGCCTGTCAGGGAAAACAAATCTTAATTTTTCTCTAGTTGCACAGAGGCAGAAGACTGTGTTGACTGAAATGTCTTGAGAGGTGTTGTTCTAACACAGGACCATGCGAATCAGGGATGTGCATTGACCTCCCGACCCAGTTTGTGCCCAAATAGGATGGACTCACCTTGTGCTCTTTGGAGACACTCCACCCTCACTATCCAAGACTGTGAGAATGTGTGTAAGTGTGTAGGTTTCCATGAAAAATCCCATTCCCATGAACGGGGCTAACTGCTGTGACATAGGATGTTGGAGGTTGCACGCACCATGGCAATTGTTTTTGGCAGAATTATTTGCCCACTTTCAGCCCAGAAATACTAGAAAAAGAGAAACAGGTGGCAGCTGTAATGGATTCTGGCAGTGACACCATCAAGGGTAAAAAAGAAAAAAGAAATCCAAGTGTATATATGGATGGTGCAGGGTGTGTGTCTAAGAGCAAACCACTCAAAGTCCATACAGCAGTGCAGGTATTCATCTGAACACACGCATGTACTCAGTCCTAGTCATCTAAGTAAGTTAAATGAAAATTAAAGGGGAGAGAAGGGAAATTCTAGGGCATAGAGATCAGGCAATACACTACGCCAAATGAAGTCACTCCATACTGTAGTAATAATAATAACAACCACATGCTCTCAAGTCAATTCTGATTTATGACACCCCTTTCCAAGGTTGCCTAGGCTGATAGTACTCAGAAGTGGTTTATCATTCCTTTCTTCTGGGGGCAGCTCTGGGACTATGTAGCTGGCCCAAGGCCACCCAGGCTGGCTCTTCTTTTGGGCGTCACAGTGGGGGGAATCAAACTCCCAGTCTCTGGCACTCCTTGTAGCTAGCATAAAATGTGGAGAGCGCCTTCCACAGCCCTGTGACCTTACTCAGAAACTCTCAGCGATCTGAGTGTGCCAAAGAATTTTGGGCTTCTCTGAAATAAAAGCTTAACACTGTCTTCCTTCAGTGCTGCCCGAGCCTTTTACTTATAGCAGTGATCTCCAACCTTGGGCCTCCAGATGTTCTTGGGCTACATCTCCCAGAAGCCTTCACCACCACCTCCGCTAGCCGGGGTTTCTGGGAGTTGAAGTCCAAGAACATCTAGAGGCTCAAGGTTGGGGATCACTGACTTATAGAGTGTATATTCTTTTAATTTTACTTCCCCCTCATCTTTTAATCTCATGGCATCTTTTTAAAAAAATAATTCTACAAATGCAGGAGTTAACATAAGGGACCTCTACCGGGTGCCACTTCATCTTGTGAGTGTGTCTGGACTCTTTGCTTAGCCTTGCACTTGCCTTGGAATTGCACAGTCTTTTGTTTTAAAAAAGCCTCACTTTATTTGGTTTCAAACAGTATAGATAATACATATAGAAAAGAGGAGAAGGGGAAAAAACATAAAACAAGAACCAAAGACTTAACGAGCGCACCGTATAACAACGGAATCGCATAGCGATCTCGTTTTTGAGATTGCTAATGCAATCGCTTACCGATGGCCTCTATGGCCAAAACTCGCATTGCGAAGATTGGTAAGCATTTTGCTTACCAATCTTTGCATTGCGACACCTGGAAATCAGCTATTCAGTGGCTCCAAAATGGCCGCCGGATGACCCAAAATGGCCACCACAACCATTTTCGCGCCCTGCCCTCACTTACCGAGGGCGCGAAAATGGCGGCGCTATGAGGAAACTTCGCTTAACGGTGAGTACAGAAGCCATTGGAACGCATTAAACTAAGTTTAATACGTTCCAATGGCATTTTGTGTCCCGTTTAGCGATGTTTCCTCATAGCGAGGGTTAATCCAGAACGGATTAACCTCGCTATGCAGGGCACCACTGTACTTGAGGTACAGAGTTAACCAGACACTATATTTACTATTATTGCATTCTTTTTTTCTTTTTCTTTTTTCTTTATTGATCTGTTTATCATCGGTGTATATATCCTTACCCGTAGATATATCTCAACTTTCTTTATCTCTTTAATGAGTCATTTTACATATTCTATATTTTAAATATTTGTCTGGAGCCACACATAAAATAACTCAAATTTCTCATTTTGTGTCTGTTTCTTGTTTCGTTCGAATAAGTCGGAGAGTTTATCTGTTTTTGCAATGCTCATTATTTTTCTATCAGTTCTTCTTTTGAAGAAACAAAAAAATGGGAACGAAGGAAGGATATAGCATTTCACAGCTGCACAATTTATTCACAACTCCCACCTCCCCCACCCAACTCTATGCTAATTTGACTCTCATCAGCAAAACCATTAATCCCGGGGAGACTGTCACCTGTAGGGTACTGAAATAGATACAATGGGCCCCTGCTATCCACTGGATCAGCATCCACAGATTCACTTATCCACTGTCTGAAAATAGTAAATAAAAAAACCCCACATAGTATGTACTAGAAATAACCACTAGAGGGAGCCAGAGACGATGCTACGTTCTGTATAGCTTTTGCTACTTCCACATTTTTCATTGTCCATGTGGGAACCGATTCCCTGCGGTCCTACTCTATTCCTTTCCCTGACTGCAACAAGTTGCAAACAGATGTTTAGGCTACATGATCCCAGTTCTGTCACTTGGCTATATTAGCATAAGATGTGCTGGTGCTAAATAGCTAAACTTGACACCTCTTTTCCCCCCAGGCCATGTGAAAAATGCAGCTCTGTGCCGGTGCAAATGGATGTGTTTTATCAGGCACTTCTAATTAATGGCAGTGCAATAAGCACACAGATAGTGAAGATCACAATATTCCCATTAGCAACCAGATTCAATTCACCGCATAAGGAATGGGGGGGGGGAGAGATTTTTTTCCCTGCCAATCCTGAATAACTGAGCAGGCATTGTCAGCGCTGTGCAAGTGAAGCGCTTTATCAGCAGTGTCTGGGGATAAAGTGGATGCTTCTAAGCTAATATATACTGGCACACTTATGTAGTATTTCTTTAGAGTTTTAGTCTCAGTTTCAGTTTTCAGCGGCTGTAAACCTTTGAGAGATAAGGTGGGACCGAACAGGGAAAAAGTCAGAGGTTTTCTCTTCACTGCTATATGTGTTGTGCCATTCTGTGTCTCTTTGGCGAGAAGAACAACATATGAATGAATGAATGAATGAATGAATGAATGAATGAATGAATGAATGAATGAATGAATGAATGAATGAATGAAAACATTTGTGCATTTCCAGGTGTGAAAGAGAATTGTAGCAGAAACTAATAATTTCAACGTTAATATTTATTGTATTCACGAAGGCTTTCACGGCCGGGATCTAATGGTTGTTGTGGGTTTTTCGGGCTCTTTGGCCATGTTCTGAAGGTTGTTCTTCCTAACATTTCACCAGTCTCTGTGGCCATGGGCATCTTCAGAGGACAGCACTCTGTGCTCTGGTGTAGTTGGCTTGACAGTGGAGTATTTATGGCTGTGAGATAGGCTTTTGTCCTATTTAGGAGATGGGTGATTAGTGTGTCTTGTTGTGGGTGTATTGTTGTGATAAGGAGGAGAGATTATCTGTCACTGCGACTGATGGGTGTCATTAGCTGGTCTTTTGTGTGTAGTGATCCCCAGTCCTTGTGGGTGGGTAGAGTTCGTTGACCTTTTGCACGCTGTATTTTTCAGAGCTGGAAGCCAAGTTTTGTTGAGCTTCATATTTTCCTCTTTTTTGTTGAAACTGTGCTGGTGCTTGTGGATTTCAATGGCTTCCCTGTGCAGTCTGACATAATGATTGCTTGTGTTGTCCAGTATTTCAGAATTTCGAAATAGAATTTCATGTCCAGCTCGTTTTAGGGCATGTTCAGCTACTGCAGATTTTTCCGGTTGTTTTAGTCTTCAGTGTCTCTCATGTTCTTTGATTCTGATGTGGATGCTTCGTTTTGTGTTCCAACGTATACCTGGCCACAACTGCAAGGTATCCGGTATACTCCTGCAATGATGAGGGGGTCCCTTCTGTCCTTTGCTGACCGTAACATTTGTTGTATTTTTGTGGTGGGCTTGAATACTGTTTGTAGGTTAATATTCATTGTTTGTTTCATTTATAGGCTGTCTTTTTCCTGGTAAGGGCACCTAAGGCAGTTCACAATATTAAATAGAATTATAGAATTAAAAGCAGAATCAGTTATTAAAAACAATGAAACTATGCACTAATTAAAATACAATCAAATAATTAAAACCAGGTGAATATTTAAAAATCTATCGTAGCTTTGAAAAGGTATTCAAGGACATAATGCATGCATACAGTGTGAATACATACACACATGCATTCAGGTATACATGAACATGTAAAACAGGACTAATACATTCTGGTTCACATTTGATTGCCTAGACATTTACTATCACCTTCTGCCTTAGACTTTGATTAGGTGTCTCTTCCTGGTGTTAATCAAAGCCAACCCAAATTCCCTAAGGGGAAAAAAAATTGCTTGTTAACTCACATTCTTTTTTCACTTTTCCATCTCATTCATTCATTTTTTTTCCTTCACCACTGCAAGAGTTTAAAAGAACCATCCCATGGCTAAGGTTCTCTTTTTCAGGCTCTTTGACACCCACATTCCAGCCCTGAGGCCAGAATCTTAGTTGGTCAAGATCCACCTGGACCATATCTCAATATCGCATCAGCAACGGAACGCTGCTTTATTCTTTCTCACCCAGTTCTACATTTCTTATTGTGATTCAAGAACCAGATATTTTATTTTATTTCAATATAAGTTCAAAGCAAAAGGCTGGAAAGCAGAAGACTATAAAAAAGGGGGATGGATAAGCTAAAGTTTTCCTAAGGGGGAAAAGCAGGGAGGGCTACTTATTAATTGGTGATGCTGGTGGTAAATCAAGTACTGGGTAAGGCCAACATTTATACAAAGCCCACCAGCAACATCCACCATCCCAAACTGTATCTGCCTTGAGATGTCTGATGGAGCCACCTTCCCATCTTTCCTTTTCCACTCGGAGTATGGGGGTCCTTCTGTAATTCATTTTCACCAGTTATGCACTAGGACACTGCACTTTGGAGCCAGCAAAGCAGAAATAATTTTAGCAATTATTTCTGCAACAGCAAAACAGGAGACAAAGGAGGGCCTATGCTAATTTAAGTTTTATAGGTAAAAATTTAAAAATTATTGTTGGGATTTACTTTGCTGGCTCTAGAGCATAAGGGGCCTGGTGAAAATTAATTAATACATTACTTAATGTCATTGGAGGGAAATAACCAACATGGAAACAGACATTGGGGGTGGGGGAAGGAACAACAATTCACTATTTACTCCTGAGGAACTCCATTTAATGATAGCACAGGAGTGAAAGAGTTCCAAACCCTACTCACAGAAGCTCTTACAACTGGCCTCTGTATGCGAAATCCACTGGCAGCCATTTCCCCAAATGAGGAGGAAGAAGCAGGAAACATCCGTTAAAAAGAGAGAAAATGGAAGGAAGCATCGAGGATGGACTATCCGTGTGCAGATCTGGGAAATGCAAGAGAGGGACAAACACAGCCATCTTTATAAACATACCCTGATTCAAATCACATGCTCCTATAGTCTTTTCATTGATTCTCTGTTCTAACAAGAACTGCTGTCATATAAATATAAATACGTTATACTATTGTGCAAAGACTTAACCTAAGTGTCACCTCAGTCTGCCTTCCAGGAACTACTGTTGAGGAATAACTTTAAGGACTTTCTTTTCTGCCTTTGGGTTCCTCCTCTGTCTTAAGTACAGACAGGAGAAGCCTTTACGTGGAAGATGGTCCTCTGATCATCTTAGAAACAAAGGACTCCCCTCTATAAAGCAGAACAATTGGCCACCCTAGTAGCACCTGGGAAGCTGAGGAGCCAAAAGGTAAGAATAACCATGCCTATATCATTACAAATCTTCCTCCATTAGATTTCTTTGGGCATCACTGAAGCGCATGGCAGGATCCGTCCCAGATTCCAAAATCCATCGCAGGATTCTGCCAGAACTGACATGGTTTATTTCTAGTTTCACCAAAACTTTCCAGAACACAGCAAAGATCTTTCTTCACTTTTAGGGCTTTGTGCTGGCCCTAGAAGGTGATGGAGGTCTGCAGCTATATTAAGAGATGTCTCGAGTTCTTTAGGATGCAGGTGTGAAAGGCAATGCGGATGGTAACATGATGCACATTCATATCAGATTTAGGTTATGGATCTCCCTGTTGCACCTGTTCGTGTCAAACTCTTCATGACCCCATGGATCAGAGCACGCCAGGCCCTCCTGTTTTTTACTGCCTCCTGGAGTTGGGTCAAATTCATGTTGGTAGCTTCAGTGGCACTATCCAACCATCTCATCCTCTGTCGTCCCCTTCTCCTCTTGCCGTCACACTTTCCCACCATCAGGGTCTTTTCCAGGGAGTCTTCTCTTCTCATGAGATGGGCAAACGATTGGAGCCTCAGCTTCAGGATCTGTCCTTCCAGTGAGCACTCAGGCTTGATTTCCTTTAGAATGGATAGGTTTAATCTCCTTGCAATCCAGGGGAATCTCAAGAGTCTCCTCCAGCACCATAATGTTACACCTAGCAACTTTATTTCTGCTCGTAGGTCCAGTCCTACTCCTGAAGGCAGATGCTTGATTCGATGGGCTGTCCAGCTGGTTTTTGGTCCCTTGAACAGGGCAGGGACACAATATTTGTTTTCCTTTAAGGAGGCCTGAAAATATCTTGGGACCAACCAAGTTTGGTTTTCTTTCCTTCTTCTTTTCCCAAATAAAGACTTGGGGGGGGGGGGAAGCAAAAGCAAAGTTGCAAAAATATTCGCTAGCAGAATCAATGGATTTGAACTGTCTACTTATTTTTGGATTGAATGCCCTATGTTTGTCAGTGATGGGAAGCACGACTGAAGAGTGTTTGACATTTTCATCATCAAATTGTCACTCATTTTGGGCTTTTAATCTAAAAAGAGACATCAGCGAGCCAAAATTGGTCCCCTAGTCTTCTAAAGACACGTTTTCTTCCCATGTTTCAGCTGAATGTGTGCCATGTCTCATCTAAAATTAGCACAAAACATTGTGTTTCTGTTTGGACTCAGATGTAGAACACTCACGAGGGAACCAACATGTGCAATGACCTCGTATATTAAGATGGAGATTAGGGTGATGGCTCAGTAGTAGACGTGGGGACAAATAAAAATGAATCACGATATTCTTGGAAAATCGCTGGTCTGTTAAATATTCATCCCTTCATATTCGTGGGTTCCAGAGACCCCCACGAATATGAAGGGATGAATATTTGCCTATTTTATTCATCCCTTTGTAATTAAAAAAGAAACCATTCTGCTACCAGCCACCAATCAGCTGATTGGCAGGCGAATATGCAGCCACCCACCCCCACAGCTATCCACCCTTCCTCTCCCTACCTTAGTCCCACCCCTGCCAACACCCCCTTACCGTAATTGTCAATGCCTGTACCGAAGTCTTCATCAGGCCTCCACAGCCATGGCATGTAAAAAGGGAAAGTGGTTGCCCTTTGCAAAGATGGTGGCTGCAGCTTCCCTACCCTAAATGAAGCCACAGCTGCCATCTTTGCAAAGGACAGCAAGTCTCCCTTTTTACACGCTGTGGCTGCGAAGGCCTGATGGAGACCTTGGCAGCAGCTATTTAAGTAAGGGGGTGTCGGTGGAAGTGGGGTGGGGATTAAGGTAGGGAAAGGAAGGGGATGTGGGGGTAGGCTGTTGGGGTAGCTGGCTGTGTGTGTGGGGTGGCTGCCTATCAGCTTCTGATTAGCTGATCGGCGGCTGGTAGGCAGAATGGGCTTCTGTGGGGTGTGATAAACTCTCCTGGAGGCATCCAATTTGTGGGTGGATAACTCAGGTGTCTGATATCCAATCTTCACCAAAGTTGGCAAGCGTGTTGGGGAAAGACATAGGAAAGGTAAAGGTTCCTCTTGACATTTAGTCCAGGCATGTCTGACTCTAGGGCACAGTGCTCATCCCCATTTCCAAGCCGTAGAGCTAGCGCTTGTCCAAAGACAGTTTCCGTGGTCATGTGGCCAGCGTGACTAGACACGGAACGCCGTGACCTTTCCACCATGGTGGTCCCTATTTATCTACTTGCATTTACATGCTTTCAAACTACTAGGTTGGCAGGAGCTGGGACAAGTGACAGGCGCTCACTCTGTTGCGTGGATTCAATCTTATGACGACTGATCTTCTGACCCTGCAGCCCAGAGGCTTCTGCGGTTTAACCTGCAGCGCCACCACGTCCCAAGTGCCCACCTGCCTACTCTGTGGTAAAAATGAGATTATCTGGTCGCTGAGGGGGTGGATTGGGATTTTGGGCCCGCACCCCACTTGGCCCTAGGTGCAAAGGAGTTTTTGCCTGTCCCATACTTATACGCAAGGGTATCTTGGCGTGATGATCAGGTCACAGGAGCAGATAGTGCGAAAGGAACAGGTGCTGGTGAGTTCCGAAAAGGGGCACCCAGTGGGTGTAAGGCACCCCTCCTCTAAGAAGGAGATTAGCAGAAGTTTGGATGAGGGGAGGGTAAGCAGGGGAACCCAGGGGGTGATGGGCACTGAGGGCCAGGAGGACCACCTTGGGGTACTCCGGCTATCAGAGGACCAAAAGCATGCTATTTTGTAGGACAGCGCACGTTCGCAATAGGAACTCCCTAGGGTAAGGTCGGACTCCGGCCGCAGACCTGTTGGCACTATGGTTGGGCCCTCTTGTGAAACGGAAAGTTAAAGTTAAGGTTAAATAAATTAATAAAGCGTGAAGAACATACGGAAAAGATTATGGAAGTGGTGGAGATGGACATATTAAGAGAAGCTTTGAAAGACAATTCAATCCAAGAAGCAACTGAAAAATGGGAACCTATATGTAACTGGATCTGTTCTACAATTTGAAAGCCAAATGCAATGACTATAATACGAAATAGTCAAATACAGTAACTCTAGTTGGAAGTATATAGGCAATTAACAGATACAAAAGTTCTTAATGTAATGATATGTGTAAGTACAGATAATATGTGATAAGAAATGGCATGATATATTCACTGTTATCCCGAGTCATTTCCCCTTACCCTGGAAATAATAATTTTTGTAAAAAAATAAGTTAAGTTGTGGCCCTAGTTACCCCATATACTGTGTCTCATCTCATTGTTCTGGGCTGAGTGGGCAGAGTGGCATGTAAGCAGCAAGAAATCTCTGAAAAATCTCTATGGCACATTGATTTATACAGTACTTCTACCGCAGGTAGAAAGGGAAAGAAAAGGGGGCCCGGGTTCCTCCAAGATTAGGCATCCTTCAGTCTCGGGAGATGATGGTAACATGCTCTGAATAGAGGTACAGTGGTCCCTCGCTTAATGGCTATAATCCGTTCCAGGAAAATCGCCGTTAAGGGAAAACATCATAAAGCGAAAATAAAAACCCCATCGAAACGCATTGAAACCCCTTCAATGCATTCCATTGGGGTCAAAACTCACAGTCCAGCGAAGATCCTCCATAGGGCAGCCGTTTTCACTGCCTGTCTTGCAAGGAATCCATCCCAGAAAACAGTGGGGAGCCATTTTGTTTACCCGGCGGCCATTTTGAAACCACCAATCAGCTGTAGAAAAATGGTCATTTTGTGAAGAATCGGTTCCTGAGGCAGAGAACCGATCATCGCAAAGTGAAAAAACCCCATTTAGAGCAACCCCAAAAAGATCATTGTAATGCGGTTTCATTGTAATGCGGGGCAATCATAAAGCGAGGCACGGCTGTATTGGAATAATGTCTAGTGTGGCTGAGAAGGCCAATTCGAGGGTGACCATCCCTTCCACACTGGACACAAATACAATCTGTCCCCTGCCCAGCTCTCTGATTTTGCTGATTTCAGGTCTGCCTCTTTGCCTCGGCCTGCTGAACAAGGGTCTCTTCAGATTGGGAGAGGCCATGCTGCACCGCCTGCCTCCAGGCTGAAGGCTCAAATGTCAGGGTTTCCCATCTGTGGAGGTCAGCCCGTTGTACCAGTGCATCCCTGAACCTAATCTTAAACCAGGAGTCAGCAACTGAAATCCTTCTGAAAGTTTTAGACTACAACTCCCATGAGCCCTTACTAGCCTCACCAACAGTGAAGGAACATGGGCACTGCAGTCAACAAAATATTTAGAGGCCTAAAGGTACTGACCTTTCCACTAAACACATTTGCAAATCTAATGGCTCACAATTACGGGCCATTGATATCAGTTTTGCACGAGCTTTGTTGTCTGGTAAGATCTCAGACTTGGATTCTACCTCAGGTGATCTTCGCAAAGGGCATGAGTTTTTCTGTACAATTCACGCCCGTTCCCTTCGATGTTCACTGGATAAATGCTGTCCTTTCTTTTTTGCAGCAGAGTTGAGACCTTCCGTTATCATTCTGCTTCGTTTGCAGAGGCCAGATTAAACAAATGATTCTTGATGTGGGTTTGTTTATTGCTTGTTCTCACGCTCTGTTTTGATTGTCCTTCGGTGGCTGCTGTTTGGTTAGCTTCCTTACATATTGGCTTTTGGATTAATTTTGTCAGACGCGGTTTGCTTTTCACTGCGGGTTCTGCTTTTAATTTGTTTTTATTTCGAACCACTTTGGGAGCGATGGCAGCCAAATGCAAATCTACAAATATAGTACAAAGATGAAGGCACACTTAACGTTAGATATCCTTAGACTTGTGGTGGATGAGTAAAGAGCGTCAATGATCTTTTTCCTCTTATTTTCATTCAGTAAAATCCCCCATTCTTTTCCTTTGGATTCGGTTCTGCATAAAAATACATGATGAAGAAGATACATTTAGTTTGAAAAGATATGCGAACAGCATCACTGTAGATGCAGATCACAGGAGATACTAAAAAAGGATGATGCGTTCACACAAATCCTGTGATTCAGCCTTCCCTCCATGGGCTTCCTCTGTATCTGTTGGAGAACAATGCCCACAATCCTGTAGCCACAACAATGAATCTAGAATCTGAACAGCCTTAAGACATGATGTCTTAAGGCTGGGAAATGCAACCTGAGAAATCTCCCTCGTGACCATTGGCCTTCTCAATGTTGTGTACAACTCCTGTAGCAGAGAGCCTTTTGAGACATCCAAGGGCTTGGCCCTGCTAGTGTTTGACACCGTCATTGGACACCATGTTGCTCTTATCGAAACCCCCTTGCAGTAGATCCTTTGATGTTCACCTGCCTGGACAATTACTGGCTCTTACTGGAAACCTGCAGCTTCCCAAATCTGAAGCACCCAGTTTGCTCAACTGCTGCCCAGAATCACAGTGTGGATTTTGAGTGAATAGATCCACCACTGACATAGTATTCTCCCTCAGAGAGTTGCAGGAAAATTTATAGACCAATAACAGCCACTCCTTGTGGCCTTCATAGATCCTACAAAGGCCTTTGACTTGGTTAGCAGGGACGGCTGTTCAAAATACTTCCCAAGATTGGATGTTGTGATGGACAGCTCACACGTCACTCCTGTCCGTCAGGTTAGAGCTCTGGTGTGGGAGCCTATGAGAGGACAGGAGGGGCGGAACCAATGGAACCAATGGAAGTAGATATATAGATGGATTGAAGGCGTTAAGATAGATCAGTAGGTTAGGATTAGGACAGAGACTTGGAAAGCTGGTGTTTGATAACTGAAGAAGTAAAAATAATAAGAATTAAATAAACAGTTTGAATGTGTAATACTGTGATTAATGTGAATCCAAAGCATGTTTAATGAATAAATACTACAAGAACATCCATGATTTTCCTTATAGGTTTCACCTTCAAATCCTTAAATAAATATTGTTATAATTGACAGCATTGATTCAGTATTCTTATTGGGTACAGTGAGGAGAATATCCTCTGGTGGCAGCATAACAAGGAAGAAAAGAAAACGTATTACCCAAAGGCGAACCTGGCTGTAAGGGAAGCTGGGGGTGTGCTACAGATGTCCACCTCGGTTCCTTAACATCATCAGGTCCCTTCATGAGGAAATGAAGGGCACTGTAGTTTTTGATGACTCAGCATTAGATCCCTTTGACATTTGAATTGGAGTGAAACAGGGCTGTGTCCTCATGCTGACTCTGCTTGGGATCTTTTTTGCTGTCATGCTGAAGCAGGCCTTTGGAACTGCAACAGAAGGTGTCTATCTCTGGACTACATCAGATGGAAAGCTCTTTAATCTCTCTAGATTGAGAGCAAAGACCAAAGTCCAGCTGAAATGCATGGGGGACTTTCTCTTCACTGTTGATGCAGCTGTTGTTGCCCATTCTGCCGAAGATCTCTAACAACTTATGAGTTGTCTTAGCAAGGCCTGCCAAGATTTTGGCTTAATGATCAACCAGAAGAAAACACAAGTCATGGGCCAGGGCATGGACTCACCTCCCTCTACCACCATCTCTACACAAGAACTGGAGGTTGCTCATGATTTTGTGTACCTTGGCTCAACGATCTCTGACACTCTTTCCCTAGATGTCAAGCTGGATAAATGCATTGGCAAAGCAGCCACCATGTTCTCTAGACTCACAAAGAGAGTATGGCTCAATAAGAAGCTGATGGCATATACCAAGATCCAGGTCTATAGAGCTTGTGTCCTGAGTAAACCCCTGTACTGCAGTGAGTCCTGGACCCTTTGTGCACGGCAGGAGAGGAAGCTGAACACGTTCCATATGTGTTGTCTCCGATGCATTTTTAGCATCACTTGGCAAGTGGAATGAGCTGAAATTGTTAGCATGTATACATTACTGAAACAGCAATGTCTACATTGGCTCAGGCATGTCGTGAAAATGGCTGATGGTCGGATTCCAAAAGATCTCCTGTATGGAGAATTAGTGCAGGGAAACCGCCCCAGAGGGAGACCACAGCTGCGGTACAAGGAGATCTGCAAGCAGGATCTGAAAGCCTTAGGAATGGACCTCAACAGATGGGAAACCTTGACATCTGAGCGTTCAAGCCCGGAGGCAGGCGGTGCATCACGGCCTCTCCCAATTTGAAGAGACCCTTGTCCAGCAGGCCGTGGCCAAGAGGTAGTCCCGAAGCCAGCAAAACTGGGAAGCTGGACAGGGGACAGACTGTATCTGTCTTCAGTGTGGAAGGGACTGTCCCTCTAGAATTGGCCTTCTCAGCCACACAGTTTCAAGACCTCTATTCAGAGCATGTTACCATAGTTGCTTGAGACTGAAGGATGCCTACTTCTTTCTTGTTTTCATCCTGCTCTGTTTTTCCTATTGCTACACAACAACATTTTAGATGTCCTCACTTGCTCCCCCTCAACAATGACTGCAAGAGCCAACAAGGCACCGCTATTCATATTTTGGTCTGACCTTGCACATTTATTTGTGAAACTGTGCGATGCTTCTCATGATCCAGCTTTATTTATGCCTTCATTGAAATGATTCAGATCAATTCCAAAGATCATAATTTTATTGTTGCAACGAGGACAACACGTGCTATTAAAACATACAACAGCCTCTGCCTGACCACGGAGAGCTCTAAATCATGGTCTGTCGTAGAGGCAGCCAGACCATTACACAACACGCCACCGGGGTCGCTGTCACGTGATTTTAAGGATCATACATGGGCCGGTGGAAGAGAATACGAATGGTATGAAAAAAAAAGAAGCCAAAGCAAACATGCCAGTAACACTGAGAGGAATACATCGTGTGCTATGTTCATCCCTGGCTTAAATCTCAGGTTCCTACCACTAACTGCATACAAAATGTTGTTGCTGCTGCTATTTAAAGACAAACAGGGAAATTTCTGGTACAAAACATGCCCCAGTAAATCCTTTTGGTTACTTTTTTTAACCTTCAGATGTAATATGTTTGTTTGTTTGTTTGTTTGTTTGTTTGTTTGTTTGTTTGTTTGTTTGTTTGTTTGTTTATTTATTTATTTATTTATTTATTTATTTATTTATTTATTTATTTATTTATTTATCTTATATGCCGCCCACTCTACCCAAAGGTCTCTGGGCGGCTTACAACAATTAAAATACAATAAAGATTGTATATTTTTTTTGTATTGGTGAAGCCAAGAATCAGAAATCTCTTATTCTGCATGGCCCTTGGGGTGAGAGGCGGAGGAGTGCAAATTTCAGTGGGTTCGGGAAATATACAATGCGCATTTTGAATGTTTCCCTTGATCCCAGTCATTTCGGCAAGCTTATTTCTGATGCTGACCTTGCATGTATTGGAATTTCAATGGAGACAAAACAACAACAACAAAACGACAGAACTCATTCAGAATTATTATTTTTTTTAAAAAATGCACCTGAGTGAAAGTTAATGGGGATGAACTGATATATATCAGTTGCAACTGCAATGAACCCTCCTCCATGTTGTTGAGAGAATTATTACACTGCCTCATTCCATCATTATAGAACCTCAGAGCTGGAAGGGACCCTATGGATCATCGAGTCTGGCCTCGGTGGGGAATCGAACTCCCAACCTCTGGCTCCACAACCAGATGGCTAAAGTTGTGATGCAGGCACTACACTCTCATGTGCGTTCCAAGTGGAAGCTAAACATACTTGCCCATGTGGTAAAAAAAACCTGTGGAGAAGCATTAGGAAATGGGTGACAGTAAAACTGCTAAGACTTATCAAGCTTTGATACAACAAGATGGTGGGGCTGGAGAAGATGACCAAAAACTAGCTACAGGAAGCCAGATTTAGGCTTTTTAACTGTTAGAGCCATATGCAAATAGAAGCAATGACCTCAGGAGGTTGGTGACTGCTCCAGCTCTTGAGGCGTTCAAAAGAAAACTGGGCAACCCTCTGTCGGTATGGCTTTGACTTGGATTCCTGCCTCGAGCAGGGAGGGTGGACCTGATGGCTTTAGAGGCCCCTTCCAACTCCATTATTCCATGATTCTAAGATGACTTGACCCAGCAAAGGAACCAGAGCACTGAGTTTGCACAAAGAAAGTGGGGCCGTGAATGACAGAACTTTTCAGCGGCTATTATTTTGGAGGGTCACCATGCGTAGGAAGTGACCTGACAGCATATAACAAGAACAGCAGGGTAAGACTGTGCTAGGAATGCAGTGTACACTTCAGCCGATTTTGCCTCAAAAATATCTGGCAGAGCTGAAAAAGAGGGACAGAAGGATCGGAGACACTGACCTTATTTATTTATTTATTTATTTAATTTATTTATTTATTTTATTTTTATTTATTTAATTTATATGCCGCCCACTCTACCCAAAGGTCCCTGGGCGGCTCACAACAATTAAAATTCAATGCAATAAAATAAAATAATTAAAATACAGTTAAAATACAATTAAAATACAATTAAAAATACAATTAAAATTGCCATCATTAAGACCCACAGTTAATGTTATTTCAATTAAAAGCCTTCTGGAACAGGAAGGTTTTGACCTGGCGTCGAAATATCATCAGTGTCGGCGCCAGGCGAATTTCATTTGGGAGGGCGTTCCATAGTCTGGGGGCAGCTGCCGAGAAGGCCCTTTGTCTACAAGCCATCCCTCTTACCTCCTTGAGGGATGGCTCTTTCAAAAGGGCCCCCTGGCTAGATCTTAACAGCCTGGTAGGCTCATATGGAAGGAGGCGGTCCTTCAAGTATCCAGGGCCCAAGCCGTTTAGGGCTTTATATGTCAAAACAAGCACTTTGAATTGGGCCCGGACAGCAACTGGTAACCAGTGTAAATTATACAGAATCGGCTTGATGTGCTCTCTGGCGGCCCCACCACTCACCAGCCGCGCAGCTTGATTCTGGACCAGTTGCAGTCGCCGGACCGTCTTCAAAGGCAGCCCCACGTAGAGCGCATTGCAATAATCAATACGAGATGTTACCAGTGCATGTGTAACTGTCATGAGACTCCGCTCGTCCAGGTAGGGCCGTAGCTGGTATAGTTTCCGCAGCTGGAGGAAGGCGCCCCTGGCCACCGAGTCCACCTGGGCTTCCAGTGTTAGACTGGGGTCCAGGAGCACCCCCAAGCTGCGGACCCTGTCCCTTAGGGGGAGTGTAACCCCATTCAGGACAGGGAAGTGGCCCTCCAACCTGTCCGGCGAAGCACCCACTAACAGCACTTCCGTCTTGTCTGGATTGAGTTTCAATTTATTAACCCTCATCCAGTCCATTATCAGGTCCAGACACGAGTTCAGCACAGAAACCGCCTCACCTGGATTGGTGGAAAACGAGAGGTAGAGCTGAGTGTCGTCAGCATATTGCTGACTCCTCAGCCCAAACCTCCTGATGACCTCTCCCAGCGGTTTCATGTAGATGTTAAACAGCACGGGAGACAGTATCGAGCCCTGAGGAACCCCATGACATAAACGCCATGGGGCAGAGCAACTGTCCCCCAGCACCACCCTCTGGACACGGTCAGCCAGGAAGGAGCGGAACCACCATAAAACAGTGCCCCCAACTCCCAACCCAGCCAGCCTATCCAGAAGGACACCATGGTCGATGGTGTCGAAAGCCGCTGAGAGGTCCAGGAGTATCAACAGGGTCACACTCCCCCTGTCTCTCTCCCGGCAAAGGTCATCATACAGGGCGACCAAGGCTGTCTCTGTACTAAAACCCGGCCTGAAACCCGATTGAAATGGATCCAGAAAATCCGTTTCATCCAGCAGCGCCTGGAGTTGCCCGGCCACAACCCGCTCCAACACCTTGCCCAAATAAGGGAGGTTCGCCACTGGTCGGTAGTTAATCACCAGCCTTGGATCCAGGTTAGGCTTTTTAAGGAGTGGTCGAATTACCGCCTCTTTCAAGGCGGTAGGGACCACTCCCTCTCTCAGAGAGGCGTTCACGGCCTCCTGGACCCAAGTGCGAACCCCCCTGGCAGATCTTCCAATTAGCCAAGATGGGCAAGGGTCGAGCGGCGTGGTGGTAGAACGGACAGATCCAAGCACCCTGTCCACATCCTCGGGTCTCAACAATTGAAACTCATCCATTAAAGTTTGACCTAAGCACGGCCCACTGGACACATCTTCCGATTTTGCAGTAACAGTGGAGTCCAGCCCACTGCGAATCTGAGCGATTTTTTCCTCAAAATGAATAGCAAACTCATCACAGCGAGCTGATGAGCAGTCCGGGACCTCCACCGGGTTTCCCGGTTGAAGAAGATCCCAGACCACCCGAAACAGCTCTGCTGGACGACATTCTGAGGAAGCAATACGGCTGGAGAAATATTGCCGTTTCGCCAGCCATATTGCCACGAAATAGGCCCGATAATGGGCTCTAAGTCGTGTTCGATCGGATTCCCAGCGGGACTTCCTCCACCTGCGCTCTAGCCGTCTCCCCTCTTGCTTCATCGCCCGCAGTTCAGAAGTATACCAGGGAGCTGTCTGGGCTCGGCGAGCAGGGAGAGGGCGCTTAGGCGCAATCGTGTCAACCGCCCGGGTCATCTCCCTATTCCATAGGGTGACCTGAGCTTCGACAGGAGCGCCAACCATATCAGACGGATACTCCCCCAGAGCATTCAGGAAACCATCCGGATCCATTAGTCTCCGGGGGCGGATCATCTTAATCGATCCCCCACCCTTGCAGAGGGAAGAAGAAGCTAATAGACTAAATTTGACCAGGAAGTGGTCTGACCATGAAAACACGGGAGGGTTTTTAGCTTAGAGGAAAAGGTGAGCGAGGAGGGCACAGTAGAGAGATGTAAAGAGATGTCTTGTGAGAAAGCACATTTTTCTCCTCTGTCAGAATACTAGAACCGAAGCTTGTGCCACTATCTTGAATGGTGGGAGACTGAAAGAGATCATGAGCTGTTTCTTTGCACAGCACATTCACCACTTGCCATCCTAGCCACATAGACAGAGGGCCAGGCTATTAATCATAGAATAATTAAGTTGGAAAGAGCCTATAGGGCTATCAAATCCACCCCCCCCAGCTCAAAATCAAAGAAAATCTAACAGATGGCTGACTAATTTTCTCTTGAATGCCTCCAACATGCTCAGCACCTCCCAAGGTAGTCGGCTCCATTGTTGTACTCCTCTATCAGTTAAGATGTTTTCCCCAATATTCAGCCGAAATCTGGCTTGAGCCCATTATGCACTCAGGGATGATTGAAAATAGATCCTCTCCCTCATCTGTATGACTATCTTTCAAATATTTGAAAAGTGCTATCCTATCTCACCTCCGTCTTCTTTTCTCAAGACTGAGCATGCATCTTTCAGTCTTTCCTCATGGGGCGTGGTTTACAGTCCCCTGAGCGCTCTTGTTGCCCTCCTCTGAATTTGCTCCAGTTTGTTAGCATCCAGTGCCAATTAAAAGGGGGACTAGTACCTCACAAGATAATGTCCGCTTATCAGATTAGCAATATAGTACCTCTGGTATTGGAGAAGTTATACACCACTTACTAGGAAAGCTAAATGCATGGGTCCACTTCATGGATTGCTGCCTTGTGGCAAAAGGGCTTGAGTAATTCAGAGAAGCTATGGGGTATGCTGTGCAGGGACACCCAAGACAGACAGGTCATAGTGGAGAGTTCTGACTAAACGTGATCCACCTGGACCGTGTCGGTGGGCTTGTCAGCCCTGAGAGGCAGCCCATCTAGGAGAAGGAAAACTCCGATTCCAAACCTCCACTCCCTTGTGGCTATATCCACTGATCGAAAAGGCTTCAGGAGTCAACCTCGAGGCAAAATCCAGAGCCGGAGTCCTGGAAGCAGTTTGTTTCATTCTGGCAACTCCTGCGATGTTTCTGGAACCAGTTGTATTGGCTACTGCCTTTCCATTGGACTATTTCAGTGATGTGGAGAGGGGGGATTTGCTGCTTGGGTAACAGCCTATCCTCCATATTATTCTACCCAGGCTTCGTGCTCTGGAGAGGACACTCATACAGAGTGCATTACCATGGTCTTTCTAGACTGAAGGATGCCTAAGAAAGAAACACAAGGGTATTCTCAGCGTCGGCTAAAGGCCTTTAGCTACCTGGGGCAAAAGATAAGAGGGTGCCCCTTTTCCATTCCACGATTAAAGGTCAACTGGAATGGCAACTAGAGATTGGCATAAACCTGAAAAATTGTGGTTTGTAACAGTTCATGGTTGGCCACGAGCAGCCACATACTAAGCAGAACACTGAATCACAAACCGGTTCAGTTGTCTGTTTTCTGTTTGTGCACCGTCTGGGTGGCGGTTCTTACCTTCTCCAGTTGCGCCGCCACTCCCGCGGCACCACCACCACTGCCAAAAGGGAAGCTGAGTTGCTGTCTCTGAAGATGGCGGGGGCAGAGAAGGAAGAGCAGCAGCACCAGCTAGGGAGGCGACTGGGAGAGCAGGAAGGGGCTGGGCCATCCCTTTTTGCCAAGAAGAAGCGCCAGACAGAAAAAAAGTTCAGGGCAAAACGGAAGTCACGAACCGAACCATGATCCGAACCATGAACCAGCCCAGTTCTTGGTTTTGCTTTTCCCCCCAGCTTATAATTTCATTTGTGCCCATCCCTACCAGCCACACAACCTTACTTAAACAGATGCAGTGGGGTAGTGACCCACAACACACTGTAAAAGCAGACGAGTTAGGGAGGACAGTTTGAAAATACGGTGTGGCACAGGTTCTGACAGAAATGAGACCAACTGGAAGTTCAGGAGGAACAGCTGGAAAGCTGCTGATGCCGCCTCTCACCATCTGTTGCCTGAGGCAAGCACCTCATTCCTTCTAATGGTGGAATGATGGAATGACCCTGGATGATGTCATACCCATTTGTTGCTCATCTAGCATCACTCTTCTTATGTACTTTGGTGGTCTTTTTAAAGGAATTGTTGTTATTTAATATCTGTTCTTCATGGGCTTCCAAAGGATAACTCTGAGAGCCATTAGGATTCTTGGACTGGATCTACTTTTTTTAAAAAATGACATAATAAATCATATAGAAACACTTGCGCTTGCCAGACAAATGCTTGAAGCTTTTAGGTCACCCTTTCTGACCTCTCTCCGCTTAGACCCAGCTGTGTGTGTGTGGGGGGGGAAGCTAAAACCTCATTACAGAAATGTTGCACAATTTAGCAATTACTTTGCCTTTTTTTTAAGAAGAGAAGGGAAAAATGTTTCTCTTAATTAGCCGGCTTCCTGTGGTTTAGATGCATGTACCACTACCAAGGTCAGCTAAAGAGATTCTGTTGTCTCATCCGTCTGGAAATGGTGCACCCCTCCTCATGCAACTCAAAGTGCAGATTATCCAAAGAGAACTATGTTTTCTGGCATAGGAGCATGCAGAAAACCCCACAAGCGCAGCCTTCTCTGATCCTTGGCATCTGAAATGCAATTACAACTCTTTAAATAGTCATTTGTCCTTTCATAGCACCTAAAGCCTGCTAGCCAGTACAGTACAGCTGCCTCACTCTGCCTACTGTTAGGGCCGGCCTTGGCTACCATCAGTTTCTAGAGAAGTCTGTCCTGAAAATAAACATTGTGTCTTGCTCAGTGACAGCAGCCATGAAATTAAAAGACACCTGCATCTTGGGAGGAAAGCGATGACAAACCTAGAGACAGCATCTTAAAAAGCAGAGACATCACCTTGCCAACAAAGTCAAAGCTATGGTTTTTCCGGTAGCGATGTATGGAAGTGTGAGCTGGACCATAAAGAAAGCAGACCGCCGAAGAATAGATGCTTTTGAATTGTGTTGCTGGAGGAAACTCTTGAGAGTCCCCCCGGACTGCAAGGAGAACAAACCTATCCATTCTGAAGGAAATTAACCCTGAGTGCTCACTGGAAGGACAGATCCTAAAGCTGAGGCGCCAATACTTTGGCCATCTCATGGGAAGAGAAGACTCCCCGGAGAAGACCCTGATGTTGGGAAAGTGTGAGGGCAAGAGGAGAAGGAGACGACAGAGGACGAAATGGTTGGACAGGGTCATCAAAGCAACCAAGATGAATGTGACCCAACTCCGGGAGGCAGTGGAAGACAGGAGGGCCTGGCGTGCTCTGGTCCATGGTCTCACAAAGAGTCGGACACGACTTAACGACTAAACAACAACAGTCACACCAGAGGCCTGGAGCACGAGATCCATTTTTCAGCCAGACATAACAGGTCTTTAAAACTTGAAAAGTTGGGCATGAAAGCAGGTAGACTTTGACAGAGCTAGAGATTTTATACTGGAAGTCCCATGTTGGCTTTAGCGCTTCCTGGATGGTTAAGTGGGCTTCTCCAGGAAAGCTACCTTCTAGCCTGTCAGACTCTTTGGATTCACACAGACCAATACTGTCCACTTTGATCTGCAGAGGATCTCCAGAATTCAGGACAGACATTTCTCCCATTATCAGCCACCCCATTCAGTGGGGATTTAGTGTGGAAGCATCAGCGTGATTGTTTCAATACTTCAGGAAACAGTCAAGATTGCCCTGGCACTTAACAGGCTTCATTTAGCCTAAGTGTTAGTTGACTGCAGCCCACCTGTCGTTTAAGGTAGTTATATAAATCTGGTTGATCTTAGAGAGAATCACAAGGTTCTCTTACTGCTTTTGCTGCAACAGACTAACACGAGTACTTCAGCACTTTACTTGGGTGACCATGGGAATCCCAGTAAAAGTAACAGACCATGTATGGTGAGGTAGTGGTTATTGAGGCATTGCTGCCTTTGGTAGGTTTGGCTGGAAGGGACCTTTATAGGCTGGGGTGAGTGTCAATCTCTCCAGCAGTAACCAATCATTCCTTCCCAGCCTCTGAATCCAAAGAGAGCCCCACCTCTCTGCCCTGTGTCTCTTTCTTCTCTCTTGTCTGTTGAGACCAGTCAGTCAGTTTGTTCGTTTGCTGTTGATCTATTCACAACTGTAAGTAAGGAGACATTATTATTCTTTCTACTCTGAGTGAGTTATTGAGACAGCTGTCACGGTCTCTCCCTCCACTCAAATGCTTTTCTCCCCAACCAAGCATCAGCAAGCCACAAATTCTTTTACTCAGGACCCCTCGTGATATCGGGAGCAATCATCCCTCTGCCCACTGATGGTTTTCCATGTTTGCACATCACAAACTGCAAATATTCAGCGGAACAAGTGCCTGCAGAAAAAAAACTACCTCTCTTTTTCCTTCAGTAAAAGAGGGAATCAAGACCTCCATCGATTGGGGTATAACCCGTCTTTGTACCAGCCATGCCCAAGCTGGTGCCAGAAGACACAAAATTTTAATCTCTACTACATCCTTTTTTTTAAAAAAAATGAATATATTGTTTTTTTGCACGATGAAACTTTTCTCTGCTGATTTCCGCACAGCAAGTGTGCATTAGAAGGCCAGATCATTTGGTCGTTTGGTGAATGGGCAGCCATCTCAAAGGAATGGCAAAACCACTGCTTTGGAGATTGAAAAATGCCTTGTAATCCACACTAAATGCAGAAGCATAATGATCTGCCATCCTTTCTTAGCCAGAAACGTCAATACTTATGACTCACTCCCTAGAGAGAAGCTGCCGCCACCGTTCCTGGTCAGTTTTAATACGAAATCTCTATTTAAGCATCACACTTTGGCTATTTGCAGAATGACTTCATCTGCATTCCGAACAGGTACACGGGGTTGCAAGATAAACAGAGGCACCAGCATTACGCCTGTCTGGTTTTCTGTTGTCTATAAAGACGTGATTTCTGCTCGTCCTCTGGGCTTCAGCCTTCTTAAGATAATTAATATAGCTCTTTGAAAATAGACTTAGCCAACAATCTGGCCATTCATACTCTGCCCGGGCTGATGTTCTGCTGGTCAATATGATAAAAGGTACATCAGGCTCCCTTACTTTTTTTGGGGGGGGGACCCTTTCTCTGCAGGCATGATGGGCATTTTATTTTTGGGGGGGGCAGGGAAGCTTTCTATGGGACAACGCTTGTTAGGTCTTCTTTTATACTGGTATTAACCTATAAAGCCCTCAACAGTTTTGGGACCTCATTATGGGACGGAGCGTCCCTCCCTAATATTGGCTACCTTGGCCACCCAATCCAGTCATGTTTCGCGTTTGCATGTGGCCATGCCTAGAGAAGTCCAGAAATCTACCACCAGGAAACGGGCCTTCTTGGTGGTGGCCACAATGCTATGGAATGCGTTTCCTGCAGATATAAGCCAAGCTTCCACCCTTCTGGCCTTTGGAAAACAGGTGAAAACTTTATTGTTTGAAGAGGCCTTTAGAAACATCTTACCCCTATGACAACCTTTAAATGGTTATTGTCTTGATTGTCCATCCATGTTTCCTTTTCTTTAGATATCCGGGGTTTGATTTATTATTATTATTTTAACCTCCCTATTTATGCCTTGTGATTAGGAAAGGACAGATCACACTTTGATCTGTCCTTATGTTTAACTTTGTATGTTAGCTTCCCAGAGTAGTGCCCTGGCACTAGGGTGTAAATGTAATGAATAAAATACATAAATAAATTCTGTATATATATATATATATATATATATATATGGTGGGGCATAAATTGCATGCACATAAGTGTGGCGTTGATTGAATTTCTCCACAGTCACAGAAAATTTGTCCTGTATCCAAGGATCCCAATTATTCTTTGCTCTTCCTACTTCACTTCAAAGTCTATTAAGTGATGGTTGTGAAATACTCAACTATCCCGCAAACTGCACAAGAGCACAGACAGAGTTCTGACTCCTATCCTCTGAAGATGCCGGCCACGGACACTGGTGAAACATTAGGAAGAAAAAGCTCCAGAACACGGCCAAAGAGTCTGGAAAACCTACAACAACCATCGGATCCTGGCTGTGAAAGCCTTCAAAAATCTATTAAGTACTTGCAGATGATCCAGCCAGAGTCTTGGCCTGAGACACTCTTCAGTTTTAATATGAAAGTAATTAGTAAAGAAGTAATCTGAATTACTTCTGAAAAAGTAACTTACCCAATTTGGCATGGTGGACTTCATCTCTCAGAACCTCCCAGCCAGTGGCCAGACTGGCTGGGATATTTTGGGAACCAGAGTTCAAAACAGTATATTTCTCCATTCTAATAACAGTCTGATTATTTTACAGTCCATGGACAGTGTTCATCTTGAACAGGATCCCCTGCAGTCTGACTCTGAGGAGACCTATTGTGACTTGGAGCCCAAGCCAGTTGGGCCTTTTATTGTCTGTGGGACCATCTCTTTTCATTTTTTTCCTCTCTTCTCAAGCCAAATGCACGAAGCCTTCAAGAATAACTATAACCTGGACAGAATTCTCCCCCTGTCATGGCATTAAAGAAAAATTAGTCTCTTCATTATTCTCCTCACTTTCTTCCATTTGAATAGCTCTTGGTGTAGGCAATATGAGTCATACTGCAGTGCGAGGATCTTAGGCGACAATCCGGCTTCATGGCCACTGTCTTTGGTTCCAAACAAATTCTCTCCGTTCAGCTCCTGTGCATAAAACAAATCTCACGAATGCTGCCCTTTTCGGCACTGAAATCTAATCCTACACAATCTTAGAAATATTCTAAACTAGAGATATGATGGGTGTTTGGAATATTCCTTGTTCTTTGTGATTTTCTGAATCTTGTCATGTTGGAAAGATTCCTTGGGGGCACTTCTTTGAACCCAGCACCTGCAAGATTTCCTGGCTTCCTGAGAGGAAAAAAAACAAGATCCCTTCCCTGTCCACCCCCACCCCCATTTTTCACCTGCTGGAAAGAACCAAATGCTGAATCCTGTGTATTAATGATAGCATTCTTTGTCGTAACTCTAATAACCCCATGCAGTTTGGTACTTCTTCTGCCCTTTCTTGTTGAACCCTGCGCATGAAAGATGCCATTCTGCATAGGACTTGTTAGCCATGGGAGTTTTCGGAATCTTTTGACTACAAATCCCATAATTCTCCATTCTGAGTGTTCCACTTCAGAGACCCAGACTATAGACATCGAAATGTGCCTCACCAGGAGAAAAGGCCAAGCTGGGAAGGCATCGGGACTCAGCAGAGGCCTAGCTGCGACCTAAAAAGCAGAGACATCACCTTCATGATAAAGGTCCGCATAGTCAAAGTGATGGTTTTTCCAGTAGCAATGTATGGAAGTGAGAGCTGGAGCATAAAAAGGGCTGACTGCCGAAGAATTGATGCTTTTGAATTGTGGTGCTGGAGGAGACTCTTGAGAGTAACCTGGACTGCAAAGAGAACAAACCGATCCATTCTAAAGGAAATCAACCCTGAGTGCTCACTGGAAGGACAGATCCTGAAGCTGAGGGTCCAATACGTTGGCCATCTCATGAGAAGAGAAGACTCCCTGGAAAACACCCTGATGTTGGGAAAGAGTGAAGGCAAGGGGAGAAGGGGATGACAGAGGATGAGATGGCTGGACAGGGTCACTGAAGTGACCAACATGAATTTGACCGAACTCCGGAAGGCAGTGGAAGACAGGAGGGCCTGGCGTGCTGTGGTCCAAGGGGTCACGAAGAGTCGGACACGACTTAAAGACTAAACAACAACAACAACTGCAGCCTGGTGTCTTGTTTAGAAAGGGAGCTTCTAGATGAATGGAAACATGCCATCCCATGATCCCACCGCAAATGTTCCCTGAAGGTTCAGTAATGCTGGCTTATTTGCACCCATACCTTAACACCGTTGTTCCTGTCTTCTCCTCATTTCTGTTCCGCTGGAGACCTTCCCCATGGCCATGCTAAGCAGATTAGGCTTTGTGCTGATCCTTGAAGGCTTTCCTGATTGACAATCCGCCGCCCGGCAGAATCTGTACAGAAGATGCAACGCAAAATGAATACCACATTAGTCTTTCCTCAAAGTTCCCTAAATGCTGAAGGAGAGATAAATAACGACACCTGTCTCATCCTGAAGGTGGGAAACAGCAAGCTTGGGCTGCTTTCAGGTGATGGCACAACATGATGGATGTTACTAATCCTGTACTAACTTGTCATGTTCAGTGTTCCTTGCATGTTGCACATCTTCCATGCCAAGTGTAAGCTCTGTGGGGGAACCATCAGAGGAACCATGACCGCTTCTTAGACCATCATCTTGTCAGCGCAATTCCGAGATTCTTCTACCAACATAGCGCTAAGTGAGCCAGGAATAAAGAAGAGATGAGCTTTCCAAGGGAAAGAGATTTTATTTCCCCTCTGCCCTATTCATCTTTCTCCTCACTGGGCAGCCCTACTATCAAAATGCTATCATCCTTCAAATTATGGCAGTTGTCTTATAGGTTCACGCCTGCAATTATGCTACATTTCCCCAGGAAATTTGAGTCCTGCTAATCAGCCCCTTGGAAAAAAGATAGCACAGGAATGCCATGATTTGACAAAGGTCTGGGGGCATTGTTTAGATGCCAGGGATAAATGAGAAACAAGATGTCCCAAGATATAGAGATGGCCAGCAGCTGAGATAGCTGTGAAAGAGGACTGGACAGATGGCTGTCTTCCACTCACAGTCCTGATGGCTGTTTACTATCAAGAGCGCAGAGAGGTAAATGTTAAAAGAAACTGGTTGCATCGCTTATTACCGCTTGGCGATTATTGTCAGTGTTGATCGGATCTCGCTAGCAGTTTTTTACTCATGGACCACTGGCCAGTTGTCGTATTGCATTTTGGAAATATTTATATAAGCACAAAAGGCAAAAGGAGTCCCACGATAAGAAAGCAGAAGAGAACCTGGAAAAATATATTGCCAAAGTGCCTCTGAAAATGCCTTGAATGGCTTCTAAAAACTTTCAGAACAGTAGGTTCTGAAAGTTAATTAGTGTTACTCCATACACCACAAAGTACTGTATATACTCGAGTATAAGCCTAGTTTCTTAGCACAATTTTTTTTGCTGAAAAAGCACCCCCCCCTCAGCTTATACTTGAGACAGTGTCAAAATTACATTTTCTTCCCTGCAGTGCGGGTGTTCTCTGGACTCCCCCGCTCATCTATGGGCACCTGCAGCCTCTGTGGCTGGTCGTATGACCCGGGTTAAGTACACTGCATTTCCACTTCCAGGACACTCTCATCCTCCTCCTTCTGCATATTCGATGTACCCACCTTCCTCCTCCCACCTTCCTCCACCATTCTGCAAAGTTGGCCAGTGGCCATGCTGAGGGTGGGGTGGAGATACTGAATGCTGTAGTCCAATAAATGTTTCCAAGCTACTGCGATTATTTCTGGAAAATAATTTTCCAAGATATAGGTACAGCATAATCAAATCCTTCAGAAGCCACTGGAGCAGTCACCACAGAAATGTCTCAATGAAGTTTTTGCAACAACTCTCCTAAGGTGGTTGTTGTTGTTTAGTCGTTAAGTCATGTCCGACTCTTCGTGACCCCATGGACCAGAGCACACCAGGCCCTCCTGTCTTCCACTGCCTCCTGGAGTTGGATCATATTCATGTTGGTCACTTCGCAGACACTGTCCAGCCATCTCATCCTCGGTCGTCCCCCTTCTCCTCTTGCCTTCACACTTTCCCAACATCAGGGTCTTTTCCAGGGAGTCTTCTCTTCTCATGTCCTTCTTGGGAGGAAATTATGGCATGGAACTTCCTAAGGTTACATGCCGTCAAATCACCCCTAACTTAACGGTGATCTTATGGATGAACGACCTTTCCAAATGGCCTGTCCTTAGCCGCCCTGCTCAGCTCTTGTAGACCCAACCCTGTGGCTTCCTTTAAGGAGTCAATCCAGCTTGTATCTGGTCTTTCTCTTTTCCTGCTGTCTTCTGACTTGCCCAGCATTGTCCTTTCCAGAGAATCCTGCCTTCTCAGGATATGCCCAAAGTTGGACAGCCTCAGTTGCATCATGTCGGCCTTCAGCGATAATTTAGGCTTGATTTACTCTAGGACCCACTTGTTTGTCTTTCTGACAGTCCAGAATATCTGTAAAGGTCTACTATCCAGGATTTTAAAAACCTTTGTATTGAACAGTATGCTATTAACAATGAACAGTATGATATTTTGTATTAGAGTGACACCAGGAGGCCATATAGAGTATCTGCATTCTGGTATCTAATCCACTAGCCCGTATGTATTACCTTCTTTCTCCTTTTCCATCTTCTGCTGGAGCTTCAGTGCAATCATAGCTATTTTGGCTCAGGATACGGTAGCTCTAAGCAATAGAGTTGTCTCACGTCCAAACCAGACTCCAAAGTTCATCAACCAGTACATGTTCCTCCTCTCTTAATTTCTTCTTTCATTTATTGTACCTTGAATAATCATGGGAAACCACCAGTACATTTCATTTCATGTTAAGAGAACAAATAATAACAGTAATATTAAAACTGTAGAGCTGAAAGGGACCTTATGGATCATTGAGCCCGGCCTTTTACATTCTTCGTGATTTTTTTCGTCTTTATTCATTGCCTCTTTGTGGGTCACCCACTCAAGCAAACAAATTCTTATCACAAATCCACAATCACAAACAATTCTCTGGGTTTTTTAAAAAATAGTACCCTATGTTAAAAGTCTTGATCCATACCATACAATAGAAGGGAGAACGCATTGCATTATATAATTCATATTGTCAGAGACAGTTTAAAGTTTTTTGTTGTTGCGTATATCTCTGGAAAACGTGAAACACATGTATTCATATTTTAATAAAAATCAAGTAAAGGTTCCCCTTGACATTGAGTCCAGTTGTGTCCAACTCTAGGGCGCAGTGCTCATCCCCATCTCCAAGCCATAGAGCCAGCGTTTGGCCATAGACAGTTTCCGTGGTCACGTGGCCAGTGCAACTAGACATGGAACACCGTGACCTTCCCACCGAGGTGGTACCTATTTATCTACTCGCACTTACATGCTTTCAAACTGCTAGGTTGGCAGAAGCTGGGATGAGTGACGGGAGCTCAGTCCGTCATGTGGATTCGATCTTATGACTGCTGGTCTTCTGACCCTGCAGCACAGAGTCTTCTGCGGTTTAACCTGCAGCGCCACCACGTCACTGCTAACACAATTCAAGGGCTCCACAGTTCCATCTCCTGTCAAGTGTGCTGGATCAGGTCAAAGGATGATTGGGCATGAATTTTACTCTCATCATGTCCAAAAAGGTGTATAGATCAGCCTTTCTCTACACGGAGTCAACTACCGGAGATGAGGAGCCAACCCCACCATAGAGACGAGTGTTGCCTTCCTCTCCCCTCCTAGGCACTTGCCAGCTCCAGAAGGGGAAAACCTCCAAAATTGCTTAGAGCAGCCATGTGTGCACTTCTGCACTAGAGGGGGCCCTCTGTTTGAGGATCTTCCAGAGGGCATCCCTCTCCGTGACGGTGTTTATCAGACTTTTAATGCTCTCCTCATCTGTTTTAGAGTTAATGAACCAAAAAGACTAGAACCAGCCTCTGAACTTCCCCATCCAGACTGAGTAGCACATGGACAGCAGACTCAATGGAAACCTAACACCATACACACATTAATCCTGCTTCAATTACTGCCCTTAATTTTAATAGTGTATTTCTACATCTAAATCAACCCTTTGCAAATTTATGCAAACCGGTGTCCATTTTCCGGGCATGCATATTGTCTTTTTAAAATTAAATGTAAATATGGTGGGGTAACCAGTGTGGCATAGTAGGTAGAGTGATGGCCTCTGGAGACCAGGATTCAAATCCCCACATAACTACCGAAACTCATAGAAGAAGTGGAACCGGTCCCATTAACGTCTCACTTATCTTGAAAGCCCTATTTGGTTCACTCTAGCTCGGTCCCAATTTGACGAACTTTGTAGGGTTGCCAAATCTTGTTTCTCTGGATTTCCAGGCATGGAAACATACTTTGAGTCAAACAAGGCTGGCAGAGGAGAAAGACTGATTTGTATCCTCTGGTTTTAATGCCTGAGTGGGCATCTTCTCCCTAATCCCAAAGAACATCAGGACTGCTTTGGGCAACTTCCAAGCTCAGCACAATTCCCCGTGGTGGGGTGTGTTCTGGATGCCCCATCCTCTACAAATGAAAAATGTTCGGTGGAGCAGGATGCTCCCCCCTGCCATGAAAGAGGAGAAAAACTGGTCCTCCCTCCCAGGAGAAAAGTACCTGTTATCTGAGAAGGAAAAACAACACTGGGGCATCAAATCCATCCTCTGTGCTGTGAAATTATAATGATTGGCTTTCTGCATCCCATAGTGAAGAAGGAGAAGGTCAATATGGAGGGGGGCCTCAAGGAACCATGGAGAATGAGGAGAACCTGCTGGCCACTGCCAGCAACGGACTAACAAGGTTCTCTGTCCAGAAATGTCAATATTAAGGGAGTAACCCTTTAGAAATTAAAGGGTATTAAAATCGAGAAACTACTCTGCATTTCCCCATAGGGAAGTCTATCTCAAAACTGGGCATTGGTTACCTGGCAGGGACCTGGACGAACTGAACTGTTCCATCTAGACTAGAGATGGCACGAATTGGTTCATCCCAGTTTGTCCCAGTCGTAAAAGTGGCAGCACAGGTGCTGCTGCTCCCCTCCTCAGCCAATCAGCTACTCACCAGGCCCAGCTCTCTTGCTTTTCCCACCTCCTCAGCTGATCTCCCAGTCAGGAGCAAGAGCACAGAGTTCCTTTCCTTTACTTTATTTAGACTTATACCCTGCCCCTCTAGACAAAGCCTACTCAGACAAAGTCTACTTCCCTACCCTGTTCTTTTCTCTGATTGGGAGATCAGCCAAGAGGGCGGGGCCAGAGAAGCCTGGGCTCTTGCCGGGACTGGGAGATCAGTTGAAGATCATGGAGGCTGGACCTAGTGAGAGGCTGCTTGAGCCAGAGGAGGCAAGGGGAAGGGGGCAGCAACAGCTGTGCGGCCACTGTCACGGAGTTTTACAAACTAGGATGAACCGGTTTGGGCTCATCTCTAATCTGGACAAAGTGGATTGGAAACACAGAATGAGTGTATGCATTGACCAGAATTAAGGGACACCTTAGATGAAACTTCTTGATCTGTTCCCCAAAATGTGAGTTTACTCCAGTAACATCTGAACATCTGGAGTGCTGGTCCTTTGCCAAGGACATCACCCGCACTTAAACCAGAGGGCATCAAAAAAGAGCAGAGCCAGAGAAATGTCTGCCAGGAAGACAATAGCCTTTGATGAACCAAATGAGGAAGAAGGGTTGGGAGATTTCTGAGCGCCGTTGCCAACTGGGGAGATGCTTTTTTATATAAGATGTCCTCTGATTGGCGGTGGAAGAAAATGGCTATGATGAGGTATAAATGCAGCGTCCTTGTGGCAATTGAGACCGTTTCTGGAAGCTCAGAAACACGTTCAAATTATGGATGAAAAAGAGTAAGACTAGGAGAGTCTCAGTGGGACGTCCGTGGTTAAAAGGCGCCAATCACAGTAATATGCAGAGCTTTTTTTCTGCAGCTCAAACACCGGAAAAGTGCAATAAAATCCAGTCTCTTCTACAAAGGCCTTGAAGCTAAGGTGGGGCTGGTGCAGAGTTGAGGAATCTAGGCTACCATCTTGTCAGTGATCAAAAATGATGTAATCCCTTTCCTTCCAGTTCCTTGCCAAGAAGGGGTAAGGAGAACATCAAGTCCAAGAAGAGCTTGATAATAACTACTTACAAATAACTTGCTACTGCAGTTGATTCCTTTGTCTAAAAACTTTATATTGAGAGATGGGCATGAAGCACTTCATTGTGCTTCATCAAAAGTTACACACAAGGCACCAGAGGTACTAGACGTTCCCTCCACCCACCCACCCCAGCTGGTTGCCCCACTCACAAGCCTCTGAGGGTTGGCCAGGTTGTTCTTCTGGGTTAGAAGAATACCCCCATCTCTGATCATCAGCATTGACCATTCTGGTCTAGATGGCCAATGATCTGATTCAATGAAAAATATTCTACATTCCTGTTTTCCCACACCACCCTGCTTGAATTCTGAAATACATACATATATAATATGCATGTACACCAAGTATATGTGGCATGATTCATCTCAAATTATCATTCCCTCCCATATGCACTATTGTCTGTGGAATTCAAATGCTTGCAATTGTTTAAACAATGTGTGCTATAGAGAATAAGCAATTCACTGGGGGGGGGGCGGTTGACCCACAGCAGTTTCCATGGCCTCACTGCTGAAATCCTTTCAATATATTGTTTAGAGCAAGATTTTAAAGGCTCTTTACATTTAGAATAATTTCCATTCAATAATACTCCCCCACACTGCTTTGGGGTATATTCATGCAAGAAACTAGAAAACACTGACATTTTAATAGGTAAAAAGACATATTGTAGCAAATCACTCAGACAGCGGGAGAAAACCACATTCGCTCCCACAGGCAAATATTACTCAATTGCATATTCTGTCAGATCAGTTGCTTATTTATCTAAATATCAAGGCTATTCAGATGGGGAGATGTTTTTTAAGGAAGCAGGAGAATCTGTTGGAATCATGTAAGGTCATTCATAATTTCTAAGCTGTAGATTGGTTCCTTAAGCAAACATGACAAATCCCCAGAATTAGCACTAAAATGATAGTTCTGAGCTACAAATATTTATTGGTTATACATTCGTGCAAGGATAAGAACTCACCTACTACTAAGTTTGAGATGTTTTAATCTCTTAGACTACGGATCCCATCATTACCCATTCTAAGAATTCACAATCACTTAAATGAGGTTCGCCTGGGAGAAAAGACTTAACTAGAAGGCTTTGAGACCTAGCTCGGCCTAGCTCAATCCAAGCTTCTTCTTCCTGCCCCAGTGCTAGCTGGGAGCTTTCCTTCTAAACCAGGAAGCTGGACAGAGCTAGGCCTAGCTAATCCTGAGATCCTTCCAGTCAAGGCCTTTTTCTCCCAGGTGAGCAAAAATTAGATAAGATGTGTGTGAGTCAAGTAGGACTCTTAAAATTAGGAGTTCCAGAATATATAGTCCATGAAATCTAAACATCCCATCCTTATCCATTAGTTTGATCACCACATTGGAAGAGGCATAAACTAGTTGCCATGCACAGGCACCTGGGACAATAAATCAGTTTCATGAAATCTGTTACATTTTGCCAGTAGGGGGCATCCCCTCCCCAACAACCAATCTAGTATATTGGGATTTTTTTAAAAAAGCCCCCAGGCCATTTTTTTTGAGCTATGGTACTGCAATGCAGAAGGGGCATGTTTTGGTGGTCAACAGGCTAGTCCAATTGAGGGGGAAGAAGAACGTCAGGATTCTCATGGGTTCAGGAGATTCAAGAGCCTCCCTAACACTAACTCTAATGATCTGTAATCCCCCAGTATGTGAGAATACTGACTTATCAGCCTGTGAGCCAAACACAGAAAAAGCAAGTTTCTCTTTCATGAGGGCCTTCAAAGACTCCAAATGCTCCCTTCTCTAAACCTGTCACTTCACATCTGCAAACGGATGGTGGAGGTGGCAGGACCAGCTCAGTCTCTCTCTTTCTATGGTTAGCCCACTGGGATCTTGAGTGACTAATTAGGGCTTATTTGATGGGCTCATGTGGAGTAATGAGAATTGACCTGCAACTGAAATAAAAACTTAATTCATCTTTGCCTCCTCTGCTGTGCCTACTTACCTGGGAGGAAGCTTCAATAAAAGAAATGGGACTTACTTCTGAATAAGCATATATTGTATTTCCTTGTAAATATCCCTGAGGATCCAATGTGAGATGCTGTGTGAACTTGGCTTTCAACTATAATCATGTCACCATTAAGCAGGGAACCTAATACATGAACACAGGTTATTTGGAGGAGTGATTAATCTCCAACAACACATGATTCGTTTCAGCAAGGCCTGCCAAGACTTTGGACTAAGAATCAGCCTGAAGAAAACACAAGTCATGGGCCAGGGTGTGGACTCACCTCCCTCTATTACCATTTCCATGCAAGAACTGGAGGTTGTTCATGACTTTGTGTACCTTGGCTCAACAATCTCTGGCACCCTCTCTCTAGATGTCGAGCTGGATAAATGGATTGGCAAAGCAGCCACCACATTGTCTGAACTCACCAAGAGAGTATGGCTTAATCAGACGCTGACGGCATATACCAAGATCCAGGTCTATAGAGCCTGTGTCCTGAGCACACTCCTGTCCTTCAGTGAGTCCTGGACTCTTTGTGCCCGGCAGGAGAGGAAGCTGAACACCTTCCATATGCGTTGCCTCCAACGGATTTTTGGTATCACCTGGCAGGACAGAGTTCCAAATAGAGTAGTCCTAGAACGAGCTGGAATTTTCAGCATGCATACATTACTGAAACAGCGACGTCTATGATGGCTTGGGCACGTCGTGAGAATGGCTGATGGTCGGATTCCAAAAGATCTCCTGTATGAAGAATTAGTGAGGGAAATCGCCCCAGAGGATATCTGTAAGCGGGATCTGCTGCAATACAAGAAGATCTGCAAGCGGGATCTGAAGGCCTTAGGAATGGACCTCAACAGATGGGAAACCTTGACACCTGAGCGTTCAGCCTGGAGGCAGGCGTTGCATCATGGCCTCTCCCAATTTGAAGAGACCCTTGTCCAGCAGGCCGAGGCGAAGAGGAATCCTGAAACCAGCAAAGCCAGGCAGCTGGACAGGGGACAGATTGTCTTTGTCTTCAGCGTGGAAGGGATTGTCACTCTTGAATTGGCCCTCTTAGCCACATTAGATGTGGTTCCAAGTATTCCAAGTTTATTGGCTGCTTTTCAGGCCCTTAATAAATTTCAAGTGGCAAGAAGAACTGGCAGCCTGAAATCTAATGTCTGATATCCTCTTGGCATAACTTAGTCCATGCAAACAGGATGATGTCAGCATCTTGCAATGGTCAGATAACAACAACAATAATAACAGATCTACAAAACCCAGCAATATTAGGAACAGCATACATACTGCATCGATATTTAACAGATATTTAGGTTTTTTGTTAAAACCGGTATCTGTTATATAATATCAGTCAATGTTTTCATAGTTTTTTTTACTCTTCCTGGTGTTTTTGAAGAATAATAATAAACCTTAGAACTGCAGAGCTGGAAGGGATCCCATTGATCATCAAGTCCAGACCTCTCAAGAAGGCAAAGTGGGGAATTGAACTCCCAACCTCTGACTCTTAAGCCAGTGAGTTATGCAGCTTAATTTAAATTAATGGAGAGTTTGTACTCTTGTTGTACTCTTTCCTGAATGAACAAATTGAGTTTAGTTTTATAGATACCTTCCTGTCTATACCTGCTTTCCCCAAATCTAGAAGTAATGCTTGTAGGACAGAGAATATACTGCTGCTTTATATTACAGATTGCATTGTTTAGTCGCTCTTTGTGACCCCATGAACCAGAGCACGCCAGGCCCTCCTGTCTTCCACTACCTCCCAGAGTTGGGTCAAATTCATGTTGGTTGCTTTGGTGACCCTGTCCAACCATGTCATCCTCTGTCGTCCCCTTCTCCTCTTGCCTTCACACTTTCCTAACATCAAGATCTTTTCCGGGGAGTCTTCTCTTCTCATGAGATGGCCAAAGTATTGGAGCCTCAGCTTCAGGATCTGTCCTTCCAGGGAGCACTCAGGGTTGATTTCCTTCAGAACGGATAGGTTTCTTCTCCTTGCAGTCCAGGGGACTCTCAGGAGCCTCCTCCAGCACCACAATTCAAAAGCATCAATTCTTTGGTGGTCAGCTTTCTTTATGGTCCAGCTCTCAGTTCCATACATCACTAAAGGGAAAACAGATTGCATAAGTAAAGCAAAAAGCAAAGTGTGCCGCTTATATACCGCTCCGTAGCACTCAAAGCACTCTGTGGGGGGTTAAAAAGTTAATTATGCAGATTATACATTGCCCCTGCCCCCAACAAGCTGGGTACTTGATTTACCGAGCTGGGAAGGATGGAGGGCTGAGTGAACCTTGAGCCGGGCAACCTGATATTGAACCCTGGGTCCTGAGAATGTTGAGAGTTCTTGGAACTTGTGTAAGTTCTAATAAAATGCACAGTGGAAGGCCAGCTAACTCTGCTTAGAGTTGGCAAAGGAAGTTCCCTTGTTTATCCACCCTGACCAATGCCTAGCACTTTTGATTAAACAACACTCAGGAGGTGATCTTTAAGTGTAAAAAAAGGTTTTTGTATATTTAATTCCCATGAATAGGGACTCAGTAGGTTTCAGGGTTCAGGCTGATACAGAAGGAAAAAAATAGTAAAAGCAAAGGTTTCTTCTCTCAGCTCACGTGGCTAGGAGGATCTCTGGGGTTCAGAGATCCTGCCTGGAGGTCTAGAATCTTGCAAGGTGAAGAAGGGTCTGGATTACAAAATGGAGTTTCTCAAACCTCATGGTAAAAAGGGGAGTGACAAGGGGCGGGGTTATTTAACTCGGGAAATAACAAATCCCTCTGATTGGTTAGTATATAAACAAACAGGCAAAAAAAGAGAGTTAAGTCTCTGATGCAGGCCCCTTCCTCCCATTTGGATTGCTGATTAGCCAACACTGAGCACAAGTTTTGGCCGCAGTACAGCAGTTTTAACCACAAGAGCCACAAGTTCTAGTCAGTAACTCACCCCAAGCAATACTTTCCACTATCCCTCCCTCCGCTGTCTATTTTATTTTTAATTTCTTGACTAAAAATCTATTTCATGACCATTGAGTATGCACACAGAATCATGGAAAAATTGAGTTTGAAGGGGCTTGTAAGGCCATGGAGTCCAACCCCCTGCTCAGTGCAGGAATTCAAATACGAAACAGATCTGACAGATGGCTGTCCAGTTTTCTCTTGAATGCCTCCAGCGTCGGAGCGCTCACCACCTCCCAAGGTCATTGGCTCCATTGTCATACTGCACAAACAGCTAAGAAGTTTTTCCTGATCTTCAGCCTAAATCTGGCTTGCTGTATCTTGAGCTCATTACGCTGTGGTTGCACATTATCAGATCTCTGGAGCAGCATTTGGCATTATTACATTTTAGAAAACATTCACTGAATCGCTTTCCAACAGCTAGGTTGCCTTGATCATTATCATTGTTCTGATCTCTCTAATAATTTTATTCCCAGCAGGCCAGTGGCCAGTTCTGACTTTTCACCCTGGAAATATTTATAAAAATATGAAAAACAAAGTGTAGGAATACTTCCTTCACTATTTAGGACTGATGGCATAGAACCTGAAAACAATTGTCTCAAAATGCTCTTAAAAGTAACTTTTGAAAATATCTGTGTTGCTTCTTGCACCCAATAATAACTTTGTAACTTCACATCATATGACTAGTTACTGAAAAAGTAACTAGTTATAGATGACTGTTACTTGTAACTAGTTGCAACCAAACTTTGCTCCAGTCTCATTTAAACAAGCTGAAACATTAGTTTCTCAGTAAACCTGTTCTGGTTACGTTTCTACTAGTCCACAGCACATGAGTTCATTGTTAGAAGGAACAGTGGCGGTGTTTGTCATTGTTATGCTCACAGATCTGGACCTGTGTCCTGGGCATGTGCCGTGAATATGGACAGCACCTCTAGGATCTGAAACAGAACAGAACTTTGCCATATTCCACTCTTACAACTGAAATTTCAAGACAGGAGAGTGGCAGAAGAACGCTAGGGAAAGCAAGTGCAACAGAAGGGTTGGAGTTACTGCATTCTACTCCACACATCTAGATTCCGTAGGGGTCGAGAATTAAGTGGTTCATCCAAAGGATCTCAGAGCAATTTAGCCCAGCTCCACCCACTAAGTGAGCTCCTGTCTAAGAGGAAAGAGAGGCACAAAGGGAAGAGTCAGCAACGTCGTCTCTGCTGACATGTTGCTAATGGAAGAGGGTGAGCTTTGGAGGTGCTGTGCGGTGGTACCATTGTTATCCAGGAAACAAGATGACACCAGCAACAATCAGCTTGAAAGCACAGATCGCTGGGATCTGGATGGTGTGCTGCTTACACTGGCATGCGGACAGCCACATGGGCTATAAAAAGAAAGGACAAGCCATCTGTATTGTTCCAGGCATTATCGACTAAGAATCTGAGACATCTTCCAGGTGGAACCTTTGCATGTTTTTAAGGTCCCCTTCCAGCCCAGATCATACTGGAAGTCCCCCTAAGTTCTAGATGATGTTTTCATCCTGTGTCTTCGCGAAGGCTTTCACGGCCGGGTTCTAATGGTTGTTGTGGCTTTTTCGGGCTCTTTGGCTGTGTTCTGAAGGTTGTTCTTCCTAACATTTCACCAGTCTCTGTGGCCGGCATCTTCAGAGGACAGCACTCCTCTGTCACAGAGTGCTGTCCTCTGAAGATGCCCATGGCCACAGAGACTGGCGAAATGTTAGGAAGAACAACCTTCAGAAAACGGCCAAGGAGCCCGAAAAATCCACAACTACCATTTTCATCCTGTTTTCCCCCCTCTTCTTTTCTTTTCTTTTCTTTTTAAACTCGTCCTCCAAACTCTGGTTTCTTTTTTTGTACCTCTTTACTCCAAGGGGGATAGTTTTGTGAATAGCTCCTTAATCACGCAATGATACCTTTTAAAAAAACACACACAAGTTGCTCTACTCTGGCTTTTGTTTCTGAAACTGTCAATGGGACAGGAAGGGAGGGCTGGTTGAAGAGAAACCTAAGAGTGAAAGCATTTGGAGGCAAGGGAGGTAAGAGCGGTGAAGAGGAAGGTGTCCATCATTTTCCTTCAAGTGTGCCATGATCATCCTCTGACAGATATCTTTACTAACAACATGAAAGCCCTGGCAAACTACAGTGGTGCCCTGCTTGACAACAATAATCCGTTTCAGGAAAATCGCTGTTAAGCAAAATCGTCATCAAGCGAAAAAACATATTGGAAGGCATTGAAAACTGGTTAATTCGTTCTAATGGGGGGAATACCTGCTCGTGTAGTGAAGATCCTCCATAGGGCGGCCATTTTGTCATACCTGTCTTGCAGAAATAGCTCCAGAAATAGCTCGCTCACACACACACATACACAAAAGCTACCCTTCCTTCAACCCAAAGGAGGTAGAAATATGGCTAACCTAAAATAGGCATATCACCCCAGAGATGGGAAGGGGGTCTTCTGTCTAGCAATGATGGTGAGTGACTCCAATTTCAGAGTGATAGTTAAGCCACTCTGGAATTTGTTGGTAGTTTTGTTTGTTTGTTTGGGTTTTTTGAACTTTATTTTGCCCAATGTACACATTTCTAGATAACTTCCTTCTTGCAGTAGACATTTTAAAACAGATTTGATCATAAAATATACACTTTGTGTGCTTTCTGGTTATCGTTATTTTTTTTTTAAAAAAAAACAAAAACTGCATTACAAAATTTGGAACAGAGAAATGTGAAAATAGCGTCGTGATCTTGGATTCATGCATGAACCCAACAGATACCAGTCAGAACATGAAGCAAACAGGATTTCTGAATATGCCAAACTCGTTGCGTTCCAGCCTCCTACCATTTTCCTACCCATGGACTGGTCTTAACAATTGGCTCTGTGAAACGCTACTTGATACAGCCGCTAAGAAGACTGGAAATCCGAAGGCAAGGCAGCCTTCTCTTAAATCCAAAAAACCATTTATAAAGAAGCTTAAATAAATCCCACATCCTGAGAACCCTCTGAAACCAAATCTTAATCTTGATTATCTGCAAATAGGCTACATTGCTACAGTGATAGACCTTCAGTTTCTTACATGTCGTATGGGGGAAGAAGAGAAATATCCCACTAGGTTTGCCTTTACCTAAGCCATCATTAATATATTTTTCCCCTTTAGCAGGAGAAGCTGTGTATCACAGTATCGTTCTTTTGTGTAGAATCTGGAGGCAGATTTCCCCTCATCTTTCATCAGCAAAGTCAAGCCTGGGGTCTTAACATCTCCCATCAATAATATTTTTCTCTGGCTTATGACACTGTACATAGGCTTGGGGGGGGGGGAGAGATTGTCTTCTTTAATTGCACGATTTGTCCTTGACAACATCAGCGAATACTTCTCTCCCACTTCCCCAACACTGGCACGAGAGACAAGATTGATCGTGCCCTAGCAGAAGTTCTCATTACATGATGGTAGAATCACATTTGCTGCAGGACTGCGGCAGAACCCCATCTGTTGCCATTCCATATTTAACACCACGATTTCTGGATAAAGTTACAAACTGTTGGGAGTTTTTCCAACCTCGCATGCTGCCCCCAGTAGGTGTGACTGAGAGGGATCGTTCTGGCCTGAGGCGGCTTTCAATCTATCCAGCAGTAACCAATTATCCCCTTTTGCCTCTGATTCATCCTTGTGACCCTAACCCTACCCCCAATGATCTGGTAGCATTATAATAAAAGACTTTTATTTGTTTGGCTGGAAGCCTGTAGGCATCCTTCAGTCTCGAGAGACTATGGTAACGTGCTCTGTAGGGAGGGCTTGGAACAGCATCTAATGAGAAGGCCAATTCAAGAGCGACCATTCCTTCCACACTGAAGACAAATACAATCTGTCCCCTGTCCAGCTCCCTGGTTTCGCTGCTTTCGGAACTGCCTCTTTGCCTCGGCCTGCTGGACAAGGGTCTCTTCAAATTGGGAGAGGCCATGATGCAATGCTTGCCTCCAGGCTGAATGCTCAGATGTCAGGGTTTCCCATCTGTTGAGGTCCATTCCTAAGGCCTTCAGATCCCGCTTGCAGATCTCCTTGTATCGCAGCTGTGGTCTCCCTCTGGGGCGCTCTCCCTGCACTAATTCTCCATATAGGAGATCTTTTGGAATCTGACTCTTAGCCTTTCTCACAACATACCCGAGCCAATGTAGATGGCCGGTAGCCTACCATACCTCAAAAACTAGAGCTAAGTAACCAAATGTTGGACACAAAACAACCAATTGTATATTATGCTGTATTATCCTGTATATCCCTGGCTGCAGTTTGAGTTGGTTTACCACACTCTTGTCATCTACCTAGAGGTGAGAATCTTGATAAGTCTTCATGGAAAATGATTGCTTGTGTTGAAGCCACCAAAGCTGAGTAATATGTCTTTGGTCACCTTTCTCATCCTGACAACACAGAGACGATGACCTTAAGACTGCTTTTGATCCATTTAAGGAACCACAATGACACTGATTTCCTCATTTGACCATTCCCTCGTTCCTTGTGGATCCTACACAAATCCTCATGGTTACCCTTGCATATATTGAGAAGGAAAACCAAAATTATTTTGTAGGCAAATCAAAGCAGATTCAAAATATCCATACATTTAGCCGGCAGTATAGATCTATACAACATCTGTGGCTCCCCACAGAAGTACATCCTCCTGCTAGGGGTCACATATTCACCGTATCCTCTTAATATGATTCAGTTTTAAGTGGGCTAAGGGGCCCGTTTTTAAGGCTGACAGATGACTCGGGAAGGAAAGCAAACATCCACACTAAGAATAGGTTAATGAATAGATTTACACCATCTGCTTCATAGTATTTCTGGCTAAATACCATGCTTTAATTTAATGCCAATAAAACATGATTTACAGATTCTCTTAAGAACTAAACTGTGTTCACAATGCGCATAGTTAAGGAGAGACGTCATAAAATTTGCCTAATGTGGTCTTAATTGGCACGGCTGATATATTTAGTGCCATATTTCCAGGCATGACTTCCTTCTATCGCTTAAAGTAGGACTCGGTATAAAACCGTGAAAATAATGAGGGGATGGTTTACATTACTCATTTCTGCTTGCATTGTGCTATGCGTCTGTTCATTCGTATATGTTTAGTTTACATTACTAAAGCTGGGATAATCATCACAATGTTCATTCTTTCACGCAGGTTTATGTGGGAAGATGACTCGGTGAACAGAATACATGTCACATTATTACTGTTGTTATTTTTAAGGTATTTGGTGGCATTTCCCAGTTACTTTTAACGTGCCGTTGCTGGCTGTAATTTAATCACAGAAGATCACACATCTAATCGATTATCTGAAATAACCACATTTACAGTGTGAATAATCCAGGATGGACTTCAAAACTGCTTTGGTTTTCCAATTTTCATAGGCTTCCTAAAATGTTGCTATTATCTTGAAGGTTGTACTACGTGAGCCGAAAATTGCCTGCCTCAGCAGGGGTATACGTAAGGTGAATATGCAAGAAAACATTTATGCTACTTTCCTGAAGACCTGTAATATAAGTGCCACCATCCTGTATTATTCTAAATCTTGGTATATAGACACATTTCCAGGATGCAGATGCTTAGCAGTTCTGCTCTGGAAAATGCCAAAGCAGGACTGCAGATGAAGACCTCCCAAAAAATCATGACTGCAGAAGAACTACACAACTTTAATGTTGACAATGAAGAAATTGAAATAGTTAGAAAGATGGTGTATCTCTTGGTTCAACCATCAATCCAAAGGGACACTGCAGCCAGGAACTCAGAGGAAGGCTGAGACTACAAAGGGCAGCAGGGAAGGAATTACATCATCATCATCATCAAGTGTAAGGATGACCAAAATCATCCACACTCTTGTATTTCACATAATCATGTATGAGACAGTAAAGAAATCTGACAGGGAAAAAAATGATTCGTTTGAAATGTCCTGCTGGAGGTGATCATTGTGGATACCTCGGACTTGCCAGAACAAGTGGGTCCTGGAGCCAATCAAGCCTGAACGATTCCTGGAGGCCAAAATGTTGAAGCTGAGGCTGTCCTACTTTGGGCACCACATGAGAAGGGAGGAATCTTTGGAAAAGACCATCCTGCTGGGAAAAGTGGAAGGCAGCAGGAAAAGAGGAGGACCAAATACAAGATGGATTGACACCCCAAAGGAAGCCACAGGCTTGAGTTTGCAAGAGCTGGACGGGGCAGTTGAAGACAAAACCTTATGGAGATCTCTCATTCGTGAGGTCAACATACATCGAGGGTGACTTGACGGCACATAACGACCACAAGCAGTAACCAGATTTGCTCCCCACCCCACAAGACAACATCAGAACACATTCCAAGCAGGAAGGCACAACAATCCATTCAAAAATCACACACAGGTAGCCGGTTACTGAGAGGAGTCTATTTGCCTGCTTGCGGAAGGAGAGCAGAGATGGGGCCAGGCTGGCCTCCAGTGGGAGGGAGTTCCAGAGTCTCTGGGAGCAGCAACAGAAAAGGCCCTTTCCTGTGTGTCTCCACCAAATACGCCTGTGAGGATGGTGGGATGGAGTGAAAGGCCTCTCCTGATGATCTTAACACCCAGGCAGGCTCATAAACAGGGAGACAGGGTCCTTGAGATAGCTTGGCTTTCTGTAGGTTAGAATTGTGCCCAGACATGGATCAGCAGCCAGTGGAGCCACTATAACGGGGGGGGGGGACTATGTGATCTCTGTGACCAGCCCCAGCTAGCAACCTGGCAGCCACGTTTTAGACCCACTGAAGTTTCCTGACACTCTCCCGAGGCAGCCCCACAGAGAGTACTTTACAGTAGTCCAGCTGGGATGCAGCTAAGGGGGTGGAGAAGCAACCAGGACATTGACGGTCTCCTGGGTGAGTTCTGTGAAAAGAACGATGTGCCTTTTCTTCCCTTACTTTGAGTTGTGGAATCTCTGGTATTTTCTCTCTACATCACCTCACCAGCAGCCATGCTGAGCGTTAGCTTTGATGGTATCATGGGCACCTCGTTAGAAGCAGAGCTGCCTTAAGAGTTAAAAGGCCTCTGCTAATCCTGGCATAAACTTTGTTGAAGACTTCAGTAGCAAAGCTCACCGTTGGGATGATGATTATGCTTAAGACCAGACAGAAAATGGGTGGGTGTGTGGTGGAATCCATTGTACATCGAATGTAGCTGAGGCAGTTGAGATCCATACTGTAGCTTAGGAAACTAAATCCCCTTTCTGTCTTCTCTTCCACAGCTGAGGACAAAGAACTCCAGATTTTTCCTTTTTTCATTATGAGAAGGTAAGAAAATAGCATCTAAGAACTCTTTCAAGAACTCCCCCCACCCAAGGCACCAAATAGGCAGCGAATCGGTACAACTGGAAAAATACAAGCGAACCCCGACTGCTATCCATATCTTTCTCTTTGCATTTACTTTGCAATAGATCAAAACCAAACCAGGTGAACCCTATTCCATTCCTGCCCTTTTGCTCTTGATGTAACACCTCTGGTTCTAATCACAAAGAAGTAGCTGGTGGTGAATCCCTTCTTTGAAAAAACATGTCCTTTTCTGCTTTTCACGAATCACTCTGAGTGGCTCCAGCATGACACTCTCTCAGTAATTAAATCCCAATGCAAGCACATATGCATGTATCTCTTTTTCCTTCGTTTTCCTAGCAAAAAATGCCAGACATTGAGCTTAGTGCACCCTCTTGTGTCCTTATGCCATATATGCATGGTTGATTTTGTTTTTGAGTGACCCTCCATATTTCAGCAACTGGCAAAGCTTGGTTTCTCTGAATGAAATACTTTTGCTGTGCCCGACATGAGAGAAGGGCTGTTCTAAACAGAAGACAAGAACATTTCACCTTGCTGAGGAACCTCTCCATTTATATGGAGTCAGATCTGCAAGCATCATATCTTTGTCAGCCCTTCCTCCCAACTGGATTGCAACCAGATCCATTTGTGTTGTTCTCTTTTTTCAGGTTGTGTTTCTTACTTTGCTTTGCTTTTTTGGAACATGTCCATATTTAAAATTCTACGGGTTAAATCCATTTCCCAACAATGACTAAAGCAGAGTTGGGCTAACCCTCTAGATCAGTGGATCCCAACTTTGGGTCCTCAGACGTTCTTGGAATAAAACTCCCAGAAGCCTTCACCATTAGCTATGCTGGCCAGGATTTCTGGGAATTATAGTCTGAGAGCATCTGGGGACCCAAGTTTGGAAATCACTGTTCTATGCATTGTTTGACTACGACTCCCAGCGTTCCTCACCATAGAATAGGCTACCTAGGGCTGCTCAATGTGCAGTCCAGCAATATCTGAAGGACACACTTTGTCCATTCCGAGGCAAAAGAATGCTCAAGTCATGATCTTCATGTGTTTTAAATGTGTGCATTTCTCTCCTTGTCCTTTTTCCAACACACACATATTTCCTGACACATTTGCATCTTTATTGCCTCATTCTAGGATGTGCAGGAACTGCAAGCTGAGAGAAACTCATTCAATCTTTGAATGGATTCTTAACACACCTGTAATCAACATGCATGTAAACACTTGCAGGTGAACCCTAGATACTAGCAATACTTCCGTTACTGTTTGATTCTCTTGCCGGTGTCAGCTTTACAAAATATGTATCTTTACTCATCGATTTGATCAAAACAGCTTGAGATTCGAAAGGAATTCCATGTGGGGGAAAGCAAAACGAATAGATTTACCCACCCAAGTACAGGGTTTGGGGCCCTTTGTTCAGAATTAGTAGACGACAGCCCCCTGAGGGATTCAGCAATTCCCCCGGCCAGGCTTATGGGAGCTTCAATCAAGAAACATCCTCATAGATGTTCTCATGGTCGCATGGCTAATGAATTCAGACTCCATTTTCATCTTGGAAAAGAAGGGAAATAGAGTGAAAGGGCTATGCCAGGGATGGCGAACCTAGGGCACGCGTGCCATAGCTGGCACACAGAGCCCTCTCTGTGGGCATGCGTAGTCATAACTCACCATTGAGAAACACTTACCCATCATCTGATCCCGGATTTTGGCATTCCCCTCTGCTGGTGCTGTGGTCCAGTGGAGGGGTGCAATGGTGGCCATTACAAGTCTAACCCAATGGGGGAATTGTAGGACTGGTAAGTATTTCTCTGTTAATACCACCCCTAAGGAAAAAACAACAACAAGCTTTAAAATGTTGCAGTACAGGGACAGTTGTCTTTTCCAAACTAAAAACTCACTATTCAGATTTAATTGCAGTGTTGGCACTTTGAAATAAATAAGCCGGTTTTGTATTGCAGTTTGGGCACTTGGGCTCAAAAAGTTTCCCCATCACTAGGCTTTGCTCTGTTGGAGTTGCAAGGGATTATGGGTGTGGCAGTTTTAGCTCATTAGCCTCTGCACAGTAAGCCTCTCGAAAAATCTGCATTGTAGGTCCCGCCACAGCTAGATGGAAAACTCTTGCAAGTCTCTTGAAGGGAATGGTGGCAACATTCTGAAAACCCCACGCCTCTTATTTTACATAGGTTTTTGACCTACCATTCAGCAATGGATATTATGGGACTGCTCTTGGTTCCAGCCTTCGTTATGTTTTGCCGTGACCCTAATTAAGCCCAAGCAGGGTTACACAGGTTAAATTCATAGTCCACTCCACCTAGGTCTGTGGGACGACAGAAATACCCTACAATGAGGAAGACGAAATGAAGAATGGCAAATATATTCCTCAATCACAGAGGGGGTGGACAAGGGCACAGGTGTAACAGAAGCTGAATTTTACCCCATAAAAGCCAATGGGTGGCCTTTCCCCCCCCCTTGTGAAAGCAGCACAGGGAGGAGAAGGAAGGATTTATGCCTAAATTGGGTTGTTAATCCTGGCTAACATAAATCCATTGAATCAATTGCTAAATGGCAAATCGGTATTTGCATTAATCTCATCGATTCAGTAAATATACTCTAATTAAGACTAGCAATTGGGTTTAGACAGATTTGTTGACACCTCCCTTTCCTAAGCTTCTAAATGTACTTGTCAAATCATTGATGGATGCCCCACAGTATCTAAAGAGCTTTTCTTGACCTTCTTGGTTGAGGCACACAGCCTTCTGTCTCATCCGCCCTCCCTACCCACACTGCGTAGGACTGCACGGGTATCATTCCCCAAGGAAGGAAGAGATCCATCGACCCTTTATCAATCCCGATGCTGTCAGCATAATTTCCTCATATTGATTTTCTTCTTTGTACTTCAGCCGGTCTGTAGCTAGACTGAAAACCCACGGGAATGGTGAAGCTTGAAATGGCCAAGAAGTCAGTTCACAAGCTGAGACGAAGAAGAGATGAGAGAGAGGGAATCTGTCTCTTTGGCTTTGCATCATCATCATCATAATTTCAGCCTAGAGGGAAGTGAAACCAACATGGAGGATCTATCAGGGATCTCCGACCAACACTCCTCAAACTGAAGAAGCTGCTTGGATGAGTAGCGAAACGCTTCAACCTAACAAGAAGGAAGTCAGTTGCCATGACTCAACTTCCAGATAACCCCACCTGGATGACTGAGAATCTTTACAGAAATACTAGTTAGTGTTTTCAAAGTTTTGATGGACTGTGCCTGGTGTTTTTGAATGATAATGATGATGTGCCATCAACTGAATGCTGACTTATACAAATTATCAGAAGGCAACCCTTCCCAGGGCCTTCCAGACAGAGAATAATCAGAAGTGGTCTCCGATTCCCTTCTTCTGTAGGCCATCTTGGGACTGTGCAGCTGGCCCAAAGCTACCCAGGTTGGCTCTCCTTTGCAGGAGGCCCCATGGGGGAATCGAACTCCCATCCTCTGTCTCTGTAGCTAGAGACCTAACTCACTGAGCTATCCAACCAGCTCTGATGAGCGGGAGGGACTAGCCAGGAATGTTGGAAAGGCTTTGGGTCTAAGTTCCAAGTCTAAGTCTTTGATACCACCTCCCAAGCCCCAAGTCTGAGTCCCTACCAAAAATAAGCTTTTTTTCCCCCAGAAGAAAAGAGAGGGGTGGGTTAGGGTTCTGAGTTGCAAGTCATGCCCAAGCCATTGAAAAAAAGTCCCAGTTTCGTCTAAGTCAAATCAACAGTCCGACTTCAGTGCGACTGGACAGCAAGTCCTGCAACTCAGTTTCGCGTCCCAGGGTATAATGGTATCTATTCGTTTTAGTCAGTGAGGAGGGAGGATAATTCTGTTTTGTTCCATTTTTGACAAATCTACCAATGTTCAGGGATGTGGTGGTGCCGCGGGTTAAACCGCAGAAGCCTCTGTGCTGCAAGGTCAGAAGACCAACCGTCGTAAGATCGAATCCACGCGACGGAGGGAGCTCCCGTCGCTTTGTCCCAGCTCCTGCCAACCTAGCAGTTCGAAAGCATGTAAATGTGAGTAGATAAATAGGTACCACCTCGGTGGGAAGGTCATGGCGTTCCGTGTCTAAGTCGCACTGGCCATGTGACCGTGGAAACTGTCTATGGACATAGGCTGGCTCTATGGCTTGGAAACGGGGATGCGCACCACCCCCTTGAGTTGGACATGACTAGACTAAATGTCAAGGGAAACCTTACTAGCATTCACCAATTTCTTCATATTCAAGATAGAAATAAAACTTTGATTTTGTTGGGATATGGTCCAACATTCTACCCATTGTGAGTTAATGCGCTTAAAGACCTTACATGTCCCTTTTTTCAGTGAAGCTCTATAAGAGGGGATTAATTGTTTTTGTCTCTCTCTCTCAAACCCACACTTCACTGGTGCTGACTGACTGAGCGAGGCAGAGACCATGTGTGCTTGCCTGAGTTTATTGGCATTGTCTGAGCTGCCATCGCCCTTACTTGTTTTATTTTCGTATGTTTTGTTATGCAGCTTCAGTAGGTTTCTTGTTTTCTTAGGATGTCCTGTTTACCTTTTCCTAAGAGAATTAGACAAAGATTATTACAGTGGTATCTTGCAAGATGAACGCCTCATGCCATGAAAGACTGGCAAAACGAAAGCGTTTTCCAGTGTCTTAGGCACTTCGCAAGATGGTTTTTCCTATGGCCATGCTTCGGAAGGCGATTTTTTTTGTCTTGCACTGATTCTTGCAAGACAAAAAAAATGGCATTCGTCTTGCGAGGTGTTTCATAGGAATGCATTGAAGGCAATTTCTCGCTTCTCAAGACAATCATTTTCATGATACTAAGTGGCTTTCGTCTTACGAGGCACCACTGTACTTAAATTTGTCTCTGTGTCTCAAATTTTTCAACAGATTTTTTTTTCATAAACTCAAATGGGAGACAAGGCAAAACTGTCAGAGCATCCCATCTATTCTGGACATTTTTTCTGGGAAAGGTAACCATCTTTTTTTCTGGTTATCAGTTGTTCCACATAGTCTTTCAAAGGTGGTTGAGATACCAGTGTCTCATCCAACTTTGAAAGATTCTGTGGAGTTTGACATTGTAATATATTTGGTTCTCCTTTCCAAACCCTTTAACTCTGTCTTTGTTTCCCCTTCCCTTTGTGTTTTGAGACACAGTCCTTGATTCCTTCATTAGCTTTGTAAATATCATCTTAACACTTACTGTTGCTGGTGGTTTCCTCTCATGCCCAATGCTCTCCTGTCCATAAATCATATTTTATTTTATTTTATTCCACATTAGTACAGTGCTTAACAATCAGCCAAAGTAGACAAAAAGAGGATTTCTTCCCTCGCGTTACAATACCAGATCAGGAGTCACCCACATAAACAGAATGGCCAGATATTCATAAGCAGTTCTTCACATGGCATACAATTAAACTGTAGGATTCACTGCCACAAGATTTTGCAGTGGCTGCTAACTCAGAGTCCTGCAAAAGGTGGCTGGAGGAATTCACAGCAGGGACACACACCAATGTCTATGGATCAAGATGGTGATTTTTTTACCTCCAGTGTCAAGGGACAACATGGCTTTGTATTAATTGCTGGGGAGCATGGGACACAGAGTACAGTTGTGCTCATGTTCTGCTGGTGGGCTTTCCACAGGCGGCTGGTTGAGTGACGGTGGAACAGAGTGTTAGATTAGAAAGGACCCCAGTCCAATTCAACATGGCTTTTGGTTTGCAGCTTCTAACATGCAGAAAGCATCTAAATAGTAACAGCATAAAAAGAAAGATTTTTACGCAGCCTGGATCTGCCAGAGCTGCTTTAGTTACAAAACCTCCAGTCCTGAGAGGCAGATAAATGAAATGACCTCCACAGCTTTAAATTTTGGTTGTTGCATGATGCCCAACTACAAGGAAATATGTCTGGGACATCTGGAGGAGAAAAATGGAGGCGTCAGGAAAGGGTCCTCCTACCAGTCTGTTCTGTTCCATTCTCTGTAATGCCAGAGTGCTCACAGCTTCAGATCTGCACAGTATTATCATTTCTTCATAAAGCTTCATAAAGCTGTGCAATGTCATGAGCTGAAACATAACCTGATCTACCAATTAAAGTTTGTAATCCTTCTAATTACTGAACCGTCAGATCTCAACCTACTTTTCATATAAATGTGAGGTCTACAGAAACCTGCAGTCAACGAACTCACTTTCATTTAATTTTATTTTAGTTAATGAGTTCCATTTCTCAGTGGGTTCAGGAAATTCAAGACAGTACCTTAAACCCCAAACCTTATTTCCAGCCCTAACTCTCCTGCTAACCCCCAAAATCTTGGATTTTTTATGGGATCAGAAAATAACTCAAAACTCAGTGCAGGGTGCTCCTTTTTCTTTTTTCTTTTGGTTGTTTCTTCTTTTTTTAAAATAAATCCTGGCAAATAAGGGTTTTAAGATGAAGGATGGCCTTCATAGACTCTATGCCATCATAGTATAAATTGCAGTCACAGAAGGCATTTACCTTAAGATCTAGACTAATAGAAATCCTGTTGGATGGAACCAAACTGAAATATCTCTGTTATCAAGAAATTATACCACTGAAGAATTAAAGTCTTGCTTTCCGAAGTTTTTGATTATATGTTACTAACACCTTGATGCTAACAATTTGGTGTTGACTGATTAATGCGTGAAAGTGGGGTAACATTTCTAGCATGGCAGTAAAAACTGTATTTGTGTTTCCTTCAGCTTCTGGGTGTGCTTTCCTGCTTTCTCCGTGCATGGCAGTGTTTGATGCAACATCACTGTCATCTTGCCCTACACGCCTCTGGCAGGGAGCTTGACATAGGAGGTCATTGAAGTATAGGATCTGTGGCCACAAGACAGCGATGACCTCCAGCTGAGACAGCTTTGAAGGAGAATTAGACAAATTAAGGGAGGATGAGCAGAGACTTAAAAGCATTTAAGCTTTTAAAAACCCAGGAGACTAGAATTGTATATGTCTAGACCTAAGCTGTGCTTTGCACGCATTCAGTTGAACTGTTCTTTGGGTATCTGTGCCTTGAACTGTGCTTTGCATGCTTAAGAAAATATCTAAATTACGGTAGCTAAGAATCTTATCTGGTTCTGCCCAGTTTACCTTGGAGGGAGGGGTTGTGCCTGCATCTATAATCAACTCCACATTACTGGAATAGGGTTCCTTAGAGCACCCCGACACTGAAATTTAACTCCTCGACTGAAAAGTCTTCCTTGCACTGCATTACAATGGGTGCAAATAAAAGTGGGGTTTGTTTTGGTTGACAGGTATGTATAATAAATGGTTACAAACTAATGTGTGTTGTCTTTGGAGAAAGATGTGCAAATGGGCTGAACTGGAACTATTTGTCCGATTTAGGGATAACCGCAGTTTGGAGCAAGTTACCACTGGCAACCCCTTGGATGGATCTTTCGTGTTTAATCTGGCATCTGTGCAGTTTAAAAAATAGAAGATGTGCCTTGATTCCTAATGAGGAGAGGGCAAACAGAAGCAATAAGCCGTCTTTAGCAAAATTCAGTTGGAATCAAAGGAGTGGATGTTGAGGCCCTGAAAACCTCCTCTGGACACTGCAAACACTAATGCCTGAGGAAGGGTTTGGACAGATATTACTTCATGGGAGGGAGGGAGGGAGGGAGGGAGGGAAGGAGGGATGGATGGATGGATGGATGGATGGATGGATGGATGGATGGATGGATGGATGGATGGATGGATAACAGACAGATTGCCGGACGGGTGGACAGATGGATGGATGACAGACAGATGGATGGATGGGTGGACAGATGGGTGGATGGATGGATGAATGACAGACAGATGGATGGACGGATGGATGGATGGATGGATGGGTGGATGGATGGATGGATATCCCCTGACATGGAGGCACAGTGGAGAACTGAACTGCCAACCTCTGGCTCTGCAGCCAGAGATGGAAACCACTGAGCTATCCAGCAGTTCTCCCCACTTTTCTTCTTTTTAATTTGTTGTTTTGGGTGATGCAAACACAAGTGCTTGTGGGCGTGTGGGCTATGGCTAAAAACGTGCCTACAAACAGAGGAGTTACCTGCTCAGCAGTGTCTTTGTATGCGTCTACCACATCCCCAAAGCTGAGGATGCTGTGTAGCCCCAATTTGCACCCTGCACCCCAAGTCGTTGAAGTCTGCCTCTTCCCATTTGTAGGAATGTGGGCTTTCATGGAGATTGGGAAACATGGGAAGATCTGGTCAGGTCAGAGTGTCACTCAAAGAGCAGAGGATGAATCAGGCACCAGTCATCAATCCTTATTTAGCCATGGTCTGGCAGGGGTGTTGGACAACTCATAGCCTTGTTAGAAACTCCAAGGGGGGGTCACTTTAGTTTTCATTTGAAATGCAGCCTGAGCTAGAAAAAGTAGGAGTTCCCTTCTTGTTTATTTTGAAAGCAAATATCCTCTTGCAGCGACACTAAAATATGGACGTCTCCATAAAAAAATAACATGAGTAAACCAGCAGAGCCAATGGTAAAGGATGATAGGTGTTGTAGTCCAAAAATGACTGTAGTGATTCCAGGAGTAAAGCACCGGCTGCTTCTGTTGACCTTGGCCAACCCTTGTGTAAAGCACTGGCCACCAGATCATAGACCTACGTAAATTGACAATATGTTGTAGAACACATGAAACCTTCCCCTTTCACTGCCTTTTGATGAGAGGATCAATAGTGATTCACAGGCCATCTTTCAGAGGATTTTCCCCCATCATCCCTCATCTCCCCAATGTGGAATTTTTGATAAGCTCTGAAGGAACTCCAGGGGTTCAAGCAACACAAAAGTTTCTGCAGTCAAATTTGAACAAACGGGCTGCCCCGAGCACAGCAAAATCTGTGCCTGTCTGCGGTCTGTTTGTATTCCTTATGCAACCCAACATTAGCATTAGCATTAAAACTGATAAGGGAAAAAGTTCCTGCGGTTAGTTACTGATAAGGATCTCCACCTCCTATTCCCTTCTTTGCATTCGCTTGCCACCTAATCAGGATCTGGCAGCTGGGCAGAACTCACAGTGCATCAAATGTAAATATGTAAAAAGAGAACCGAAAGCTCTTAGGCTAATTTTTGAGGTGGCAACAGACTTAGTGGGTTTCTGTGGCAACCACCCATGACAATGTATCAGACAAGTTAATTTTAGGAAATCAACCGTTTCCGTAAGTTGTTAAATAAACAGATGGATTATGTCTCAAAAACAGCTCGGGAACATTTGCTCTTTCAAAATAAAGATTTATACGTTTTACAGAAAACTTGCTCAGAGAAGAATGCGGCACATTCCGTTTTGGGGGTAGGGCTGCTCCTCATCCTTCTATCATTTCTTTATTTTCAGACTCTACCCCATGCTTCCTCTGAGGTACAGCCACCAAACCATGGGGATTTGTGGTAGATACGAATTTCCCATGGAGTCACCAGAACATGAAATTTCATTTTCCAGGACTAAAATAAAGGATGCCCAAAGACCAACAAGTTTTAATCAGCATAAACTTTTCTGGACGGCAGCCTGCCTTATCGGATCCATGGAGTGTGGCCTCAAATGACAGACACGCACATGCATGTATACACACTAGAGATGGGCATGAATCGGTTCGTCTGGTTCGCCCCAGTGAAGGCCACATCACAGGTGCTACTGCTCCCCTCTCTGGCTCAAACAGCCACTCACCAGGCCCAGCTTGCTTGTTCTGTTCCCACCTCCTTGGCTAATCTCCCAGTCAGGAGCAAGAGCGCTGACTTCTCTGCCCCGCCCTTTTCTCTGATTGGGAGATCAGCCAAAAGGGCGGGGCCAGAGAAGGCTGAGCTCTTGCCGGGACTGGGAGATCAGTCGAGGAGGGGCAAGAAGCTCACATGCTGGGCCTGGTGAGGGTTTGATTGAGCCCAGAGGAGGGAGGGGAGCAACAGCTGTGCAGCTGCCTTTACAAACTGGGAGGAATTAGGATGAATCATTTCATGCCCATCATCTCCACTTAAGACCTTAGAAGCAGGTGTGGTTCCTGTATTGACTGACAGAGCCAGAGGAGGCAAAGGAAGGGATCAACAGCACCTGTTCTGCTGCTTTTATGAACTGGGATGAACTGGTTCATGCACATGTCAAATTCAACTTAACTAAGTCTGTCATTCTAGGCCATCTTATTTCCATACTCTGTCCTCTCCTGAGATTCATTTGCCACTCACTGAATTAAAAAATTTAGGAAATGTATTCTGCTTGTGTAGACGGGAACTCCTGGGCACATGGCCTTACTAGAACAAACTTGCATTTGGACCTGTGATCAGATTGAGGACCTTAGACATAACATTATATTCTGTATTGCCTTTCATACAAGAAAGAAAGAAGTTACTCACTTATATTGTTGTCGACCATACCAAGAATACATCCCAGGATATTACAGTAGAACATCTACGTGATGGTCAACCTTTTGTTGGTTGTATGATGGCAAAAAGATTATGCTGCTCCTTTGGGAAAACCAAATTCCCAGAATAATACACAGCTTTGTTTTAAATTTGCTAATCCCTTAACTTTCTTGCCCTCTTTAGTCTTCATTTCATACATTTCCTCTTGCGGAAAACAAAGAAAGCCTTTGCAGACGTCTGCTCTGCTCTAAATTCTTAATTTTAATTTCATTATATTCATCTTACTCTCCATTTTAATCTTGTTTTATTGTATCGGGCTTTATTGTTCTGCTATATGGCAAAACGGGCAAGTTAAATGAAATGTAACTAGTGTGTGCACACAGACGCACCTGCACCTGCACACACACACACACACACACACACACACACACACACACACACACACACACACACACACATACACACACACACACACACACACACACACACACACTGGTGGGGTTATGGAAGAAGGGTAATGTAAAACTTAGCAGCAATTTATGGTCTTCAAGAGGGGCCATTTCACAGTTGTTGAGAGGTGACATCCTAGCATGGATAAGCAGATTACTGTGCGTCTGGTCCAAATCTTTGTCTAATCCGAGTGAGAAATGGAGATCCACCTCTCAGCCTGCCTAGAAAAAATGTGAACAAAAAAGATTACAGGGAAAAATTAGAGGAGTGAAAATGAAAAAAAAAAGAGGGTGGCAAACAAGGGTCATTGGAGGCAAAATTATGGAGGGATAAAAAAATGCAAAGAAAAAAATCATAATGAAATTAAATTCTATCACCTATGGTTTCCCTAAGAACAAGTGCTTCTTATCTTACTACTAGGGATGTGCGTGCATGCATGCATGCATGCATGCACACATGCACACACACGCGCACACAGAGTGTGTGTTCAAATTAAGATAGATAGGTAGTGTTGCGCACCTCCAGTGTCCCGTTTGTTTTCCCACTCACAGGTTCACCTTCGGACACGACTTGTTCTTTTTGCTGCCACCAGAGGATATTACCCTCACTGTACCAATTATGAATCCCAGACTACTGCTGCCAAATATAACAAGGTTTATTTATGGTTTGGACGGTAAATCACAGAAGAAAAATCATGGATGTTGACCAATCAGCCTTTTGGACATGCAGTGGTGCCTCGCTAGATGATGATAATCCGTTCCACTGAAATCGCTGTCTAGCGAAATCATTGTCTAGTGAAAAGCAAATCGACGTCTAGCGAAAATAGGTTTGTGAAGCAGGGGCCAAACATTGTCCAGCGAAATTCCCCCATAGGAATCCCTGTTTTGCGAATCGCTATAGCGATCACAAAAAGTCAATGTGTAGCGAAAAAACTGTCATGCGTTGTAACTGTCTAGTGAGGCACCACTGTGCCTGGTTGCCACAGATCTTACGGAAATACCATGTCTCCAGTGAACCTTTCAGGCCGCACCTTCAATGGCTCACCATAGGGGGGCAGCACAGTGCAGGTTGGACTTCCTTACTTTTGAGTCTTACTCATTAGCCCAGTAGGAAAACTGAGCATGTGTGTGCACTGCTCAAAATCCAGAGATGGACCCAAATATTTCTCTTTCCAGATGCTGGTGAGCAGGCACCTCTAAGCTATTGCTGATATAAAATAAAAATAATTGGGTGCCCTCAAGTCAATTCTGACTTATGGCGACCCTTTTGAGAGTTTCCTAGGTGGAGAGTGCTCAGAAGTGGTTTCCCCGTCCCTTCTTCTGAGGGCGCCCTGGGACGGTGCAGCTGGCCCAAGGCCACCCAGGCTGGTTTTTCAGGGATGCACAGTGGGGAACTGACCCCTCAACCTTCGGCTCCACAGCCAGATACCTAACTGACTGAGCTATCCAACCAGCACTGCTCTGCGGTCACTGCATCACTTTGGAACTCACCTGAAGTATGATTAGCCCCATCTTTCCTGGCTTTTAGGAGAAAGGTTAAATCTTGGCTTTTCTCACAAGCTACTCCAGAGTAATCTTGTCAATCGATTGGACTTTTTTTTAAACTGCTATTATTATGATTTGCTTATCCCGCCCTGGTTTTGCCACCTAATATTATTGTATTGAATATTTTAAAAAATATACTTTGTGCCCATTTCTAGTATGAGTCTATCTATCTATCTATCTATCTATCTATCTATCTATCTATCTATCTATCTATCTATCTATCTATCTATCTATCTATCTATCTATCTATCTATCTATCTATCTATCTATCTATCTATCTATCTATCTATCTGTCTGTCTGTCTGTCTGTCTGTCTGTCTGTCTGTCTATCTATCTATGGGTTGTATGTATATGTATGTATATGTATATATGTACATTATATATGTACACACACACAAACACACGGGTTGTTTGTATTGTGTTATTGTGATCTGTTTGCCACCCAGAGTAGTGGTTCTGCCACTAGTTGGGTGGGATGGATAAATAAATAAATAAATAAATAAATAAATAAATAAAGAAAGAAAGAAAGAAAGAAAGAAAGAAAGAAAGAAAGAAAGAAAGAAAGAAAGAAAGAAAGTCATACTAGAGATGGGCACAAACTTCAGTTTGGCAATTTGGCCCAGTGTGGTGCAGTGCCCACACAGGTGCTCCACTGGCTTTCGGCACTCCTCTCCCTGCCTCCTCAGCATGGTTGTCCATTCACCTATCACAGCGTGCACTTCCCTCCTCTGCCACCTCTAGCAGCCACCCACTAAAGGCAGAGCCACAGGTTTCCCTGCCCCGCCTCCTCGTCTGCCAGAGGAGGTGGAGGAGAGAAGCCCATGCTGCCACTAGGGAGTGGGCAATTGCCCTGAGAAAGTGGGGGAGAGAAGCATGCTTTGGCCAGCGAATGGGCAAGTATGCTGAGGAGGCAGGAGAGAGGAGTGTATGGCACCCATGGAAACATCTGTGTGGGTGCCGTGCCAAACTGGGGGCCAAACTGCCAAACTGTGATTTGCACCCATCTTTAAGCCACACTCAAACAAGCCATGGCAGGACCTGGTTACTTTGGAACCTGGAGCATGTCTGATTCTGGAATCATAGAATTTCAGTTTAGCTCAGCTGTCAGTTAGCTTGCCCGAAGGGGGAAATAGGGAGTTAAAATCTCTTTGATAAGGTTGATAGTCACACACTGTAAATGCATGGCTAATTTTAGTGGGGGGGGAAAATATTTTTATTTATTTAAAACCTTTTTACCCTGCCTCGAAATCCCCAAATTTCTAATGGTAGGCCTGATTCTGGAGCCAGAAAGCTTGGAGGGTAAGATTGCACTTCCAGCAAAATTGTTTTCAATGTCTTGCTCGTAAGGAATATACACACTATTCAGCTACCATTCTCCCCAGTTCTCACATTTTTAACAAGCGCTCATGACAGGTAGAATATGAAGTAGCTGGGTCTTCCCTCCATCCCATAGGGCCAGAATATTAGACAGCTTTTCTCTAATCCCTCCACATATAACACCGCCATTTAATCAAGATCCGTTTTAATAGGAATCCCAACTCACAGGGATATCTCCCATGGAACTAATTTGCTTAATGACAGTGAAGGTAATAACCAATGCTTAATTAGGATGGCATCATCAGAAGCTGGATGAGAATTAGAACAATTCAAGGACTCAAATGCTGACTTTCCCTCCTTCCACCCTTTTCTATAAAATTCTTCATGAACCAGAAACAATAAGAGGGAAATTAGTTAGTGAAATTAATGACGATTGCATGGGCTTACTTCATCCTCTTCATTCAAATGATTTCCCTTGGTATTCTCCCCAGTGCAGAAAAAAAAAGATTGCAAGCCTCCCCTTGAGTTTAAGCTGTTTTTTTGGGTTTCTTAGTCTATAATTTCTGGTTTACAACTCACTTCAAGAATGCACCATTTTATAGCTAGAGAGCCAACTTGCATTGGATGAAACAGTCCATATATGAATTCCACAAGATACAGGTGAAGAAACTCACTTTAACAAACAGTGCCAGCATTTCCTTGAGGGAAAACTAGTCAGGAAGACTAGTGGTAGTGGAACCAGGACTCATAGGATTCAAGCCGGAGGTCTTTCTAAACTGTGGGGACTATGACGTCCTTTACCATCAATGAAGGAATTGTGGCAGCAGGTGCTTGAAAGCTTAGGAAGGGTTGATACTAGCAATAGAAAAGAATTTCATTGTCTCCAGCCATATCTACAAAAGATGCTATTTTGCTCTTGATGGTAGTAGATTACTGACTCCTTGTGAGAAAAAATGAAGGGCGTGGATCCTCACGTGGCTCATCCTTCTGAGCAGGGACAAAGAATTGCTGCATTCTTCTCTTTGCAAACGATGGCGAGGAATTTGCAAGTGCTCTTGAGCAGAGAGAGAGGCAGTAATTTCCTACCATCGATTAACTTATCAATTAAAATGGATCTTTACTGATTTCAGGGACGTGGTGGCACTGTGGGCTAAACCGCAGAAGCCTGTGCTGCAGGGTCAGAAGATCCGGCAGTCGTAAGATCGAATCCACACGACGGAGTGAGTGCCCATCACTTGTCCCAGCTCCCGCCAACCTAGCAGTTCGAAAGCATGCAAATGCGAGTAGATAAATAGGGACCACCTCGGTGGGAAGGTAAACAGCGTTCCGTGTCTAAATCGCACTGGCCATGTGACCACGGAAAGATTGTCTTCAGACAAACGCTGGCTCTATGGCTTGAAGAGCGGGATGAGCGCCGCCCCCTAGAGTCGGACACGACTGGACAAAAATTGTCAAGGGGAACCTCTACCTTTACCTTTACTGATTTCAGTGGCCAGTACTTTTAAAACAAAAAAAAGTACTTTTAAAACAAAAAAAATCCACAAATCCCCTAACTCTTTTGGACTCCCTCTTACACAATAGAAGGGAAAAGAGAGAATCTCCGGGCACACAATGGAATCATTGCGGAGTTTTGAATTTTTGGTGAGAATTTCTTTAGCTACACAGCAGGAGTGCAGGCGATCAAAGAGCAAAATAGCTTTGAGTTCCCCAGTTTAGTCCACCTCTTCTTTGCATTAACTGGCACTTATAGTCTCACTCACTCACTCTGAGACATTAGTAAGAGAAAAGGAAAGAAAAACATTTTCTTTACTTGCCAGTCTCAACAGATTAAAGAGCTAACTGACCAAATAGGACTGAATGTTTGTATTTATTTATTTATTTATTTATTTATTTATTTATTTATTTATTTATTTATTTATTTATTTATTTATTTCCCGCCTATCTGGTCAATTACGACCACTCTAGGCGGCTTTGTTTGCAGCAAAGGCCTGAACAAACTCACAGACTGCATTTGATGGACTAACTGCCAGCAGACAAGAGAGAGAAAGAGAGAGAGAGAGAAACCAGAGAAGAAAGGTGGGGATCTCTTTCAAATCAGAGTGGCCGTAAGAACAAATAGATAGATAGATAGATAGATAGATAGATAGATAGATAGATAGATAGATAGATAGATAGATAGATAGATAGATAGATAGATAGATAGATAGATAGATAGATAGATAGATAGATAGATAGATAGATAGATAGATAGATAGATAGATAGATAGATAGATAGATAGATAGGTAAGGAAAGAATTGCTGGCTCTTGCTAGATAGACTGATAGTCTCCCCCAGCCCAGAAAGGTCCCTTCCAGCCAAATCTACTTAAGGCAGCATGCAAGGTTGGAGAAACTCCCACCGTGTGTGCATTGAAAACACCAAACAAGTTTGTGATGGTTTTAAAACAAACCTACAACCCACCAGGTACTGAAAAATGCGAGGACACTTTGGAGCACGATACCGGAAGAAGCCCTGAGAACAAACCCCAAACTCTAGAATTGCTCGACTAGCCGCAATCCCTTCTTCAGTCCCAAAGCCTGAGACTAGCCAGAAGAAGGGATGACTGAACATACCTTTCGGGTGGGGGGGGGGCGGCGGCAATATCTGTGACCCAGCAAGCTTCTCCTTTGGGACTCCCTGTCTTCAGAGTCATCAGACGGAGAAAAGATATCTTGTCAGTAGGAAACCTTGAGATACCTCCTCTTTCAGAAAATCATTACTTGGCGAACCAAGGCATTTATCAGGCTGATGTAAGATAGTGAACGGATTTACAAAACAGACTTGATAGGCCGACGGGTCTAATCAGAAAGCTCTCCCCCACCTTAATATCCTTCATCTAACCTGAAGTGGGTTGTGAAGGAGGGATGCGGACAACAGGACCTGATTGACTTAGGGTGGCTTCGTTTCTCATTCTCCAGAGTAGAGAGCACACTGCTCGGGGGGGGGCAGTCGGGTGATGGGGGAAGGCCAGGGCTGAAATGCACTCAGCGCTGAATAATTGGTTGACGAGTAATCCCTGCTTCAAAAATGAGAAAGCAATCATGATCGCCTGGTGGTGCGTCTTGCTCTATAGGTTTCCTCTACAGGTGGTATTAGACAGGAAGCCCATCTGCCTAACGATTATTTCCGCAAAATGAATCTCTCCAGACTGGCATGTAAATTAAATTTAACCAGAGGCCTGACGTGATTAGCAAAATCTGGGGAAGGGAAAAGGAAATGAATTCTCAGGGTGAAAATTGCACACATGCAAACAACACAGAGGAAAACAAGGGCTCCTAATGCTTGGTTGCGTGGCTTTGTTGACGAGGGTTTTAAAATACTGATGATGATGATGATGATGATGATGATGATGATGATGATGATGATGATGATGATGATTTATACCCCACCTAGAGTAGTCTTTTAGGCCAGATGGGCGGGGTATAAATCAAATAAATAAATAAATAAATAAATAAATAAATAAATAAATAAATAAATAAATAAATAAATAAATAAATAAATAAATAAATAGATAGATAGATAAATAGATAAATAGATAAATAATAATAATAATAATAATAATAATAATAATAATAATAATAATAATAATAATAATAATAATAATAATAATAATAATAATAATAATAATAATAATAATAATAATAATAATAATAATAATCCTAGACAGTTGAGCTCTTGTGTCCTCCAAATAATAGTGGTACAGACTTTATCACTTCCCCCAAGCGGCGAGAAGTCCCAAGGACACCTCTATTTAATTCTGGCAGCCCTTCGAGGAGAAAGGAGATTGATGATCCTTTCTGTAATCCACGGTTCCTTCCCAAATTTGCACATAAAGGATGAACATCAGGAAGCAGTCTGCCATCTCGGCAGGCAACAGGTTTTACAGCTCATACCAGATTCTCAAAGATTGCTTCCTGTCTCAACACAGTACTTTCAGCTCACAGTCAGCAGCCATGTCTCTGGGCTTGTGAGTCAAACGAGAAGATGTCCTCTCCCAGGTGACAAAAGGTATCTTGTCATTTATTGTTGTTTAGTCAAGTCATCTCCGGCTCTTCATGACCCCATGGACCAGAGCACGCCAGGCCCTCCTGTCTTCCACTGCCTCCCGGAGTTGGGTCAAAGTCATGTTGGTAGCTTCGATGACATTGTCCAACCATCTCGTCCTCTGTCGTCCCCTTCTCCCCTTGCCTTCACTCTTTCCCAACATCAGGGTCTTTTCCAGGGAGTCTTCTCTTCTCATGAGATGGCCAAAGTACTGGAACCTCAGCTTCAGGATCTGTCCTTCCAGTGAGCACTCGGGATTGATTTCCTTTAGAATGGTAGGTTTGATCTTCTTACCATAGTGCATGATTATCCCCACTTGCACACCTGGCATTGAGCATGCTTTGTTTTGCAGGCTTGTCACAACATGAGCTTAACTTGCAGGAACCTTCATCATTGGTTTTGCTGGCTGCAACTAATGGCAGTTACAGGAGAAAAAATATACACAGTAGCCCATCTTTGCTGTAAACCAGTGACTGCCAACAGGTCACACTCTTGTTGCTGTTGAACTGAACCTCTGGTGATCCATTCACCCTTAGCTATGCTGATAAGGAATGATGGGTGTTATAGTTCAAATAGAGCCTGCGTGAAGCATGCGGCTCATCGAGGCTGTAAGGTGTTAACTGCCTTGTCCCCATCTTACAGATGGATGATCTTCCAGGACAAGAAATACTGGCTTATCTAAAACTACCTGGAAAGGTAATGGCAGAGGGGATTTAAAGCTTCCCCAAAAACCGGTGGGATCTTTGTGGAGGATATTTGTGCTCTTAAACATCAGCGCACAACATTCTCCTTTCCTCTCCATTATCTTCATCTGCTTTCAAGGATTGAACTCTGCGAGGGAAGACATGAAAACAAAATTTAATGAGCACTGTGAAGGGTATTTCTGGATTCTCTAAATGCCCTGTTGTTGTTTTTTTCCTCTCTCTCTTTTTCTTTTTTTAAAAGAAAGGCTGAACTTATAAATCTTGAAAAGACAGAACAGGAGGGAGAAACTTGCCTGCAGAAAGATAAGCAAGATGAAATGATAAAAGTCAAAGGCAAGCTGTTAAACTAATTTAGCAACGGAATGAATGAAAAGATTCAGACTCCCTTCTTTTATCAGGTTGGGTTGTTCTCTTTAGAACATTTGCCTGGAGCTTTGCTGACCTTTAAAATTACAGCGTGCGCCCAAATATTGTTCTGCTTTGCTATCTTTTTCAGCTTCCGTTTCTCAAGCTGCTCTCTTTCTGTTTACCCCGAGTCTTTCAGAAGCAATTATACAGAAGATGAACATCGGAAGCAGATGAAATTAATCAGTCATCACAAAAACAGGGAGCGGGAGTGAAAGAGAGAAACAACTGGACATTGTCGAAGGAGATTTGTTTCTCTTATTTATAGGATAAGGATGTCAATCTTTGCTTATATCATTCTCTCAATAATTATTTCCACATATTTCTGGGTGCAACTATACAATCTCATTGGGGAGAAGGATGGAAGTTGTTTTTCTTTTGTTTTGCAATTTTGGCCCTTTTTAAAATGTTTTTTTGAAAACAATCGACCGAAGCGTTTTAAGCCGAAGCTTTATTTCGCTCACGAGTCCTTGCTGTTCACATAGAAAACCATTTTTAGTGTGGTATGCAACACGTGAGATTTCTAATGCCAAACATGCTTTATTTTTCCCCATGTGAACTTTTTTTCTTTTATTTGTATGTTTTAAATTTCATTTATTTACTCTCATTGGTAGGCTGCCTTTCTCCTAATAAGGGGCCTCAAGGCGACTCACCATGTAGAATTAAAAATGCAATAAATTGTGCATTTTTTAAAAAAGTAAACTCTAATAATCAGCACTTCTATAATTGCCATTGATTCAAGGTGCTCACTCTAGTCAGACTCAGAATTAATAAGCAGATATAGGCCCTTAATTCAAGTGAATGCCCTCCACACTGATTAGTAAGTTCATGACAAGCATAGAAACGGGACAGAAAATAGCCATGGGTGGTGAAAACACATGCTTGTCCAAAACAGAGGTTGTGTTTTTAATTCTTGGAAGATATAACACAATATTATGGGTATATGACTAGCATCCAATCTCATTTGTATCCAAATATTTGCAGAACACAAACTCAGCCTGAGCTGGTTTGGAAGTGTCCAAATTGATTTGCTCACAGCTCCTTGAAGGTATTTCTATACTTCCAGACATGTGTGTGTGTGGGGGGGGGTGAAGCCCCAAATGGGGAAAACCAAGAACTATAACTTGGCATGGGAAGATGTTGCAGAGTTTTGAATTTTTGGCTAAATTCTTTTAGCTGCACAACTGAGTGCAGGGATTCACAGAGCAGAATACCTTCAAATTCTCCGGAGTAGGTCCACCCCTTTTCTCACTAACTGGCACTTATTGCCTCAATTATTCACTCTGAGACATTAGTAGTGGGAAGAATAAAAAGGTTTCTTTACTTACTTACCGTGCAAAGAGTAGTAGGTGTTTAAAAACGAAAGCAGGGAGCAACAGCAGCATTTTCTCGATCTATCCAGTCAAATCCTGCGCAAGAGAATCTGTCATCCATCTTGTAGGGGAAGTACTTGTATAGACAATTCTCCTTCCAGCTCAATTCTTCTATGATTCTGTGGTTCAGATTCCTGCCTTGAGCAGGGCCTTAGAGGCCCCTTCCAACTCCATTATTCTATGATTCTAATATATCTATTCTTGCTTGTTCGGGGGGGGGGGCTTTTGTATGGACTTTCCCCATTATTTTTCAATACTACATCTGTTTGTTTATTCCCAATGGTGTTGTGACTCCATGTGACGAATTAAAAGAAAACTATGGTGATTCTAGAATGCAGCGAGGCTACTAAGCGGAGCATCTTTCCTTTGACATGGCGAGATGCAGAATGGCTGCTAAGACAGATGGATAGGAATATATGGCATCTGGTGAGGTCAGTCTAAGCCCTCTCCTGAGGGAAGATTAGGGTTTCTGAGAAATTTCAGCTTTCACTGAGTCTAAAGCTGTTAATCTTCAACCACAGCAGTTCCTTCTTTTGCTACCCTAACTAGCACCAAGTTTCCTGCCCCAGATTTCTGCATTTCTAACCCCCAAAATGCTAGAATGAATGTTTATGATTTATAGGGGCAGGCAAACCAACTTTGGGGTGGTTGGGGACTTTTTGATCTGCCCCACAGATGATCCAGAAGCGTACAAACAACTCTGCCCTACCCCATGTCAACACTTTTCTCTGAAGCTGGTCCACATCCATACTTGGAATTAGGTTGCAAATGCACTGATGCATTCAACCATACATGCCTACTTCATTATTGAGCTGGTGCAGGCTCAGAATGAAGTCCTGGTTGAGCATTCTGTTTACGCAGCTGGTGTCCTTGCACACAACATTGTGTTGGGAGAACAATGCTTGTGGAATTTACAGAAGGAGGTGTCTAGTTAAATGGAAGCTCTCCTGTTGTAAGACAGCTCTGTCGTCTCTGCCTCGGTGATGGAGGTCAGGTGGAGACCAGTCATTGATGGAGCATTATGGTCCATGAATGGTCAATGGATGGAGCATTATGGTCCATGAATGGTCAATGGAATATCGATCCTGGTCTCTAAAAAGTTAGTTCATCCTAGCTTCCACTTGTGTGCCAAAACTAATGTGCTTTGAAAACAGCAAGAGCGACATTTCTGGAAGTGCTGGCCTTCTTAGTGTGTTTGACTTCCCTGAAACATTTTCCCGTTGCACAATATGTTGTGACTTCATAAAACCTAAGGTATGCAATGGACTTTCCTTAGAAAACCTGTAAAATACACTGCCCAGAAAGTTTACTGCTTTAAAGCTTGTCTCTCTGTTAATTTTTACACCCAATGTTCCTTAAGAATTCCGTGTGCAAGTCATTAGGGATCCCAGATTACAGGGCTGGGGGTTTGACTACATCTCTGCTACGGTGCTATTTCAAATGGATAGCACTTTAGCTGTTGTGACGCCATCCTTTGGAGTCCTGGAAGATGTAATGTGATGAGATTCTGAGATTTGGGAGCTAGAAAGTTCTCATGTAGTCGGCGCTAGATCTCTCTGGCAGCAAAGTCCAAGGGCCTGGCTGTAATATAAACGCCAAATTTCCATAGGATGGACCCACCCCAGTTCAAGGGGCTTCAACATCCCAGTTCCTTGGGCAAAAACACCCTCATGCCACCGAGTGAGACGAGGGCAAAATGCACCCAGCGGCGGTAGTGTTTCCCATCTTTTCTAGAGAAATCGACATTCAGCCCTAATGGGAAATTTCTCTATTTTACTTGTTATGGGCTGGTTTCTCTTGGTAGCCATTGTACCAAGGCTGCATGTGCCACAGTAACTGCTACTAGAATGACCTAACCAGCATTATTTATGCTCTCCTCTGTTGCACCAGACAAGGGAACATAAAGAAATGAGGATACTTAGGATTGGATGCAAAAGAAACAGTGAAACAAGCCAACACCTAGTAGGCATGGGGATTTTGGAAGGATGCGTCATTTTAGATTGCGGTTTCCTTGTGTGTGTGTGTGTGTGTGTGTGTGTGTCTGTGTGTGTCTGTGTCTGTGTGTCTGTGTGTGTGTCTGTGTGTCTCTGTGTGTGTGTGTGTGTGTGTGTGTGTGTGAGAGAGAGAGAGAGAGAGAGAGAATGCATAATCTCATTTTGTTATTTGTTTTCTCCTGAGAAAACTTTGCAAATTAGCAAAAGGCATGTCTTATTCCCCCTCCCCCCCCCATGGGAAGGTTGCAAGCAAACAGGTGTCCCCTTCTCAAAAGACAACGGGGCAATTAATTTAAAATAAGCCCAATCTGATTCCAGTCTCACCTTCCAAGTTGTATAAGACATACTGGTGAAAAACAACCGTTAAAAGCAACATCCTTTGCATGTTTGGTTTACGTGTAGCTTGAAAACAAAGGCAACATAAAGACAGATGTGTTTGTTAGAAAGAAGGTCGGAACTGAAGTGCTGCTCAGAAGAAAATAAATAAATAGTTCTCTCTCATCCCTGGAAAATGACCGCAAATTTGCTTTCCTAAATTATCGAATCATTAGTGGCCATTAAGAGGAGCGACCGCCTGGCTCCTCCTGATAAGAGGGAGAATAAAAAAAGGCAGCTTCTCTCAGAATTGAGCTCACTTATCAACACTGGATGCAATTCAGTAGGTGCATTTTTTTGCCCAGGTACCCAAACCTTGAATAGTGATTTATTTCCTAGCTACATTCATTTCCATATTTTCTTCCAAGAACCTGAGTTGGCATAAATAAGCCTCCTTAGTTTTTACCTCACGACACTCCCGCGAGGAAAGGGTTTTCCTCCCGCTCATTTCAGCTTAGCTGAAGGAACACCTGTATAGTATATCTGCCTGAGCACTGGAGGTCGTGACCTCCAATCTGTGGGGTGAGAACTACCAAAGTTGCTGAATATCTGAAAATGGTGGATCTCTGTAGTGCTTTTGGTCTGCAGAAAACCCCCCACCCCTGGTGGACACCCTCTGAGCACTACGCATCTGACCATAAAGATGGACTGCTACCTGCTGGAAGCTTCTCTAGAGATCTGAAAATAATCTTCGCCCAGAACACTCCTTAAGTACCTCAGAGCTCTCTTTAAGTAGAAGCAGAGCTGAGGAGCGGCCTCTGGGAATGCCTGTAGGTGTACGTGGAAACATTGGGGGTTGGCACTGTGGTCATCCAAATGGCAGAAGATTTCCTGATCCCATGAGAAAGGATCAAGTAGAGACAAAGATCCCCAGAAAGGCCAGAGTGGAAGGAAAAACAGACACATACATGCACAGAGGACGATCTCTTGTTCACTCAGAACCATCACGGCCCTGGAAATGGGAAGAATGAGAACTAAGAATCGATGCTAAAAATCAATTTCTGAATAATTTCTTGTGGAAATACAGTGATGCCTAGCAAGACAAAATTAATTCGTTCCGCGAGTCGTGTCGTATTGCAAAAATTTCATCTTGCGAAGCGCGGTACTACCGGTTATGCGATTTAAAACAAACCAAAAAAAGGGGGGAGATTCGCCTTGCGAAGCATGGCCATAGAAAAATTCATCTTGCGAATCACCCCAAAAATCGCAAAACCCGTTGTTTTGCGAGTTCTTCACTGCGTGAGGAATTCGTCTTGCGAGGCATCACTCTAATACTTTCCTATGTAATCTATGCATTAGAATAGAATCATAGAATAATGGAGTTGGAAGGGACCTTTAAGGCCATCATGTTCAACCCCTGCTCAAGGCAGGTAGCCAAATCCAAGCAGATCTGACAGAGGGTTGTATCTTGAATACCTCCAGCATTGGAGCGCTCACACCTCCCATGGTAATTGATTCCATTGTCGTAACCTTCTAACAGTTAAGAAGCTTTTCTTGATATTCAGCCCAAATCTGGCTTCCTGTTATAGAGAGGTATAGTTTATTACAGAGCTCAGCTTGGTTATAGTGTGATGACAACACTCATTGACTCATATCCCCACACTTGTCAAAACTGAACAGGAGATAATTTTTTTATTAGCTTAGAACTGGCAGGACGTCTGCCGACCAGTGACACAGCATATGCTGGCATCACTTGACATTAGACCTTTCTCTTGCTTGTTATTTCTGCCTCGTGGCAGTGGATACAAAATCCAACAGATGGTGGATCTCTCAGGTGCAGAAAATGTATTTACAAGGACCATCAAAGCGATGTGCTCTGGTTGCCTGTACAGTGCCTGGAACGGTCCCACCTTGTGAGGCATTTCTGCGGAAGACTGCTTTCTTGTTAGAGGTCAAAATTGCCCTGTGAAGGGGTTAATGCCATGCTTCCTTGAAAACAAAATTTAAAAACACCTTTTTTTTTCCTCCTTCAAGGTTTATGTTGGTTTCTGAATTGGGTTCAAAGCAAGGGTTTCATTCAATTAGAAGTAAAAGTAGTAGTATTTTTCAGACATATAACTTGTGTTGATTACATTGTGAGGGGAAAAAATCGAAGGGTGGTGTAACTAACTCTTCATAAATCTTTTTTTTCTCGACCGCAATAGCAAGCACACTGCTGCTGCCCAAGCTGACAGTGTCACTTTGAATGGTGACCCCATTCTTCTCCTTCTCTGGCCGGGGCTGGAAAGAGTGGAGAGAGGGAAGGTCTGTTCCCCCTCACACAAGACCAGAACTAGGGGACTGCCACTTCAATGGAGTGTTGGGAGAGTAGGAACAGACCAAATAAAATCTTTCTTGACCCAGCATGTGTTTGGTCTGTGGAACTCCTTGCCACAGGATGTGGTGACGGCAGCATCTGGCCTAAATGCCTTGAAAAGGGGATTGGACAGATTCCTGGAGGAAAAGTCAATCCCAGGCGACAAGCCATGATGGGGATGATGTATAATCTCCTGGCTTAAAAGGAAGGGACCTCCAAATGCCAGATGCAAGGGAGGGGGGTCAGGAGACAGCTATCTAGTTGTCTCATGCACTCCCAAAGGCATCTGGTGGGGCTGCTGTGAGATAGAGGGAGCTGGACTAGAGGGGCCCTTGGCCTTATCCAGCATGACTCTTCTGATGTTCTTATGACACAAGGGCTCTTTGGGAGAAAAGTAGCTTCTTCACCATCCTTTTTCTGGACCCTTACCCTGACTGGATTGCCCAAAGATGTCACTGGAATATTTCTGAGGTTCACTTGTACTGTATGGTTCACAACTGGGGAGAGGGGAGAGTGAATCAGACCATCTTAATTCCATAGCATTTCCCATATTACATATCAGTGTCATTGTAACTCCCCCTCTCTCTCACGCACACACATACTATATATAAAAATAATTGCCTCAAGATGACCCAGCTTTTCAGCTGTACCTGTAGGAAGAGCTCCACTAGTGATAAGGAGGACTGATTCCGGACTCTAGCAGATGTAAAATTAAATGGTTTATAGATAGGAACATAAAAATACTGCAAACTTAAAGGGAAATCCATCAAGGCTGTACAACGTTATGTGGCTACACATGATGAGCTAAATGCCATGGGGATGCCTTCTCCATCTAGAAGTGTATAGGCCTACACTGTATAAGTCACAAAGATGGCTCCTTGTGAATTCGAGAGTCACCAGCAGCAAAAGGAACTGACACATTAGTTGATAATAGCAGCTATCTGAATGTGATTAAAACTGAACTCTCTGCTATCTGGTTTTATTAAGCAAACTCTGTACTAAAACTTGCAATTTTTTTAGCTTTAGATCCAAATGTTTCCCTTCCCTAATCTAGACAAAAAAACCCTGCAAGGACAACTGTGGCGTAAATCCTTCACTCTGGGGAAGAAATCAGCAATGGAGTCTGTCTATAATTTGGAACCAAGCCAAGCATGGACATGGGTCTTTGAAGACTACGACTCTGAGCATTCTCCAACCAACAGCCAGGAAGATGTGGGGATTCTGGGAGTTATAACCCAAGACCTAAACCAAATTCCTAGGCCTGGGGAGAATATGCTTATCCGTTGTTGAATTCTAAATCAAAGTTTATGTAAATCTCTCTTATTTAGGAGTCTATTCTGTTTGGGACTAACAACCGTACTAGTGTTTCACTTCAATGCACAGGGAAGTACAGACATTAGAAAATGTGTGTACCAGAACCCATACTCATTTCTGTGTGAGGAAATGAAAGAAAGGCTGGCAGCCTGATTCAAAACAAAGATGAGACAACAATGCAGGTCAGAGAAACACAACAAAATAGGAACAGAGATTTTCATATCTGTCAGCCAGTTTTTGTGCAGCTTTAACCTGAGCACATGAATTTTCCTTTTTTTAAAAAGCAATTTTTAACTTTCCCTAAAATGCCTTTTTTGTCATGTACAATGTAATAAAAAAAAAACACAATGACTGATGATGATATTTAATAGCACATTAATAAATGTATTAGCAAAAACTGAAGCTTTGGGGAATAGATATACCAACACACATCAGACTGTTGCTGTAGTTTTACAACAAAATTAAATAAAGCTAAAATCAATTATAATTCATTGTTGCTGTACAAGTATTTCAGGTTGTCTTTCTTGTTTCTTAATAAAGATGATTCAGGCTTGTCATTTTACCAGCAACCTACGGGCTAAGCATGGATAACTACTGCAACAGGCCAAATGAGAACAAGGAAGAACAAATCACCCAACTAAGAAGCTGATTAGCAGAACGAGCAAATAATTGAGGAATGAACGATAAGCCACACACATGGAAATGTGTAAGAAATGTGTAAGAACAGTGTACAAGTACATGTCGCCGTTGAAGAGGGAATAAGATTCTGGCTCGTGAAGTGATGGAAGGGTGTCCTGGAGATCCTTCAGCCAAAACATCATGGAGGAGGTTTGTGGTTCGTTTTTCCAGTTCTTGTCCAGGGGAAGGCAACCTGTCGTCTCCATCCTTTACTGCCTGCCCATCCCACTCCCCTATCCTAGTCCTACTGCCGCCTCCTCTTTGTCCTCTGGCATCGTTAGAGACAGCGATCTGGCTTCCCTTCCAGGAGCTAAGCCAGCTGCTTCTGTGCATGCAGCACCTACAGGTCCATGCACAGAGAGAGTAGGTCACTGTCTCTGAAGATGGTGGCAGAAGAGGAGGAAGAGGAGCAGGCAGCGGACGACCAGGTAGGGAGGCAACGGGGGCAGGGGGAGAAGGGCATCTGTTTTTCCAAAGCAAAGCATCAGGCAGAAAAAAGTTTGGTGCACCATTTTGTTTCAGCAAAATGGGATCTCCAAACTGAATCGCGAATCAAACCAGTCCAGTTCATATATTTTTTTCCCGCTTCACAGTTCAGTTTGTGCCCATCTCTGCTAGAGCATTCAAGTGTCTAAAGGTGCAAGCCCAGTCTGCCACCACACACGGAACTAGAACATTTGAACATTTCATGCACTGAGTCAATCCCTTAGTCCTTCTAGCCCAGTATTGTTGGCACTGGCTGGCAGCAATGGTTCTCCAAGGATTGCAGACAGGTGTCCTTCCCAGGCCAAAGTGGAGATGCTGTTGGAACCCGAGCCCACAAGTTCCTGTACTGAGAGCAGGTCCTCTGCCACTGATCTCCATATCCTCCCCTATCCTTTTGCCCACCTGAGGAAGAAGGACTCCCCTTGAATAAAAGGGATTCTTATGAGTAAGGCATTCCTTGCAAGGAACTGTTAGAGCAGTACGACAATGGGACCAATGACTTCCGGAGGTGGTGATTGCTCCAACATTCAAGATGGAGGCATCCAAGAAAAACGTAGATAATCACCTGGCAGGTAGGCTTTGACTTGGATTCCTGCCTTGAGTATGAGGTTGGACTTGGTAGCCTTGTAGGCCCCTTCCAACTTCACTTTTCTATGATTTCTACGATTCTATCAGTAATGTAGCACATCTGGCCTCCAACAGTGCTCTAGGACTTTAAAGGTCTTGCCTATGGTGCAGATTCTGGCAGAGAGTGCAAAGGTTAAAATGCTATTATTCTTGAACTAGCTTCTTTTTCCTTAGCCATACCCACCACTGGAACACCCCTGTCCTGGAGAAAAAAAAATAGATTTCTTAATTTTGGGTTAGAAAAGTGGGTGTGTCTTATACACGGGTGCATTTTATACATGGAACAATACGGTACTTTTCTGAAATTCAGTTTTACCTTTGAGTTGAGTCACATTCTCCATCCTTCCTGTAGAAAAAGGCTGGACAATGTCCAATGCTCTCGGAGAGGTACACGCACCCAGTTCTGGATCTTAGCACCTGCCCCATGCTAAAGTCACTTTTTAAAACAAGTTTTTAAACAACTTTTTAAACAAACTGAAACGGCTCCTTTGCACCCTCTTGAATCATAGCATCATGGAATCATGGAGTTGGAAGGGGCCTACAAGGCCATCAAATCAACCCACTGCTCAAGGCAGGAATCCAGAGATCTGACAGATGGTTGACCAATTTGCTCTTGAAGGCCTCCAGTGTTGGAAAACTCACCACCTCCTGAGGACATTGATTCCATTGTCATGCTGCTCTAATAGTTAAGAGGGTTTTCCTGATATTCAAACAAAATCTGGCTTCCTGCAACTTGAGCCCAGCATTATGTGACCTGAATTCTGGAATGAGCAGATCTTGTCCCTCCTCTGTATGACAGACTTTCAAGTATTTGAAGTGTACTGTCCTATCTCCCCTCAGTCTTCTTTTCTCAAAGCTAAACATGCCCAGTTCTTTCAGTATTTCCTCCATAGGTCTCGGCTTCCAGTCCCCTGATCATCCTGGTTGCCCTCCTCTAAACTTCTGGTATCCAGTATCTCTGCATGCTTCTTAATTTATGGTGTCCGGAGCTTAACACAGTACTCTACATATGGCCTAGCCATTGCCCAATAGAAGGGGGCTAGTGCTTCACATGATTTGCAAACTATACTTCTCTTAATGCAACCTAAAATAGCATTTGTCTTTTTCTGCAGCCACATCACACTGTTGGCTTGTGGTCCACAATTTCACTTTCAGCTTGTGATCCAAGATCCTTCATGCATGCAGTATTGCTAAGCCAGATATCTGCCATCTTGTAACTGTGCATTGGGATATGTTTTTCCCAGCCCTGCTGTAGAAGCCATCAAAAAGGACAGGATGGGTCTCTCTTAATCATGTCAGTAATAATTCATGCCATCAAGTTGATCCTGAGTCATGATGATTCTCCTGGGGATTTAGACTCCATCTCTGGAGACAGGCACCCCAAAGTACTGAGCCTATCCTCTGACACATTTTGACCTGGACAATTTGGAAATTGAACCTGGAAGAAAACAATTACACATTCTAACAGCGTGGCAAGTGGTTTCCCACAAAAAAGTCTTGGGAGAAGAAAGCTGGGGACACTATCAAACAATGTAGCATTTCATACATAGAGATGAAGAAGAAACATCCAGCAAGGACTATAGCACAAACATGACTCAAGGCAACACAATGTTACCAAGCAGTAACTCCATGCATTTGTATTTCCATGGTACTTCGGATTCTAAGAATGCCATTTTGTCCAAGAAGCAGAGACATAGTCATAGAAGACAAGGAAGCAACACATGTGCACTACCCATCCTCCATTCTAACAGCAGATGGGAAGCATAGTGTAAAATATTAATAGCTAGTTGACTATTAGTGAGTTCTAACTGATTTGGCTTCCCACATTTAGCAGGGGTTTGGACTCGATGCCCTTATAGGCCCTTCCAACTCCATTATTCTAGGATTCTATGAATCCTATCTCTACCACTGGTGTTCTATCTATCTATCTATCTATCTATCTATCTATCTATCTATCTATCTATCTATCTATCTATCTATCTATCTATCTATCTATCTATCTATCTATCTATCTATCTATCTATCTATCTGAAGCAATTTGTATTAAATATACCACCACTTAGAGATCTGATGCTTTCAGGCTCCGCAGGGTATCAGAAATCTTTATTAAAAGTTCTGGCTGACTTTCAGAAGACTAACTGCATCAGCTCTGCATTCCTACAAATAGGTTTTCTAATAAAATTACACTTTGCCTTTATATGATGCATAGAGAAATATAAATAGCTATTTAGCTGTGGAAAATTCCATTAGCACAGAAAGAAAAAACAGCAAATACAATGTACTGAACTGAATGAATCTCACAATGGGTTTGGAGTCTTTTGTACAGTAAATAATTAACAGCAGTAGCTGGAAGTGGCACTGGTGGAGGAGTCAATAGCAGTGACACTTAAAATGTTTGCTACTACTGTGCAGTAGGTGGCAATAGTAAACCCCTGCTGAACTTTCCTTATGATTAAATCCCTATGATGAGACAGTCCAAAATGAAACAAGAGATAGTGCTGGAAGATGAGACTCTCAGGTTCAGAAACAATCAGCTACTGGGGAAGAGTAAAGGACTAATAGCTCTGTCAGTAATGATATAACTAGATTAAAGCCAAAAGGATATCTAGTGGCTGATATGCACAGAACGAAAAGGAAAGTCCAAAGCTGTACAAGACATACAATTGAAACATGGAATGTGAGAAGTATGAATCAAGATGAACTGGAAGGTATAAACCAAGAAATGGAACATATGAACATAGTGGCATTTAGTGTCAGTGAATTTATTGGATTGGAACAGGATATTTTAAATCAAACAACTGCAGAGTGTTCTACTCTTAAAATGGCAAAAGAAATGAGTGGCTTTAATACTGAGGCAAGATGTAGCACAGTGAAACTGCAGTTACACCAACAATATGTTTCTGAGTTACTCCTCATGAATCTCTACCCTTTTGGAGGGTTGAGATGATGTAAAGCCAGTATCGAGTCTTCCCCCCCCCCCCCCGCTATCTCTGCATCAAATCCAGTCTGCTGGGAGGCTACTATTATATTTGTTCCGTGTTTCATCAAGGAGTACAACCAACATCCCACTGATCCCAAACTGATCCATTTCCTATGCATCTGGCATGCGGTCCTACTTCCCCCACCCTCTGTTGTTCAACTCCCTTAAATTTAAAAAAAAATGTTTTTTTTTCAAACAGGAATGTTGGCGCATTGGTATACTTCTGTCAAAGACGGAGCATGAGTCCCCCTAGTGTCTTTTGACTGCCACTGCAGTGCACTGCCAGGTCTCCATCATAGAGGATAACAAAGCACAGAAACAGGAGGGAAAAATGGCCCAGGACAGTACGTGGCCAGCAAGGATGTTTTGCCAACACATTGATGTACCCACACAAATTTTTTTAAAAAGGGGGGAGGGGATGCTGAGAAAAGCACAAGAAAAGGAAGGGGAAATGTCTGACTTGATGGGTGTAGGTGAATGTACCCCATCTAATTCACCCCCAAAAGTGGAACAGTTAAAAAATGTATAAACCTCTATCATAGGATATATACCATGTGGCCACAATACATGACAAAACAGGAAAAAGAAGATGTGAGAAAGAAGGGGGAGCATTTCTCTAGTGTGACCGTGGCCTTAGTAAGGGGCTCTAATGTGATGTCTGACAAAATATTATCAATCAGACTCCATGGAAAACCTATCAGCATAACCGTCATTCAAGTCTATGCTGCAGCTGCCAACACTGATGGAGATGAAATTTAAAGCTGTTATGCAAGCATCCAAAAGGAAATTGACTCAGTCTTGTTCTGGAAGTCAGGTCAAATGAGATAAGTGTGTATCATAAACCAGGTTATGCTTCTAGAATTAAGAGTGAGAAAGAAGTCTAAAAGGGGGGGGGGGAGAGAGGAATTAAGGCACAATACATTCCAGACAAAAAGCAGAACTCTTTACAGCATAATTTGAGTAAATTAGACAAAATCTTCATTGGTGCTATTTGATTGTAATGGATCTTGATAGAAGCAGATTAGGGGAATAGGGAAATGTCCCTCAAAGTTAGTTAGCATAAAAATATCTCGAAAACACCAGAAACAGACAATCAACATTATAAAAATATTGACTGGTGTTAAATGACAGATACAAGTTTTAACCAAAAAAATAAGTATCTGTTAAATATCGATGTAGTATGTATGCTGTTCCTAATATTGCCGTTTTTTTAAAAAAACCTTGTCAATGTTATTTGTGGAACCTGCAACTGCTTATAATACTGTGTGAAATTTCTTGATATTGTTTCCAAAGCCTTGATGACAATAGGGACCGCTGTAGTATGTCTTATTCGCAAGCAAAATCTTTTGATTGCCAGATCTCATCGTCGTTATCGTCGCTGTCACCTTCACCGTCATTGTCGTCGTTGTCGTTGTCGTTGTCGTCGTCGTCATCATCATCATCATCATCATCATCATCATCATCATCATCATCATCATCATCATCATCATCATCATCATCATCTCAATCATGCTGATTATTGTTATTGTTGTTATGATGATGTGTTGTTGTTATTATTATTATTATTATTATTATTATTATTATTATTAACAACCACCACCACCACCACCAGGCACAATTAAAATTATAAGAACATCAACTGGTATTATATAACAGATACAAGTTTTAACCAAAAACTTAAGTATCCGTTAAATATCAACTATATATGCTGTTCCTAATGTTCCTGCTGCTGCTGCTGCTGCTGCTGCTGCTGTTGGTTGTTGTTGTTGTTGTTGTTGTTGTTGTTGTTCTTCTTCTTCTTCTTCTTCTTCTTCTTCTTCTTCTTCTTCTTCTTCTTCTTCTTCTTCTTCTTCTTCTTCTTCCCAAAATAAACCCATGCTATTAAACCTGTTGGCTGAAGCTCTGCAGGAGCAAAATCACCTCCTTCTGCGTGAACCGGGCTCACCCGGAGGCAAGGCCAGATGCACGCTTTGGATGGGCCTAACTTCCTGTTTGAAGAGGAAGCTTCCCAACAACCAGCACAGCAGCTTCCTTTTCAAACTGGGAATCAGGGCTATCCAGGGCAAGCTGCTTCCAGCTGGGCGTTGTCTCCAAGTGAGCACAGTTTAGGTTTCGGTTAGATCAGCTGGAGGCTGCAGGTGGCACTCCCAGATATCAGAATTATGGGGTTTTTATTCCCAAACATCCAAAATGCACACTCCCTGGGCAAGTTAATCTAGCATCTTGAACCAGAGCAAAAACGTATCTAGCCCAGCCTTCTGCTTCCAGCAGTGGTTGGTCATATATCCTTGGAAAGCCCAAAAGCAAGTCCTGAAGGGTCCTTCTTTTTGACCCTGTCGCCTGATACACAGAGATGACATTAAACTGAACATGGAAGGGCGGTTTAGCTGGCATTTCTCACCACCACCAGGAGACCTGTCCCATCTACATTTCTCTTATCCTTTCAAGAAGCCATGAAACCTATCAAGGACACTGCTCCAAGTCCCCTTACAAGAACCCCCAAGCAATCACTGCATTCATGGCAAGAGCTCATTAAATTGTGATTGATGGTGACAAAGGATTTTTAATTCCACCAGAGTCTGAACACTTAATCAAATACACGGCAAGTGTAAATGACTCCTGTCCTTCTCATCATTCTCACACAGAAGCTCATGATACCATCTGTTTGTGCTTTGAAGTACATCATCATTAATTGTTTCCTGGCCGATCATAGCCCATGGAAAGCAGTCAAGGGTCCCATTGACTCATGACATTGTAGGCAATTTCACTCACTGAGGATGACTCATTGCTCATTTGAAACTAGAGACAGACAGGTGGAAGCTATCTGATGACTTTCTGTTTGATCCTTCTCCTTCCCTGATTTCATTGTCTTGGCTGTTCTGCTTAGTACTTTAGAGATTATAATATTCTTTCCTGTATATAGTAGGGATGTCAGTTTTTCCTTGACCTGACACAATAAGAAACCTCAGCACAATTCTCCTCACCTGGCATTCAAGAAGAGGACAGAATAAGAACCATTTTTGCACAATGGAAGGAAAATTGCACAAAATAGCATCTTAATGCCTTGACTTTTAAGGGTTAGAGTATCAAAGAGAGTGTTCATGTCTTCTTCTTTTTAACTGCTTTTGTTGGTAGCTAGTGGGCTAGCTAGGAGTTTCACACAGTGAAAGTTTGCAGGTTCTGGGATTTGCAGATTCCCCCATCCTGCTTGGTGACTTGGTAGCGATCACAAGAGGGGATTTGGTAGACCATCTTGACTGCTGTCATTGGTGTCATCATTTAGGCTGCTCTTTGCTATGCAAAGCTTGGCATCCTTTTTCGTGCTGGCAACACAGGCGCAAACTTGCACAGCAATATCAGGCCATTTTCTGCCATCTTGAATTAGAAAGCACAATATGCCACATTCATAAACCAGAGGACTACGAATGTAGGATATTGAATTTCTACAATTTTAAAAATAGGAGTTCATGTATATATACCATACACACAAATTCCAAAAAGAAACTTTTCTCATGTAGAATCACTCCATGCTAGAGGATCCCAAAAATTGTTGCTGGGAGAGGACAGAAGCAAGAACAGCCGAGGTATGCCCTACACTTAGCTGCAGCCTTGCCAAAGCATATATGGCAAGCTGGTACCACACATGCTCAGTGTTACAATAAATCACTGTTTCTCCCATCTGAAAAGGCTATTTTTTGAGGACCAACATTTCAGCATCTAAACCCTGGATTCTTTCCAAATGAAGAAAAGCAGGTGGAACCAACAATTCTCTTTTAAGATAAACAGGACTGGTATTTGCAATTTATGTGAGCAGCTTTAAACATGACACAGCTTAGGGTTGTCTAATTCTTGATGGGAGAGGGAGAGGGGTAAAACAGAATTACTTAAAAAATATTATGCAGTAGGATCTCCCTATCCATGGGATCTATATCTGCAATTTTACTTATCTGCAGTCTTAAAATACTATAAAAAAATTAAAAGAAAAAACTAACAAACCAGAAATATGTTTTTACATGATACAATTACCAGACCCGGCCACTAGAGGGATCCAGAGACTACACTACATAGGTCTTTGGCTGCCATTTTGCCTAGTCTCCTGCCAGCTTCGGGTGATTCCCCTTACCTCCCAAGAGTCATTGTCGCCAGGCACGGTCAGTTATTGTTCTTACAGGTACTAGGAGAGTCCTCAGCCCAACAGGTTATAGGGTTTGCTATTATCCGCGGTTTTCAGTATCTGCAGGGGTCTTGGAACTGATCCCCCACAGATATGAGAGTCCTACTGTAACTCCAAAAGCATTTGTCCCTAAATTTGAAACAGAGGAAGAACAAACTGTCTGCTAGAATTATGCCAGATTTGGTTCTTATCTGAAGCCCACTTTCAAAGTTATAACTTTTTGTTTGGAGTGTCCCCAGTTTCAGCATTGCCTTATAGAATGCTGATTTGTTTAGCCACACAATATCATTATTGCACTCTCATGTTGCTGTAGAAATTGTCCTACATTAGACACATACAGAGACATAAGAAATAGTGATAGGCAGTGGTAGAAAGAGTTCTCATTCAGCCTGCCTGGTGTCACCTAGTCCAGCCAGGTGCCTTCAAACGAGGCAGAGGATGTGCTGAATACAGCGTCAATACGGAACGCCAAGTCATCATCTTGTGTGTCACCTCTGGCAGCAAAATGACTTCAAATGGCTTTGATGAATGGTTCCAGTGGTACTGGTCCCTGCCCAGTACAAAATGTCAGCCTCATAAAAAATTACTCGCTAAGCACGGTGGTACCCTCTTTCCAGTTTGTGGGTGAGAATCACCTATGCAATTGGTGTTGACTGCACATTTGTGTATTCACACCAACCAGAGGTGGCTTGTGACCAGGGTACTGCGAATACGCCCTGAAATTTTGGGCAAAGGTTCTCCTGCCCATCCTGATCCACAGGCCCTTGATACCAACTCCGTCTTTAGCACCACAGAATGTCATCCGTAAGGTCCTGTCTTCTACACTGCCGGATATCCATCAGTATGATGGGAGAGCTGAACCTTTTTTTTTTGTTAAGGTTTGGAAAAATAGCTGACGTTTCAGAGTTTTTCCCTGACAAATCACAGCCTGCTATCCTGTCTGCCTTTTTGGTCTGGATATTAGTTCTACTACTTAAGAGCAATGATGACTGGCCATCTTGAAATATCGTTGAAAATAGTAGACGGCCGGTCTTATCTTCTGCTGGGAGATATAAATATCATTTCGCGCTGCAAAAAAAAGAAAAAGAAAAAAAGCTGGGAAGGGAACATGAAATGAAATCTCGACTTTTAAGCTTCAGAATGTGCAATAAAAGGCTCCCCAGAGGGGAGTAACTCTTGGTTAAACATCCATGTAAGTAGTACATGTTACCGTTACGGCTTGTTAGTGCGCAGTTGTAGTGACCTCCAAGGGTTAATTAATAATGCTTAGATCTTTATGCAATTAGCTCTTAGAAATATTTCATGAGCAAAATACTGTTCCCAGTGTGAGAGAAGTGGAAGAGGGGCTGCTAGAGGGTGACAACTGACTGAAAGACAGCACATAACAGATGCCCAAGTTTGGATGGCATGCCAGCTGCTCTTTTAAAAGTGACTCATGTGGAGTTGCATTTTGTAGTCCATCCGGTCCCTCTCTGACAGGCAGCAGGTCTCCTCTTGGGAAAATGATCTGGAAGAACGAGATGGCCAAAGTATCAGAGCCTCAGTTTCAGGATCAGTCCTTCCAGTGAGCACTCAGGGTTGGTTTCCTTCAGAACGGATAGGTTTGTTCTCCTTGCAGTCCAGGGGACTCTCAAGAGTCTCCTCCAGCACCACAATTCAAAAGCATCAATTCTTCGGCAGTCAGCCTTCTTTATGGTCCAGCTCTCACTTCCATACATCACTACTAGAAAAACCATAGCTTTGACTATGCGGACCTTTGGCAGCAAGGTGATGTCTCTGCTTTTTTAAGATGCTGTCTAGATTTCTCATCGCTTTCCTCCCAAGAAGCAGGTGTCATTTAATTTTGTGACTGCTCTCACCATCTGCAGTGATCATGGAGTCCAAGAAAGTAAATTTCTGTCACTGCCTCCATATCTTCCCCTTCTATTTGCCAGGAAGTGATGGGAACTGTGGCCATGACCCTCTTTTCATATGTATGGAGAAGGAGCAAGAAAAAAATTGGGATTACTCCCTCATTATTTTCTGTGGCTGAAATGGTATTGGCGTTTGTGTAAGATTTGGGTGAACATCGCTAATTGTAATTAAGTGATGTGACATTGGAGTACATTTTGTTTGTACGATGCAGCATATTGGAAGGGCATAGTTATGCATCTCACAAGTCTGGGAGGTTGGAGGACAGGTGATTCTTTTGCTACAGACTATGGATTCAACAAGTGATTTGTTGATCACTCCCAGAGTACAGGACCCGTAACAATGGGCTCAAGCTACAGGAAGCCAGATTTAGGCTGAATATCAGGGGAAAACTTCCTAACTGTTAGAGCAGTACGACAGTGGAACCATTGACTTTGGGAGGTGGTGAGGGCTCCAACGCTGGAGGCCTTCAAGAGAAAACTGGACAACCCTTGTTAAGATCTGCTTTGATTTAGATTCCTTCCTTGAGCAGGGGGTTGGACTTGATGGCCTTATAGGCCCCTTCCTATTCTATTATTTTATGATCCTATGATTTGGCAGTGACAGATTTTACTTTCTTGGGCTCCATGATCACTGCAGATGGAGACAGCAGCCCTGAAATTAAAAGACGCCTGCTTCTTGGGAGGAAAGCAATGACAAACCTTGACAGCATCTTCAAAAGCAGAGACATCACCTCGCCAACAAAAGTCCGAATAGTCAAAGCTATGGTTTTTCCTGTAGTGTTGTATGGAAGTGAGAGCTGGACCATAAAGAAAGCAGACCGCCGAAGAATTGATGCCTTTGAATTCTGGTGCTGGAGGAGGCTCTTGAGAGTTCCCTGGACTGCAAAGAGAACAAACCTATCAATTCTAAAGGAAATCAACCCCGAGTGCTCATTGGAAGGACAGATCCTGAAGCTGAGGCTCCAATACTTTGGCCCTCTCATGAGAAGAGAAGACTCCCTGGAAAAGACCCTGATGTTGGGAAAGTGTGAAAGAAAGAGGAGAAGGCGACGACCGAGGATGAGATGGTTGGACAGGGTCATCAAAGCAACCAACATGAATTTGACACAACTCCGGGAGGCGGTAGAAGACAGGAGGGCCTGGCGTGCTCTGGTCCATGGGGTCACGAAGAGTCGGACACGACTAAACGACTGAACAAACAAACAAATGATTTGTTCTGTGACTACCAAGTTAATTTAATGTCTAAAAACGGATGTGAATGCAGGATTTTGCAGTCAAAGTCCCACAGATAAGCAACTTCTACAGGTTGGGAGGCAAACGTTTCCCCTTCCATTCCCGCTGGAGGCTTTAACCTCCCTGGCAGCCGATGCAAAATAAAAACAAAATCACACTCTGTTTTTTAAAAGTAGTTTTAATTCCTACCAATAAGCTCAACCCATTTCAGCCAGAAAATATTTCTGTGGCCTCCTTCAGGAGCTGTTTGGAAATAACGCATTCATAATAATAGGCGGAACATGAAATTAAAACGAGTACAATAAATCCACCTGAATTTATGCCTCAAATTAGCTTACATGTAAAATTAATATCCTTAAAGGAGGGTAGAGCAAGCAAAATAAAATTGCAGAGGTTCCGTTTCAGTAATACAAGCATATATAACATGAATATGGTTGGAGGAGTTTTTTTGTTTTTGCATAATTTCTTTTGCTGAGACAATTTACAACTAACGGGAGAAAAAATTGCTTTCTTTAAATGGTTTTTCCATTTCTGGGCAATAACTGGAACAGGGCAACTGAGTGCCAAATTTAGCGGGAGTAGCCACAGAGATCACCCTGTGTACACACACACACACACACACACACACACACACACACACACACACACACAAACACACACACACACACACACACACACACACACACACACACACACACACACACAATATCTCACAGCAAGCCCCGTGGCCCCTCCTCTGTGCTCATACCCATGAACTGGACACGGTCCGGCTTCTGCTCAATGGGGTTTCTTGGAACCAAGGGAAGAGAAGAAACGGCTTCTGGAGTTGCCTTCATTCCTGTTACCCACTGCAAGAGGAATATTAATAGCATTCGCCCCTGGCCAGTCGCTGCATTGAAAGTACCCCCACTTGCCTTCAGGCTCTGGAAGCTCCTCAATGCTCTAGCTCTCCCCCACCTCCTTTGGGTGTCACCTCAATCCCCTTCTTTCTCTAGGTCTTGCACATCCTGGCTGATTCCTTCCTCTACCTCCAGGGCCTCTCTTTTGGCCCTCAGCTGTAGGGAAGACCCTTCCCGCCCACCCTCCTCCAAGTAGCTGCCCCTTAGCTTGAGTTCCCTTCCCTCTGCCAGGTCTGGCATTCCACACCTGCACCTCTCCCAAAGCCAGCAGGAGCCGACTCCAGCATCCTGGTTGTCGTGTCTGGGATGGTGGCCAACGGCCCACCAGGGTGGCAGCAGCAACCGCATCCCATTCTCATAATTCGAGAACCCTGTTAAGGGCCACTCTGAGACAGAGGTGACCTTCTGGCACGCAACACACACAGGTGAAACAAGAATTGCCTTCTGCAGATCACAGCATTACTGCTGACCGCGGGGGCCAGTAAACCCAAGGAAGGGGGGCTCAATATGTGGCCTTCTCATGTTGCCAGGGCCAACCAGCCAGTATTTTGCTAGGAAAGGTTCTACCTTACTGCTCCGCATGTGCTAAATGTATAGTCTCCCTCTCCTGAACAATGTACAGAGGTATTCCTGAATACCTTCACATGGCTAAGAACGCTGTCACCGAAAGAGGCTGCAAACCTCCAAAGGCAGGTTTGTAAGAAATTGACAAGTCATACGAATATTTCCAAACCGAAGGGAAGGCTGGTTGCTCCCCCTCCTTCTTCCAGGAAGAAAAGCAATTTTAGAACAAAAGCCAAAAGATCAGTGGAGCAGATCTTGAGGCCACATTTATTTATGTATTCATTCCATAGATTTTTATACCACCACAATAGGTAAAGGTTCTCCTTGACATGTTAGTCAGTCGTGTTCGACTCCAGGGGGTGGTGCTTATCCCCGTCTCCAAGCCGTGGAGCCAGCATTTGTCCGAAGACAGTTTCCATTGTCACGTGGCCAGCGCGACTTAGATTCGGAATGCTGTTTACCTTCCTACTGAGATGGTACCTATTTATCTACTCGCATTTACATGCTTTCGAACTGCTATGTTGGCGAGGAGCTGGGACAAAGTGACAGGAGCTCACTCCGTCGTGTGGATTCGATCTTACAACTGTTGGTCTTCTGACCCTGCAGCACACAGAGGCTTCTGCGGTTTAGCCTGCAGCGCCACCATGTCCCCACCACCACCACAATAGTGCAAGGTATTTTTCTGGGTGGGTAAAATGGATACAATCAAATAGAAATAACAATAAATAAAAAACAGCATGAGTAAATAAAAGAACAAATCAAATTGAAGAACTAGCGCGTGGCCTTTGCTTCTGAAGTGCTACATTTAACGGCTTACTCATAGCAGGTTGGATAGCTCAGAGGTTTAAGTGTCTGGCTGTGGAGCCAGATGTTGTAAGTTCAATTCCTCACTGTGCTTCCTGCGGGAAGAGCCAGCCTGTGTGGCCTTGGGCAAGCTGCACCATCCCAGGGTTCCCCCAGAAGAAGAGAACAGGAAACCACTTCTCAGTATTCTCGACTTGGAAAACTCTGCAAAAGAGTTGACGTACGTCTGAATCGACTTGACAGCACACAGTTATTACTATGAACTGTCAAAGAAGGCCAGTTTTTCATCCCATAATACTATTCCAGAGAAATGTATGGCTGCATCTCTATTTTTAGTTTCAGTTTTCAGGGCGCCCAATGATGAAGCAGATGCTTGTAAGTTTCAGAACATTAATTAAACTCAATTTGCCTAGGCACATCTATCTATCTGCCTGGCTATCTAGGGGGGAAACACAGTGTACCGTTTTTGAAAGATGAAACAAATGCAGGGCTGCTAAAAATAAAAAATAAAAACCAACCTGTACGTTTGTTTTTTACATAGTGTCATCTGCATTTCAAATGTCTCCCTCCCCACTGAAAACTCTGGTTTCAGCCTCCTCAGTTAATCTCTTGCTGCAAAAAGTGTCGTGTTCTGGGTCTAGCCTAGGCTGGTTCAACATAGATTCTATAATGTTCCCTGGTTATTAAAGTCACTGGGCTATGACTGCCAAAGCATTTGCTCCCAAATTAGCCTAATCGAAAATTACATGACCCAAAACTGAGATGTTCTTTATAAAAGCTAGGGGAACGAAGGAACTGGAAATCACTCTTCCCAACTCCATGTTTCTAAGTTGTATAGTATACAACTTAGAAACATGGTTTCGCCTTCTAATGTAGGAAAACCTACATATTACGGAATGTCTGGAATGGATTTTGAACAAATGCTCACTTACATGAATACCTAGGACCAGCCTCTCGTTCCATATTTGTACGCAAAGAGAATTGGAGGTGGAAGCTGCTGTGGTCACCAGACAAGGTGCCATGTACGTACAATCATGATCTTGAGCACATGACTGGATCACAGGATCCGGGGGAGAAATCTCATGCATCCAACCGGCATCTGATCAAATCCTATCTGCCACTCCTTAACTGAAGGACTGCTGGATAGCTCAGTGGCCTAGACTTCTGAGTGTGAGAGTTTGATTCCCCCCAATGGTGCCTCCTCAAAAGAGGATGAGCTTGATAGGGTCCCTTCCAGCTTTGCAGTTCTAAGATTATTCAATTTAGAATCTGAGAATCTGAGAACTGCAGAGCTGGAAGGGACTTTATGGACCATCAAGTCCACGCCCTGTTAAGAAGGCACCGTGGGGAATCAAACTCTCCACCTCTGGCTCCACAGCCTCGCAGCTAAACCAATTGCCAGATAGTTCTGTGGTTTAGTCTCTGGCTGTGGAGTCAGAGGGTTGGGAGTTCGATTTCTGGCAGTCCCTCCTTGACTATGGCTGGACTCGATGATCCATAAGGTCCCTTCCAATTCTGTAGCTCAAAGATGATGATTATTATAAATGTGGGTTCGAAAGAGAGAGAGAGAGAGGACACAAATTCCTGAGCAATGCCCTTTTATATATATATAGAACCAGGATTTTCAACATTACTTGTGGAATTGTACTTCCTCCATTCTTCAGGTTTTCTCAGAAGACGGCAACCTGAAAAGAAGAGAGGTGAAAAAAGTCCAAGACATTTGGGGAAGATTTGGGGCCAAATAAGCAAATGGCACAGGACTCAGGAAGCTTGGATCAAATCCCCGCTGAGCCATGGAAGCTCGCTGGGGGTGTGGAACTGGGAGAGCCACTCCTTAAATCTTCCACTTACATTGAAAGCCCTCTTAGAGTCACTGTAAGTCACTGTAAGTCAGAGGACGAGATGGATGGACAGTGTCATCGAGGCGGCCAACATGGATTTGACCGAACTCCCAGAGGCCAGGGAAGACAGGAGGGCCTGGCGTGCTCTGGTCCATGGGGTCACCAAGAGTCGGACATGACTGAATGACTAAACAACAACAAAAGTCAGTTCAAACTTGATGGCTCATAAGAACAACTGTTAACTAGTACAGACCAGAATACTGGGAACCCTCTACAGGCAGTCCCATTCTTTTCTGCTTTTACTTTGGGACCAAGAGAGAGCAGACCTCAGTAAATTCACAGATAAGTTTCTGTTTTTATCAATTCCATTATCCAAATTCCAATATCAATTTGCCTCATCCTTTGAACCTGTCCTTTATGCAACTGAAACCACAGGCTGGACTGCAATTTTTACATGCTATTTACCATTTTTTTTAAAAAAAATTCAAAGTATGTATTTGTTTATTTAAAATATTTTTAACAATCATTTACTAGGGGTTTCCATAAGCATGCTGGGATCCTCCCCTACTGTCAAGAATCGTTCACCACTCCTACTCAGACGGCCAGTTCCTCTCGGGCATCTTTTATAAGCCAGGAAAGGCAACGGCCCTACAGACACAAGGTAGCCTTTACCTCCCCAAGGGTCCTGTCCAGATCATCAAGCTGTAAAAACAGAAACTAATCTATTAGCACGAGACAAGTAGGGGCCATGGCGACAATCACAGGACTTGATCAAGTACAACCTCTAAGTCAGAGTGGAGCCGAGCAATTTTGCCTGCCTGTAAATTCTTCACAGGGGACTACCATTTGGTCTGCATTCTGTTCCTGTGAGCTGGTATCTAATAGGCCTTCGACCTATCCAAAAAGCTCCACTAGACAACTCTGTGCAGACAAAATGGTAGCAGGGAAGAATGACTTCTTCACCACCACCATTGGCATGGAACAAGCTTTCCAAGGGGCCCTTGCCCATGTTTGGTTGGATTCACTTGGAGCTTTCTGACAAATACATTTTAAAAAATGGCATAATAACACGAAGACAAAGGGACAAGAAAGACAGAAAGCAAAAAGCAACAATAAAACCAATAACAAAGTTCTTTTCTAACTCTACTTAATTATTCACACTTCACAGGACTGTCAAGGAACTAAGTCAGTCCCAGGTTGATTGGAAATACCAAAATAACAATAACAATAACAATAACAATAACAATAACAATAACAATAACAATAATAACAATAATAACAATAATAACAACAACAATAACAATAACAACAACAACAACAACGACAACAACGACAACGACAACGACAACGACAACGACGACAACAACAACAACAACAACAACAACAACAACAACAACAACAACAACAACAACAACAACAACAATAATAATAATAATAATAATAATAATAATAATAATAATAATAATAATAATAATAATAATAATAATAATAATAATAATAATTTAAAAAAAGGATTTTGGAAGCTGAAGGAAGTGAAGGCCCTTGGTTAGCTGTTAATTAGACCTTTCTACAGGCATCCACGAAGTTCCAAGAGGTATGACCCTATTCTCGGAAATATACGAGGCCCTTAATACTTCCCAGTTGTTTAAGCCGATCTGATTTCTCTGTAATTTTTGCTGATGTACATCCTTGCACAGTCAATGGTCTATAGCATGAAACATTCCTCCATAATTAATTTTTATGCCACGTTCTGACAACAATTCTAAATGTCACACATTTTGATTAACTCAAAGGGCCCCATTAAACAGGGGGAAAAAATTAAACTGCTTTTAACGAGAGGAACAAAATTGACATCCAAAGGCAGCGTTCCCATCCGGGAAGGGGGGGAGAGCAAGGGGAAAAAAAGCTTTCAAAATGTAGATCTTCCCACGACTTGGAAAAACAAAACAGCTGGCACTGGATCAACATGTTGGTTTTGAGCAGACATTGTTGTAATTGCATCACACACCCATTTACTTACTGTAAATTTAAAACACTTTTATACAGACATTCATCAGATTCAGTTTTCAGGGTGATGTACTCCCTGTATAACATCGGTATTAGATTAGCATGATAAGAGGCATCAAATAAAAACACAGAAACAATGCAGAAGCGTGTATAACTTTGCAATAGCTGGGCAACCAGCTATGCCAAAAATGTCTGAAAGCTCGTTAAGTCGGCGCCAGGCATGTCTTCTTATGAAGGAAAATCCCACAATGGCGGCAGTCAAAGGGGGAGGACGTTTCCTTTGTAATGATCTGATGCACAAAGCAGTCTTTTGGAAAGTTACTTTTCTAGACCACAGTTTCAAGACTTCCCTGGGGGGGGGGGGGAGAGGCATTGGCTTTTGGAAGTAACCATGACCAGCCCCCTGAAGCAGTTGAACATGGAGAAAAGAAGACGGAGAGGAGGCAAGAGAGCACTCTTCACATACTTGAAAGGTAGTCTTAGGAAGGAGGGCTCTTAGTCATCCCAGAGTGCAGGACATGCAGTAATGGGCTCAAGTTACACAAAGATAGATTTAGGCTGACTATTAGGGAAAACTTCTTAACTGTTGGAGCAGTACGACAATGGAACCGATTACCTCCGGAGGTGGTGATCGCTCCAGCACTGGAGGCATTCAAGAGAAAACTGGACAACCATCTTTCAGATCTACTTTGGTTTATATTCCTGCCTTGAGCAGGAAGTTGGATTCGGTGGCCTTACGGGCCCCTTCATGATTTTCATGATTTTATGATTCTATGATTCTAAGCTCTGCTGCTAAAAGATGGACTTGAGTGATAATTCCCACCTCATCGAATAGTGATAATTCCACCTCATCTTCCTGGCCATCGGTTTGGCTTTCACATGTTAACCTAGCCACTCTGATGTGTTTTTTTTTTCCTTTTTCCAATCTAGTCCAAATAGAAGGGTTCAATGAGTCTCCTAAAGGCCTTGGATGCACTCCTGGGTGAGGCACAGCTAGTTTTTCATACTCAGACAGGTGTTGTTTAGGCGTTAACTTGTGTCCGACTCTTCGTGACCCCATGAACCAGAGCATGCCAGGCCCTCCTGTCTTCCACGGCCTCCCGGAGTTTGGTCAAACTCATGTTGGTAGCTTTTTAATGGGGTAAAGTAATCCCTTCTCAGGAAGCAGAGGGGTCTTTTTCCCCAAAAAGGGTTTGTTTCTCATACAGACCCATACACGCTAATTTTCATATCCCATCCTGAAAGGCCAAGGAAGAAATTATTTAACAAACACTACAACACATATAAGGTGACCCACAAACCCCCAGAAAACACTTTGCAACCCTTGTGGGGATCATAACCCCAAGTTGTGAAACACTGCTGTAGGTAAAGGTAAAGGTTCCCCTTGACATTTAGTCCAGTCCGATTCTAGGGCGCGGTGCTCATCCCCGTCTCCAAGCCGTAGAACCAGCGTTTGTCCATAGACAGTTTCCATGGTCATGTGGCCAGTGCGACTAGACATGTAACGGCGTGACCTTCCCACCGAGGTGGTACCTATTTATCGACTCACATTTTTACACGCTTTCGAATGGCTAGGCTGGCAGGAGCTGGGACAAGCGACAGGAGCTCCCTCCGTTGCGTGGATTCGATCTTACAATTGCTGGTCTTCTCACCTTGCAGCACAGAGGCTTCTGCGGTTTAACTCGCAGTGCCACCACGTCCCTTAACACTGCTGTAGATGACCACAAATAAATCAACCAAATATATGTATGAAAGACTGAGAACAAAGGACGGTCAATCTTCTTTCCCTGGCACCTTCGGTGTCATTTTCTGTCCTCTCCTTTCCTGACCCCCATTTCCACTTCTGTTGCAGAAACTGCGCAGAGGGAGACTCTTCCCTTCTGAGACTCGCTTGGTATAAATAATTCATGGAGCACTTTTGTCAACCCTATTAATGGTGCAGGAATCGAGGTAAATGTCAAGTCGTCTCCACTAATTCCACCTATCCAGACAGCTGGGAATGATGCTTCACCAAGCAATAACGTGTTTGATCTCCAGGAATCTCTGTATGGCTGACATGTTTTTGTTTTCATGCCTTCGCAGAACATTTTCTGTTGTTTGTCTCCACTTGCACGGCAGCTCACCTTCCAAATAGAACAAGGCCCGGAAGTGCCTGCCGCGTGGCATGGAGCACACACACAAAAGAAGAAAACACAGTTGAATATTAGTTCAAATCTAGGTGCTCACCTGAGCTTTTTCACACATCCATGGCCACATCTAGAAAGAGATGCTATGTTATCATCTTCTCGGTGGCCTAGGTCCCTTTCTCAGTTCACATGAATCTATCTGTTTTGGTTCTTCTGTATGTATTATTTTCCCAGTCATACATTCGGGTTGTCTCATGTTTTGAGAATTTTTCAGTTCTGAAGCTTGGTTTATCTCAGATTTTAAGAATGTTTTGTTTGAAAAGTGCAGGTGAAAATTCACATTTTTGTACATATTTTTGGTATTTTTCTCCTAACATTCGTTTTTGAACACATTTTTCCTATTATATAGATTTTTGCAAATGATTTTCTTATTATAATCCATTTTAAGTGTTATTTTCACTACTATAGTGCTTGCTTTTGAATTGCGGTGCTGGAGGAGACTCTTGAGATTCCCCTGGATTGCAAGGAGAACAAACCTCTCCATTCTGAAGGAAATCAACCCTAAGTGCTCACTGGAAGGACAGATCCTGAAGCTGAGGCTCCAAGACTTTGTCCATCTCATGAGAAGAGAAGACTCCCTGGAAAAGACCCTTATGTTGGGAAAGTGTGACGGCAGAAGGAGAAGGGGACGACAGAGGACGAGATGGTTGGACAAGGTCATCAAAGAGATCAACATGAATTTGACCAAACTCCGGGAGGCCGTGGAAGACAGGAGGGCCTGGCGTGCTCTGGTCCATGGGGTCACGAAGAGTCGGACACGACTTAACGATTAAACAACAAAAATAGTGCTTGCATTTTAAGTGTTATTTTCACTACTATAGTGCTTGCAACCAGGGAATGACTGATTACATGACAGCCAGCCAGCCAAAGGGTGGGAAACTGCCCTTTTCCTTCATACTTGCGTTGGTATGCAGAGGATGCCTTTATAACATTCAGAAATGTGGAGATTTCTAGGGAGATTTGTATTTCTATTTTCATATTGATGGAAAACATTAAAAATGTATAACATTCCCCCTTCAGTACCTATGCACAGTTGTGTAGTTCAGCTACACAAATCTAGTGTCTCCTGCCCTGGGAAACTGCCTTTCCCTTAGAAGAGTTTTTCCTAGTCACTCATTGTCATGGTTCCTATCAAAGCTTGGAAATAAATCAGTTTGTAACACCTAATTCCTTAAAATAATTGACAATAATTTCAGAATTCATTCCTTTAATTGATAAACACAATTTGTTAGGGTTTTTTTTTTTTTTGTAAGAGTCGGGATTTTTTTTTAATTTGTTTAATTTACTACTGGCTCTTTTCAGCAACTTTAAATTTTATTTAATATAAACTTTTTGTTAATTAACCAACTCATTATATTCAAAACACTTCTTAATGTGCTAATATCCCACCATCATCACAGGTGTTTTTGGTGTGGACACACAGGAAAGGGCCTTCTCAGTGGCTGCTCCTTTAGACTCTGGAACTCCCTTCCACCGGAGGCCTGCCTGGCCCCATCTTTGCTGTCCTTCCACAAGCAGACAAAAACTTTTATCTTCAGGTAGGCTTTCCCTCCGTGACTGCCTGCCTGAGTGGGATTTTTAGATAGAGCGTTATGCATTACTGCTCTGACTGTGTTTTTAGTATTGCTCAGGTTTACCATTTCTCAGAGTGATATTTGGTCTTTTAAATATCTCTGTAGTGTTTTTTGTTTTATATATTGTTATTTAATGATGTACACCCCCATTTGTATACTCAGTGTTTTGTTCTGATGCTGTAAATTGCCTTGGGTCTTTTTCTGAGGAGAACGGTGGGGCAAAAAACATTTATATAAATAAATATAAAGAAATAATGTTAATGAAAAGACCTGCCACTTGAAGCAACGGCTTCACTCTGCCTAATGGTAGGGCTGGCTCTCCTTTTCAACCACCTTTACAGGCCGAGGAAGCCATCCCTGCTTAAAATCTTGACGATCGGAGGAAACGGTTCTCTGCCGGAGAGACAAGTGATCTGACTCCAGGAAGAGGCCGCTTCATATGTTAAACCCAAAGCCCCAAAGGCTTGTTTGTCTAGAAAGTATTCTCACCCAAAATGCCAGGGCCACTTTGCAACCATCTGTTTAAACTCTGGACAGGCTCGCTAAACGCTGTGATGCAGCACTAATTTGCTAGGTAGCTCAATCACACGAGAGCCCGGACTGACATTGATGGTTTAACAATTATACACGTTTATTACACATTTGCCCTTTCCGGAACCGACTGCAAAAATAGCATCAGGTGAAAGTCACCTTGGGTGCATGTCACTCCGTTGCTTTGCGCAGATATGAAGAAGGGAGCGTCCTTTTGACTCACAAGGCACAACTCAGAATCACTCAATGAAATTGATGGGTAATAGGTTTAGAGGTTCGGGGCAGCTGCTTCGAACGACCACCGCAGTGCTGAAGTGCAAACTGGCCTCAAGAGTCTATTTTTGGCAGCCGAAGGCTCTGCCCTCTGTGCAGGGAACCAGGAATAATTATGATGCCCCATGCTGTACTTGCAAGAACATGCTGCCAAAGAAGAAGAAGGGAAAAACAACAACCAAGCATCTGTCACTTCGTGTTCAAGAAAGCGGCTTCTGATAGGAGCATAAATACTACAGCCAATATCAGGTTGGAGAAAAGCATGGGTTGTATCCTGATCAATATTGATTCATGCAGAGCGGCAGATGAAAAAAAAAGCTGCGGCAGTAATCCGGTGAGGGGCCAGCCACATATGAGGGTGCGCCTGGGTGCATGACCCGATTGTGTGAACGGGCGCATGACTGTACACAGCTAGCACCCAGGCAGCTGCTGCAGCTAAGATCCGGAGCACATCAATCCTGAAGACTCCAAGGGTCCAACATTAAGCGCATGAGTCGTTTCCACCTTTTGGCGAGATGCCAGCTGTGCGGAAGATTTAGCAACCAGGGCATGACCGATGGCACGACAGCCAGCCAGCCAAAGGGTGGAAAACTCTTGTGCTGTTAATCTAGCACACACTCCTTTTGCAACTGGATGTTGGCTTGTGACTGTTTTTGCTGCCGCTGCTGCAACTCATAAATCAATATAATCATGTCCTGTCATCAGTTCTGATTTACCGTGACCCTTTTTAGGATTTCCTAGTTACGAAGAACACTCAGAAGTGGTTTTCTATTCCTTCCGTCTGGGGACCCCCTGGGACTGTACCGCTGGCCCGAAGCCACACATGTTGGCTCTTCTTCCCTGGAGGCACAGTGGGGAATTGAACTCCCAACCTCTGGTTTGGCAGCAACTATTGAGCCACCAAGCCAGCTCCACCTCAGGATACTGCAGGTAAAATGATATGTGCCTGCTTATCCTTTAATCCAGACAGCAAGTCCTTCAGAGTCAGTTTCCTGCAACAGGGTGATTTTACTGCATTGCTCAATGCATGGAAACGCCCTTCCAGGCAGAAGATTTAGGGCAGTGGTCCCCAACCTTGGGCCTCCAGATGTTCTTGGACTTCAACTCCCAGAAATCCTGTCCAGCAGAGGTGGTGGTGAAGGCTTCTGGGAGTTGTAGTCCAAGAACATCTGGAGGCCCAAGGTTGGGGACCACTAATTTAGGGTATGGTAGGAAAGGCCCCCAAACAGAAGAAGCCAGCATCTTCAAGACCAACCACTGATGGTTGAAAAGGAAGTGGAATGAACTGCAACCAGGAGGCTCAAAGGAAGGGCCATCAATACAGCTTTCTCAAGAATCAATGCATTTCTGGAGAGAGATATGGGGTGGTATGAATTGTAAAGTGAAAGCATTGGAAGCTAGTCCCAAGGGGGAAGAACAATGTAAAGAGTGATATTGTATAACAATCGTGAATTTAAGGAGCATACTGTAGTTTATGTTTAAATGTTTATTGTCTTGTGTGTGTTATAAAGCATAAAAGAAAAGGGGGAAAAGCTATCTCAATCAGAGCAGCACAGACAATCTCTGTCTCACATCTCACTCACCTTCTCCATCCTTGACCTGTATCTACCTGCACACAACTTGGATTGTATTTCAAACATGACCGGCTTGTTACCTCTTAGACTGGTAAGTGGTTTATGAAGAGGTTGCTTTGCTTTGGACGCTTGGCTGTTCTTGAGCCTGACAATTAGGCTGTGCGTGAAACCAGACTGACCTTGACTAGCCGATTTCTGGCACATCCTTCCTGCAGACATCATATCCATAGGAGCCTCCCCTCCCAACTGCAACAGGATTAGGCCAAAAAAGTAAGTTTTTTTTTTTTTTTTTTAACTACAGCTGCCAGGATCTCCCTGCCAGCATGCCCATTGCTGGAGCTGTAATGCCCAAAGCAATTTTTTTTCTCACTTCCGGGCTAGCCTACCTTCTTTTGTAAGAAGTTTCATAATACACATAACCCTCTGAAGACGCCACCACCGCCGTCACCCTGGGAGACCATTACGTTCCGAGACCAGAATTACATTAACTTGGAGGACTGATTGTGTGAAATCTGGCAGAACAGAAAATCATCAGCCCTTTACCCTTGAGACCACAGGAAAGAAAAAAATAAAATTTAAAAAGTCATTGTGTGTGTTTTCTTGGGGGGGGGGGGAACCAATCCCCATGCTCTGAAGTTCTTAGCACACACAGTAAGTGCTTTCATGCTCCTTTATCCAATCACTTAAGAGGGCTAGCGTGAAATAAACAGGCAGCATCTTCCACACGAGGTGTCCCAAACATTATTAACCAAAATATGCTGTAATAAGATATTTTATCATAAGCAGATTGAGTTGAGGACTGTGTGTGCCGCCGTTGAGGGACGGAATGTCATCTGGGCGACGCCAGTTTCTGCCAAGGTGAATATGTTTTGGGGTATTTCCTTCGGCTGTACACAATGTGCTGCTCTCAACAGGAGGGCTTCGGGTTCAAGCTGAGCTTCTCCCTTGGCAAGCGATGTGTATAAAATGTCCTTCTGATAACACTGTCGACGAAACTGCCGGAGCTGAAAGCTTTTGTGTCTCGAGCGCACGTCTGCTCCCACACTGATAACACAGACTTCCAAACGGTGTGTTGCAACTCGTTCCGCCGAAGGCCGACGAGGGAGGAAAGGTCCACCCCGCTGAAGTCTGTGAACTGCTCAGGCACAGATGTTCTTTTATGCGCTGATCTCCTTCTATATGTTCAGAGAAGGACTGGAGGGAAGGGGAAGCCACAAGAGAACCTGCCAGAGAACAACTCTGTGGCCAAAGTCACTTGAAAGAAGAACACGCAGCAGAATGGCTGGGTTTGTTACGGGATTAGGCAAGCTTTCCACTTCTCAGTGAAACACAGGGGCCTGTTTATAAAATGTGTGTCTGATCCAGGCTTCTTTGAGATTCGTTTTGTTCTCTCTCACTCTCATGGGGCACCCTAGTTTCTCATCTCCAACTCGGAGGTTAACACCGCTGTTCTGCTGGGAATTCTCTGGCACCTGTGTTTAGAGCCTCCAAAAGGAAATTGGGTTGAAAGGAGAGAAACACAAGAACCGGCCACGAAGGTTGTTCGGTGCAGACAAACTGGGCTGTTCCTCAAGGCTGCTGCCCAAGAAACAAAAATCTACCCATGACCCTGTGAAGCAGCCGGGAATGGCAGTTACCCTCTCCTGCTGAGCTCCTGCGAAGTTCAACGGAAGCCAGAGGAGGGCTCAAGTACAGAACCGACTCCAGATGCCAAAACCAAAGTATAGAAATAGGAAGATATAAAGCAGCAGTGTTATCTGTAATGGGCTGCCATGGAAGGCAGCCCATCTAGGAGAAGGAAAACTCCAATTTCAAACTCCACTGCCTTGTGGCTATATTCACTCATGGAAAAGGCTTCAGGAGTTAACCTCGAGGCAAAATCCGGAGCTGGAGTCCCGAAGGCAGCATGTGTCGTTCTGCCAACTCCTGCGACATTGCTGGAACCAGTTGTATTGGCTCTTGCCTTTCCATTGGACCATTTCAGCAATGTGGAGAGGGGGGATCTGCTGCTTGGGTAACAGCCTATACTCCATATTACCTTACCCGGGCTTCATGCTCTGGAGAGGACACTCCTCGATTCAGAGCATGTTACCATAGTCTCTCGAGACTGAAGGATGCCTATGATGATATCTGTAATTCACTATCTTTTTTCCTGCAGCAATGGTGTTAGAACATTATTGGTATTAGGCTGAACTGAAACATAGTTTTACATCCATATACACTACTCCCTTCAACGACACTGGGGTTAGGGGTGCCAGGCCCCCATGTAGGTCAAAAATCTGTGTATCACTCTTATCCCCCCCCCCCAAATATAACTACAAAGTATAAACAGTTAATAGACTGAGAGAAAGAGAGAGAGTTCCCCTGGCCTGTGTCAACTACCAGAGCCACCATGGTTGGTTGGTTGGTTGGTTGGTTGGTTGGTTGGTTGGTTGGTTGGTTGGTTGGTTGGTTGGTTGGTTGGTTGGTTGGTTGGTTGGTTGGTTGGTTGGTTGGTTGGTTGGTTGGTTGGTTGGTTGGTTGGTTGGGGGTGAAATGTGTGCATGATCCAAATGGTGCTGTTCAAACCTACGTAGTTCAAGGGAGAAGTGTAATGCTTTCTCTTTACTTCCCCCACACACACTTTTAAAAGCAGCAACATTACTTTGAAGTGCCCCTGCAATTATTGGCATCACTTCACTCACTCATCCCACTTGCCTTCCTCCTTTTCTTTCTCCCTACATCCCTCCCATACCCTTCCATCTCACCCCACCTTGCACCACACTACCTGCTTACTCTCTGCCTAAAGCAGCACCAGCCACAAAATATACCCAAATGGACAGGGAATCCTCAGGGGTTGACCATGTCATGGTTGTGCAACACAATGCTTGGTCCTGCAGGCCACTGGAAGCCATACCTGTGAGGCCTTGGTAGGCAGACAGCAGAGGCCAGCCAAGTCCGGGACCCATGGAGAGGGAGGCACCAGCTTCTTTTCTTATTAGTACTCTGTTGTGTTTCTTAAAGGTAACACAAAAGTTGCAAGAAGGTAAAATGCTGCTGTAAAGAAAGGTGGTGGCCATAATTTATTTAGCCGGTTGGATAGTTCAATCATAGGTATCTGGCTGCCTCGCCGGAGGTTGAGAGTTTAATTCTCCACTTCTTGCAAGAAGAGTCAGCCTGGGTGGCCTTGGGCAAGCTGCACAGTCCCAGGGCACTCCAGAGAAAGGGAAGGGGAAACCGCATCTGAGTACTCTGTGCTTGGAAAACCCTGGAAAAGGTTACCATGATCCGGAATTGACTTAATTCCACATGATAATTATAGTGAGTTACTTTGGAGAGACTTTTTGATGAGCTACGGAACAACTTAAAAGTATCTTTTTAAACTCTGTGCAGAAGTTTCTCCCTGAAGCTTAATGCCTGGGGCTGATTAACCATTTTTGGACCTGGGTGTGAAGATTTGTGCTTTTGGACAACATCTCGCAGAATTCTCAAGGCAGCATGCTGTCTGGGAGTTATGTTCTAAAACCATAAATTTGCACATCTCTACTTAAGACATGATGGGAAAGTAATGGCGTTCCGTGTCTAGCTGCACTCGCCACATGATAATGGAAATGGTCTATGGACAAATGCTGGCTGTACGTCTGGGAAACAGGGATGAGCACCGCCCCCTAGAGTCAGACATGACTGGACTAAATGTCAAGGGGAGCCTTTATTTTTACCTTTTACTTAAGACAAACTTGCAATATACAGACTTGCCATCATCTTTTAAACTTACTTTGTAGACAGTCCCTCTACTAAGTCTGTGTGTTGTCTGGGAGGCTTTGGAGAAAGAAAATTGGGCCTTGAACTGCCAAAGTTGAAATGAGATGTGGGTAGATTATCATCAATGCCAAACCTTTAAGATTGGTGAATATTCAAATTCCCTGAATTCTGCCCCCAGAACCTCCCACGGGACACACATACCTCCAAAAATGAAAATCAGAACCAAGAAAATGAACCTGGAGGTAGCTATAAATCTACATACTGTTTTGAAATATGGTATTTTGTGGTGTTAAATGGTGTAAGGAGGCCTCTGACCCATCTAAAAGAGAAATTGACCACTTGCAGGGGCTTCCAACATCTCCAATTTTGTATTCATTAATCCATTATTATGAATGTGGGATATGGTGCTTCTGTATCCAGAATTCAAAATGCCAGGAGAAGCCCCCATATTGCTGCACAATACTATGCCTGCGTTGCCAGCAGGAAAAAGGATGCCAAGCTTTAGATAGCAAAGGGCAGCCAGAACATTAATGACACCGAGGTCAGCAGTCTAGATGATGTACAGGATCCCCTCTTCTGCTCACTACCATTCACAAAGAGACACCAAGCAGGAGGAAATACCAGAAGCTGACTCTTTAACCACTTTTTTCTCCCAAACACAACGGCATTGTCATGGCTGTTTTTCAGCAAGTTCTCGATGTACCCATAATAATGGGTGCAAGTTATGGGATGAAACTTTTCAGAAAGGAAAAAACCTCCTAACAGGGGATACAACAGTAGAACCAGTTACCTGTCGAGGTTGTGAGCACTCCAACACTGGACAAATTCAAGATAAAGTTAGACGGCCTTCCGAGAGATATACAGTGGTGTCTCGCTAGACATTTACCCTGCATGACAGTTTTTTCGCTAGACATTAGCTTTTTGCGATCACTACAGCGATTCGCAAAAAATGATTCCTATGGGGGAATTTCACTGGACAATGTTTGGTCCCTGCTTCGCAAACCGATTTTCGCTAGACGACGATTTTGACAGCTCCCTCCACGCTCGCAAACAGATGTTTTTGGGACCTAAGCTTCACAAGACAGCAATTTAAACAGCTGATCGGCGGTTCGCAAAGCGGCTTTCCTGTGGCCGATCTTTGCTAGACAATGACGGTTCTTACCCATTTGAACGCATTAAACAGGTTTCAATACATTCCAATGGGGAAATGCTTTTCGCTAGACAATGATTTCGCTAAACAGTGATTTCAGTGGAACAGATTATCATCATCTAGCGCGACACCACTGTACTGTGATTTGGATTCCTGCATTGAGTAAGAGGTTGGACTAAGGGCCTTATAAACCCCGTCCAGCACCATTATTTTATGGTTCTATAATTCAATGACTTCTCATCATGAAGTACGGATGCCAGGTTTAACATGAGGGATTTGTGGGGATAATGCTTCACCTCTTGGGTGATTAGCAGCTCTTATCTCCAACCCCTGGTCACCAATTGAACTCACAAATACCCCCAATTTGGTTTGTAGTTGTACATTTGTACGAGGACAGCACTCATGGCTGTTTAGCACCTGAAATATGGCTGGAATACACAAGGACTCCACGGGTTAAATAGTCAAATCCTCCGGGCCCAGCAGACAAACCTGTCAAGTCTTGATTTCTCCCACTTCAGCGTTCTGAAATCTCAAGTTCTTTTCATCTCAGAGGTGCAGCAATGTGCAAAGTTCGCTAAATCCTGATTGGAAAAAATCAGCAGAAATGAAACTCTCACGCAGCCTTAATCCTAGCTTTAATGCAGAGCTAGATTCTGCTGAGGAAGCTGACCCACCATCTGACAACTGGGTACACTTGGAAGCAAGATGCTTAGGCTTTAGGGAAACCAGAGATGGGGAAAGCTATGTTTTTGTATGACAACTCATAGTGACCATGCTGGCTAGAGATGGGCATGAACTGGAGTCGTGCAACACCTGATCCACTAAAGCGAAGTTCATGCCCATCTCTAATGCTGGCTATGCAATTTTAGGAGCTCTGCTCCAAAATAGGGGACGTGGTGGCACTGTGGGTTAAACCGCAGAAGCCTCAGTGCTACAAGGACCAGTCATTGTAAGATCGAATCCACGCAACAGAGTGAGCTCCTGTCGCTTGTCCCAGCTCCTGCCAACCTAGCATTTCGAAAGCATGCAAATGTGAGTAGATAAATAGTTACCACTTTGGTGGGAAGGTAACGGCATTCCGTGTCTAAGTCGCACCAGCCACGTGACCACGGAAACTGTCTATGGACAAATGTTGGCTTTACGGCTTGGAAACGGGGATGAGCACCGTGCCCTAGAGTCAGACACGACTGGACTAAATGTCAAGGGGAACCTTTACCTTTACCCCAAAAAGTAACTTTTCTCTTTTCTCATTATCTCTGACAATAATGGTGGAGAGTTAGAAAGCACCAGTTTCATAATTCAGGGGCAGAATCTTGAGGCTGTTTTGCTGTTACTTCTGATTCAGCACAAACAAGGTGTGGGAATTCTGCAAGCGTACGTCAATGAAGAGGTGTGACCTGCAGCCGCATCAATCAATTTTGTTGAGACTGGAGACTTTCCCAGAGAGAGGAAGGTGTAACGGTATTAATTCCATTTTAGCTCCGAAGCAAGTGGGGCGTGCAATTTACAGCTTCACTAATTTGCCATCACTGCCAGCACATATTGATCTTGTTTTTATCTCTAAAAACAAGGCCTTCGGGCAACAATTATAGTACCTCAAAATGGAACTCATATATCTTTTTAAAAGAAGTCAAGTAAGCACTTGTATTCATTTTGCAACTGATGTGAGGATGGTGTGACTAAAGGGTGCAGTGCATTACAAGCATCGCAAAATGTATCCGACTTTACAGGTGAATGTGGGTATAAAGATTTTTATGACACAGGAATTTGTACAAGGGGAAAGATAAAACTGAAGACTGTGTATCAAGATACAGTGGTGCCTCGCTTAACGACAATAATCAATTCCAGGAAAATTGCTGTTAAGCAAAAACATCGGAAAGTGAAATTTAAAACCCCATTGAAATGCATTAAAACCATTCAATGCATTCCAATGGGGTAAAAACTCACTGTCCAGCGAAGATCCTCCATACGGTGGCCCTTTTCGCTGCCTGTATAGCAAGGAATCCATCCCAAAGCACAGCGGGGAGCCATTTTAAGCATTTTGAAAACCCGACGATTAGCTGTTTTTGATAATAGTAAAGCGAAAATTGGTTCCCGAAACAGGGAACAGCTCATCGCTAAGCGAAATTCCCCCATTTAGACCATCGTTTTGCGATCACAATTGCTATTGCAAAAACATCATCGTTAAGCAGATTCGTCGTAATGTGGGGCAATCGTTAAGTGGGGCATGATTGTACAGGCCAGCAAACTTTAAAAAGAGGATTAGGTTCAAGGAAGTTTCATGCTGTTTTCTGTAACTGTAATTTCTCTATCTGGAAATTAAGCATTAGAGCCAATTAGATCCAATGGGGTAACTCTGCCTCCAGAAACAAGGATCATCTTTTCCCACCACTATAATGTATCCTTTTGAAAATAAACTCCTTCCTGGCAAAAAAAAAAAACCCTCTTAGATTGCTGGCTTTCACCTTGAATAAGGACTCAACGTCTTGTAACAGCTCCATCGTAGGAAGCATTTGGAAGGCAGTTTTATGACTCAGGATCAGAAAAAATGGAGTTTTGAGTGCTGGTGTGGTATACAGTGGTGCCCCGCTTAACGATTACCTCGTTAAATGACAAAACCATTATACGATTACTGTTTTGTGATCGCTTTTGCGATTGCAAAATGATGTTTTAATAGGCAGAATTCACTTCCCGATGATCAGTTCAGGAATTGATTCTTCGCTAGATGACATTTTTAAAACAGCTGATCGGTGGCTTCAAAATGGCCGCCCGCTGTGTAAAATGGCTCCTCGCTGTGTTTTGGGACAGATTCCTTGCTTTACAGGCGCCAAAAATGGCCGGCCCTATGGAGGATCTTCGCTGGACGGTGAGTTCTTCAGCCCATTGGAACGCATTGAACGGGTTTTCAATGTGTTTCAATGGGATTTTTTAATTTCACTTAACGAGGATTTCGCTCTACAGCAATTTTGCTGGAATGGATTATCCTGATTAAGCAAGGCACCACTGTAAGTGGCAAAAGATGGACCTATGACCATGTGCCATCAAGGCATGTCCAGATTTTGGTGACCCTAATATAGAGTTTCTAATGTATGTGAGATGTTCAAGTAGTGGTTTTACCATTGCCACCACATATCAATGAGTTTCAGTAGCAAGCAGGGATTTGAATCCAGGTCCCCTGATTCCTAGCCTGCACCACTCTGGAAGACCCCTGAATTCAAACCCTAGGCCCACAGTAAAACTCTAACCGGTCACTAATCTTCTTTGCCATAGTTCTTTGAGGATAACAATAAGGGACTCCCTCTAGGCTGCTTTGTACTCTTCAGATAAAAAGTGGAATGCCAATGAATGATAATATATTTTTTTAAAAAATATCATCCCCCCTCCAATTGAAGGAGAAGTTACAATCACTGGACCCTTGGCTAGAGAATAAACTAGTTAAGATAAGAGTAATGTGGTTCAAACAGTGTAACAAGTTTATTGGTGGGTGATCAGTAGCTCCCAGCTTGATCAACTTGAAGGACCATCGCATCCAGTGACCCACACAGTGCCACAAAGGAGGTATGCTAGACCTTGCTATGAGAGATGGGCACAAAGCACTTCATACCGGGTTGTTGCAACTTGTTGGCATGGCACCACAGGTGCTGTACGTTCTCTGCCCCACCTCACCCCCCACCAATTCCTCCACTCATTTGCTGATGGACGCTGCTCATTCCTTCCCTGTTTTGCATTATCTTCTGGTCCAGGCAGGAGCATGGACTTCTCATCTCTGCCTCCTCCAGCAGCTGCCCACTCAGATGAGAAGGTGGGGCAGGGATTCCTGAAGTGCTGCCTGTGAGTGGCCAGCTGCAGGAGGAGGCAGAGAAGTCCGGGCTCCTGCCCAGACTGGAAGATTGTCTGATGAGGAGGGAATGAGCAGTATGTGAGGGCAGATGAGTGAAGAAGCCAGCAGGAGGTGCTGCTATGACAATGATGGCCGAAGTGCTTCATGCCCATCTCTGCTTGCTATCAGTTCCCAGGTGACGAGCATACTACCAGCTTTGAGCATGAAGGACTCATGTAGTCCTCATGGTTCATTTTTGCCATGGAGTTATCCATAAATTCTTCTAAGTACAGTTTCAAGTCATCTGTGCTGGCAGCCGTCAGTTTTGAAGACGCCTACCTGAATAGTAATCTACATTTGTTGTTGTCATACATTGCAAAACACATCTGTTGCCAACGTATGTACTTCTGTCTGTCCTGAATAAATCAGTTACAGTAGGTGTACTCAAGGTCTTTTGCAAGAGAAACGTCGTCACAGTATCTCCAGGGAAAGAATGAGCAATGCCTTCATTAGGATTTTATTCCACAGGAAAATTACAGTTTTCTGTCTCAAAATTATTGGGACCTGTTTTGATGGTGAAGCAGATTGCATAGGTTGACATGTGTACGTTGCAAAGACTTGAGGTGCTACATTTCAGAAGGTGAAACTGCAGAAAATCACAGGCACATTTGTGAAAGTGAACAACTGGAAGTGTGCCCATTTTTTAAAAAAAAATCACACATTAACACTTTATTCAGTGGAAAAATCATTTAAATAAATGCATAGAGTAGAAAATGCATTAAAAACATGGGCTGCATTTTTAAAAAACTGCACAGAAAAAACAGCATTTCCACAGGGAAGGAAAAGTCTCACAGATTGATGAGGACAGAAATAGAACACGATGATCAGTGGGAAAATAAGAAACTCCACAAGAGGAAGAGTGAAAGATTCACATATTGCTACTCCGGGTAAGACCACTGCTCAGGAATAAAATGTTAGATTTAATGCAGTGATGCTCAGAACTGCTGCTTTTCCCTACCAGTAGCACAAACCAAATGATGCATCTAGAGAACCCTATTTTGAAGGTAACATTTCTGCATGACTTTCAAAACATTAAATTGAATGGTTCTGTTCTTCCTGTTTCACACAAGAGAAACCATTTTAACATGTTAAATGAAATGCATTATTCCCGGGGTCTGGATAGGATTTATACTCCTGGTTTGAAACTTTGAACACCTAGCTACCAACAAGCAAGGTACACTCTATGGAATTACATGGATCAGCACTGTGAAGCTACATTATTTATTTATTTATTTATTTATTTATTTATTTATTTATTTATTTATTTTTACCCCACCTTTCTCCTACTTCCAACCTCACTGCCCATTCAAATTGATTCGTGTTTTTAAAGAAATTTGTATTAAGTCAAGTGGTGTATAAATCAGTAGCCATGTTTACTTTTGACTAAAATTAATTCAAGCTATTTCTGGTAATTAAAACTGGTTTTAGTTGTTACATGATGAAACTGACTCATTTCGGGGTTGTTGTTGTTTTTGTAGGAGCACACTGTATTTTTTTATTGTATTTTATTTTTTGCTTTAAAAAGAGTGATACATCACTAAATTGATGGCTACATTCATCTGAAAAATAATTCTAAACATCAGAAAGCAGTCCTGGAAGATTGTACATAATGTAGAGAAGAGCACAAGTGATAATCGGGGGGAATAAGTTTTCATCACAAAACAGGAGCAAATCAGGAAAATGGTTGTATCATTGAATGTACTGATGAAGGGATACAGTGATAAACTCTCAACAATGGGGGAAAAAGATTTGCGGTCACAGTGCACTAAGCAATGCATTGCTAAATATTTTTTAAAATGTTTTTAATGGAGTGGCAAAACCTTTGTATTAATGGTGCTCAAAATAAAGTGACAGAAGGCATTCACAACCACCCTCCTGAATTTAAATGTACCAGTTTACAAGTGAGTTACAGTAGGACTCCCTTATCCACGGGATCAGTATGCACTGATTCACTTATCCATGGTCTGCAAATATTAAATATATATATATTTTTAAAAACCCATAACAGTTTTCTAATGATGAAGTTCCCAGAACTGGCCAATAGAGGGAGCCAGAGAACATGCTATGTATAGTAAAGGTATTCAGTAGAGAAATATATTCCCACGATGTCATTACCAGAACTGCCACTAGAGGGAGCCAGAGACCATGCCACATATAGTATTCACTATTATAATAAAAGTTCAATATGATCCGTGTTTTCCAGCATCCTAAGGAGGGTTTGGAACCAATCCCCCATGGATATAGGACCCTAGTGTATCTTAAAAAGCCCCTACTGGTCAGTTTTTTTAAAAAAACAAACTTTCTTTGCAGCCCAGTTAAATTGCTTCTACCCATGCACCATGCACCTGGAAATTTATAAATTGATTTGAATAATACTTACATTGATTTAATTGTAGTTCAAATGATCAGTGAAGCCGTGCCTTCAGCTTGATTCCTGTAGTTGCAGCTTTTTGTAAACATTGCTTTATCGGTAATCAACAATGCCCATCAGTGGAAACTGAGGACAACAATCTTTGAATCTGTGAATGGGCAAAGGGACCCACATTTTGGATCATAAATTAACAAAAACATAAAGAAAAATCATGGACCTAGAGGGGCCGTAAGGAAGGGAAGAACTAACTGATCCAAGTTACTACTAACTGTACTTCCTTTGAGCAAACACTTTCCCAACATCAGGGTCTTTTCCAGGGAGTCTTCTCTTCTCATGAGATGGCCAAAGGATTGGAGCCTCAGCTTCAGGATCTGTCCTTCCCGTGAGCACTTGGGGTTGATTTCCTTCAGAATTGATAGGTTTGTTCTCCTTGCAGTCCAGGTGACTCTCAAGAGTCTCCTCCAGCACCACAATTCAAAGGCATCAATTCTTCGGCGGTCATCCTTCTTTATGGTCCAGCTCTCACTTCCATACATCACGACAGGAAAAACCATAGCTTTGACTATTCGGACTTTTGTTGGCAAGGTGATGTCTCTGCTTTTTAAGATGCTGTCGAGGTTTGGCATCACTATCCTCCCAAGAAGCAGAAGTCTTTTAATTTCGTGGCTGCTGTCACCCTCTGCAGTGATCATGGAGCCCAGAAAACTAAAATCTATCACTGTCTCCATATCTTCCCCTTCTGGATGGGACACAAACATACATTTCAAATAAATGTATTGTGCCAAGCTGCAGGTCACCTGTGTTCTAAGCATTTTCTAATCCATGGCCAGAATTGTCTTGCTAATGTACATGTGCATGAGTGAAATCATGTGAGCTGTGGCAGTGAATTGCCTCTTATCCAACAAGACAGTGTTCAGCAATGACAATAACATAGAATACTATAAACGTAATTGAAATTAAAAATGAAAATTAAGACTACGTTTAAAAATTGTTGTTGTTTAGTCGTTTCACGGACCTAGAGGGGCCGTAAGGAAGGGAAGAACTAACTGATGCAAATTACTATTAACTGCACTTCCTTTGGGCAACCTCCATGGCAGGTATATATATTGTTGTTGTTTAGTCATTAAGTTGTGCCCGACTCTTCGTGACCCCATGGACCAGAGCACGCCAGGCCCTCCTGTCTTCCACTGCCTCCCGGAGTTGGGTCAGATTCATGATGGTCGCTTCAATGACACTGTCCAGCCATCTCGTCTTCTGTCGTCCCCTTCTCCTCTTGCCTTCACACTTTCCCAACATCAGGGTCTTTTCCAGGGAGTCAGTTATATATGCTACTTATCAACACAGGCCATGGGTGCTGTGAATAATTTATCTTCTTGAAAGGAGTTAATTCCCGAAGGCCCCACTTCGTTGAGATTTCAGGTCTCCCTTTCGCTGATTTTCTGATTTCTCCCCTTCTTCTAGTTTATAATTTAAAACAACAACAGCTACTTTTGTTTCATTCCCCCCCCCCCCAATGAAGCAGTGCGGACAAGATGCGTGTTGTTACTGTGACACCAAGCAAATTAGCATCCAGAGAAACCTGCGAGGGAAGCCAAAAAGCTCGAACAAAATGGATATCATTGTTGAAGGCAATTATTTGGTTTTAAACAGATAAGAGATCCTGCAGGGAATTGATAGTGACTGAGGAGCTCAAGGGCACCAGATCAATAAATCGGAAGGGAAGGGAGGAAATTCAGAGGCTGCAAATTGTCTGTCTCTTCCTCTATGTATGTGTGTGTGTGTGCGCGCGCGTGTGTGTGTGCGCATTTTAAAAAAACTATGCTTATGACTTGCAGCAAATTAAGGATTTTTATTTGTGCAGTGTTATAGGATGTCATGTCCGCCGAAGTAGTAGTAAGTTGCTGAGTGTATCGGAAATGCTAGACAACACACAATTTAAAGCTCAATGTCAAAATGTTCTCATGCAAACAAAAGCTAAATTATGCACTCTGTCAGTGTACAGGAGTATTGGGGCGGGGGGGGTCCCACCATTGTCTCAGCTTTGGTCTCAGTACAGCAAGATAGTGGGACATGGTGACACTGCAGGTTAAACCGCAGAAGCCTCTGTGCTGCAAGGTCAGAAGAACAGCTGTCGTAAGATCGAATCCACACAACGGAGGGAGCTCCCGTCGCTTGTCCCAGCTCCTGCCGACCTATCAGTTTGAGAGCATGTAAAAATGCGAGTAGATAAATAGGTACCACCTCGGTGGGAAGGTAATGGTGTTCCGTGTCTAGTCGCGCTGGCCACGTGACCATGGAAACTGTCTACGGACAAACGCTGGCTCTAAGGCTTGGAGACGGACACGACTGGACTAAAGGTCAAGGGGAACCTTTACCTTTGGACAACCAATCATTTATTTCCTCCTATTTCTGACAGCCCATTTCAATCCTGCCCCCCCCCCCGAATTCAGTTTGAATCAGTGTAGTCTGTTGAGGTCACTTGTTGTAAACAGGTTTGTTAGTTTTCCTGTTTGAGCCGTTCACAACTGGAAGTAAAGAAATCTTTTTTTATTCTTTCTCTTTCAAATATCTCAGAGTGAGTGACTGGGACTGTAAGTGCCATTTAATAAAAAAAAAAAGGGGGGTGGACTACTTTGGGGTGGTCCTTGAAGCTATTCTGCTCATCAAATCCCTGTACTTCTGCTGTGCAACTAGAGGAAATTTAACCAAGGGGGGGGGGAATCAAAACTCTGAAACAGTATTGTCACAAAGAGGGCTAGGGGAGTAAAAGTGGGGCTTGCCCCAGTGAGGTGCAAAGCTTTTTCTTCCTCATTCTCTCCCATTATTCAATTCCCTCCAAGGGTGTGGGGATGTAAAGTTGTCACACGTTTTGAAAATGGGGTCAGAGAACAGCTGATTCTTCCATGGCCTGTTTAATATACAGTATATCAGCGTAATAAATGCCCAGAGGACTGATAGAAGGTATAATTCTAATAGAAACAGAAGAAACATATCTGTGAACAAGGAAGCAAGTACGTTCGCACTGCTTTATTGTTGGATAACTCAAATATGGCATGAAATAGATAGCGTCTGCTCAAAATACCAGCGAAGACCTCTGTAGCAGACCTCTGTCTTCAGAAAAGTCCCATCGGCCAGCCTTTCTGGCTTCGAATTCTGGCAATGATGAAAAGGGACTGTTGGCAAGGGGCGTCCGGCGGAGCGAGCCTGAGTATTATTCAGTTCTGTCAAAGAAATTGTTAACAAGTCCCCCCGTGAACCGACACTGAATTTATTAATACCTGCACACATCCATCTTGCCTCTAATTAGGAGGATTGGGTGAAACTTGGGTTCTTTCCATCAAATAATGAATTTCATGTCCATGGGATGGGACAACCGCGGATAAATTTTAAAGCCTAGCTCCTAAACCAAGCTGCTCACCTCTCTCTTTTTATTATTACTCTTTTAAAAGGAGTAGCAAAAAAAAAAATGCATGTTTTCTTCTCCTGAGTGTTCTTTCAGGGCTGAATCACTGCAAGATATTTTCTCCCAACAAATGAGAAAAATCCACAAGAGGTGTCTGGTCTGGTTTTCCTTTCGGACATCTTTGCCACAGCCGATTCTTAGGGAAACTTTGAAAGACTTGGTTTACACTGAGTCCTCCTCCTGGGGTGGGTTTGATCCACCGGTCAGACTAAACTGATGTGTTTTAAACTATTGAGCACTGACCTGTTGGGTATGTTTGATAGGTTGTCACCCATCCCTACATGCGATCCACACCCATTCCTGCATCATGGTGGGGAATGTTCATAGGATCCTAGAATCATTTGGAAGGGGGCCTCTAAGGCCATCAAGTCCAACCCCCTGCTCAGGGCATGAATCTAAATCAAAGCAGATCGGGCAGGTCTTGTCTAATTTTCTCTTGAATGCCTCCAGTATTGGAGTGCTCACCACCACCTCCGGAGGTCATCGGTCCCACTGTCGCACTGCTCTAACAGTTAAGAAGTTTTTCCTGATATTCAGCCTGAATCTGCCTTCCTGTAACTTGAGCTCATTGTTGCGTGTCCTGCACTCTGGGATGATCGAGAACAGATCCTGCCCCTCCTCTTAGGGTTGCCAGATACAGGGGTACCACAAAGAGGACATAGAAAGACAAAAACGAGGACATAGGATGACGTATTGAATGTTTCATTTGAATCATTCCAGATTAAACCCACAATCAATACAATTTTATTCCAATAGCTGCCAATAAATGTTTCTTAATGAACCGACCATGAAACAGTCATGTTAAAAAATAAAACTAAATTCAATTGAGCCTCTTTTTTTCAAAATACCAAAAAAAAAAAAAAAACCCACAAAACATTATTTAAACAGCCAATGGTACCCGAACCCACCCCGGCCCAGCTGAAGGATCCCCCGGCCACTCGCACTCTGCACAGGCTCAGAGGCAACCTTACTATTCTGGATGCCCAATCAAGGTTCCGGCGCAGGCAGGGGAAAAGTGGCACCGGGCAAAAACGAACAAGGCAGCCATCCCTCACCCGAGGGTCATAAGTTCCAGGGTGGGGAGTTGGAGTCCCCGAAAGGGATTTTTGAACACACACAGTCCGGGCACTCACCTTCCCATTGATGTGCTCAGGTGCTGCTTGCTCCTGCCTGACTTGGTGGGCGGTGTTCTGCTCGCGCTGCCTTTCTGTGCTTCACGTGGGCTGGGTGGACATGGCGGATTGCTGAGCAGCAGCGGCAGCAGTGGGAGGGGGTCTGGTGCTGGTGGCAGGGAACAGGGGGTAGGGGTGGGGAAAGACAGGGGCAGGGAGGTCCTTCCACCTCTCCTCCTCCCATCCAAAATTATAACATAAAATATACAAAAGCTGGACATTTTAAAGGTTTTTTTTCTTTGCCTGCTGGACGGAGGACGTTAGGCTAAAAAGGAGGACATGTCCTCCTTTTGCCTGACATCTGGCAACCCTATCTCCTCTGTACGACAGCCTTTCGAGTCTTTGAAAAGTGCTATCTTGTCTCCCCTCAGTCTTCTTTTCTCAAGGCTTAAACTTGCCCAGTTCTTTCAGTCTTTCCCCACAGGGCTTGGTTTCCAGACCCCTGATCATCCTTGTCGCCTTCCTCTGAACTTCTTAAAGGATGGTGTCTAGATGAAGCCTAACTGAATAGAGGGGGACTAATACTTCATGGGATCTGGAGACTATACTTTGGTTAATTCATCCTAAAAGAGCATTTGACGGTGTCTCTTGTGTTCCTCCTGGTTCTGGCACCAAGCTCCTCCCACTTGATAAGTCCTCCTTAGGGTTCTTTACCTTTTAACTGGACTTAGACTGGGGAAGCTGTGGATGGCATGCTGCCCACAGAGAAGGAAGTGAAAGGGAATCACCAGCATTGAATAGTCAATCAATAGTCAGCCTGACTGGCTTTCACACGTGGAGTGAGAGAAGGAGGAGGTACCGTTTTGTCCCTTCTCTTAGGCAGCATAATGTCTTGAGCTATCCCTGCTCAACGATTAGGAGTTTCTCACGACTTTTAATAATTCCAGATTATACTTTGCGAGGAAAATTATTTTGGTGTCCTAAAGCTCCCAGAAATCCCCGGCTACCACGATCATCTACGTTGCAGGGTTTTGCATTTCTGGTTTAATTCCTCTAGTCATGTAACAAAAGTGCAGGGATTCACTGAGCAGAGTAACTTCAAGTCCTCCAGAGCAGACCACCCCTTTTTAAAATCATTAACTGGCACTTACAGTCTCAATAGCTCACTCCGAACCATTAGTAGGAGAAATATTTTTTTTTTTTTAAAAAAAGTTTCATACTTCCTGTTGCGAACAGATCAAACAGCAAACTGAGATATATGGCTGCTTTCGATGACTTCAGCAGACTTAACAGAGGGAAAGAATGCTCAGCAGAAAGGCATGGCTGTCTAAGAACTCAGAGGTGTGAGGAAACCATTGGTTACTGTTGAATAGGTTGACAGTCACCTCAGCCCAGAAAGGTCCTTCCTAGTCATTCACAGGCTGCATGCCAGCTTGCAAAAACTCCAACCCATTGCCTGTTCTGCATTAGCGAGTCTGGGAATTTTAGTCCAAGGAAAGAATGTTTTCAAGCTGATTCTGTTCTAGTGCCTAGAGCCTTCAGCTTTCCTCCGTTCCCTCCCTCTGACCCAAAGTAATAGATTTTATGTAGGCAGTATCTTTTCTGAGAAGTTCTGTTGCTCAGGCAGGCTTAGCTAAATGAACTTCCAAGGGGAAGATACCGCTATCCGTGGAATAATTAGCAAGTTGTCAAATTAGCAAAGCAATACTTCTGTGCTCCACTTCCATGTGATGGCACCGAAGCCGTGCAATTCTCACAGGGATATAACAGAACATAAGCCTTCTACAAAAGTTGAATATGTGTGACATTATAGAATATCCACAAACATCCGGTGAGATCCTTAATAAGAGAATTCCTATCAGTTGTTCACGTCCTGTAAGAAAAGTGAAAGGTAGGCAAGCTTGAAGAAAGACTGTGGAAAAGGCCCGGAAAAAGACAGGATCATGGGTCATCATCATGAGTTAATCTCATCACAATGATTTTATGTTCCAGAATCTGTCTTAAAACATAATTGAGCCAAATCCATAAACTTTTAATGCCTGTGCAAAAAAAGAAAGTACGCATTTATCCCTCTCTCGCTCCTGAAGTGAGAGCGAGCAGGGAAGGCTTTTGTATTCATGGGCGCAAATCTCTCTCTTTGCTCCACGGTCCCGGCTGATGTGGTTGCTGTGGGAGATGTGACAACTCTGGAATGTGCTGGACGTAAAGTTGCTGTTGCTGCAGCACTCCGGCCCTGAAAGAATTGCACCTTTTGAAAATTTTATGTACCTCTCTTTGTCTGCACCCTTTCCCACCCCCCAAGATTACTGCCATCAGCACATTGTGAGCTATGTTGCCTATTCAGCAAAGTCACTCCTGGAAAAAGGGAAAAGGTCAGACCCTCAAGATAGACTGAAATATGGGAGCTCTTTGTAGCCCTTAGGAAGAACAGAGTTCTCTCGTCACGGGGATGCGTAAACATCTCTTGCTTGAGCTGGTGGTTCTTTGAATCCTTTGCTTTTTTTTCCTGTTTCCACGTTTCCCAAAAGCGGTGCTACAAATATTATCTCCGTGTGGGAGTTCAACCCAATTTTCCCGGACTCCGTTCAAATGCGGCTCATGGGGTGAAGCCAAACAGACGATGGGGAGATGTCAATAAAAGTTTGAATAGTTTCCAGTTAGAGATGGGCACGAACCAAATTATGAACCAACACACACACACACACCCAACCCAGGCTGGTTTGTGGTTTGGTTCATGTGTTGCTGAAATGAAACAGAGTGCTCAGATTTTCCATTGGTGCTGCATTTTGCTTTGACAAGATGGATGCCTTTGCCCACTTCCCCTCCCCTTCCTGTTGCCTCCTCCTCTTCCTCCTCAACCTTCGCCATCATCAAAGACAGCACAAAGAGGTGCCTGGCACAAAGAATGATCCCTCATTGTGGGTCATTTCTGCATTGGAGCGCTCACCACGTCCTGAGGACATTGCTTCCATTGTCGTACTGCTCTAACAGTTAAGAGGTTTTTCCTGATATTCAGCCAAAATTCAGCTTCCTGTAACTTGAGCCCATTATTATGTGTCCTGCATGCTGGGATGATTGAGAACAGGACCTGCCCCTCTTCTCTGTGTGATGAGCATTCAAGTATTTCAAAAGTGCTATTGTCTATCTCCTCTCAAGTCTTCTTTTCTTAAATATGCCCCGTTCTTCCTGTCTTTTCTCACAGGACTTGGTTTCTAGTCCCTTGATCATCCTTGTTGCCCTTTCCTGAACTTGCCCCAGTCATTAAAATAACAATAAAGAAGACTGTCCTCAAACAAAGCCACAAATAAGACACACAGCCATCAATGTCCTCAAATAAAACACATAGCCATCTTGCAGGTTGCCCACCCTGGGAATTAGAATCTAAGGATATATCCGGTCTTGCAGAATTCAAGGAATCTTGATTTAACACAGTTAAAGACAGACTAATTTCCCCCTCTTGTTTTGTGTGGGCGAGTGAATTGCTGTGACAATGAGGGCGAAATGTATTCTATTTACTCTACAAAGGCATCTACACAAACCTTCACAGTGTCACTCATTATGAGTAGTAATTAAGGTTAGGGTGGCAATGTGCAATAATGAGGAAGCACTCCATCATCTCAGCCCATGTGCTTTAAAATAACTTCACACTAGTTGAAAGAAAGGGTAGCGTTGATTGGGAACTGCCAACAGGGCTGTAGAAACAGAGGATATGAACGGACACTAGCATGGCGAACTACGTTTTCAGAAGCCAAGATCTCAATTAAAGCTGACTGGAAAAGGTCGAGCCATTTCCATGAGCAAACATCAAAGCTGTCTTACAGTAAGGAAAGTAAATTGATTGTATAAATCAGTAACTGCCAACATTCACTTGGAGTAGCCCCCTTGAGATCCACTCAAATGCTCCTTGCAGTGGGAAAATGGTGTGGATTAAACTTGGGGCCATTCGTATATAAAGCACATGATTCACCACTGAACAGAGTGGTACGTGAGAATGTATTATTGAAACAACTAAACTACAGATGAAAGGACAAAGTTCCCCAGAGAGTAGTCCTAGAACGAGCTGGAATATTTAGCATGTATACATTACTGAAACAGCAATGTCTATGTTGGCTTGGGCATGTCGTGAGAATGGCTGACGGTCGGATTCCAAAAGATCTCCTGTGCGGAGAATTAGTGCAGGGAAATCGCCCCAGAGGGAGACGACAGCTGTGATATAAGGAGATCTGCAAGCGGGATCTGAAGGCCTTAGGAATGGATCTCAACAGATGGGAAACATTGACATCCAAGCGTTCAGCCTGGAGGCAGGCAGTGCATCACAGCCTCTCCCAATTTGAAGAGACCCTTGTCCAGCAGGCTGAGGCAAAGAGGCAGTCCCGAAACCCCCAAAATCAGGGAGCTGGACAGGGGATGGATTGGATTTGTCTTCAGTGTGGGATTGTCACTCTCGAATTGGCCTTCTCAGCCACACTAGACGCTGTTCCAAGCCCTCCATACAGAGGACGTCACCCTTGTCTATCGAGACTGAAGGATGCCTAACATAACAGATGAAAGTAGTTGGAATTCGAGATGGGCACGAACTGAACTATGAACTGAAAAAAAACATGAACCGGGCTGGTTCGTGGTTTGGTTTGTGGTTTGGTTTGTGCAAGCCATTTTGACAAAACAAAATGAAGCACAGAACTTTCTTCCCAGTTGGCACTTGGTTTTGCTTTGGCAAAAACCATCAGCTCATGTGCCCACCTATCAACTGATAGGTGGGCACATGCGCAGAGACAGCTGGCCTGGCTCCCTGAAGGGAAGCTGGACTGCTGTCTCTAAACATGGTGGCAGAGGAGGAGGAAGAGGAGGTAGTGGAGGAGGTGGCAGGACCAGGTAGAGAGGGGGTGAAGGCATTAGGTTCCCTTCCCGCCAGGCATGAACGGGAGAAGTGAACCATGAACAGCTTCATTTTTCCAAGTTTTGAGTGTCGTTCATGGTTCGTGGATGAATCAACCACCCTGATTCATCATTTTTCCAGTGCGTGCCCATCTCTAGTTGGAATCAAATTTCTAGAGAAGTAGCCATGTTCATCTATTATCAAAAAAAAAAAAAAAAAAAAAAAAGGGAAACCATTATCTTGTGGCAAACTTGAGGACAAGTAAGTTTTATCTGCCATAAACTTTCATGCACTTCATCAGAAGTATGGAATGGTGTATATTTTTATGTCTCTCCCCCATACTTACATATGAATAAATATAATCCAGTGGATCCAGCTTTATGGGTACCTGATGAAGTAGGAAACTGCCCACGACGGTTGGTGCGAGTTGAAATTGTTAGTCTTTGATTTGCTACAGGACTTTTGTTCTTGGGATAAAATAATGTTTTTTACAAGCCATCTGGAAATGGGAAAGGAAGGGAATCTCTGGGATGTGTGTTACAAGGGAGCACAGCCATCAATAATCCATCAGTGCCACCACCAAGGACGCCAATGCTGTAATGGTGACAGAATTCTAAGGACTGTTTCATATTCCATAATGTTTCTGAATTCCAAATACCGAACATAACACAGATTGAGTAAAAAGCACTTGTTAACTCAACACTAGCTAGCTAAAGTTTCTAACCACTAATAATAATCTTCAGTAGACATGGGCACAAATCAGAAATATGGTGATTTGTTTTGATTCGTGATTTGTCAAGGTCTACGAATCATGAATTATGAATTTACAAAAAAAATTCTGATGAATCAACGGATTGATTCATCCATTCAATTTTGACTTTTAAACCCTATAAAATGGCCCCCAAGAACCCAAAGACACCAAATTTGTAGGGAAGCTTCCCTTGATTCTCCTCTACAAGTCTTGCAAGTAATGTGAAGTTTGAGTCGTGGAAGTTTAAGTTATACATACACATTAAGGACCCCCAGGAAATTTTCCCCCACGTATCTAGAGAGACCAAAATCACAGAGAAGCTTCTACCGACTCTCCTCTACTATCTCTCAAAGTTTGGTGAAGATTGACTTTCAGACATCCAAGTAATACACCCACAAAGTGCCCCCCCAGGAAAGTGCCCTTCAGCAGCTGGCTTGGGGAAACCCAATCTTCACCAGGCTTCAAAGGTTTGTAGAGGAGGCTCAGATGAAGCTTCCCTGCAATTTTGGTGTCTCTAGGTGCTTGGGGGGAGCTGTTTTATAGTCAGATGAATTGACAAATCAAAAATTGCTAAACATTGGTTGATTCGTATTTGTCAGGGGCTCTGATGGATATGAATACGAATTGCTGAATCAGCAATTTTTGAACACATTTGTTGATTCATTTTTAATTTGTGCTCATATCTAATCTCTACCCATAGCTAGCGTGAATGCTCCAAGACAGCCATGCTACAGTGGCAACTCTAAATAATAAGAAAGGATAATGTATTCACCCGACAGAGATGTTCTCCTTGGACTCACAAGTGTCCTATATTGGTATAGAACCAGAGAGGAGCAAACTTGCAGAGTAGAACAAGCAAACAAACAAGAACAGGTATATTTACACAAGAGCAGCCCCTATGTGCTTAATCTGTGTCTTGAGTTAAAACCCTGTGGGCTGGCCACTTGAAAAATCAAAAGAAGTCTTTCCCACAACGCCGTGCTTATGCACAGTCCTTCAAATGCAAGGAGCATATAGATGAGTGGATTTCGAAACAGAGTGAAAGAGCAATGGATACTGCTTTCCTCTAAATTCCAATTCGTGATAAATATTCAGGTCTCGCAGGGAGACATCAAGGGCTGCCGAAGAGTGCAGTGGAGTTTGAAGATGGCGTCAAGTATGAGGAAGCATAAGCAGGCTCAAAATGGTTTTCTTATGAAAGTCTTGCTTGCTGTTCCATTTCCTTGTGCTTGCGAGGAATCTTCTTTCAGATCGGTGAAAAGTTGGACAAATCTTCTCCGGGAGCTCCACGCCTCCACTTGAAAGGCTGGCTTAGGCATGAGGGCCACCAATCATTTTATTTTCACTCCAGTGGCATTCTCCGAATCAAGGATTTACTTCTGAAGAAGCCCCTGCTTTTCATCTTCAGAAAGAGATTTTATTTTATTTGGGGGGGGGGAAAGGAGAGACGGGGCCAACATCTCAGGCAGAGGGAAACACACAACAAAAGGCAAGCAGAGCTGTGATTTGCTAGTTCAGGTAGGGAGAGAATTGAGGCAGAGATGTTCTCCCGATAAGTACCCTTCGCTTCCCTGACCCAGATTTGCCCCGTCCCAAAGCAACAACATCAAACATGGGACTTATTCATCCAGGAATCTCACTTTATTTATTTATCTGTTTAGAAAATGAATATTTTTAAATGGAAACTTTGTATGAACAATCTGAAGGGTCTGCCCGGGCTTATTCTCTAAGAGCTGCTAAAATCCCTAGCTAGAAATAATGATGATTAATGTGTCTTTATATCCCTTTGGTCCTTTTTAAAATCTTATTGTTAATTGCTTTATTAGTATGTTTCAACATCGGGATTCGGGCATTTTAAAATAGTTCTAGTGTTTGTTTGAAAGCAGAAGTAAGCTGGGATGACAAGGGAGGAATGGAAGGAAGGAAGGAAGGAAGGAAGGAAGGAAGGAAGGAAGGAAGGAAGGAAGGAAGGAAGGAAGGAAGGACATTGTTGGTCTAAAGCAGTGCTTTCCAACATTTTTTGAGTTATACCCTCTTTTATAATAGCCAAGTAATCTGTGACACACATACCCTGCCACGTTTGTATAAAAAAAGCATTTTAAGGGGGACAAAGTCATCCCTTCTCAGAAAGCAGAGGCTGATTTCTCCCCTAAAGGGCCTGTTTCTCATACATCCACATCCACCCTGACTTTAATATCTCACTCCGAACGGTCAAAGGAGAAATTATTTGACAAGGGCTACAACACACATAAGTGACCCTCGACCCCTCAGAAAACATGTTGCCATCCTCTTGGGGGCCACGACCCCCAGGTTGAGAAACACTGTTCTAAAGAATCTTTTTGTGATATAGCCATTTTGAACCATCTGAGACGGCTGGTCTTCTGATCTTGCAGCACGGAGGCTTCTGCGGTTTAACCCGCAGCACCACTGCGACCCTAAAAGGATTATAGCTAAAAGTAAGATAGAAATAAAAAGTTAAAAAAGAGAGAAAATGTTGTGGCACCTTAAAGGCTAACTTTTATATTTTTTTAATGCGAGCTTTTGTGGACCAGTCTACTTCATCAGACACAAGAGCCTAATAAGGCCCACCATATGTTTCTCTTTCTTTATTTTTTTAAAATTTCTATTGTGCTTTTACTTATGATACTTTCACAGACTCACACGGCTACTCCTTCTACCACTGTATCGAAAGGAAAATTTTAACCAGAAATTTAAAACTCGGCAACAGAGAGCGGCAGAGATTTCAGTCTCTCTGAGCCGTCCAGTCCTGTGGCCCCTGCCAAGAAGAGAGTCACACATTTTGTCACTCAGTTAGCTCCACGGAAATCAGGGCCTGTAAAGCTAACAACTAAAGCCAATCCAGAGGATCGGGCTTTCTCCGCTTGCAGCGAAGAGAGTTGCCATCTTCTGTCAGCAAGGCAGGGAAGAGGGCTGGAGGTGGTGGCGGGGAACGGCAGCAGTGATGTGACACACTTGTAAAATGATGTGTCAATGTCTTATTACAATGTGGAAGAGTCACTCGCCGTGTCCCAGCTGCTGGCAAAATGGCATTTCCTGACCTTCCAATTGATGGTTGAGAAGTTTCTGCAGTGACTCTGCTTATTAGCACGGCGGGCAATAAAAGAGACTTCCTTTGTAATTATTATCTTGATAATGGTATTTCCACAGGTGTATTCTCTCCGGAGGCAGCTTGACACATCTCAGGGGTTAACCGCTAGCTGCAGACTGATGCATGCAACCGTGCCTTTAAGTTTCGAGCAAAAGAATGGGGGGGGAAATGGACGAACGAATGAAACTTGCACAAGAAGTATTTAGAAAGGAGTCACAAAGAGAGAGGGCCATGCTTTCCTTTCTGTGAGACCCATGTTTCCACTTCAAATCATACGCACGTCCCAAGTGAATTTCACCACCCTCCTCAGTTGTACATATCAGCTGTCACAGAGAGATGTTTTGAAGAGCCTGTTTGGGAATCAAGAAATGAAAAGGGGGCAACCCTCCTTTCCTTCATTTCCAGACTTCCCTCCTCTCAAGTGGTTGTGTTTTTCTGAAGCACTTAAGGCATGGGGAGTGACACATGCCATTGGGTATCATGTGTCCTTTGCCACACTTAGTACAATATCCATTACTGCAGCAATTGTCTCTCTGTCACTAAGTTGGCTGTGTTTGGAATTGTTATAATTTTTTAAGAGCCGTCAGATTTGGGGGCTCTTATCACCAACATTCTCCTCAAGCAGAAGGGTTTGGACAAGAAAAGGTGACAGAGAATAGCAGATTGCAGCCATGAAATTAAAAGGCCCCTGCTTCTTGGGAGGAAAGCGATAACAAACCTAGACAGCATCTTAAAAAGCAGAGATATCATCTTGTCGACAAAGGTCAGCATAGTCAAAGCTATGGTTTTTCCAGTAGTGATGTATGGAAGTGAGAGCTGGCCCATAAAGAAGGCTTACCATCGAAGAATTGATGCTTTTGAATTGTGGTGCTGGAGGAGGCTCTTAAGAGTCCCCTGGACTGCAAGGAGAACAAACCTATCCGTTCTGAAGGAAATCAACCCTGAGTGCTCACTGGAAGGACAGATCCTGAAGCTGAGGCTCCAATACTTTGGCCATCTCATGAGAAGAGAAGACTCCCTGGAAAAGGCCCTGATGTTGGGAAAGTGTGAAGGCAAGAGGAGAAGGGGACGACAGAGGACGAGAGGGTTGGACAGGGTCATCCAAGTGATCAACATGACTTTGACCCAACTCCAGGAAGCAGTGGAAGACAGGAGGACCTGGCGTGCTCTGGTCCACAGGGTCACGAAGAGTTGGACACGACTTAACGACTAAACAACAACCAGAAGGAGAGTTAGGTATCTGGCTGCGGAGAGAGAAATTGGGAATACAGTTCCCCACTGTACATCCCAGGAGAAGAGCCAGCCTGCACAGCCTTGGGCAAGCAGCACAGTCCCAGAGCACTCCCAGAAGAAAAGAATGGTAAACTGTATCGAGAAAATCCTGGAAAAGGTCATCAAAGGTCAGAATTGACTTCACAGTAAAGTTGTCTGTTGATTGATGGGCCCCTTGGACTAAACAGCACAACATTGGACACCAAAAGTTAATGAAAAAGCTGCACCAATTATGATGAGGACCACAGTTCTACATAAGGAATTACTTGCATGGAACAAATTGTCTTGAGAGAAGCATGAACTACATTTATTAAGATATGTATTTCTTTATCAATTAATGCATTCCAAAGAGTATCTTCCAAGAAAGAACTGCTAAATAGCTCAGAGGCTTAGGTATCTATCTGGCTGTGGAGCCAGAGGTTGGGAGTTCGATTCTCCACTATGCTTCCTTGTCAAGGGGCTGTACTCAGTGATCAACAGGATCCCTTCCAGCTCTGCAATTCTAAAATGATGAGGGTGATGATTAACTGATCAAAAGTAACACAATGAGAACTCAAAATTGCCTGGGTTCCGTCATGGCTGTGTGGCTTGGAACTAAAGATGGACATGATTTGTGATGGTCTGTTTACCACTGCAACACATGTTTGGCACTTTTAAGCCCCACCCCTTCCAGTGGGTGCCCACTCAGAAGCAGCTGCCAGAGGAGGCAGGGCAGGGAAGATGGGCACCTGCTGGAGGGGGTAGGGTGGCAGTAAATGAATCAGCACCAACAGCCGAACTGGCGGTTCATGTCCATCTCTACTATGAATCCACATTTCCCTCATCACAAGTGAACATTCTGCCTAACTGTTACACCACCAACAATCACAAAGATAAATGCAACATAAAACGTTGAAGCTATTGCTGTCATCTACCAGCTGGAAGTGCTTAGATGGTACAACAACCTGCAGTGATGGTCTATATTGTCATAGGATTTTGTGGAGAATTTGCACAGAACACTACCACACCATGTTTTTCTCTGTGTCTCGGGAAATGCCAATTGAAAGCTGATATTTACAGCAACACAGTATAGCACATATATGTTATACCAACAGCTTGTCTTCCTTTACCGTGCAGAGAGGGGGGGGAGAGAGTTCTCAAAATCCCTTTTCAGAGCAAGATAATAGAAGATTTCCTAACTAGGACTAGGGAGGGAGGAGAAAATACTTAAAATTACTATTTATCCTCTTATCAGGATATTTAGTTACACACAAAATGCCAAGGTAGTGAACAACTTACACAATTGCTGTGATTATCGGTTCTTTGTTGCTGAAGTTATCCTTTATTTTGCGGAAACAGAGGAGGTAAGCAATTTTTATTATTATTATTCGAGATGAATGCCGTTCCGAAGCAGGTTGTTAAAACCTCACTCTAGATTCAAAACAGAGGCAGATGTGAGTATGTTCTGAAATTCTGGGAAGCTTTCACTTGTATACAAAGTGCCTACATCCTCTCTCATTCTGTCTCTCTCTCTCTCCCTCCCTCTCTCTGGGTATCTCGACTGCCAAAAAGGCATATTAAAAATACAAGATAATCCCCATCTATTTTGCAGATCCTCTGCTTCTATTATGATGCTTGTAAAGGCAACTTGGGCTGCTGTGTGGAATAGATGTTCTGCCATGCCCATTGTTCCTTCTTCCCTTGATAGCAAAACTGGGAACAGGCCGTCTCCTTCCATTATCTCCGTAATGAATTTAGCATAAGTGAATTCTCCCCAGCAAGCGGAAAGCTCTTCCAGTCCTTCTCTGCTGCTCAGCACATACGATTCTTGACAGCATAATGGATTCCAGAGGTGGAATTACTGCCCCTTCAGGGCAAGGGGTAGGTTTATAGATGTGTCAGAAGGAAACTCTTGCCAGCTTCCATCATCAGCTGCTGTGCTCTGCCTACAAAAGGATCAGGAGAGGGTCCCAGATGAAACCTCCAGCCAAATAACCCATTGACAGTTGCTCTCCTTCCCCTCTCTAACTAACCATCCTCATTGCATCCCCTGTTTTCATACTACAGCCATGGCTTGGGTCTGTCTTCCTCTATTTTCACAGAGCTTTTAGGGACAGCTTAGCACCTGGCATGGCTTCCGACCGCAGTCCTTACAAAGGCAGGATATGCTCAGCTATGCTAATGTGTCCGTACGAATCATCTTCTCTGTTAGGCGGAGATGCAATGCAGATTGAAAGCTCTTCCCTCCAGGATTACAGATGAGCTCAGGTTTTCGCTGGTGATGTAGCCCCCAGGATGCAGAAAGTTAGGTTTTCTTTTTGATCCTTCCCTTCCACAGATTTCCAGGAATTGAAAACATCTGCATTCTTTTTTAAAAAAACAACGAGTAGCTCCCAGGTAATTCATTTTCTGTTAGTAAACACAAGTTCAACAATATACTGCTGTACTCTGCTATTATAAATACCCATTACATTTCTTCTTCCAATAATGCTGGAGTTAGGAGTGCCACAACTCCACTTAGTTCAAAATCAGTGTATAAGTCTTACGCTCGATCAAATGTAACAAAAGCCTCTATCAGGAAAATGGAGATGTGATCTCTCCTCGTCTCCCCCCACCCCACCCTCCAAAAGAGCAGTGCAACGTTGTGATCTCCTCTGACCTGCGCCAGCCTCCAGCATGCGCCAGCATCCTCCCCAGCCACCACATGGAGCCGCCATGCCAGTAGAGGGGGCTGACCAGGCCAGTACCATCAGACCAGGGGCTGCTGCATCGCCAATAACTGGGGACTCAGTAAGTTCAAGACCCATCTTTATCAGGCAACTTCCTGGTTGGTTGGTTGGTTGGTTGGTTGGTTGGTTGGTTGGTTGGTTGGTTGGTTGGTTGGTTGGTTGGTTGGTTGGTTGGTTGGTTGGTTGGTTGGTTGGTTGGTTGGTTGGTTGGTTGGTTGGTTGGTTGGTTGGTTCTCTGTTGAAAAAAAAACTGTGTATAACCCAAACTGCAGTGCTTGATCCTGTGCAATTCAAGGGAAAAGTGTATTCTCTTATGTCTCTCTACTGTTACAGGCTGATAGATTGCCCTGTCTTGGACATCCACTTCTCCAGCACCACCATAAGAAGATTTCCTAACTTTTGCTGAGGAAGTGGAATGCGCCACAATCTGCCTTGTTTCCCCAGAAGCCAATACCTGTGTGACAACACCTCTTTTGCATCAGTTAGATCTCCCTTCAAAACAGCCTTTCCCATGAAGCTTCTCACACAACACCACTTTCCCATTGTACTTGCTAAAAGGGAGAACACTTTGCCTTGTGGCATTTTGGGTTACAAGTCCCATTGCCCTTGTTAACTGGCCATGGTGGTTGTGGTTTGTGGAGACTGTAGTCCAAAATCTCAAGAAGGCAACAGGGCCCCTAACTTTGACTCATCCTGAATATGTGCAACTAAATCATCTGCATGCGGCTTTCTAATTTGCTGCTTCCTTCCCTTCTGATTCCTTCCTCCATTATTTCTGCTGAGTTGACTCCGGACTGTACGCTCCTTTTGAGACTGTGAAGCTTGCCCAAAGCTACACTGGCTAGCTTTTCTTCCAGGAGGCACAGAGGGGAATTGAACTCTGAGCTATGCAACCAGATAACATATTCCTAATAATAATAGCTGTGTGCCATCAAGTCAATTCTGATTTATGGCAACCTTTTCCAGGGTTTTCTAGGTACAGAATACAGAGAAAAGGTTTCCCTTCTTCTGGGGGTGCCCTGGAACTGGGGATGGGGTACAATCAGTAAAATCATGTAGAGAATTAGTATGGTTTCAAGATTATAAAACAACTAAAAATTTTTTCTAACACTTTAGCGACGTTTAAAAGTTAAACCAATCAAGAGAAAAACAGGAAATGAAGGACTGAAAACCAGATCACGATCTTTCTAATGACCAAATGCTTGGGTGACCAGCTGAACTCAGTGTGGTGACACAAAGGAGGTCCTGCCACACAATGATCTGGCAGATCTCTATGGGTTATATTGTCCATGACCATGATACAGGCATTAGAGAGGTGACACCTGTCAGGAAAAAGGGGCGGTACCCCCAATACAAAGACAGTGCCTACTCTGATGCCCAGGGTATCAACAGTCTTGAATTCACTCCCTGTGTATGCTGTAGTTTGGTGCAGGCTGTGTGCTCCCCAGCTGCATGAATTATTTCCCCCCAGAAATTGGGGAAGTTCCTACGTTGTTTTGCCTGCAAAGGCTAAATAAACCAGGCTAGATTCACAGTCATCGAATTGCTAAGTGGTGCAGTGGGCTGTTCCTGCTGGGAGAGGTAAGGAGTGAATGACTATAAGAAGGATGGAAGCCATTTTCCCCCTCCTGCCAGCTGATTGCAGGTAGTCAGGTGGCTCCCTTTGCTATCCCCATTTAAGTCCCAAGAACCAGGTGAGAGACAGGGCTACTTGGAGTAAGAAGTTGATTATATCTATGTGTGGCGTTGTTTGTAAGTATTGTCTCTTCTGTGTTTCTAAACTGTTGGAGTTCCTTTTCATCCACACCTATTACATTCTTTTAATCATATATAACAAAATCCATAACCCTGAGAGCTCACTGGAAGGACAGATCCTGAAGCTGAGGCTCCAATCCTTTGGCCATCTCATGAGAAGAGAAGACTCCCTGGAAAAGACCCTGATGTTGGGAAAGAGTGAAGGCAAGAGGAGAAGGAGACAGAGGATGAGATGGTTGGACAGTGTCATTGAAGCGACCAACATGAACCTGACCCAACTCTGGGAGGCAGTGGAAGACCAGAGGGCCTGAAGAGTCAGACATGATTTAACAACTAAACAACAACAAATATTAATAAATGTAATATATTTTATACGCCAAGCTACCAAGTAAATTCAGAGCCTGGAGCCTTGGGTTCCTGTAGCTATAAGGAAGCCCAGTGTTGGCATAGGTTGGAGAATAGCTTGGAGGCCTCTATTTCTTTGGGACTGAGGACTGGCTTAAACCAAAGTGGTGGCACTCTACTGGTACAAATCCACGTTTAGGTTCCAGAAATGCGAGTCTGCAACTGGGAATCGCAAGGATCTCCTTCCCGCAGTAGCAGCTGCAGGCGGTTGCAAGAGTTGGTAGCAGGAACTAAGCATGATCCATGTGGAGAGAGCCAAGAAATCTATGGCGGGGAAAAGGAAATAACCTGAAAAAGCCAAGAGCACACCTGTGCATCAGGGAACAGGCCAAAAAAAAGTTAGCCATCAGCAGAAAAATGGATCCTAAGACTGAAATGGACACAAGAGAAAAAAATAGAGAGGAAGAGAAAGTGAACCACTTCAGGGATCAGATTGAAGCAGCTCAGGAAGCTAAGTGCAGGTCTCCACATGTTTGCTGAACTGCAGTTCCCAGCATTCTTTGCCATTGGCTTTGTTGGTAAGGGCTGATGGGAATTGGAGCCCAGCAACGTCTGGAGGGACATGCTGCATCCGCCCTAACCTTAAACATTTGAAAGTAGCTTGATCCAACTTTGTCTTTGCACTACAGATGGGCACGGCCCAGTTCATCAAAAATCGTACTTCTGTCTGGACTAGACAGTTGCCACAGGAGAACGACGTGGCCAGTGCATGCCAGCTTGTGAGCGGGGTAGCTGGCCAGAATATGGGTGGAGGGATTTTTGATAAACCGGATGACTTCGTGCCCATCTCTACTTTGCGCTAAAGCTCAGAGATCTGGATCATCTAAAGCAGTGGTCCCCAACCTTGGGCTTCCAAATGTTCTTGGACTACAACTCCCAGAAGCCTTCACCACCACCTCTGTTGGCCAGGATTTCTGGGCGCTGAAGCCCAAGAACATCTGGAGGCCCAGGATTGGGGACCACTGATCTAAAGCAATGATTCCTAACCTTGGCTCACCAGATGTTTGTGGACTACAACACCCAGAAACCTTCATCACTGACTGTGCTAGCCAGAATTTCAGAAAGTTGCAGTCCAAGAACATCTGGGGACTCAAGGTTGAGAAGCACTGATCTAATGCTTGCCTTCTGAAAATTCTATAAATGGGACAAAAATATACACACTCATAGAACTCTTGTAGCCGTAGGGCATGACTCCTTAATTCCTTTGTGGATGGAGCTGCTAACATTTCACACTACAGAAGATAAGGTCACACTATGCCCGGTTTTCAGCCAACAGTGGTCTCATCTATATGTGCCCACACCCAGAAAGCACACAGTGCACATCCATGCATGCACACTTTCTACCACACACCTTTATCGTGACTTAAAAATATATATTTGAAAGAAAACATTCTGGGGAATCAAGATTCTATCCTGTGCATTAGAGATACACATATTTGTGGTTTTGGAGTACAACTCCAGGAATTCCCCAGACTGGAGAGATGTAGAATATTCAACACATTTCTCATTTGTGGTGTTTTTACAAGTCTCCCTGTGCTGAGACTTCTTGCTGAGACTTCCTCCAGCACCAGAGACATTTCTCAGTTTTCTGTAAAAAATGAGACCACCGTCCTGTCTTTCCTTTCCCCACCTGTATTCCCCTCCCTGTTTTTTTGCACCTGAAGCTGCCAACCTCTGTGCAGCTCAATGCCTCGCCTTTGGAACAATCTCCCCCCCTAGAGATCTCTCTGGCTCCCTCGCTGGGTGTTTTTAAGAGCCAACTCAAGACCTGGCTCTTTAGGCAGGCCTTCCCTCCTGTCGATACCTAATTTATTTATTGCCATCTTCAATTGTATTAATGTTGTTGTTCTATTTTATATTGTTATTATTTGGATGGCTTTTAGCAGCCCAGAGAAGACTTCGGTCTAGATGGCTGGGGATATAAATAAAATAAATAAATATATGCCCTTTCTAGGGCCTTTTTATGCAGCAATGGAGCCATTTTGGAGAGGAAACAATTCTGTACAAACGGGTGTTTTTTTCTTCAGGGGAGAACATGGACACGTAACATCAAAGAAATCCCATGAGAGATTTCACACACACGCACACACACAAAAAGTCTCACTGCAAGGAGAAAAGAAGGATTTATCTCTCTTCAGGTTCTCACTAAGAGAGGATGTGAGATTCACATCACTACCCCAGGCACCCAGTCCTTCCTTCCTGTGCTCAGACAGCTAAAGTTTCCCTTCATCTTCAAAAAAAGAAAGATGAGGCTCGGTTATTCCCATGCTGCACAACAGAAAAGCAAAATCTGTGCATCCCTTAATCACAGAGATTATTCAAAACTTCATTTCAATTTGAGCTTAGTACCCTATCTAATCCTATTTGTCCTCACGATTTTATTCATCCCCGGAATAATTTCCCTTTGCTCATTTCTCTGCTAAAGACGGCAAAGCTTTCAAGGCCGTGCAACAACAGAAGAAGAGGAGCGCAGAAGAGAAAGTGAGAGCTGGTCACAGAGGAATACACGTAGGTATGTTCTCTTTCCCTTCCATGAAGCATCATAAAACAAATGAAAAATAATACACGTATTCCAGGAGGATAATCGGCATAAATTAGGGATGTGTAAAACCAGACCAAAGCAGGATTCGGTGTACCATTCCAGGGAGACAGTGGGGCAGAGCAAAGAGCTGTTGTTCAACTGTGTCATGCTGCAACACTCCATGGATTGGTTGTTGTGGGTTTTTCGGGCTCTTTGGCTGTGTTCTGAAGGTTGTTCTTCCTAATGTTTCCTCAGTCTCTGTGGCCAGCATCTTCAGAGGACAGGAGTAGGAACTCTGTGTTCTGTGCAGTTAGTTTGGGAGTTGAATATTTATAGTTGTTGGGTCAGCTTTGTCCTTTTCAGGAGATGGGTGATTATGGTGATCAGTGTGTTTTTGTTGTGGGTGTATTGTTGTGATAAGGAGGAGAGATTATCTGTCACTGTGATTGATGGGTATCGTTAGCTGGTCTTTTGCATGTAATGATCACTGGTCCTTGTGGCTGGGTAGAGTTCGTTGACCTTCTGCAGGCTGTATTCAGAGTGCTGCTCCTGTCCTCTGAAGATGCTGGCCACGGAGACTGGTGAAACGTCAGGAAGAACAACCTTCAAAACATGTCCAAAGAGCCCAAAAAAACCACAACAACCATTAGATGCCGGCCATGAAAGCCTTCGAGAATACTCCACGGATTCTTTCTGTTTCATCAAGCATTCATGGGGTTTAAAACTCTTTGACGGGGGGGACACCCAGAGATTTGAACTGAGGAAGTGAAGATGAAAAAGGCTCAGCTGCCGGCATCAAAGGAGAAACTGATTCTCCCACAGTAAAGCTGAAGACCTCTGCTGGACAAACTGACCAGCAAAGTGCGAAGGATGCCTTAGACAGATGTAGCTCGGTGACATATATAACTAAGTTCCTCTTTGGAAATAATGCAATGAATAATCATAAGTTTGATTTCCTACATTAGTGAGTAATGATTTTGGGGTACCTTCGAAAAATTACAGGGTGGGAGGATATAATATTTGACTGCAGTACAGAAAGGAGAAGATGGAAAGAAACAAGGATGAAATACCTCTTTGAAGAATAATATTTTGACGCAGAATCTGCAGTTTTAGAAAGTGAATTGAAAGGTGCTCTCAACTAATTGGGAGAAATAAATCACTGGGGTAGATGGAATACCAATAGAACTCTTTCAAGCCACAGAGACTGAGTGCAATGGCCCACATTGGAAACGTTCAACATACTATACATTCTAGCCCCAAAGGAAGGCTATGTTGAGAATTTTGACTATAATGTCTACTCTCATAACTTCAGCAGAGTAAGGAGATATTGGTTTGCAGAGATACTTATGACACTATGACACTGAGAGAGTAAAAACAACAACTTAGTTAGAAATAAATCTAACATCTCTTTAATATGGTTAGACACATCTTCTCCAGGTATTAAACGCTTGCGATATAGCTTATATGCCACAGCCATTTTGGACCCGGCTGTATCTCGTACATAGACATTCCTGAGTGCAAACCAACACGCCTGGTTTTTTCAGATTCCTCATGTAAGTCACTTGCGAATCTTCCAAGCACAATATTATCATGGCTCTCACTTTATCATCCTTTGCACATCCATCATCATCATCATCATCAGGAGAATTTTCTACATACTGCCACAGTGACTCTCTCCTCAAGTACATCTCCAACTTAAAAGACCAGGACATATAATTAGTGTCATTTAGTTTCGTACACATTATTCCACTTTCCTGCTGCATCATGGAACTTGTTGTTACAGTCTGCTCCTCGTCCTCTGAAGTACTTCCACTCTCAGTTACTTCAGCACTGTCAGAACTCAGCTCCGTTCCAACTTCAGCCTTGGCTTTTACGTATTTCTTCCTCCCAGACATTCAGCACTTATCTGCTTGAAAAACAATCTCCTCTGGGTGCATAACCCTGTTGAGAGTTTTGATTATAACGTGTATTCTCATATCATCAGCAGAGTAAGGAAATATTGGTTAGCAGAGATACTTACAACACTATGACGCTGAGAGAATAAAACCAACAACTTAATCTAGACATTCGTCTGGCAGCATAACATGACATGAAGCAACATATAACATAAGAAAAAGTGATCTGACTTACAGCAGATAAAGACGTTCGTTTTACACATGACTTATGTACAGTTCTGTGACCAATCAGAAAATACATTACTTCATTTTCTGTTACACCAAGTTTCATCCTGTACACAGCTGTACAACATTAAGTCTTCATCCTTGATACCCATACCTGAATACAACCAGTACAGTGACTCAGGTAAAATCAGCCATTTTACATTTAACTATACAACATTTATATTTAATGCATATTCATATCAAAATCTCAACAGACTACAGGAATTATAGGACCATTGCAATAATCACTCATATATGCAAAATGATGCTTAAGACCTACCAGCAAAGATAACAGCATTTGCCAACAGAGGGAAAGTAACTATCCAACTGCCTCAATACCAAAAAGAAGTATAAGTTCCTTTTCAAAAATAACATTGCAAGTTCTGGCCATACCTTGCTTCTTCTTTCTCTTCTCTGCTTTTGTTAGACAGAACAATAGTCCTGTGAACTTGGAAATCAACTCTAGGGATTTCTTTAAACAAGTTTAGCCTTTTTCTTGCCTCCACTATTCTAAACAGATTTCCTCACATGCAATAAAACAGAAAGTTTGTTTGTCCTTTTCACAATGTTGTAGTAGTAGGCATCCTTCAGTCTTGAGAGACTAGGGTCACGTGCTCTGAATAGAGGTCTTGGAACAGTGTCTGGTGTGGCTGAGAAGGCCTATTCGAGAGTGACACAATCCCTTCCACAGTGAAGACAAAGACAGTCTTTCCCCTGTCCAGCACCCTGGTTTTGCTGCTTTTGTGACTTCCTCTTTGCCTCAGCCTGCTGGGCAAGGGTCTCTTCAAATTGGGAGAGGCCGTGATGCGACACCTGCCTCCAGGCTGAACGCTCAGATGTCAGGGTTTCCCATCTGTTGAGGTCTATTCCTAAGGCCTTCAGATTCTGCTTGCAGATCTTGTATCGCAGCTGTGGTCTCCCTCTGGGGCAATTTCCCTGCACTAATTCTCCATAAAGGAGATCTTTTGGAATCCGACCATCAGCCATTCTCATGACATGCCCGAGCCAATGTAGACATCACTGTTTCAGTAAAGTATACAAGCTAAAAATTCCAACCTGTCAATGTTGACTGTCCAGGGGTGGGTGGACAAAAGCCCTCACTCCAGATAAGACTGATTTCTATGTTCCCTTTCTGAACATGGATGTCTGAATCCAACCCAGTTTTTGATAAATAAGCTCAAAGGATGTGCAGGAAGAGGCTATAAATGTTTTCAATGAACTTGATCCCTGTTAATTGTAAAAGGAGAATGTTGCATGTCACTGAATTGCTTCTGATTTCAAGTAACCTTAATAAGATCTTCAGGATATGTGAAATGTTCCAAGAGTTGTTTATCATCACAGACATCCCATGGGTTTCCACAGCTAAGCAGATTTTGGACTCAGGTGGCTTGAATCCTAGGCTAGCGCTCTATCCACTACACCAAAAAGAGGACATGTAATTGAATTGTGGTAGTTATGTTTAAAATGAGCATTTAACAGTCTGTTCACTAATTAAATGTTGGTCAATGTATTGCTGTTTTATGGTTGAAAAACCTTCAAATAAAAAAAGCTTCCTGCCACCACCAAACCAAGGAAATTGATACTTCCTTGGTCCAAACAACGAAGGCATTTCTCATGTTGTTCCAGTTTCAAATTTCTTTCCACTCATTGAATGTAATAAAAGCATTGCAGAATCCCCACAAACTGGCTACAATACGATCAAATAGTTTTCTCTGGGAACTTGTTTTCGGTATGAAATAAGGAGGGGGTGGCTTCAATCAGAGGAGTGGAAGAGAGAGGAATAGAAGTTAGAACTGAAAATCAAAAACATGGCTGCGTTTCACTTGAGTAAACACAGTGCTGAGTTAAATCCATGCCAAACCCAGTGGCTCAAGCCAAGCACTCAGGATCCACTTAATTCTGAGCACACAAAATATCATTCATGCCCAAAAAAAGGCTGGGAACTGCCAGCATCCTAGATAGGTACACTTCTTCCTTGAATTGCACTGGTCTGAATAGCATGGGTTTGGTTATTCATTTTTTTTCAATAAATAAATATTCCAATGAATGAATGAATGAATGAATGAATGAATGAATGAATGAATGAATGAATGAACGTACGAACGAACGAACGAACGAACGAACGAACAAATGAACAAATGAAATACTGTGCCCCTGGCCACCCAGAATATTCCAATGAATGAATAAATAAATATTCCAATGAATGAATGAATGAATGAATGAATGAATGAATGAATGAATGAATGAATGAATGAATGAATGAATGAACGAACGAACGAATGAATGAGCAAACAAATGAAATACTGTGCCCCTGGCCACCCAGAATATTCCAATGAATGAATAAATAAATATTCCAATGAATGAATGAACGAACGAACAAATGAACAAATGAACAAATGAAATACTGTGCCCCTGGCCACCCAGAATATTCCAATGAATGAATAAATAAATATTCCAATGAATGAATGAACAAACGACCGAACGAATGAAATAATACGGTGCCCCTGGCCACCCAGAACCCGGTGAGTTCAACACCAAAAGCGTCAAAGTGGTCTACTTGCCCCCAAACACAACATCTCTAGTCCAGCTTCTAGATCAGGGAGTCATAAGGACCTTTGAGGTTCATTACACACAATACTGTACGGAAAGGATTGCCAATGTTATGGAAGAGAACCCCAATAGAGAGAATTGTTCTGTGTCTATGAGAGGGAGGGGGAGAGATTGAGAGAGAATCAACTGTTTATGCTTTGTACTTACGTTTTGGAGGGGGGCATAAGAGTTATTCACAGATTTTGAACTACAGAGGGGTCCAGCCCCCCCCCCAAGCCCAGTCTTGTTGAAGGGGAGAAGTGTATTTGTCTTCTGCACAGTGATGCAACAGACACAGAGCCTCCGTAAGGATCAAAATTGTTTACGAATTGCCCTTGCAGGCTTCTCAGAGGGGAAGTGGCAGCCTGCTCTTTCTGATGATGGAGTGTTGCTGGCAGGATTGTGTGAAGCATTACCACCTATTCATAACGGTTATAGATTGTTCATATTTGAGGAGCTCTCTCCTTATTAAGTCTGTATTTTGTTGTTATCCATTATGTGTGCTGCCGGAAACAAAATTCCCAGAGGATAATGGTGCACTTGGCATGAATGTCAAATTGCAGATGAAGCATTCAGTGCTGGGCTAGATGGAAGAAATGAATCTACCCCGGATTTAGAAATGTTGGGTTTAGGATTGCACCTCCCATCATTCCTCTTGCCAGTGCTGCTATATTCAAGGGGGCACCTGGAACTTGTAATACAAAAGGCACCTTCTCCAAATTCAAAATGTATAGAGCAAAGTGTACGACTGATAACCAAAATAATTCTCCAGTACAGCATTGCCAAACACTAAAAATTCTCTCTGTACAAATAATTAATGAAATTTGAATATAGGCCCTCTGATTATAATATGGTTGGTTGCAATTAATCCTTGGAAGTCCTATCCATTTTGCTTCATTATCATGACCAATGCTTAACTTGTTGGTTAAAAGGTGACAACCTCATTACTGCCTTCTTTCCAGGACTCTCCCTTTACTAGCCATGCAACATCATTCATAGACTCGAGAGGAGAGAACTGTCCAACTGAATCTTCAACCCTGGGCCTGTCCACACTGGCATATAGAAATGGCATATGGATCACTCATGGCACAGTTTTTAAAAAAAGACTATGCCGGCAAGTATTTTTGCTTAGAACGATCCATCCTTCCCATCTGAGAGCTGTCACACACCTTTCTGGCCCATCAGTAGGACATGCATTCTTTTTGGCCTGCTCATTGTTCCTGTTTAGCTGGGAGAGCGCAGCCTCCATTTGCCGTTCAGATGGGAGGAGCATGCCAAATGGCACATCACTGCTTCTGCAACCTCAGCAGAGCCTTTGTAACCTGATCCATCCCATACCCAAAACAGCCAGGCTGGACAGGCCCACTGTGCCCTTAGAAGTACCAAGTCAGCTGGCAACCAGACCTTAAAAGAAAAAAAAATACAAGTATAAGATTATCTAAGGAAGGCATTGTGTATATGCATCCACAATGTCATTTCAACTGGATCTTTTCTTTCTGGAGTAATCTCAGAAGAATGGAAGAGTTGTCCTCAGAATCTATAGCATCGTACTAGTTGATTTTGATCAGTAGCTACCAGTTCTCTGCTTCTGTGACTTCTTCCACACCACATTCATTCCTGGTCAAGAATGTTGTTATTTGATATGATGGCTATAAAAATGCAACTTGGATCTACCCCCCACCTTCTCCCTCAAAAACACACGCAGATGAATGGAATCATGATTACATTGGCCTCGTTCTCTTTCTTTCTTGCTTCTGAAATGCAGCAGTATGTTTGCCGGTCTCAAATTGCTAGAAGCTCTGAAAAGCATTACAGAAAGAGAGTTGATTGCAATGACAAATTTGTATGGGCAGGACTGGATTGGGGCAGAATAACTTTGACAAAACAGACATCAGACCCACTGGCGCAGACAAAACATTTGTGTAAATCAGCATAGAACGAACATGTTGGAGTTTTACTTGTAAGCCGTCTGTAATTTGTGTGACTGGGAGGGATTTCTTTGGGTTGGGATGATTATTTATTCAGCACTAACCAATCATTCCTTCCAGCTTTTTAAATTCAAAGAGAGCCCTGCCTCCCCACTGAGTGTTCTTTCCTCTCTTTCCTCTCCTGGTGGCAGTTGTTTGTTTGCTGTTGATCTGTGCGATTGGTTGCTCACAATGTGTACAAGAAAAAAAGCAGTATACACAAGTCTGTGATATCGAGCCACTGTTAGTAAAGAAATGTTTTTTATTATTTCTCCTACAAATGTCTCAGGGTGAGTTACTGAGACTTTAAGTGCTCATTAACATGAAAGGGGTAGACTCTGGAGATCTCCATGGATCTCTGTGCTTCTGCTGCATAGCAAAAAGGGAGTTTTATCAGATATGCAAAATGGTGTAACAGGTATATGAAAATAAAATTAAACATGGCACAGATATGGCAAATATCCATGTCCAGAGAACTTCCCATTCTTCTGAGAAAGGAGAAAGGAGTACATAGTAATATTAATGATCCATTTAATGTATAGTAATTCCTTCTTAAATAAGATGTTTAAAAATAGGGATGAGGTGGTGGTTACACATCCATTCAGTTCACGGAAGTCCAATCCACATGAGTAAGGCTTAGCACAAAATGGAGAGAGAATGACTATCCTGAATCTCAGAGAAAATAGCCATGTGGTGATTTAAAATATTTTAAGGAGATCTTTCTTTCAGTCCTGTCCCCTTTTCAGGCAGGCCCAATGAGGCCACAGGAGGGGGCCTTCTCTGTAACTGCTCCCAGACTGTGGAACTCCTTCCCACAGGAAACCAGACTGGCCCCCCCTCTGCTGTCCTTCCCTTCAAGCAGACTTTTGGCAAGTCACTGGCTGCCAAAAAAGGGGATTTTCATTTGCCGTTTCAACATGTAATATGTTTAATTGCTTTCGGTATTGCAATTTATTGTGCTTTCATCCATACTAATATTTTTCTTTTAAATATAGATAGGTCACCTCTTGTCCATGTATGGAGAGGAAGGCAGCATTTTTGGAAAAATGAATGAATGAATGTTATCGAATTGTTATAAATGTACAGAACAAAGTGTGTAAATATCTGGCAGTCTTATGGAATATATCTGAAAATATTAGATTGCTTGCTCTACCTTTCTTCCTGAATAGGTCACGTGAATATCTGACCCAAAGAGCACCACGTAGCAATTATAACATAGTCACAGTGCTGTGTTTTGTGTGACAATAGGACCATGGAATGGTAGATTTGGAAGGGGCCACAAGGACAACTGAATCTGAACTTCTGCTGCAGTAAATCCATTGCTAAATCATAACTGATTGTTGGTCATGCAACTAATCAGGTGGCCACCACCTTCCAAAATAATTCAGTCCACTTGTAATTTGAATCCATTAGCTAGATCCTACTCTTAGAGCTGCAGGAAACAAGGGTGCTCCATCTGCTATGTACATGAAAGCCCTTCAAATATTCGAAAATGGCTTCCCATTCCCCATTCAGTTTTCTTTCCTCCGGGCGAAATGTACTAAAGTCCTTCAACCGTTCCTTACGAGACTCTTTACCATCTTGGCTGCTCTCCTTTGGGGATACTGTATTCTAGCTTGTCAACATGGTTTGTAAATTGTGGTTGCCAGAACTGAACACATTATTTCCGGCGAGGTATGAGGAAAGCAGAAAAGCCCATACTATTGCTTTCCTGGAATGCTGTGTTTCTGTTGATGCAGTCACAGTCTGTGTTAGCTTTTTAAATTGGTTTCTTTATTTAGTTTGTGCTGCTGTATCACCCGATTGACTCATCTTTAGCAGTGATCTGTTGAGATGACTCGCTCTTTCTCAGACTTATAAGGGCCAAACCAAGTGCATCCATCCTATATCAAATTTGTCAGGTAAATATTTGATATGCACCCTCTCTACTCCTTCTGTTGTTATTGTTGTTTAGTCGTTTAGTCGTGTCCAACTCTTCGTGACCCCATGGACCAGAGCATACCAGGCCCTCCTGTCTTCCACTGCCTCCCGGAGTTGGGTCAAAGTCATCTTGGTCACTTCGATGACCCTGTCCAACTGTCGTCCCATTCGCCTCTTGCCTCCACACTTTCCCAACATTAGTGTCTTTTCCAGGGAGTCTTCTCTTCTCATGAGAAGGCCAAAGTATTGGGAGCCTCAGCTTCAGGATCTGTCCTTCCTGTGAGCACTCAGGGTTGATTTCCTGCAGAACAGATAGGTTTGTTCTCCTTGCAGTCCAGGGGACTCTCAAGAGCCTCCTCCAGCACCTATCTTGAAGACATGCCATTTATAAAGATGCTGAACCACTATTGATACCAAGCAGGCCAGGTTTTCAGAATACCCATGCAGAGTCATTTTGCCTAGATATGGATGTGAATGCCACAGACTGTTTTAAGTGGAAAACTTGCCAGGTCAAGGATAAGTACAGGTTAAATACAACGGCAGAAAAGAAATGGCCTCTCATCTACAGGTGAGCCAAGGAGGAAATGGCAGGTATATAGTTCTAAACAACTCCCATCAAAATGGCATCGGAGACATGAATATCCTGGCCAATGAATTATCTCCCAGAATAGCCCTCTTGTAGAGGAGCACTTTGTAGCATCTCTCACTATTGGCTCGTCTCGCAATGGCAGATAGGAGTCACAAGCCAATAACCTCCAGAAGACCACATGATCCCAAAGCTTGGGGTAGAAATTTGAGAAGTGCCGGGAAAAGAGATATCAGACCGAGACAAATTGAGAGAGACCAGATTCAAAAAAGAAAAGAAAAAGGGGAAGGTGGGTGAAGCATCAAAAGGAAGAAGAAAAGTAGATGAGAAACAACAGGAAAGAAACGGTTAACAGAGGTTGTTCTTTGAAGGTCAACAGTGAATTGAGAGCAGGATGAAATAAATCAGTGGTTCTTAACCTGGGCGATAATGCCCCCCAGCGGGCGATTTCATTTTTCAGGGGGGCGGTAGAACGAAAAGGGGCGGCATGGGGGCGCTGGAGCAGAAGGGGGCAGTAGGGGGGCGCTGGAGCAAGCCAAACCTGTTAAGATGGCTGCAGACTTTTTACAGTGTGCATGAATATATATTTTCCTCCAATCTTAATTTAGTTTCAGAGTTTTTGTCTTGAAATTTTTAATTCCTGTATTGTGGTTTGTTTTTATGCCCTTTTTATATTTCTTTTTGCGTCTTAAAATTCGCTTGCAACTAAATCATTAAATGTTACATTTTGGGGCCTTTCATTTTCTTGGAATTGAATTTTGTTTTCAGGGGTCATTGGATTTAAGTGTAATAAATAAATAAATAAATAAATAAATAAATAAATAAATAAATAAATGAACAAACAAACAAACAAACGAACAAACGAACAAATGAACAAATAAACAAACAAGAAAGGTATCATCACCGCGGGGAGGGGGTCGATGATAACTTCCTCAATGGCTCAAGGGGGCGTTTCTTTCAAAAAGGTTAAGAACCACTGAAATAAATAACTGTGATATGGGTTGGGTCACTGCAGGATAGCTCATTGGTTTGGGCATCTGGCTATGGAAGTTGGGAATCTGATTCAACCATTGCACCTTCTTGACAGAGGGTGGATCCCTAGAGTCCCTTCCAGCTCAGAATATCTAAGATTATTGTTGTTTAGAATCATAGAATAACGGAGTTGGAAAAGGCTTATAAGGCTATTGAGTCCAATCCCCTGCTCAATGTAGGAGCAATTTTTTCATTGCTCTAATGGTTGTGAATGGATTGTGTTATCTATTTTTAATGTGTATGACAGAGGACTTTTCTTCTCTAGCTACAAGATTTCCTGCTAAGGTGACTTTCTTCATACATCCTCAAGAAGCTCATTGCAAGGTGACAAAAAGAACACCTGAGGAGGAGGAAACAAGCAAGACAACCACACAGATCAGATACGGTTGTGTGATTACATCACTGGCAATGCAGGAAAGGTGAGGGCACGTTAGACCAATTTAAACAAATCAGAGGTAATTCTTGCAACAGGGCCGTAAAGAAGGAAAGTTCTCCTGCAGAAAATATTGGTGGGTTTGTGAAGTGCAAACTCCTTGTACTGGTTCATTTCTAAGTTAGGAGTCCTTTCATATTTCTGAACAAAGGCTGATATACAAGTTTGAAATAGACTTTTTAAAAATGACACTCTGTGTGTGTGTGTGTGTGTGAGAGAGAGAGAGAGAGAGAGAGAGATGGCTTTTCAAGATCTTTGTGCAGCAAAAATGTTCTCAGATGGAAGATAGATGGGTAGATACACACACACTTCATACACACGGATACACTCACAGACACACACACAGAGAGATACACACTTCAGACAATGGGCTACTTTCATCCAGCTGGAGATTTCAAAGACAGCTGGAAGCAAGTCTAAGAAAATATTTCATTCGTGATGGCTCAGAAATATTGTGTTACCGACAAGCACACAAAGAAGCTATAACTATGAAGACCAAAGACGGGAGTCAAACATGACATTCCTTTTTTTCTCTACCCCACTGAGATAAAAGACCATCACTTCTAAGTGGAATCTGTAGGAGAGTATGCGGGGAAAAATTATTTCCTGGTGGCCTTCTTCAGAAACTGTCACTAGGAGATAAAATGTGAACATTCCAGAAGGAAGCCAGATTCTGTGACAGAACATAATGGTTTGGCTGAGGATGTGTTTGTTTGGATGATTATTTTTCTCTTCCAGCTCTAATGTTGACTGTCACCCCTGTTACTGTCGATTGGTTTGATTCTTCTGGTTCATAATCGCCAATGCTTCTCTCCAAGAAGGCCATGTGCCCTTGTGTTTAAATGAAACTATAATAAGGCTCATTCTAAAGGAAACTAATCCGGTGATGGATAATTTGAACAACTACAGATCTGTCTCAAACATTCCTTTTTTGGGGCAAGTTAATCAAGAGGGTGGTAACTGACCAGTTGCAAGCGTTTGTGGAAGAAACTGATAGTCCACTGTGGATCCATTTCAATTGGGGTTTGGGCCATGACATGGTACCGAAACAGCATTGACCACCATGCAAGATGATCTCCTAAAGGAGGCAGACAAGGGGTGTGTCAACCTATTGGTCCTCCTGGATCTTTCCATAGCCTTTGATACCATCGGCCATGGTATCCTCCTGGGACGGCTGTTGAGTTTAAGGGCTGGAGGATCTATTCTCAACTCATTCTAGGCCTTCCTTGATGGCCAGTTCCAGATGGTATGGCTTGGGAGTGCCATCCCCATCACTTGGTTCCTCTATTAGGTCCCACAGAAGTTGATCATCTCGCCAATGATTTTTAATATCTACATAAAGCTGTTGGGTGAAGTCATGTGTACATAGATTTGGGATTTGCTGCCACCAATGCACTAATGACATTCTGCTCTTTCTCTCCTCCTCTTCATCTGCTGTGGATGCTATACAGGTCTTTGAGCACTGCCTAACATACACAAGTGGTCATAAACATGTCGCCCAAAAGTGTACTCCTCATCCTGAGATTTGTGCTTTGATGAGGCAGTTGGCATTCTCTCCTAGAGGGCTCTGGTGCTATAACTGGGGTGTAGTGAGGGGTTGGACTAGAGTTATCTATCAGAAAATTATACATCCCTCTTCTAACCCCAGATCCCAGGAATTTATAGAATGGTGTCATTAGCTGGCCTTTTGTGATCACTGGACCTTGTGGCTGGATAGAGTTCGTTGACCTTTTGCAGGCTGTATTTTTTCAGTGCTGGGAGCCAGGCTTTGTTGACACCCATCAATCACGGCGACAGACCATCTCTCCCCTTATCACAACAATACACCCACACCAAAAAATACACTCTGATCACCCTAATCACCCCATCTCCTGAAAAGGACAAAAGCTAATCCCACAGCTATAAATACTCAACCATCGAACAAACTGCACCAGAGCACAGAGTTCTGACTCCAGTCCTCTGAAGATGCTGGCCACAGAGACTGGTGAAACGTTAGGAAGAAAAACCTTGAGGACATGGCCAAACAGCCCAAAAAAAAAAAAACCCCACAACAACCATTGAATCCTGGCCATGAAAGCCTTCGAGAATACATCTGTGAGTTCATTGGTAAGGCACATGTTTTGCAATGCATAACGTTTTAGGTTCAGATCCTATCATCTCTGGTAGGACTAGGATAGAATCCTTACAGAAGACCTGGAGACTCACTAGGAGTCCATGCCAACAATACTGCTCTAAATGGACCAAAAGTCTGAAAATAAGGCATCTCTTTCATGGACAACCTTTCCATTAAGCAGAGAAGAAAACAAAAAGCTGCCAACATCTGCTGAAGATAGCGACCTCAATCCCTTGACTGTTGCTTCTCAGAACCTTGGATATTTCCCTTTGTTAGAGAGCCTTGTTGGGTTTTCACACTCTATGAACACGGTAAAAACCAGTCCAGGCTTCCCAATGTAAATAAATGCACTGAAGACACTAAGTAAGCAATGTGAATTTTTTTTCCACCTAGGTTGGACATAATGTCCTAGCCAAGGATGACTTCCTTTGTAGATGTTTGATGGCAAATATGTTGGACTCTTGTAACATATAAAGCAGGTCCTGCTCTCTTTTGCACATCCCCCTTTCACTCTTCTGCACTGCTCACAAACTGAGAATTAATGCAAACTCCCCATGGAGTGGGGAACCACAGCTTCCCAACCAAGTACCACTACCTTATCTCCTACTGTTGGCGATGCGTGAATTCTTTTTCCTACATGATAACCCCAAAATCTGAGAAAAAAAGAGATGATTTATGCTTCCTTCCAGAGTTACTCACTCACTTCCTCTGCAGCATCACCACCAGTTTCCTCTTATGTGAAATACTGACATTAATTTTGAGAATCACTGAAGCAATGTCAAGGGAAAACAAAAGATTTAAATGTGCACAGCCAACATTCTTACACGCAACGCACTTCTCTAAATATCCAGACTGTAGCACACAACCATATTGCAATGTTTGAGGCTACAGTTTTCAGGAGATAGATGAAAATAGGATGTTTTATTATGTGAATCCTTTTCTCATAAAAATCTAATATGAGTAGGTTCTCGTTGCACAAATAAAAATCCCATCCATCTCACGACTTATTCCCAGCTGGTGTCCTTCTGTTTAAAATTAGATGTTGTACACTATACTTCATTGCAAGGCACCACTGAAAGATTGCTACTGCTGAAGTCATTTGAACTTCCCAAAGAAGGCACAATACTTCACAGTACGACACAGGAAGCCATATGATAAACTCTGCTACCTCGTTGCAGCAGGACAAAGAGCAAAGGCTGAACTCCAAAGTGGAATACTGGCCAAAAGGTCTTCCCAGGAGGACATCTGTGATGTGGGTCTGTCCTTCTGATCTGCTTTCAAAGACTTGGCACCATGCTTCTGCCTTTCTCACTTTGTTCATATGTTATAAAAATAACCCTTCTTTCATGAATGGAATCCTCTCCCATTGTCTAGGCAGAAACCCATGGTTCAATAAATATAACAGAGAAGGATTTCTTCAGCTTGCTCTAGAGCAGGGGTCTCCAAACATTTCACACGGAGGGCCACATAATATATTTGCGACATTTTCTAGGGCCAAAGGAACATACACGGACATGTCCATGCATTTGCGCATGCACACATGTATGCACGGGCACACTCCGGTGCACACTCCTGCACACATGCACACACACACACGGCTGCACCCCCTGCCTGTCTACCTGCACATGTGCCCATGCGCATGCAGACACAGACAGGCCAGATAAAAAGACCAGGCGGACTGGATGTGGCCCATGGGCCGTACTTTGGAGGCCCCTCCTCTAGAGGTACACAAAGATAGAGGGAAATGGGCCTTCAGGACAAATGCCATAACCAATATAAGAACAACAGAATAAGAACCTAAGAAAAACCCTGCTGGATCAGGCCAAGGGCCTGTCCAATCCAGCTTCCTATATCTCACAGTGGCCCCACCAAATGCCTCTGGGAGCCCACGAAACCACAAGGAGACTTGTCTCCTGATCCCCCTCCCCAGCATCTGGCATTTGGAGGTACCTTCCTTTGAAGGCTGGAGATGATACATCCCCATCATGGCTTGTCACCTGCAATGGACTTTTCCTCCAGGAATCTGGAGTCCAATCCCCTTTTTCAAGGCATCTAGGCCAGATGCCATCACCACATCCTGTGGCAAGGGGTTCCACAGACTAACAACACGCTGGGTTAAGAAAGATTTTCTTTTCTTTGTTCTCACTCTCCCAGCACTCAATTGGAATGGATGTTCCCCGGTTCTGGTCTTGCGGGAGACGGAAAAGAGCTTCCCTCTCTCTACTTGATCCATCCCCTGCATCATTTTAGACCTCTCATCAGGCACCTTTTCTCTAGATTCAGGAGCCCCAAACACTGAAGCCTTTCCTCATCAGGGAGGTGCCCCAGCCCAGTCATCATTTGAGTTACTCTTTTCTGCACCTCTTCTAGTTCCAATATGTATTTCTGTGGTGCAGTGACCAGAACTGTATGCAATACTCCTGGTGTGGCCTTACCAGTGTTTTGTACAATGGCATTATAATGCTGGCTGTTTTATTTTCCATCCCCTTTGGCAGCTTGTGCAATTTGAATTCCACACATATAAACAGCGTATAGGATACTGGCCTTGCAGTTCTGTCACATTCCCTCCATGTGCCCCTGGTCATGTGATTCCCTTTGACATCTGATACCAGCAGAGAAAGCAAAACCAGCCATCTCTTCTGAAGCAGTGAACCTCTGTTTCCATCAACATCTCAAAATGCAGAGCAAATATTTTGTGGAAGTCACACCGTGATATCAGTGCACCATTACTTTTTAAATTTAATGCTGCTGCTTTTGCATAAGAGGCAGTTTGAGGCTTCCTGCCGGGCAGCTGTGCAAACAAAATACAAATCACACTCATTGATTGGAAGGAAGCAGCTTAATCTTAACAACAGCATCCAGGCACAGGGTAGATGCCGCCGTACGCAATGCTGTCCTAGTTTCTGGGAATTTGAAACGACAGCTTTTCAAATTGCTGGGCTTCCATGCTGGGAAGAGATGAGTCAGAATTATGTCTGCCCTGTCTACTTTATTTCCCTATCCATAAACTCGGATCAAGGAAAGCATGAAAGACACAGAGAATGAATTTATGAAATCCCGAGGTAGAAAATGCAGTAAGGACCAACAAGTGGAGAATGACTGAGGGAGATGAGAGGTGGGTGTGAACCACCAGCCCAACAAGTCTTCTGGAGTCCCGCACTCTTGCCCTTTGGTGGGTGCCTGCTCATCTCTAGTGGAGATCAAGTGGAGATGTGAGGGTAGGGTTAGGGTTGTGGCTAGGGTAGAGGGTTAAGGTTTCAGCCATGCTTCTTGTATTCCCTGAGCCCAATGGGATTTCTAATTCTGTCTCCATTCCAGACAAAGGCCCATCAAACGTCATAATTCAAGCTGATTCACCACATTTAGAGGGGAGCATTCTTGCCCTTCCTTCCTCCATCCTAACTTTTGTCACCCATGTACCCTAATCTTCCTAGGTCCTAACTTACACAGGGACACACAGACACCCTATGGACAGTGGAGGTTCTTCCTCTTCACACTCATTACCTTCAATGTGGTTGAGGGCAACCTTCTAGACATGGCAATTTTATTGTAATTATGACACCTGAACAATTGCTTGGCTCTAATGGGAGCCTTCTTGGGAGGAAAGTGATGACAAACCTCAACAGCAACTTAAAAAGCAGAGACATCACTTTGCCAACAAACGTCCGCATAGTCAAAGCTATGGTTTTTCCAGTAGCGATGTATGGAAGTGAGAGTTGGCCCATAAAGAAGGCTTACCATCGAAGAATTGATGCTTTTGAATTCTAGTGCTGGAGGAGACTCTTGAGAATCCCCTAGACTGCAAGGAGATCAAACCTATCCGTTCTGAAGGAAATCAACCCTGAGTGCTCACTGGAAGGACAGATCCTGAAGCTGAAGCTCCAATACATTGGCCATCTCATGAGCAGAGAAGACTCCCTGGAAAAGATCCTGATGTTGGGAAAATGTGAAGGAAAGAGGAGAAGGGGATGACAAAGGACGAGATGGTAGGACAGGGTCACCAAAGCAACCAACATGAATTTGACCCAACTCTGGGAGGCAGTGGAAGACAGGAGGGCCTGGCGTGCTCTGGTCTGTGGGGTCACAAAGAATCAGACATGACTAAACGACTTAACAACAACAACGGCAACAACAACAAAAAATCACTTCCCCCCCCTTTTTTTAATGAAAGCTACACAGTTGTAATAAGTAAAAAGAAACTGGTCAAGGCCACCTGGGAAATAGTGAAGCCAGGTGGCTTCTCTGTTTTCTTTCCAAGTAGGCATTTTGATATGTGGATTGGTCCTTTCAGATCCTTTTACTCCATCTATAAGGAACTCAGTTAGCCCGTTGCCTTGGCTTTGTGAGAGGTGGTCAAAATATGGGGTCTTTGTGTTCTTGAAGACTACCAGGATACCTACTGTCACTCAAAAAGTCAATTATTTGGCTGGTAGATAATGAACAAAATAAGGTAACACAACATCACACTCTCCACTTCATAGGCACCAATCCCCAACAGCTAAACTCAAGGAAATGTTTTCTGCACATATTTAAAGCTCAAAACGTTAAACCAGAAGAGGTGAGGCTAAACCTATGGAGAAGAAAAAAGCAACACCACATTTTGCCAAATGGGTGAATGCTGAAGAGCATCTCCCACCAGGACAAGATTCTGGTCGGACCATCTGGAAGTCACTTAACAGACTTCAAAGCAAAGTAGGAAGATCAAAGAACAATCAAGTAAAATGGGGCTGCTTAGATATAAGACAAATATTCTGTGACTGCAGAGCAGATTGTGGATAGCTCTTTGGCGTTCACAGCTGGAAGCGGGAGTCAATAACTGATAGCAGAATGAGGAACAAATAGCTGGTAGATAGTGGAAGGATCAAGATACTAAGTGGAAGCAAGATCAAGTTCATCTGGAAAGTAGGTGGCAGATGTAAGTGCCTGCTATTAGCATAAAAACCATATACTCTTATGCTTTCCTGCATCGCATGGCCTTCGTAGCAATACATTGGATGAAAGGTGGAATATTTATGTGATACATTGATTTTCAAATGTGCAGGGCAGCAGACGCCTCCAGCATTTCCAGCTGTATGCTATAATAATAAGCCTGCCTTATCAGCTCCATTACAGGTACTCTGTAAGGCCTCTTTGCGTTATCTGTGCCTCAGTTCAGGGACTGAGACGGCAAAATGAACGTATGCACGTAAAACGCACCTTTTTGTCTCCTCTGTTTCCCGGATACCGTGCTTTTCCTCAGTCAAACTCACTGCCCCTGACAACAGTCCATTACGGGGAACAGCTGCACCGTGCTTCTTTTCATCGGCTGTCAGCCGCTGCTGTGCCACAAACAGGGCTCTACAAAGCAGCTCCCACCTGAAACCACGAAGCACCATATTTCAACCGCTCTTGTTTCTCATTCGTTTTCACGTGGCATTTTATTTTTCTGGACCCAGATATACATCATCGCTCACTAATACCTGCGGCGACCTTCATTCTCAGCAACTGTTTTGCCGAAGCGGCTTTATAAAAAAAAGACCTGAGGAATAATCCTGCTAAGAGTGTTGGTTATTTGCTTGCTCTTTACAATCTGATTCCTTGTGACCTTTCTGTGCCGTTAATTACTAGGATGCACTTTCATCTCAAGCTGCTGCAGTGCCATTTCACAGACTTTTAAGCATCTATTGGCAAAGGCAGCTTAACAGGCTCAGAACAGCATTAAGATATTCACCTTGAATCCTTGAGCTCGGCTTGAGTTGTTTTGGCAATGGCTTCTTTTAATGGCTTTCTTTGAGTCAAGAGGGAAGGACCTCAGGCTGACAGGGGCCGTTTCTATGGTCCAGAAAGCCTCTTAGTCAAATCCAGTCCCTGCATCTAACCCTAACACTGGAGCCAAATAGAGAGAGAAGTTCTTGCTATCACCAGTCAGTGACTGGAGATAATGTAGACTCCCCTGTATGCCACTTGCAATAGCAGTGGTTAGCAAGACAGAGACAACCCCCTGCTGTTATCTCTGATCAGTGATCAGAAACAGTTGTCATGTTCCCAGGGGTTTCAAGAGCAAAGTCCGATAAGCCAGTCCAGTATCAGAAGTTCAGAGGATGCAAAGCCGATACCAAAATGCCAAAGCCGAATCACAAACCATAAGCCGAGCTCAGGGTCCAAAGCCAAATCACACAACATAGTCTGAGGTCAGAGTCCAAAGCCAAGGGTCCAAGGAACAAGGTTCAAGGTAGTCAGGACCGTAGATCTGAGCCAGAGATTTGATTTGTTGCTTCCACAAGCTTGCCAGCATCTGGGTGCAGATTTTATAACAACAGCAGCCATCTAAACACCTCATCCTGCTAATACTCAGGGCTGGTCGACCTGATGTTCCTATGGGAAGCATTCATGCAGGCTTCGGATTTCCATTTCATGAGTCCTTGCCGAAGCTTGTCCCTTACTCTGGCTACTGGGCGAGGAGAATCTGGTGGTGATTCAGCTGCCTGTGATTCTGATTGCCTAGCATTCTCCTCAGCTGGAATTAACCCCTCAGATTCCAGATCTTCTTCAGCAGAACTCATGACAACAGTGGAGATTCATTTCTTGCAACAGTCATCATCCCACTAGGGATGGCCAGCAGCATACAAAGCTGGCTATGCATGCTAGGAGTCATCTCTTCTGAGAAGAAAGCCTCAGTTGAGAGGACTTTGCTTCTCCCCCATGGCTCCAAGCAGGGAAGCTGGAGAAGGACAAGTAAAGCCAAGCTGCACACTCAACTTCTCTTATGGAAGCCAACTGAGCCCTGAAGGTTGGCACCCAGCCAGCTCCTGCAAGCACCATCTGGAAGCCCTTTGCCCACCCACCCCCCCATTGCCCTCGGGGAGGGAGAAAAAGGAACGCATCTGGTCTCCACCTGAGTGTCTGAGTTGAGAATTTCCAGCTGGTGCTTTGTCTAGAGTCCCAATGACACCGGGAGTTACGGATATGCCCCCATGTTACTCACTGGGTTGTGAGGGAAGGAAATTGTGTTTACAGAATCCCTGACTACAGGTAGCATTTGAGCAATCAATGGTGGACTGGCGTTTTAAATCACTCTGCAAAATGAGGAGAAGTAAGTAAACATGTCAGTAGGCAGATTTAGGAAGTTAGGTTCATACATCAGCAAGGATACACATGGTCAAGTCAGCAGGGTTCCATCTGCCTCCTTGTTTTATAGCCCTTACATGTTCTGGCTGATACCTAAACGAGAAGATTCTCACAGACATTTGAACAGGTATACCTACAGGATGAGTTTATTAAAAAGTCTTTGTGGCTTTATTCACTCCACTCTCTTGTGGAGACCAGGAATGATGTCGTCAGCAGTAGCAACTTAGGCACAACGGGACTAAGTTGCACATCCCCTGGAACTGGAATGGGAACTCTTTCATTAACAGCATTCTGCTGCCATCGGTGACATCATACCTTCTATGTAGGTGGAGCTCTGCAAGAGGGTACTGGCTGAAGTTATTTATCCTCCAAAATACAATCAGTAACACAGCTTCATTCTATTTGACACTACAGGCTCTTCACCACATGGTCAACACACTTATTCAACACCATATTAGTTAAGTGAAAATAGACCAAAACAAATGGATCCTTATACATGCTGTATGGGGTACAATGCAACAGAGTGTAACATCTGAACACAGCTTGAAGATTCTGTTCTTCGGATTAAAACTAGGGATGGATTTCTAAATAAAAAAAATTGGACTGAAAATCCCATAATTCCCCATTCTGGGAGTTCTACCTGACTTAGACGCACCTTATAGACAACTAAGTGTGACATCTTGGAGAAAAGGCTTAAGAACCTTGGAGGCTTAGGTAGAACTAACTCCACCCAGACTTCCTGTTCCACTGCTACCCGGGATTTTTTTTTCTGAATAGGAAGCTAAGACGAGCTAGGCCTAGCTAAGCCTCAAAGGTTCCAGTTTAGTTCCAATTGTGTGTGTGTGTGTGTAAATCCGGTAGAACTCCTGAAATGGAGAATTGTGGGATTAATAGTCCAAGACATCCCAAAATCCCATCTCTGATGACCATTTTCAGCAGCTGTTTACTGCAGTTGTGAGAGGTTAGCACCCCAAGAGAGGAAAATCTTGATTCAGACAATTTTCTAATGCATTTTCCAAAGATCTATTCTCATTCTATTGCTCATCCTTTGAACCTCTGTTCAAACTCTTGTAATTCATCCATAAATATATATTTCGGTTTATTTGTTGAAATGCCCGAGTTTCACCCTCCATTTCATAGTTTTGCTTTTCTCACTTTCACTCTATATAACAAAAAACGTTAATTTTTCCCAGTTGTTAATTTCCCCATCATTTCACAGCCTTGAATACTTCTGTTCAATCACGTCCCCTCATCATTAAAAAAAATCATTAAGTTAATTGTTTGCACAGAAAACACAACAAAAAATGGGATAGATAAATGAATTATATTTTAAAGTTTCACTGTTGAGGCAATGCACTGATTGATCAAGCATTCCATAGCTATTCATTAATATTGATAATCAGTCACAGTAGAATTTTAAGTCTCTTTGTTCAGTAATGAGCCCATGTGATATTTCTTTGCTGCAAAATTTAAGGAATGTTAACCTGACTATTTTTTTTCCTCTCAGATTTAAAGAGAATATGAAGGTTCATGAAAAATCTTCAATGTATTTGACTGGAGAGACCCAGATTTGAAACTCAGAATTGCTGTGAACTCTTTGGTGATCATGACAAAATCAGCCATAATCACTTTTGATTCCTTTTTTTTTTTTTTTTTTTTGGTCAAAAAGTAGCTACAATGACCTACATTTTTAGGTTCATTATGAAACCTAATGAGGGAGCATTAGATAACACTTCAGCATAGGCAGCAAATCTATCATGAGTATAAGCCTGTCAGGGACAGAGGTGCTGTACCCAGGAAAACTACTCTTGACAGAACATCATCCTCTGACTCACCTTAGAAAGGGTCTTTGGTCAAGCAAAAGGGCTTCGAGTGCAATGTAGCTGAACACATAAGAACAAAGGGGGGAAATCCAGAATGCTATGCAGGGTGAGCTTCCTGGGATAGTCATGTTTAAAAATCAAGACCCCAGCATTTCTGCACAATATTTATTTATTTATTAAACTTGTATCCCGCCCATCTAGACTGCGTCTACTCTGGGCGGCTCACAACAAATAGAATAAAAAAAAATTAAAAATATCAACAACATTTTCACAGCAATAAACATATCATTCAAGATGGGAGATAAATCAGGTGGCGCCCGGAGGGAAAGCCTGCCTAAATAGCCAGGTTTTGAGTTGGCTTTTGAAAATACCCAGCGAAACGGCCAAGCAGATCTTGGAAGGGAGATTATTCCACAAACGGGGGGCCACTGCCGAGAAGGCCCGGTTTCTTGTTTTTTTCTTTCCAGGCCTCCCTCAGCGTTAGGCTCCTCAACCACCCCTCTTGGCTAAAACGAGTGATACGAGTAGATGTAGGTGGGAGAAGGGAGAATTGTAATAAAGATACAATTGAAAATATACCCTCAGGGGCTGGTCAATGTGAATATCTTGTATTCATAACACCTCCATTGACTGCCATTTTGTTTTGGGGTCCTATTCTAGACCACTTTTTTTCCCCAGAATCTAATTAGAGCTTTAAGGTTATCTGTTGAGACATGACTCCAGGTTGGCAAGTTTCAGAAACCTGAAGCTGGTCACTGCCAAGAGCAATGCCTATGGAATTTAGCAAAACTCTCCCACCAAAGCTATGTTTCTATTTCTGCTTCGTCTCTTCGTGGAAACATGAACAAATGTTTTCACTCTGCTCTGCCTTCAGGAATTAATACAAACATGCTGGAAATCTGTGGTGTTTCATTAACTCTTGCTCTAATTGTAAACTCCTTTATTCAGTTTTGCTTTTTGTTTAGGCGCCGTTCACGATTTTACGATCCGCGAACCGTTCATGTGACTTTTGTTTCCAAGAACACTGTGTGTAAATATTGGAGATAATAAAACCACAGCCATTCAAAATCCATCTGGGATTGTTCCCGTTCATTGGAGAATGCCAGATTTTCCTCGGAATTGGATTTTTACAGTTGTGAGTGTAGAGAAATGACAGGCTACACAAACCTATTCAGAAGCCGATTCAACTAAATGCCCAAAGCATAAAATTATCTTCATCTCTAAAGGCTTTTGCAAATATTCGGGGAATAAGCAGATTGCCTATGCATTTATTTAGCCTTGTAGTGACAGGATATACAGACATGCCTTAGATGGCGGGAAGTGGCAGGTTTTCTTATGGGTCTCCTCAGAACATCAGAATGATGTGACATCTATTGTAAGCACACAAAGAAAGAGAAGGGTTTTATGGAAAAAATATGCAAAAATGGGAGTTCTCGTGAACTGTATTTCTATATTATTCACTTCAAAGGCTCGACTCTTAATCTCTCTTGAATGGTGAACAGAAATCTCTGTGTTCTCGACACAGTCTGACCAGGTTTTCTTCTGATTTATATATGTTCTTCTTCTGAAAGAACAAACCTGATAAGGAGAACACAACTCTGAAACATTCAAAGATTACTTATTAAGATATCAAATATAAGCTGCTTCTTTTTTTTAAACTGCCGCACTATATATAGTTACCTTTTAAATGAAAAATGCCTAGTTTTCACATTTAAGTATTTGCAGCAGAGGACTGACGGAACAACACCTATGTGTTTAAGCACACTCACCTTAAAAATATATTGACTGAAATTTTTGTAATACAATCACATACTGGTACACTGGCTTGGAACTCTCGACGATGAAGATGGAAAAGTTTGAAGAAACAATTGCATGGATCATATTGAAAAATATGGTGATCTGTGACCTAAGTGGGGACTCAAGGGGGACCCATCAGAGGAGGCAGCTCTGGAAAGTTATGCTGCTGCCTCTGAATGTGAGCCCAACTAAGGAGAAGGGGTAAAAGGAAGGCAGGGAGCCCATGAAACAGTTGTGCGGCCGAACAACAGAACTTCACCAAACCACAGAACCATCTCGAATCAAGACACAAAAGGAATGGGGCAATGGATGGAAAGTGATATCCATCAATCTGTTTGAAGGATTGCCACCATGTTTTTATATATTGCCCCATGGTGCTCAAAAACACAAGTCATGGGCCAAGGTGTGGACTCACTTCTCTCTATTACCATCTTAATTGGAGGTTTTTCATACATTTGTGAACCTTGGCTCAACGATCTCTGACAGTCTCTCCCTAGATGTCGAGCTGGATAGACGCATTGGCAAAGCAGCTACCATGTTCTCTAGACTCACAAAGAGAGTATGGCTTAATAAAGAGCTGACGGCATACACCAAGATCCAGGTCTATAGAGCCTGTGTCCTGGACACACTCCTGTACTATAGTGTGAGTCCTGGACCCTTTGTGCACGGCAGGAGAGGAAGCTGAACACCTTCCATATGTGTTGCCTCCAACGGATTTTAGATATCACCTGGCAGGACAAAGTTCCAAACAGAGTAGTCCTAGAATGATCTGGAATTGTTAGTATGTATCCATCACTGAAACAGTGATTCATTCATTCATTCATTCATTCATTCATTCATTCATTCATTCATTCATTCATTTATTTATTTATTTATTTATTTATTTATTTGATTTGATTTGATTTGATTTGATTTGATTTGATTTGATTTGATTTGATTTGATTTGATTTGATTTGATTTTTAGCCCGCCCCTCTAGACCATGTCTACTCGGGGCGGCTCAGGCATGTCATGAGAATGGCTGATGATTGGATTCCAAAAGATCTCCTGTATGGAGAATTAGTGCAGGGAAATCGCCCCAGAGGGAGACCACAGCTGCGATACAAGGAAATCTGCAAGTGGGATCTGAAGGCCTTCGGAATGGACCTCAACAGATGGGAAACCTTGACATCTGAGTGTTCAGCCTGGAGGTAGGCAGTGTATCATGGCCTCTCCCAATTTGAAGAGATCCTTGTCCAGCAGGCTGAGGCAAAGAGGCAGTCCCAACATCAGCAAAACAAGGAAGCTGGAAAGGGGACAGATTGCATTTGTCTTCAATGTGGAAGGGATGGTCACTCTTGAATTGGCCTTCTCAGCCACACTAGACACTGTTCCAAGACCTCTGTTTGGAGCACGTTACCACAGTCTCTCGAGACTGAAGGATGCCTACCAGCAACTAGCATTTGAAGGATTATATCACCTCATATGAGCTTAATTAGCTTTTAAGATCTTCTGGCAGCAAAGAATACTGTATATCGCTAAAACAAATCACTTTTAAAAAGCATTATAATAACTTTGAGCAACCTATAGTGTTTAAGCATATTGCTAGACACACAGAGAGACAGCCTCAAATCCTATAAAGAAGGGGCAGAGGATGCTTTTATTTACTTTAAATTAAAAGCTTCCAGCACCTGATCTGGCTTTGTTGTTGTTGTTTAGTCGTTAAGTCATCTCCGACTCTTCGTGACCCCATCTGGGTTACACCAGGACAAAGTTACGCAACAGGATTTGGGTGGCTTCCCCATTTCTGTACTTATTCTAAAAAGTTGACATGCTTATCCTTATCCTTCATTACCAGCAGTAAGCACTTTAAGCTAAAATGCATGGCCATTGGGGGACCAGCCCCCACTAGAAGAGAGCCGTCAAGGACTCCTCTGAAACCAACATGACTCTCTGCTCGAGAAAGCATCCTTATTCTTGCCCTAGTAAAAGAGGAAGACTTCCTGATCAATGCAGTCTTGAGTAAAGGCAGATCTTTCCACTTTAAAAATTAAGCCCGGACCTGGGTTGACTCAGACAGGCAATGGGAAGAGTGCTTGAGAGCAAAACGGCCTTTACTTCTCACATACCTGCAGGCGCTGTGATTGTGTGCACATAAACGAGAAATCTCAGCCAACGGCTGCACATTTTTTCAGTGTTTGAGAAACAAAGACTAACGGCAGCATCAAGATGGGAGACTTGTAAAAGATTTACCCTCCGTTCATTATTAATAAATGATTTCTTTTCTGACTGTCTTTTTAGGTCGCTACCAAAACTAGATAGGAAAAATCCCACAGAGATACTTGGACGTCTAAATACATAAAACAATGTTAAATTTAGCTACCATTGGGTTTTCGTATTAAAGAAGGGGATATTTACTTAAGTTAATGAGAAATGTGATCCCCTCTAATAGGGAAGATGGTCGTCTTTGCATAGAACTATGCAAATCAAAGTAATTAGCATGTGTAAATGAGGAATAGGTTCCAGGGGAAATTTCCTGTTTGCTTTCTAGGGCATGTGCTAGAATTAATCAAAATAAGAATAATAAGCTACCCTTTCTCCCCCACTTCCTTCTTAAATGGCATGGGTGGTGGGTGATCCAGCTTCAGAAAAGATACAAATGATGATTCCCAGAAAGAACACAGAACCTAAGAAGTTTAGGGTTTTTTTGGAGTACTTCTTCCAGGATTTCCCAGCCAGCATTGCCAGTGGCCAAGCTGGTTTGGGCAATTCTGGAAGAGGTAGTAGTAACGTCTCCAAGCTCCAGCAAAGCAGCTTTCCCCAACATATTAGATTACTTGCCAGCTGAGATGTTCTAGGAGTTGTGGCTCAACATGACTGGTGGTGGACATCAGATTAGGGGAGTGTGTTGTAGCACAATGGCCAAGCTGGGAGGGGGATTCTTGGGGCTGCAGTGCAAAAGGTAACTTTTCCAAGTTGTGTTCTGCTCTGGAAATGTAGAGGTTTGAAGTAGTCCAAGAGAATGGTCTTTCTCAGTCCGTATGGTGCTTCGGCTTCACTTTTTCCTGCTTCTTCTGCATGAGCTTCAACATCAAGTTGAAACATCAAAGTTCAGCGTTTCAAGATGAAACTGAAAACTTCAACAAGTTTTCAGTTTCCATCTTGGGGCATTCCTTTAACTCAAATCCTGATTCTGCAACATCTGGTCACCATGATATTGGAGATATATTTTTGGTTTCTCCTCTTGCTCCCTCAAACTTTCTGCAATGTTAAAATGAAGAAAGGTCCTATTGGGTTGAAAAGCTTGGGTGTTTTAATTTTTTAGCGTTCCAATAAAGGTATGATCCACCCTTGTTTTCACATTTTGTAAAAGGATTACACCACTTCGGTTAATTCTTCTTCTTCTGAGTCTTCTTTTCATAAGGAGGAAGAATTATTATTGTTAAAACTGGGCTCTGAATGCTGCATAGCCACAAGCTTCCAAGGGATAACTTGTCCGCTAGCTATTCTTTCTTGTTCAGACCATCTTACCTCACTCCATTACTTGAAAGACAGCACAGCATCCCCTTCTGGACTTCACACTAGGGATGTGCATTTTGGGTTTTTTTTACTCATAAAATACAAAATTCTCCTTCTTAGGAGTACCACCTGTAGGACCCAGATGTTAGACACACCTAAATTGTGTTCACCTGAAGAGAAGGCCCAGATGGCAGGCTTTACACTTTGGGTAGGCCTAACCTCCTGTTCAAAAAAAGAAGCTGTCCAGCAAATGTCAGAGCAGCTTCTTCTTCAAACAGGATGTCATAATACCAGCTGGGCCTTCTCTCTAAGTGAAAGCAATGTCTATCCGGTCTAGGCCCTGCAGGTGAAATTCCAAAGAATGAGAATTATAGGACTTGCTGTCTCCAGAAACCAAAATGCACACTCTTTATGCTAACTTATTATAGATAGGATTTGTTGTTTATTCGTTAAGTCATGTCCAACTCTTTGTGACCAAATGGACCAGAGCATGCCAGACCCTCCTGTCTTCCACTGCCTCCCAGAGTTGGGTCAAAGTCGTGTTGGTCACTTCGGTGACCCTGTCCAACCATCTCGTCCCCTGTCGTCCCCTTGCTTTCACTCTTTCCCAGCATCAGGGTCTTTTCCAGGGAGTCTTCTCTTCTCATGAGATAGCCAAAGGATTGGAGCCTCAGCTTCAGGATCTGTCCTTCCAGTGAGCACTCAGGGTTGATTTCCTTCAGAATGGATAGGTTTGTTCTCCTTGCAGTCCAGGAGACTCTCAAGAGTCTCTTCCAGCACCACAATTCAAAAGCATCAATTCTTCGGCAGTTGGCCTTTATGGTCCAGCTCTCACTTCCATACATCCCTACAAGAAAAACCATAGCTTTGACTATGCAGACCTTTGTTGGCAAGGTGATGTCTCTGCCTTTTAAGATGCTGTCAAGGTTTGTCATTGCTTTCCTCCCAAGAAGCAGGCATCTTTTGATTTTGTGGCTGCTGTCACCGTCTGCAGTGATCAGGGGGCCCAGAAAGTAAAATCTGTCACTGCCTCCATATCTTCCCCTTCTAGATGGGATACAAACATACATTTCAAATGAATGTATTGTGCCAAGCTGCAGGTCACCTGTGTTCTAAGCATTTTCTAATCCATGGCCAGAATCATTTTGCTAATTTACATGTGCATGAGTGAAATCATGTAAGCTGAGGCAGTGACTTGCCTCTAGCCAACAAGACACCTGGTTCCTTGCACAATCACATGGCAGATATAGAACCAGCAACATGTCTGGTACTCCAGGAATGTTTTGGACTGTTTAAAGTGTTGCAGAGGGCAGGGAAAAAAGGACGGTTTTCCAAAGTTCTCCATAACAAAGAAAAAACATGCTGTTGAAACATAGTAATCTGCTGTAATTTGTGGGAGTATTTCCATTTCTTTCTTTCCTTGCTGGTGGATTTTCCATTACATTTCACCCTTTATTTTAAACAAGGGAGAACAGAGGAATGCATCTAGGTGAGTGAATTTGATCCAACTCTGGGAGGCAATGGAAGATAGAAGGGCCTGGCGTGCTCTGGTTCATGGGGTCACGAAGAGTCGGACATGACTAAACGACTAAACGAAATGAAACAATTTCCATTTCATCATGATTTTTAACTTTTCTTTGTCCATGTGGATGTGATCTTAGGTTAAACTAGTATATCAATCTAGAGATATGGTGATATTGTAGTTTGTTTTTTAAAACTTAAAAATAATGCTTTGGAGCAACTAGAGAGAAAGATTGCAGGGGTGGGTGTTATCATTGTCTACAGTGTCACACCCAGCTTAGCACTTGCTAGAATACCATCCATACTCATCCTTCACTCTCATCCTTATAGAGGAAAAAACAAGTCATCACATGGGGGGCAGTCTATCTGGATCATCCCAGCTTGAAAGAAGTAGAAGCCTCCAGTGGCGGAGTCTCCACACTGGGAGCAAAAAGGACCAGACTGATTCTAATTGGTTTTTGTCTTGTGTGGTCATGTTTTTTAGTGAATTCATCCATTTTGCACCTGAAGCAAATCCCACAGTATTTGACCACGTAATTGTTGCCTAAATTATTGAAGCTAATCGATATGCTGGCCTTTTGCCTGTTTTGTTTCGCAGTTAAAAGAAGGATCACCATCCTGCTGTACAAGAACAATGAATGTGCACGCTTTCAAGTACTCCTGATGCCGTCATCAGGCTAGGTGGTTCAAAAAAAGAAAAAAAATAGGGTGAGGAAGAAGCATGCAGGTCCAGAAATGGGGTTAAATGTTTGAAGCTGTTAGGTCTGGGGTTAAACTAACTCCCAAGGTATAAGGTGTGATGAGTCCATGGTAGGTATGTAGTACATGTCATCTAGCAATAACTGCTAAGATTAAGACAGAGATGATGATAATGATGATGATAAAACAGCAGCTCCACGTGTTTGCAAGTACAAAGCTGGTAGCAGTTCAGTCCTTTCTCCTTCAACACACACACCCTTCTATTTTTTTAAAAAAAATATTTAAACCACTCAGTCTTGGAGTTTTGGAGGGCTTTGGAGAACATGAAAAGCTTGCACACTGTGATGGAATTATAGTTACTGCTAATAAATGCATTGCAATGTGTAGCCAGCATCGTTAACTTGTAAACTGCCTAGAGAGTGTTTTGAGCACTACGTGGTGGTATATAAGCAGCACGCTTTTCTTTCTTTCTTTCTTTCTTTCTTTCTTTCTTTCTTTCTTTCTTTCTTTCTTTCTTTCTTTCTTTCTTTCTTTCTTTCTTTCTTTCTTTCTTTCTTTCTTTCTTTCTTCCTTCCTTCCTTCCTTCCTTCCTTCCTTCCTTCCTTCCTTCCTTCATTCATTCATTCATTCATTCATTCATTCATTCATTCATTCCTTTCTTTTCCTTCCTTCCTTCCTTTCTGGTGGATTTTCCATTAAATTTCACCCTTTATTTTAAACAAGAGAGAACAGAGGAACGCATCTAGGTGAGCGGCATCTTAAATAGTGATGGCTTACGAGAAGGGGGGGGGGAAGAAAGCCAGAAAAGAGCTATCTTTCTTTGGCAGCTTTGCTAACAACATATGGATATTAAATCCATTTCTGTAACTCAAAAGGTTACCTGAGAAACGCTACCTAGCAACACGGGAACAGCTGGGATGGGGAGATGGGGGGAGAGACAAAAAAAGGCCGATTAGCACTGATTGTGCTCAGTGGCTAAAGAATGCACACTGACAGGGGGTTAGGAGGAAGAAAACAGGAGCACATGGCATGGAATGGCTGGAGTTCTAAATATCTGTATTCTATAGCAGGTCTCCACAGTGCCCTGTTTAGCTGCCGGTCCCACTCAAGGCAAATTCAACTGGGACTTCAGCACCACTAGGCTCAGAGAGGTTTACCTCCAAGCCATTCGGCACAGTGCGGTGAAGTTTGATGGTTTCCGACTTCACTGGGGTAATCAAACAGCTGGGAAGAATTTTCCTGGAGCTATCCAGAGTGCTGAATCTTATCCTCTACATCAGTGGTCCCCAACCTTGGGCCTCCACATGTTCTTGGACTTCAACTCCCAGAAATCCTGGCCAGCAGAGGTGGTGGTGAAGGCTTCTGGGAGTTGTAGTCCAAGAGCATCTGGAGGCCCAAGGTTGGGGACCACTGCTCTACATGCGTCAGTTTGGGTCTTTGGAGAACTTCTGTAAACCTGAGACAAAGATGTGGAAAAGATCCACCTTACCCACGAAAACAAAGCCAACATCTGCTTCCATCGGCCTTGTGGATTTTAGACAAGCCTTTGCTGGTGCATACAGATGTTCTGGTTTGCAGTGGCAGGCCAAAAGATCTGGAAGTGCCCAGATTGGGGAAAGCTATTCTAGATCTTTAAGATATGCATCCTATCCATATAGAGCATCCCCTTATCCCCCACATATATTCATATTTTTTTACCATTCTTGTGGAATTTGATGAATCTGAAAACACTTGTGGCTGGATTCCTACTGCACAACTTTATGCAACTTGGATGACACCATGAGTTCCAGTCATTAGGAGGGGAATGAAAGTCTCCTATTTTCTCCTTCTAAATTCCTGGGCTCCCTAGAGGTCCCTTTCCTTCTGGGGAAAGCTTTGGGAGCCATGAAAGTCAGGGGTAAACACTTTAATGCCCCCCAAATTGCTACCGGCAGTTCTGAGACTTTTGCTTACATGCTTTGCATGTTAGCTAGCCTATGTGCGGGGGTGGTGTTTGTACGTGTGCAGGCCTCAGTGTACAATTAGGAATCTTTCTACATGGCAGTACAATTATCACAGCATTATTTTCTTTCCAATGATTCTTCCTTTCCCATGCGGTGCCCCAAATACCTCTTAGGTCAGCTGTCTGAAACTAGGCAGGCGTACTCTCTTCTTTATGGCGTGTCATGGCTCAAGACTTCATGTATATCTGTCCAAAATTACTTTGCAAATTTACAGATCATCCTGTATCTGGGACACAAACCAAATCAGATGGAGCGCAAATCACTCAGGAATAATCTCTGGCTAAGGACACTGGGAATTGTTGGCCAACATTTCTGGAGGGTCTTCATCGGCCACCTTTGGTTTTGGGAAATCAGCACACCCCTGTGGTAGAGTATGGGATCCTAAGCCCAAAGACCTGGGTTTTGTCCTTGGCATCTGAAAAGAATTGAAGGGAGAAGGTCTTGGAAATATTCCTTTGTACCAGATGGAGTGCTACTACTAGCCAGAGGATGTGGCAATATTACAATTTGATCCTGCCCACCCCCTTACAACCTCATGGAAATATAGATGGCTCCCCTTTATTCTCACACTACCTCTATCAGGTTGGTTCAACTAATGGGCAATGACTGTCAATAACACATAAAGCAAGAGTGTGCAGCTTATATACCACCCCATAATGCTAAAAAAACACTCTTTGGGTGTTTTACAATAAGTTTTTGCAGGTTACACATTGTTCTCCCCCAGTGAGGTGAGTATTCATTCAGTTTACCAGCCTCAGAAGGATAGAAGGTTGAACGCAGGTCATGAGTAGAGTCTTCACCACAGTATTGCAGTTTAACCATTGTGCCACGAGATCCCATGAGATTCAGGCCAGAATTGACATTGGAAAAGTTACTTCTTTGGATCAGATGTTTCAGAATCCCTTGGTCAGTATTGCTATGTGAAATGACAACCGTAACTTCAGGGGTCCAAAACCTCTCAAAGGGAAGGCAGCTTGACCTGTGCAAAGTGGGTCCAAGTTGTTTTGGAGAGGTGGAAAGGGCAGACCGACAACATCTGGAGCTAATGGTTGTTGTGGGTTTTTCAGGCTCTTTGGCCGTGTTCTGAAGGTTGTTCTTCCTAACGGTTCACCAGTCTCTGTAGCTGGCATCTTCAGAGGACAGGAGTAGATGCTGGCTACAGGGAGTGGTGAAACGTTAGGAAGAACAACCTTCAGAACACAGCCAATGAGCCCAAAAAACCCACAACAACCATTAGATCCCAGCCATGAAAGCCTTCGCAAATATAACATCTGGAGCCATTGAAACCAGGGATGCTGTCCTTTTCAACCAGCTCGGCTGTTTCAATGTCTTTCTGTTTCTCTGCGCCTGGACTGGCAAGGGGGTGGGGGGACTTGAAGGAGAGAAAGACAGACTTCAAAGAAATGAGCCCCTTTGCCCAAAGCATTAAGATCTGAGAGCCTAGCGCAGAACATGGTTACAATTCCCAAGCTAGACCCAAGATCAAAAACTGTAACTTCACTAACTCTCCCTTACAATAAAGCTAATCACATTAGCCACTTCACAAGTAATAAATCTTTCATTTCCCATCCACTTTGATTCTTACCGTTCTGGTTTCAGCTGCAATGGGAAGCGGTTTCCAGACAATCAGTTGCAGGCAAACGGCTCTAGAGTACCCACTGGGGACTCTTTACTCCGGATCTAATAGTAACATTACCGATGCAGCCATCTGAAAAAGCCACAAAGCCACCATGGGATTTTGCATGCCAGTTTTCCCCCTCGCCCACGATGCTCCTTCTCAGCTTTACATAGTGTTTGAGCTTCTGGGAGAAGAGTCAGAAGAACTGTCCAGCTTTCCTTCCCCACAGCTGGCATTTGAAAAGACAGCTTCACAATTACAATACATTGGCTACTCTTGAAGTTGACCCAGAGATGGCAGAAAGTGTAGAATGGGGCCACCAGGCTGGTGGCAGGTCTGAGTAAAATTGATCACATCTCTCCAGTCCTGGCTTGCTTGCACTGATTACTGGTCACATCCCAGGCCAAATTCAAGCTTTTGATGCTCACCTATAAAGCCTTTCATGGTTTGGGACCCTGTTCATTGTCAGAGTGTCTTTTCCCAAGATCATCCACCCAGGCCACCAGATCCTCTCAGGAAATGCTCCTCTGAGTAGCCGCCCTGAAGGAAGTCAGAAAATCATCAATGAGAAGTCAGGCCTTCTTGGCAGTGGCACCCACCCAGCCTTCTGGATCTGACCCCCAGTCGAGCTGCACGTGGCCCCTGTCCATTTTTATGAGGTTCCTGAAGATGGTGTTCTTCCAAGAAGCTGTTGAATGCAGCCTCGCCTGATTTTTTTCACCTTGTGCCCTGCTGCCTATATGGAAATCCCTCACCATTGTGGTTTAATTTATTTAATTCTGTTGGTTTGTTTTATGATTTTATAATTGTATTCCTTCATTTTGTTCTTGCTATGTTTTTTGTATTTTGCCACTGTGTTCATTGCCCAGAATAGTGCTTTACCCTCATGGAGTGATATAGAAGTGAAATGAAACAGAATGGAACGAATAAATGAATGAACGAACGAACTAGCGAGCAAGCGAATAAGCAAGCAAGCAAGTGCCATATTATTTCTTGCAGTACTGATTTCTGAGCATGCTTCAATCAGCCTCCCTTCCCACCAGCTCTGAGTCTTTGGTCCAGAGATTCAGGTTTTATGGCTCACTCTTGCACTCACTGGAAGTGACAGCTGGACCGTAAAGAAGGCTGAACACTGAAAAATTGATGCTTTCGAATTGTGGTGCTGGAGGAGGCTCTTGAGAGTCCCCTGGACTGCAAGAACAAACCTATCCGTTCTGAAGGAAATCAACCCTGAGTGCTCACTGCAAGGATAGATCCTGAAGCTGAGGCTCCAATCCTTTGGCCATCTCATGAGAAGAGAAGACTCCCTGGAAAAGACGCTGATGTTGGGAAAGTGTGAAGGCAAGAGGGGAAGGGGACGACAGAGGATGAGAAGGTCGGACAGTGTCATCGAAGCGACCAAGATGACTTTGACCCAACTCCGGGAGGCAGTGGAAGACAGGAGGGCCTGGCGTGCTCTGGTCCATCGGGTCACGAAGAGTCGGACATGACTTAACAACTAAACAACAACTTGCACTAGCTAGTTCTGTTGCAGAGTCATCGCCATCTAGTCTACATGGCATGCAGGGTAGGCTGCAGATGGAATCATTTTTATTAAAATATGAGGGTGCAATACCAGACACTGGCGCCTGCCTGCCCACTCTTGATCAGAATTGCATGTGGAGGCTGCATAGGCAGCATTAACAAGTATACAACTCAACCGTGCACAAGACTGTGGGATTGTCCCTACTGCATGGTTGCAATCTCACTGAACAGAAAAAAAGAAGCAGATGGAACAGGACCACAGCGTACCAAACTAAAGTTGGGGATGAAATGTACACCAGATATATGACATTTATCACTCCTGGAAAATTGGATTTTCTTTAACAAAGAGCTGTTGAGAAAGAGTCGGAGGAAGCCAGGTTATGGCCATGGCATGAGGGAAGGATTTAACCCTTTTCCCCCATCACACCTCCTATCAGAATCTTCTCCTACTTTCCTCCCATTATAAAGACGAGGTAGAGATGGGCCCGAACCCCTAAGCCTGGTAGGGTTTTCTTTTACTTTTAGTGATACACTTGAAAGCAGAAGCATGAATGGGGAAAATGACTGATTAAAAGGGGATTGTCCATGGTATGCAGCCAAGTGCACATACGGTGGCAATTCCTGGTTTGTTGTTGTGTGATGTCTGGGGGAAAAATTGTTACAGGAAAATAAAGGTGAGGTGGGAACACTGTAGGGCAGGACAACAATGGAAGGGGGTTAATTTTCTTATATAGCCTTTTCTCAATCACAATGGAACACAGCTCTTATTAGATCCACAGGAAAACAGAATGAGCAGATGACACCATCTTACTGGCAGAAAGCAGCAATGATTCACTTTTTATGCAAATGAAAGAACAAAGTGCCAAAGCAGGACTGCAGTTGAATATCAAGAAGACAAAAATCATGACTGCAGAAGAACTACACAACTTTAATACTGACAATGAAGAAATTGAAATAGAGATTTTTAAAAAATACCTTGGTTTAATCATCAATCCAAATGGAGTCTGCAGCCAAGAAATCACAAGAAGACAGACTTGGAAGGGCAACAATGAAGGAACTAGAAAAGATAATCAAATCTAAGGATGTGTCACTCGAGAGCAAGACCAAGATTATCTATACCAGAGGCGTCAAACTCAGTTTCATATTGGGCTGCATCGGCATTAGGGTTGCCCTCAAAAGGCCGGTTATATCTGTAAGACTACATAAACGTAAGAACAGGAGTGGGCATTAGCGAAGACTACATTTCCCAAGGTGCTGTACGCGGCCCAAGCAGCTGCACTTTCTGACTCTTCTCTGCTTAGAATGCTGGGATTAAAAGTCCCACTGGGCGGATTCCCAGCATCCTTGTGAAGCATTATGGGTGATGGAGTAAGCGCCTGCATATTGTATACTGTACAGTAGCAGGCAACACTGTGAGGACCACATGAAATGGCCCAGCATTCTGGATTCGGCCGGCGGACCTTGAGTTTGACACATGTGATCTATAGTATTCCCAATCACAATGTTTAGGTATGAAAGCCGAACAAGGAAAAAAAATCGACAGGAAAAGAAAATGATTCATTTGAAATGTGGTGTTGGAGGAGAGCTTTGTGGATATCCTGGACTGCTAGAAAAATGAACAAGTGGGTCCTAGATCAAATCAAGCCTGAGCTTTATCTGGGGACAAAAAAATGTTGTAAATAAGGCTGTCCTACTCGAGGCACATCACGAGAAGGCAGGATTCTCTGAAACAGACAGTATGGTTGGGAAAGTTTGAAGGCAGCAGGAAAAAAAGAAGACCAAATATGAGATGGACTGACTCCTTCAAGGAAGTTACAGATGTTAGTCTCCAAGAGTCGAGCAGGGCTGTTGAGGACAGGACTAGAGATGGGCACGAAGCACCAAAAGTGTGGTTCGTGGTGGTACGTGATTCATGAGTAGCAACAAACCACGAACTGTCTGAACTTTAAAAAAATGATCCATAAATTGATTCTTTTTCAAAGAAGTTTGTGCCCATAAAAAAAACCCTAACCTTCCTGCCCCCTTTCCACTCCCACCACCACCACCTCCCTATCTAGTGCTGTTGCCTCTTCTTCCACGGCTACCATCTTGAGAGGGGGGAGCTGGGCCAGCTGTCTCTGTGCATGAGCCTGCACATCAGATGAAGCCGGGCTGCTGTCCCTCAAGATGGCAGTGGTGGCATAGGAGGAAGAGGAGGAGATGGCTGGACCAGGTAGGGAAGCAATGGGGGCCGTGGGAAGGGGCAGGGGGGAACAAACCAGGAAGTTCATTGAAATTGCTTGAAAGGTTAATGGTTGGATCAGTTTTATTCCACTGTGTTTAACGAACCCGAACGAACCTGAACCAATGAGCCAGAGATTTTTCAACAAACTTCTTGGTTCATTTCTAGGTTTGTCACCAGGGACATGGTGGCGCTGCGGGTTAAACCACAGAAGCCTCTGTGCTGCAAGGCTTGTAGATCTTTAGCTGTAAGATCGAATCCATGTGACGGAGTGAGCGCCCGTCGCTTGTCCCAGCTCCCGCCAACCTAGCGGTTCGAAAGCATGCAAATGTGAGTAGATAAATAGGGACCACACCGGTGGGAAGGTAATGGCGTTCCGTGTCTAAGTCACACTGGCCATGTGACCACGGAAGATTGTCTTCGGACAAACGCTGGCTCTATGGCTTGGAAACGGGGATGAGCACCACCCCCTAGAGTCGGACACGAGTGGACAAAAATTGTCAAGGGGAACCTTTACTTTTACCTAGACAGGACACTTCGGAGATCACTCATTCATAGGGATGCCATAAGTCACAAAAACAGTAGATGGGAAAAACAGATGCAAAACAAGGACTTTACTCTTCATTTTGATCAGGGAAATCCGATGGGAAGGAGGGTTGTTTTTTTTAAAAAAACAACAACACTTATCTAGCACTGTTTCCATGGTCTAAATTGCACCTCAGAGTCAGAGCAGCGTTTTGGGCTTTTTAAAAACATCTGCCTTATCCTCAGGTTCTTCTAGCCTAACTAGAAGGCTAGCTGAAGCCCCCGGGTTTTCAGCCATGGGTACGATAGTTCGTGGATGAGGGTAGGATGGGGGGGGCTTGTAGGTAAACTCTGTAGGGGCACTCGCCCTATTCACTCGGCCTTAAAAGCATTGAAACAGGAGGGATGGGATGAATGATGAAAGAGCTCCCCAGTCACATTCCAGTTTAAGGCGATAGGCAAACGAATGCCCGCCTCTCAGTTTGCTGCACAACAATCCTTTTTTGTTCTGTTCCCAGGGGAACTGGTTATTCCCAGCAACGCCAGGCAATTTCCTCTGTTGCTCAGCCCCCCCCCCACTGGAAATGTCAATCTCTGTGTGAATTAAAGAACACTCGGAATCTCACAGCTGAACAGAGCAGTGGGTGACGTCCAGTGATCAAATCCATGCATGCACATAGAGGGGTAGCCACATTTGCATTTAATTTCCTTGCTTTTTAACATAAAGGAGGGTGGGTGGCACAGAAGCCCTTGTTCCTGCTTTAATACTGCTAGCATTTATGTTTCCCTTGGTCACCTCTATTTTGGCAACTCTCTAGCAGACAGCATAGAAATAGCCAAGCTTTTCTTCTTCCTGTAATTGCTGTGCCTTCTAAACAAGGGAAGGAGAGAAGAGAAACTCGCTTGGAATAGAAAGAGGGGGTTTCCTTGGCATCTTGCCTATGCTAGGGAATTTCAAACCGGGACTCCAGGGGTTGGATCTGGCACAAGAACGTGGCTCATGAAATTCCCTCTCAGCTCTGCTAGAAGGGCAACAATCAAGAGCGTAAGACTTGCAACTGGCCTGGGATAATCCAGAAATAAGTGGCTCCTCGCTGAGCGTGTGCAGCTATTCTCAACATGGAGAGGAGGAGAATGTACTGGCCTGCCATAAAGGTATTACTCATGAGGTGTTTTTTGTTTTTTTTTAAAGCCAGGCAACTTGAGTCTGAACTAACTCTGGGCTGAATTCATCCTCTAAGCAACAAAACTTCAGATTGTATTCTTCTTGATACAAGCCAGACAAGAGGCTTTCCTCGCTCTGTCCTCAGAAATGTTGAGCATTTTCATGAAAGCCTTTTGCAACTGGCAAATATGACGACTGTGATAAATGTCCCTTTTTGTTGGAGAAGGTAGTAAAAAAAAGGCAGCATTGAATAGGTTGTTTGCTTCTATGCTCAATCACCTTGTCCTTTCATGCTTACTTTCTCTGGGTTTGCTTATAATGAGGAAAGGCATTACTTAGCAAAGGAAGAGAAGTAAAGGTAAAGGTTCCCCTTGACATTTAGTCCAGTCGTATCCGACTCTAGGGAGCGGTGCTCATCCCTGTCTGCAAGCCATAGAGCCGGCATTTGTCCGAAGACAGTTTCCGTGGTCACGTGGCCAGCGCAACTAGACACGGAACGCCGTGACCTTCCCACCTAGGTGGTACCTATTTATCTACTTGCATTTTGAGATGCTTTCAAACTGCTAGGTTGGCGAGGAGCTGGGACAAGAGACGGGAGCTCACTCCATCACATGGATTTGATCTTATGACTGCTGGTCTTCTGAACCTGCAGCACAGAGGCTTCTGTGGTTTAACCTGCAGCACCACCACACACACCCTAAAGGAAGAGAAGCCCTGTGCAAATTATGTTTGCAAATTCAGAAAACCACGGCCACAACAAATCATTTCTCCTCCCGGTTGCATGCCAAATCTGAGATCACTCAAAGGGGTCGGAGGAAACTCTAAGGAGCTCTATCTCTGCGCTGAGACACCCAGTTCTTCTATCAGTCCTGGCGTTGGCCGGACTTCTACACTTCTTTAGCACTCACACTGTTGACTAGAGAAAGAGCCAACACAAGACGTTAAAATGTGCAGCATTCAAAACCCCAGACCTGGGTGGGTCAATGTGTCAGTTTCTGTTTCTCTCATGTTGGTTTTTTTTAAAAAAAAGAACCAAAACTCTCAAATACTTTCAGTTCTCAATAGGAAGATATGCAAGGGATGTAATAAGGGGCTCATAGTACAGGAAGCCAGATTTTGGTGAAACGTTGGGGGGAAAAGTCTTAACTATGAGAGCAGTATGGCAATGGAGACACTGACCTCAGGAGGTGGTGAGCACTCCAATGCTGGAGGCATTCAAAGAAACTTTGGGCAACGACCTGCCAGATCTCAATTTCTGCATTGAGCAGGGGTTCGACTTGAGCGTCTTATAGGCCCCTTCCAACTCAGTAAGTCTATGATTTATGAAATTTGCAAATTTTAATAAAGTCTTCACAAACACAAATGGAAAGAATATCTCACCCATTCCCCCTGTGTTTCCATATTCTGTCAGATGAAGCTGTGGCTGTATTATCCAGGTTCCTGTTGTCCCCACTGTGCTCCACTTCCTCGTCTTCTTTATTTGTGGAATGATTCTCTATTGATCTGATTTTCTTTCTCTCTCAGGACTGGTGATTTCCAACTGAGCTGTTGCTCCAAATGCACTTGGCAGAACACAAACACAGTAATGGGGGAAAGGAAAATAGGAATGGAGTAAGCCTTCGTTTGATAACTGCAACAGGAAAAGTGTCCTGGGCCCTCAAAAAATATGTTGTGACCCCCTGTAGAGGAAGTGAATTCAGAGGAGTGGAAGGCAGAGTGTATTGTGATCCTTTATCATTCTGTCTTAACTTCAGCCATTGCACGAGTGGTATCCCAAAACTGAAATGAATCAAATGTCATGTGCAACAAAGTGTGTAGGACAACAGCTCTCTCTCTCTCTCTCTCTCACACACACACACACACACACACACACACAGAGAGAGAGAGAGAGAGAGAGAGAGAGAGAGAGAGAGAGAGAGAGAGAGAGAGAGAGAGAGCTCCTATATTTGCAAGCTTGGGAATTCTTATTGGGACAGACATGTCATCCACCTACAAATCTAATCCACCTACAAATCTATTTCAAGAACTATCAAGAATTGGCAATAAAACTTAAAAAACAAAAAGAAAGCAGAGCAAAGCTTCCAGCTTATATACTGTCCCATTGCACTTTTTTTTGATTGATTGATTGATTGATTGATTGTCATTGTAAGTATATACACAGTATACCCATACAATGAAATTCACTTAAAGCACTCTCTGGGTGTTCTACAGTTAAATTATTCAGGCTACATATTGCCCCTCCCAAAGCAGTATGTATTCAATTTAAAGAGTACTCAGTTTAACAACCTTGGAAGGATGGAAGGCAGAATGAACCTGGACAGTGAGCAGAGTTTTGGGTGAAGTACTGCAATTTAACCACTGCATCATGAAGATGAATGTTCAAGTATGACTAAGAATGGGTGAGAGATTTGGTCAGTCCACATTTCAATGATAATTTACAAAATTTGCCCCCACTCCAAAACCATAGGAATCCAGTTTACCATCAAAATTTGTCAATTTCCAAAATTTGCGCTGTAGTCTATTTTTAAAAAAGGTGTAGAAATGCATATTCAAATAGTGCACCTGTGCACAGAGGCATGTTTATTACACGGGGGGGGGGCATTTTAGCACTGAAAACATGCTTGAAGAAAAAATACTTCTGCAAAAGTGCTCACAGGTTTTGTACATTTTAGAAAGGCGATATTTTAAAAACACACTTGCAAATCTGTGCAAATGTTCAAGTTGGGGAGGCAATGGAGAATTCAATTAAGAAATAAATCAGAGCACACAGTAACATAGAAAAATAGCAAGAAAATTGATAAACTCCCTGTCCCAAGCTATGTCAGAGAAGTGTTTGGAAACTCAGCTGGGCTTTTTAGGGTCTTGTGTGGAAAACAGGATAAGGAAGTTAAAGCTCAATCCGAAAGTCCTTACAACTGAAATACTGCAAGGGACTGCCTGTGCTTCTGTCATGGAAACGGATTGCTCAAAGCAAACTGTGCTGTGTACACGGGAAAATAAATTAGCAAAGAATTAAAAGTTGCTATTTTGTTTTCTTTTTTTCAAAACCAATCAGCCTAAATTATCTGCCGCAGGAGAAACTAATCTTAATGGGGAAAATTTGTTTGTTAGCTTTCTTGGTTTTTGAAGTAGAAAATGTCTTGAGAACAGGAAGACTTTAATCCAAATGAAAAAATGTGCCTAGGAAATAAATCAAACGACAGGATGCAATTACAAACCCAACTTTGATTGCTGCCAGTAATCAATAGGAGACACTTGCGGGTGGCCCACAAAATGGTTTGAAAACAATTAAATCAAGAAGGCAGAAGAAGTGGAATTTGCAACCAGGAGCAGCTTGTGGTCTGAATGGGGGCAGATTTTGATCTGGGCATTCCACTGTTTCAGGGTGGGATTCTGCTTCCAACTCCTGCTCAGAGCAGCAGGAACCTGGCCAGCTGCTAATAAACACCCCCAGACCTCAAGCCATTTTTTGCTGATGACTGTTGGTCCAGAAGTGGCCCAGCTCATCTTCCTCTCACGGGCACCGTATTTGCACGATCCGCAGTGCCGGGAGGTCGGATGCGCTGTTGGCTTACCTGAGATTACAATTGGGACACACTGAAAATACCTGTTCTTTCCGCACTACCCGCCGGTGTGACCAAAAATTATCCACCAAATTGCCAACAACCCTCTTCCAGTGTGGGATAGGCAAAAAATTCCCCCATCCAAAGGCCAATCAGGATGAAGGTCAAAAATTCCTATCCGGCCCCTAAAAGGCGACCAGAAAAAAATTACACTAGAAAAAGGGAGGGCGGGCAGGTGCCCAAAAAAAGAAGAGGGTGGTGCAAGGGGGGAAAGACCTTTAAGTACCCTGGGCTTTCCCACCCTTCACACATCTCGAGGGACTTAAAAACAGTCTCGCTCCATCCTGGGTGGATAAGAAAGAGCGTTCCCACTGCCCAAAGTCATGGACTTGGCAGCGATCGCAACATTGCAGTTGAAATGGAGGGAAAACAAATGGACAGCTATAAACCTCAGAATCCCCCTGGCTAGCAGGGAGTGTTTGTTATGATGCATGACAGGCAATGTGGCAGCTGTAAGACGGTGGGATGTTGGTGCAACAGGTGAAGAAAGAGAAGCAGGAAGGAGAGCTCTCACCACCCCCCACTAAAAACAAATGGCTACTGTCGTTTGCCTTCCTTTTTAAAATGTTCTGCCAGCGACTCCCGAGGAGTTTACATCTCCACATCAGGCCAGGAGACGAATCCAGGATCTGTTAAGATTTCCCAAGAGAACATCCCTTTTAATCTGAATCCCAATGCTCCGCGTCTTTTACAATCTCTCTTGTGCCTTGAGAGGCTGGTCCGAAAAACTCTTCCTGCATTCCGCCCTTAAAAAAACAGTTATACGTTGTAGGAAAGATGAAATAAGAATGTGCTTATTTTTAAATTCAAAATATTTTTTCTAAGGTTTTGTATTTATTTTTAATTTCAAAGTATCGATGCAAATTACAGATTTCTAATTGCACATGAAAAAATGTGGAGGATTGGAATTGATAGACGAGGAGAGGTAAAGAGGTGTGAAGTTATTTTTTTAAAGGAAAAAAGAAAAGAAAAAGCACACAAAGATGGGAAAAACATCTGGGAACCCCAGCTGCAGAGGGGCCTAAGATTACTGCACATCATCATTTGATGGTAATTTACAGTAAGAACCTGGTTGAAGCTTTTCCAAATGTTACCGCAGCTGTCTGCCTTTATCGAAGCCTTCCAATTTCAAGGAGAAAGCATTTCTCAAGTCAGCTAGCTTTGGAAGAATAAGCTGTGTCTCACAATGGGACAGTCAAGACTGCCGCCTTTATCTGTTTTATCTGCAGATTCAGATCTTGTGAGACAAAACGCCTTTTGATAAGCTCATCTCTGAAATTGCTGACGAGAAAAATAGGAGAGAGAAAAAGATCAGATAACAAAATATTCAGAATATAAATTGAAGCCAGTCTGTAAACAGCTTCTCCAACTTAGTCATAAAATCTTAACATCCTGATGTCAGAAATAATCCTTTAAAGATGTATAGACATCCTTAACTTTTTCCTCCTTTGCTGATGGTAGACATGAGACTTGACGCAAACTGTTCTCTAAATTATATAGTGGGAGGAGCCTTGGAGGAAGGGATCTTAATTGATGTAAGGCCACCTTGGGTCCTTATAGAAGGAAAAAGGTGGGTTAAAAATACTTTTTAAAAAGTAATAAAACAATCAAACAATCTGCTCCAGTCCTCTGAGTGTCTTAAAAACATCCTAAGAAGAAGGCAGAGCCAAGAATCTATTATTAAAAACTTCCAATGTGAAGAAAGTCTGTTGGAAGCTTTAAAAAAAATTGCTTGCCCGGGCAGGTTTAGTTAGACACCAGTGGTCTGATTCTGTATAAGTTACTTTCATACTGAGCTGTTAAAACCTATGAGTCCCATCTTAACATTTTTATTACATTCTCTAAAATGTTCCTGAGCAATTCATTAAAAAAAAAAACAAAATTATTTTTAGAAGTTAGAAAGGCAACACTTCAGCTATGTGGCAAAGTGGTATTGGCCTACTGAGAGAATTGTGATTCATCAGATGTAATAGATTTGAATTGAGTTCATTGGATGTTTCTGATTTTTCTTCTTTGTGCATTGCAAAATATATATATATAGAGAGAGAGAGAACATTCATCTTCGTTGGGAATGAGTCAGGAGTGTTGAATGTTTGTGGGCCTCCGAAAGGTCTACTTTTTGTTCTTTAAAGAGCAACTGGGTGGAGGTATTGAAGCCACCATTCATGAGGGAGATGCTTTGCTTTTATTCCCGTGTTGTCCTGGTGAAAAACTGTGAGAAACTTCGGCTTCAAGGCCGTAGCTGCATTCTGTTCCAGTGACGTGCAAACACTCCTGGCAGGAAGCGGCAGCTGCCGGCAGGCAGGGTAGCCCCTTCTTCTGCCCTTTCGCTTAAAGGTAGAGCATAAGATCAAAGAGTTATTTTAGCCAATCCTAGTTACAATTAGGTAACTAGTATCCTATCTGAATTCTAACAACATACTATGTAAATCATGCTAAGTAAATAAAAGAGCTCTCAGGGCATTGCCAGTAGGCTCTGCTGGTTTGGATATCCGCGCTGTCAACTCCTTTGTTCTAAGGCAATTAGCCTTCCTTTGTTCAATGATCACCCACAAAAAAAGTACTGTACAAGCCAAGCATTTGTCTTGGGATATTTTTGGGTGGCTTCTGCTCAATACACGCAGTTCATATTTAAGCAACATTCTTAGAGATTAAATGCATACACACGGGTTTAGACTACAACTCCCAGAATCCCTGTGGCAGTATAACTGGGACTGCTAATCCACCCAAGGCATGGCTCTGTGCTCTGCATAAGCCCTCACCCAGGCAGATGGGTTATTGGAGAGAGTCCCGTTTTGTTCCAGAATTCACACCGAATGAGACCTGCTAGGTAGACATTTTACATTACATTCTTGGTCTTACCCAAAAAAAGGAAGGAGTTGTAATTATACAACGTCGTAGAATTTGAGTTGTTGGGCATGTATAGTTTTTGTTTGTTTGTTTGTTTTGCTTTTAAAAAGAAATACATTGTCTGCATTATGACAAATAACTTACAGCAGTATGTGAGGAAACTTGTTTCTCTCCCAGGTAACAGGAAAATGGCAGAAAAGTTCAGAAGTGGGGGTGGCAGAGGAGGTCCTTGTCCCTGCTGATCAGATCTCCAGTCTTCCACCCTGCAAGCCAGGAATCCACTACACTACACGTTATGGAATATCTTCAAATGAGAAGCCATTTAAATGACTGAAATCCTGTTACACAGCTCTCCATGCATAACAGGGATGATAGCAGCAGAAGGAAACCGCTGCTGATTAAAGACTTGCTTTGGGATTTTGGGGGTGCAAATGACTTTATACCTATGACTGAGTTGTGTGCACCCCATAATTGCCTTTGTCCAGCAACAATCAGACTTGAAGCAAAGACAACTTGCTGCCAGTGATGGCATCATCACAGAGATAGGCACAGACGTTAGGATGGAGGTTTATTCCAGTTTCTACTTCTCTTCCCCCACCTCCCTGGCCAGTGACCCATTGGCCAGTCAGAGTGTGCTCCGCTCCTCCTCCTCTTCAGCTGTTCAACCAGTCTCTGGCAAGAGCATGGGTTTACCTGTCCTGCCTTCTTGTCTGAGTGGGTGATTAGCCAAGGAGATCGGGCAAGGAAGCCTGTGTTCCTGCCGGAGACTGGTTGAACAGTCAAGGAGGAGGAGAGGAGTGCATTCTGGTTGGAGAGTGGGGAATCCAGCTGGGGAAGCAGGGGAAGGGAACACATGTACAAACATGAACCTCCAAACAAAGGTCTGTGCCCATCTCTACATAACCTCCGTCGCTCATGTGCACACATGCAACACGATTTCAGTCCATGGGTCATTTCTGCATTTCTGTATTGTCAGGGAGAAAGAGGATGAAGCACGAGTTTTGCCAGAGACAAGATATGACTACGCTTTCAGGAGAAGGTTTTGGTCTTCCTTCTGCTCACTGGCATATGCTAATGGCGTGAAAGAGAAGATACGTTGCTTCTAAAACATGTGCATCCCACAGGGGAAAAAAAGGACAGCAAAATGTATTAATTTATTTGAAGTATTTTTAATCTGCCTTTCTCCATAAAAAGGGCCCAAGGGGACTCACAACAATCAAAATATAGTATTAAGTTTGTAACAATGAGTATACAATACTAAAAGGGTAAATGAATGCACAACCAAAAAATATAAGCAACACAAAAATACATTCAACACTGTAAGGCAGAGGTCATCAACCCCCAGTCCATGGCCCCGTGCTGGTCCGTAGCCTAAGCCGGACTGGGCTGTGAAGACAGATCTCCTCCCTCGCATGTACTCCCCTCCCCACAGCTGCTTTGCACACCTGCACATGCAGGTAAGGTACCTGTAAGGTACAGCGCTGGTGTGAGCTCTCCCCACCCCTTCATGTATGCGCCGGAGTGCCCGCGTGCCCATGCGAAGGGGTGGGCAGGCACATGGGCCAGCGTGCAAGCACCCCTGCACATACGCTAAGGAGTGGGGGAGCTCTCATGCTGGTGCTGGTGGGCGGGCGCTTCCACAGTGCTTCGCACATGCACCTGAGAGAGAGAGAGAGAGAGAACGCACCCACACGCACCTGTGGCGGGCACCCCGCCTTTCTCAGAGGCTCAACCGGTCAGCAGTCCCAAAACGGTTGGGGACAGCTGCTGTAAGGTACAGCAATCTATTTTAAAAACACCTCTCAGATAGCCAGTCACTCAGGGAATGCTAGCCTGAAGAGAAAGGTCTTCACCTGCTTGCAGAAGGGCAGTAAAACTGCAGCTAATCTAGCCTCCTGTGTGAGGGGGTCCCAGAATCTGGGAGCAGCCACTGAGAAAGCCCTCTGCTGTGTCCCCACCTGTAAAGGCAGTGGGACTGAGAGGAGGGCCTCTCCTGATGATCCTAATACTCAAGCAGGCTCATAAAGAGAGATTCGGTTCTTGAAACCTCTTGGGCCCGAGCCATTAAGGGCTCTATAGGTTAGAACAAGCACTTTGAATTCTGCCTGGGAAGAACTGGTAATGGGCTGAGGATCAGAGAAGAGAAACACTTATTTTCCAAATTGTTTCTACCGGTATCCCACAGCCAGAGTAATCAACCTGCAGTGAAAGCTGGAGACCTCAATGTCATGGAGCTGTGAACCAGCCCTGAGGTTTGCTCTGAACTGTCCAGGAGCTCTCCAAGGTGTTGAACTTGTTCGGGGCATAGGACGTGGCACTTTGGAGAGTTCCTGTAAAGATTAAATCCTGGAGTGGATTTCACATCCCCACAAATTCAGAATAACACGCATGGAGAGGAAAGTCTCAAACTCACAAATGATTCCCATCTAAGTGGAGTGTAGGTTGAGTAACTATATTTGCTTGAGAGCTACAGAATCAAGCAATATGATTATGATGATGATGATGATGATGATGATGATGATGATGATGATGATGATGATTTATAAAGCTGTATAAAAAGCCAATAAGTGAAAGGAGCAAGGCAACAAAAGTCGGGGGAGTAGAATCCTGATACTGGGAAAGCTTCTTCGAAATAGGTTTTTAAGAGGTGTCAATTGCTCAGAAATTTGCCCTCATTCAGAGTTCCAGAATGTGGACACAATGACATGAACTGCTGGATAGCTCAGGGGTTTAGGTTTCTGGTGGTTGGGAGTTTGAATCCCCACTGAGCCTCCTTGACGACGGCTGGACTCGATGGGTTACTTCCAGCTCTGCAGTTCTGAGGTATTATATATTATTTTTATATTATGGCTGAAATCAACATGTTAGATAATTCAAGACTCCTAATCAAATAGGCTATCTCAATGCAAATTTAAAGTAAAAGTACTAACTGCAATTAGGGCACATGAAGCAACGGGAGCCAGTGTCTCCTGTGCCATAAGGCGATTTGGTCACACAGTGTTAGGCATTTTATAGCCTCTGTACAAAGTTATCTCTGCCCTTTTTTCATAGCTTCCAGAGCACAGCAGAACGACTTAGCTGTGGCCAGTTCTTGCTTAACATAATGCAACAATTCCTCTATTCCAGCACAGATCTCTCTCTCCTTCCCCACCTGTCTTCCTTGACCTCAAAGAGGTCTACTCTTCATGAGTCAAAGCTTGCATGATATCTGTGACCTACATGCTATTCCCATTCTTCGCATGCCATTTCCATGCTACTTATATCTTATTTCCACACAAACCTTTCCACAAATTCCATTTATTCACCATATTTATTCTAGCTACAACTTACTACATCAAGCAACAGGATTTCTGCCTTCCTAAGCCATGTGTTATGAGATACGTTCCGAGGAGAAGACCATACAAGCAGAGTCCACCTTTAGAACTAAGTCTGACATTTCAATTTTTTACAGACTTCAGTTCATTTTAATAAACAATCCCTCTGTCTAAGGAATGTAGATGTGAGGATCTCACATTCCACACTGACGTGTGATTTTGTACATCCGTCAATCTGATATACTAAAAAAAGAGAACCCTTTAAAAATGCCAAGAGCACACTCATTCTGCTTTACAAGATTCCCAACTATGCCAAGCATTTTGTAAGTTCAGAGAACTGTGATAAAATCCCGTTAAAATTCAATAAGCACTGTGGAGGTTAATTAAATCTTTATAGATTTATTCTTCATTCAGTGCTTCTTCTGTTGCAGCTATCATTGCCAGCTTGGTGATGGGAGAAATTGAGAACTCTGAGCAGCATCAATCTTTTCCTGAATTACCATGGAAGTATAGAGTGGCATTAAAAATGGAGGGAGACAGACAGAAGGAGAGAACTGTAGCATGGCATGGGGGTACTTCCTCCTTCTGTTGAAGATATTTTTAAAAGGAATCCAAGATCCAAACCTGTTCCACACATTCAGTGGAAAGGAAGAGTTATGATGATGCTTATTGTCTTCAGTCTTGACTTTGCAGAGTTGGCCAAAGATGTGACTAGAGCTCACCTCCACAGATATTGTCTCTCAAAAGATTCTATGAGCCTTGAAAAAAATCACAACTGTAAGAGGGTTAGCCATGTCAGCCTGTTGCAGCAAAACCAAGAAAGGATAATAAGAGGTCAATACAGTTCATTTTGACACAACTCCGGGAGGCAGTGGAAGATAGGAGGGCCTGGCGTGCTCGGGTTCATGGGGTCATGAATAGTCGGACACGACTAAACGACTAAACGACAATGACAGTTCATTGAACCCATTTCAGGAATGCTCAACAAGGATGGAAATGATCACTATTTTTGTTGTTGTTTAGTTGTTAAGTCATGTCTGATTCTTCGTGACCCCATGGACCAGAGAAGGCCAGGCCCTCCTGTCTTCCACTGCCCCCCAGAGTTGTGTCAAAATGAACTGTACGGACCTCTTTTCATGTCAGATTCATGTTGGTCGCTTCGATGACAGTGTCCACCCATCTCATCCTCTGTCGTCCCCTTCTCCTCTTGCCTTCACACTTTCCCAACATCAGGGTCTTTTCCAGGGAGTCTTCTCTTCTCATGAGATGGCCAATGTCTTGGAGCCTCAGCTTCAGGATCTGTCCTTCCAGGGAGCACTCAGGGTTGATTTCCTTCAAAATGGATAGGTTTGTTCTCCTTGCAAGAGTCTCCTCCAGAAGCACAATTCAAAAGCATCAATTCTGCGGTGGTCAGTCTTCTGATTTTCATGGTACACGTTTACCTGTGGGAAGAAGGCATTTCTTTCCACTCATTCATGTGTGCTTCAGCATTAAATGTTTTAGTTTTTCCTTATAGAAAATATAATCAAAGAATAATCATAGAATAATAGAGTTGGAAGGGATCTATAAGGCCATTAAGTCCAACCCCCTGTTCACTGCATGAATCCAAAACAAAGCAGATCTGACAGATGGTTGTCCAATTTCTTCTTGAACACCTCCAGCGTTGGAACACTCACAACCTCCTGAGGTCACTATCTCCATTGTCATACTACTCTAACAGTTAAGAAGTTTTTCCTGATATTTGGCCTACTTGGCCCACATTGGTAACTCCAGTATTGGGGATGCCCATTCTGCTCTGGGTTCATTCTAGTTCATAAGAGCTGTTCAAGGTGCTGAACTTGAATTAAAGTAAGAGTCAGCTTTGGACAGTTCCTTTGATGTTCAGACTAAAACCTGAGACAAACTCAGCATGCTGTTGGTAACTTCGTTGGAGTTACCAGCATGCCCGCTGATAACACTGAATGCTGCTAAAACTCACCAGAACTTGTTCAAACATTGCTGGAAGGAAGCTTTCTTCAGAACTGCTGCCCCCAGATGCTCAGTTTCATACTTCAGACACCCATTGATCACCAATTCACTGAGGGAAATGTTCGTATTCTTCTATTCACCCCCTTTGTTTTGCTTATTTTGGTATTCATGACAATTGAAATGATTTGACATTGTGTGCTTCCAGATTAAATTGCTTTATTTCCTTGGAGACATGAGAAACCTGCTGTTTTCTTCACATTCATTCGTATAATGCTGGAGATGCCTTTCCCTGCATGAGCATATTGTGTGGATAGATTTCCTGTGCCTAAAAGTTCAAGGTAAGAGTTCAAAATTAATGTTGAATTGCCCAGCATCACTCTGAACAGAGCTTGCGCCTCTGAAAACATCCCATAAAAATGAAAATTTTACATATGAAATAAGTATGCTAGGGTTCAGAAAACTGGATGGCATCATCAGTGGGGAACAAGACATATTTCTTGCAGTGAGGTACTGGAGGATGTTGCCAAATGAATCAGAATAAACCATATTTTAGCAAGAAAAAAACAGCAGCAAGCCATACTTGGTCATCAGAATTCAAGGAAGGCAAAGACCTTGAGAAATCCTGCACAAAAGGATCCAGATGGGTAGAAATGTTACGTTGTAGAGGCTAACACAATGAAAACAATAAAACTTGACACCTTACAGACTAGTAGGTGTTGTCATCAGCTTTATAGAACTATGCTGGCTGGATAGCTCAGTGTTTTAGAGGTTGGCAGTTCAACCCTGAAAGGTTCCTATAAGTCAGAACTAAATTGACAGCACATCATCATCATTGTCATGGTCATTGTCATTGTCGTCATCGTCATCGTCGTCGTCGTTGTCGTCATCATCATCATCATCATCATCATCATCATCATCATCATCATCATCATCATCATTCAAAAATGTCACGCACAGTCAATCAGGATTATTAAAACATTGACTAGTATTATATAACAGATACAACTTTTGACCAATTATTATTATTTTTATAGTATTGTACCCTGCTTCTGGAGTATAGACTCAGTATAGGGCATGGTCTAATAAAAATGGTTACAGCTTTCAAGAGGATTTCAGTTCTTCAGGTTCAAGAGAATGCAGATTTGGTAGTATGGCACTAAAATTTGATAAACCACTTCAGAGTCCACCACACCTGGGAAGAGCTGGAAAGGTCAACAAGTTGGAATCTACTTGATGGTTCATCACCATTATTATTAATTTGTCTTTAAAGCAATATTTCTGACTTCTGCTGAAGCCTACTTCTCTGGTGCATCTTCAGCTGATGGCTTACAGTCCAGTGGGTTGTACATAGTGAACAATTATGGTGGTTGGGTCCACCAAACAAATGCTTCATCTGAGAAGATTAAAGTCTGTGATGCACATGATGTAAATGACAGATTGCAGTCTTGGAATCTAGGCTGCTGGAAAAAAATTGATATTTCCACTTGACTGCAGCCATCCATGTGGCATCATGGGATTATCCAGATGTTGTTTTTGAACTTTGCGATTCTTCTGAAGCCACATCCTCTCCAAGAACACGGGAAACTGGCAAGAGAATTGCATAATCGAAAGGGCATGCCTTTTACATTGTCACAACCCTTGTCTCTCTTTAAAAGCAGTTATCTCTTTGCTTTTTGGATCCTGTCCTGTCAAGAATTCTAAAGTTCCGGGGCTGGAGCCAAACTGACCCTCCTGTAGCATCTAACAAATTGTTCACTCGTGTCAGATGAACTTAAATCAACAAAACCTGGAAGCCCGCCCATGCACTCAACTTGGGCCAGAGAAATGGGGAGGAAGGGGGGGGGGAGAGCTAATAGATGGAAATTGACGTACATAAATAATCAATAAAGCTCCGCAAGCTTCAATGCTTTGAAAGGTTATGATGGGCATGAGGAGCCTTTTAGCTCCTCATCAAGCAGTACATTTTGAGAACTCCACTTAAGTTTTGCAAATATGGTTTTGCAGACCAAGAACAGAGAGATGCAGTATTTAGAATGTTGCACCAGTATTCCAATTATTCATTCATTCATTCATTCATTCATTCATTCATTCATTCATTCATTCATTCATTCATTCATTCATTCATTCAATTCCTATATCACCCATATGACCAATGGTCACTCTGGACAGTGTTCAGCGATGATAATAACATATAACACTATAAACATAATTGTAATTAAAAATGAAAATTAAGATTACATTTAAAAATTGTTGTTCTTCAGTCGTTTAGTTGTGTCCGATCTTCGTGACCCCATGGACCAGAGCATGCCAGGCCCTCCTGTCTTCCACTGCCTCCTGAAGCTGGGTCTTAGTAGCTTCGCTAACACTGTCCATCCATCTCATCCTCTGTCGTCCCCTTCTCCTGTTGCCTTCACTCTTTCCCAACATCAGGGTCTTTTCCAGGGAGTCTTCTCTTCTTATGAGGTGGCCAAAGTATCGGAGCCTCAGCTTCAGGATCTGTCCTTCCAGTGAAGGGCATTTAAAAGTAGGCCGCAGTAAAAGATGATGGGCTAATAACTTAAGTGGGCATTCAGATAGAATATTTTGGGAAAGCCTGACAGAATAAGGACGTTCCAAGGGATTTCTTAAAGGTCATCAGAGACAGGGCCAGGTGAATTTCAGGTAGGAGCTCTGCTACTGCAGAGAAAGCCCATGTTCTTGTTTTCTCCTTCTGGGTCTGCTTCAGGGTTAACGTGTACAGGTGCCCAGTCTGGGATGTATGGTTAAGACGGGCAGACTCTGTTGGAGGAAATTGGCTGAGGTCCCAAACTATTTAAGGTAGGAGTTGGGGGGAACTGGCATTCACTGAATTGGTGATACATCCATCCAGTTTGTGATCTGCAAAATTCTTCAGAGTGTACATATCCTGCAGATTTCCATCACATAGAAAGCAGGAGGGGCAGAGGGATTTGTTCTTTTTTCCTGTCTGAATTATTTAAAAACCATCATACGTAGAACTCCAACTGTGCATTTTCAAGCATGCACACTAGCAGAATGGGAACAATGGGGGGGATGTACATATGATGGAAAATGTGTAAAAAGTGCAAATGTTAAATCATGCATTATTCATGTTTTATGCTGATGTGGTGGAGAGGTGGGGCCTAGAGATGTTAAAAGGCAGAATCTGAGTTTGAAAGGAGAGAGAGAGAGAGAGAGAGATTGAGAGAGAGAGAGAGAGTTAGTTTGGGAATCTGAGGAGAGATTAGTCTGAGGAGTGAATAGTAAGCTGTAGGATAATATAGAAGATTGTTATTGATGCTTGATGAACTTGAAGAAGATACTTATGAATTATTATAGAAACATCTATAATCAATAAACCTGTTTTATTCAAAAGACAGTGATGAATGGACCTTTGTTTTTCCTAAGTAAAGTACATTGATAAAGAAATCAACTGGTGGCAGCGTGTGGAAAGGTGTTTTTCTTTGGTTTGCCTTCCTGAGCTCTCTGTTTTGGGGAGACAAGCTGGACCCAAGGGGTAAACATCACAACCATCATACATAGAACTCCAACTGTGCATTTTCAAGCATGCACACTAGCAGAATGGGAACAACGGGAAGGGGATGTATACATGACAGAAAATGTACAAAAAGTGCAAACTTTATGAACAACAAGTACTAAAAGGCTCACAGATTTCTGTGGGCTGGGGGAAAAAGCAGAAAAATATTCCAGCTTTAATGCAAAACAAGGAGAAGAAGTAAATAAAGAGGTGAAGAAAGACAATGAATTTGAGGCACATCCTTACGGACAAGCATGGAGCTACCCTGGTGACCCTGGGCAATCCCTATTTCTCAGTTTAATACACCACTCAACTCTTGGAGACATTACACATGGGGCCATGCTGGCTGGGGGATTCTGGGAGCTGTAGTCCAAGAAACTAACATTTTCAAGATCTTGCATCCCTAAGAAGTTGAAAATAAGGGGTGGGGAAAGAAGGATTGTGTGACTCATCATCATCAACATCATCATTCCCTTCATGGACACAGACCTTGCTGAGGTGGAGGGGCTTGTGTGCTTCAATGAGATTGAGAGCTATGCTGGCTGTAATGTTACTACCTGAAGGGTCTCCCAAGCCAGACAGCTCTAAATTTTGGAAAGAAATTTGGGGAAAGCCCAACCGGACATAATGTCAGGATCTGGCCCATATCACCCTGGCAGCTGCAGGATCGGGGCCAGCCTGACCCAGGAATGGCCAGATGTTTGCAGGCTCAGGCCCTGGCCTGGGTAGCAGCAGCTGGGCCACACATGAGGCTCACCTGGAAACCTGGAGGGAAGCCCTATTTAAGGAGTGCTTCTCTCTTCCAGAATGGGCTTCAGCAACAAAGGTCTTTGGCTGGGCTTATTGCTCCTGCTCCTGCTCCTGCTCCTGCTCCTGCTCCTGCTCCTGCTCCTGCTCCTGCTCCTGCTCCTGCTCCTGCTCCTGCTCCTGCTCCTGCTCCTGCTCCTGCTCCTGCTCCTGCTCCCTCTGTTCCTGGAGTCCAGTGTTCCTGCCCCTGCTTGCTTCTGCTGGTCTCCTGCATCTCAGCACCTTGTTCTGGGCTCCATGGCCCCGGTCCTGCAACATTGCTCCCAGCCTGGTGCTCCTGCCTCTGCTTGATCACAGCTAGCTGTGCAGTGAATGTCTTTGGACTCGATATCTTGTGTGGTGGACTGGCTCCTGGTGCCCTTGCCCATGGTGAGAGGCTGCCTGTAATATCTTGGTCTTTGACACATAACAAAAACAGCTAATGGATTAAAGACATTTGTAAAGAAACTTAAGGGGAAAAATGGACAATAAGTTATTACAATAACAATGGAAAGAGGCAAGAAAAGGCTGGGAAAAATTGGACCAGATGAGCTGCACAGATTTTGGTTAAAGCATTTAGCAACTCTCCACCAATGCATAGCAGTGCAACTTAATCACTTATTTCAAAATTCTACAACCAAAGATTGGATGACAGCAGGCCACACATTTCTGATGATAAAATATCATCAAAAGGGCAGTGAGCCTAGTCTTTATCAACCGATTAGATTCCTAAGATAATACACCAGATACAGTACAGTAGTAACAGAGTGAAATAAAATGTCTGGATCATTGCCACTGCAATTCCAAGGGATGCCAGTGCTGAAAATAAAGAATTAGAAAGTTAAAAAAAATACAAAGATCTGTCAATTGAAACATCTCACTTGTGGATAAAACACACTTCAGTAGTCCCTGTAGTCATCAGAACTCTGGGAACAATATCAAGAACTTTCACACAGTATTATAAGCAGTTGCCAATCTCAGAAATAACACCATCAGAGTTACAAATAGAGGCAGTATATGTTTGGCAGCATAAATACTGTACCGATATTTAGGTGATTGGTTAAAACTTGTATCTGTTATATAATACCAGTCAATGTTTTTACAATTTTGTTTGACTGTGTCTGGTATTTTTGAACAATATGTTTCTTTCAATTCTAACCCACTTTTCCTTCCATGAACTCTTATTCCCTCCTCTGCCATTCCTCCTCACAACAATCTTGCGAGGTAGATCATGCTGACAGACAGCAACCAGCCCTGGGTCACCGGATGAGTGCTATGGCCAAGCAGAGATCTGAACCCATCTCTTGAATTGTCGTCCAACCACTATGGTGTGCTGGCTGACAGTGTCACTTTGAGCTCTTCAGAGCAATGGCAGGATTAAGTTATAATAAATAAGTGAATATACTTAGCATATCTGATCCGTGCAAACTCCATCCGTACCAAGCTGGGTAGCAACAGACGTCATGTAGGGAAATTATTTTTAAACTAAGTACATAGAATCTTGAGCTGCATTGGCTCGGATAATTAACTTTGTACATTTCCAGTGGGTTCTGTCTTTATTCGGCAGGATATTATAAGATTCAAAATGCTGCAGCTTCGAAATAAATATATTTTGCTCGGCAGGCGATTAGGATGCATTGACATGTCATGAGAGTGGGGGCAGAATGTAAGCATTTAAGCCCCTTGCCAACCAAGGGCAAAATTTTCTTTTGCTTTCCATTATGACGGGGAGCAAAAACATCGCCCTGTTGATCTAACAAGCCCACTGTGGCTGGGTGTCCTTTATAACACTAGTTTTTTTTTTCTCTCCGCTGTGACCCGAATTGTAAAGGGGGTCAAGCTGACAAGAAGATGCACCATTCAATGTCAGAACTGACTCAGACATTTGAGCAGAAGCAGCAAACGGGCAAAATAATTGTTACTTCCATTAAACAAACTGAATGGTGAATAATGAGGATGACATAAAAGAAAAATTAGATGCAGATGCCCTGTAAGGCTTATTGGGAGTTATTCAGTAAGCATTAAAAAGCATCATTTGATAACAATGCCTAAGGAAAGAGCATGCATTCAGCAAATTGGCTATTAATGGGTCATGAATATGTGCCAGTGGCAGACGAGCGCTGGGCGCTCTCAAGGTATGCATGCATTTAGAGTGGCCAATTTTGTTGCTATTTGTGCCTGAAAATTGCACAAATGGCATATGCAGTCCATTTAACTTCTACCGCTTGATCCTAATTGGCCGTCCTCTTCCGGATTTCACAGGGCTGTTTCAGACAAGCTTGGAAAAGAGTGGGGGGTGGGGTCGGGTGGAAGCACAGCTAACATGTATTTCCTCCTCACTCAGGGAATGTCTTGTGTAGCTTTTCCAATATGGAAGCTGCTTAACATATTCCCACAACAAGAGTCTGTCCGTCTTTTCTGCCAGAGGAAACACACAAGACTTGACAGTGTTTTAGAAACGACAGGGAAGTGGGAGAAGTAAGACCAGTGAGAGAATCTATTTATTTAGATGAATTCCCTTATGACAGTATTCTTTATATGTTTTGTACTGGATTTACATCTAACTGTATCTCCCATTATATCCATGAATTTACAGGCTAACAATATCTCTCATTATGCCCATGACTTCCGCTTTAGTTATCAAGGGTTTATTTATCTTTGAAACTCTATTAAACCCATTTTTTTACACACCCGCCGATCTACTGATCTGTATCAATACACATCTTTTACGCTTTCTCTCGGGGACAAGAAAAGTAGCATGGTCACAATTACCCTTCTTTTGTCCAGGGCTTGGAGAAGTAATTTATTAAAAGTAATTAATCTTATAAATTGTTAGGAGCTCCCTCCCTCAAGAAATTCACTACAAAAATATTGACATGTTAAAAATAACAGATTGATTATCTTTTAAGTTGGGTTACTTCTTAATTCATTTGGACAGGGGATCTGAAAATGGCCCCACCTATAATCCTACCAATGGTGAGGATTTGTTTAATCTCTATCTTGAACTATTTCTTTGCCTTCCTTTACCTCCAACTGAGGGCAATTCATGACCAAGTTAAGGCAGCACTCCCCCCAAATTTTGGAGAGCACCCACTCCCTGCCTAGGTCCACAAACCACCCATTTCTCCCATCCAATATAGATGGAAAAGAGAACAATGCAAAAAAAGAAGAGTAGGAACATGCAGGGTTGGGGATTGTGTGAATTTGTTGTTGTTTAGTCATTAAGTCATGCCCGACTCTTCATGACCCCCATGGACAAGCGCACGCCAGGCTCTCCGGTCTTCCGCTGCCTCCCGGAGTTGGGTCAAATTCATGTCGGCATCTTCGAAGACACTGTCCAACCATCTCATCCTCTGTCGTCCCCTTCTCCTCTTGCCTTCACACTTTCCCAACATCAGGGTCTTTTCCAGGGAGTCTTCTCTTCCCATGAGATGGCCAATGTATTGTAGCCTCAGCTTCAGGATCTGTCCTTCCAGTGAGCACTCGTGGTTGATTTCCTTTAGAATGGATAGGTTTGTTCTCCTTGCAGTCCAGGGAACTCTCAAGAGTCTCCTCCAGCACCACAATTCAAAGGCATAAATTCTTCGGCGGTCACCTTTCTTCATGGTCCAGCTCTCACTTCCATACATCGCTACTGGAAAATAACATAGCTTTGACTATGCGGACTTTTGTTGGCAAGGTGATGTCTCTGCTTTTAAAGATGCTATCGTGGTTTGTCATCGCTTTCCTCCCAAGAAGCAGGTGTCTTTTAATTTCGTGGCTGCTGTCATAATCTGCAATGATCATGGAGCGCAAGAAGGTAAAATGTGTCACTGCCTTCATATCTTCCCCTTTGATTTGCCAGGATGTGGGAATTTAGCCCCCGCCCCAAAAAATTAGCTTCTCCAGGTTCTCGTTATCCTAAATGATTATGACCTTCTTCCAGAGAAAATGTGCTTCCAATAAGCTTCAGAGGCCTTGGAAGGGATCATTCTAGATTTGCTAGAATGAAGGTCATAATGCTACAGATGAAAATGGAATCGACTCATTGAGAGTGGTTGCAACTATCCTTTTTGTGTTTAAACAAATGACGGGTTCTCGTGTCAAAGAGAACAAATTGTTCAAATGAAGTCTTGTGCTTTTTTGAGGGGGAAAAGAGAACTTCTGTTGGAATTAATCAGAGGTGCTTGTTCGGTGGCTGCCGCTGCTGGCTCAAGCAAGGAAAGCAACTGCAAAACAGAAATTAGCATCTTCAGTCACTAACTATGCGTGCAAATTGTAATTAGGGAGGTATAATGCTTAATATCAATAGTATTTGAAATATTAGAAGCCATGCTTTATCGTGGGCCTGGCAGAATGAAATCATATAATGATTCAATTATAGAAAAGTGAAGTTGGAAGGGGCCTACAAGGCCATCCAGTCCAACCCCCTGCTCAATGTACGAATACAATCAAATAATATCTGCCAGGTGATTATCTAAGTTTTTCTCAAATGCCTCCAGCGCTGAAGCACTCACCACCTCCCCATGAGGTCATTGGTTCCACTGTTGCACTGCTCTAACAGAAAGTTTTTCCTGATATTCAACCGAAAACTGGCTTCCTGTCACTTGAGCCCATTTTTGCGTGTCCTCCATTCTGGGATGATCGAGAACAGATCTTGCCCCTCCTCTGGATGACAGCCTTTCAAATATTTGAAAAGTGCTATCCTATCTCCCGTCAGTCTTCTTTTCTCCAGGCTGAACAGGCCCAATTCTTTCAGTCTTTCCTCATAAGGCTTGGTTTCCAGCCTCCTGATCATCCTTATCGCCCTCCTCTGAACTTCTTCCAATTTGTTAGTATCCTTCTTGAAGTGTAGTGTCCAGAACTGGACACAATACTCAAAGTGAGGCCTAACCAGTGCTGAATAGAGGGGGACTAGCACTCCATGGGATTTGAAAACTATACTTCTACTAATGCAGCCTAAAATAGCATTTGCCTTTTTTGTAGCCACATCACACTATTGGCTCATATTTAGCTTGTGATCTACAACAATTCGAAGATCCTTCTCGCTCGTAGTTTTGCTGAGCCAGGTATCCCCTATCTTGTAATTGTGGAATTGGTTTCTTTTTCTGAGGTGCTGGACTATGCACTTACCCCTGTTGAATTTCATTCTGTTGCTTTTGGCCCAGTGCTCCATCCTATCAAGGTCATTTTGAATTTTGTTTCTGTCTTCTAGGGTATTAGCTTTTCTGCCCAATTTTGTATCATATACAAATTTGACAAGCATTCCCTGCACTCCCCCATCCCAGTCATTAATGAATGGCATTCAGATTTTCTATGATACATAAAATCACAGGAAAATGAAGTTGGAAGTGTCCTAGAAGGCCATCAAGTCCAACCCCCTGCTCAGTGAAGGAATCCAAATCAAAGCAGATCTTAATAAGGGTTGTCTAGTTTTCTTTTGAATGCCTCCAGCGCTGGAGCGCTTGCCACCTCCTGAGGAAACTGGTTTCATTGCTGTACTTCTCTTAAACTTAAGATGTTTTTCCTGACATTCCAGTTGGTTATAGCACCATTTTAATTATGTTATTATGGGACTGACGTGGGAGGTGGTTGTGGTGTTTTGCTTGTTTATGCCCCACCCAGAGTAGTGTAAATTCACTAATGAGCTGAGAAGGGAGATAATGCAGTCTTTCATTTATCCGAAAAGGAGTGGGAGATTGTCCACAAAAATACCCTCAAGGACAGATTCTACATAAGCACAATATCAGGGCCCCAGAAGAAGCCTAAAAGTGCAATAGCCGAAACGCGCTAGGCTTATCTTTGAATAAAGGATTGGTACCCATTTTACATCCTTGGGACTACTGTTTCTCCTTGAAGAGAGGTCCTTCACATAGCCAGGGTCAAGTAGGTAGGTAAGTATTTAATTTGTATTCCACCCATGTAGTAGCAGCTGGAATTAAGATTGCCGGAAGAAATATCAACAACCTCCGATATGCAGATGATACCACTCTGATGGCAGAAAGTGAGGAGGAATTAAAGAACCTTGTAATGAGGGTGAAAGAGGAGAGTGCAAAAAATGGCCTGAAACTCAACATAAAAAAAACTAAGATCATGGCCACTGGTCCTATCACCTCCTGGGAAATAGAAGGGGAAGATATGGAGGCAGTGACAGATTTTACATTCCTGGGCTCCATGATCACTGCAGATGGAGACAGCAGCCATGAAATTAAAAGACGCCTGCTTCTTGGGAGGATAGTGATGCCAAACCTCGACAGCATCTTAAAAAGCAGAGACATCACCTTGCCGACAAAAGTCCGAATAGTCAAAGCTATGGTTTTTCCTGTCGTGATGTATGGAAGTGAGAGCTGGACCATAAAGAAAGCAGAGCGCCGAAAAATTGATGCCTTTGAATTGTGGTACTGGAGGAGGCTCTTGAGAGTCCCCTGGACTGCAAGGAAATCAACCCTGAGTGCTCACTGGAAGGACAGATCCTGAAGCTGAGGCTCCAATACTTTGGCCATCTCATGAGAAGAGAAGACTCCTTGGAGAAGACCTTGATGTTGGGAAAGTGTGACGGCAGAGGATGAGATGGCTGGACGGTGTCTGCGAAGCAACCAACATGAAATTGACACAACTACGCGAAGCAGTGGAAGATAGGAGGGCCTCGTGTGCTCTGGTCCATGGGGTCACAAAGAGTCAGACACGACTAAACGATTAAACAAAAAACTCCAGCTGGCTAACAGGAATGATAAAAATAAAACCCCTCCCACAACATAAACCCATGAACAATAATTTAAAGATTAATCAATAAAAAGGAGATCTAGGCAATGGCCAACAACGCTCTAAGTTAAAATGAATGAGCCTGTGACTATATCATACGGGTGGATGTCACCAAAGCCCTCTTTGAAAAGCTCAGCCTTCACATGTTCCTTGAAGGTTAAGACTGGAAGCTTGGTGGACATCAATAGGCCATGAGTTCCATAGCATTGTGGGCATCACTGAGGAAGCCCAAATTCCTAGAGGAAGACTTCTGGGACTCTCTAAGGATGCCCACTTGCAGCCACAAAGTCTGGATGGATCAGGTGTCCTTACATGGACCATCTTAAGTAGATGCTCCTTCAGAGCTCATGACTGAGACTTGGCAATTTTAATTTGCGATGCAAGAACCAAACAGTACAGCTAGGCAAAAGATTTGCCAGTGTGGTGGACATGTATGGGAAAATAGATTGCATGCACGCACACACACACACCAAGCTTTAGATAGCCTCCTAGCAGGCCAGGTGAAATTACAGAATAGCTTTTTGTCTCTGCCACCCCTTCCCCTCCTTCAAAGCCAAGTATCCACCTCATTTTTTTTGTCTGAATTCAGAGAGAGAGAGAGAGAGAGAGAGAGAGAGAGAGAGAGAGAGAGAGCAATCCCTCAAGTAAAAGCCAAGAAGAAAATATTTTTTAAAACAGGGAAAATCAAGAGAGAGAGGAAAAATATAGAATAATCCATTTTTTAAAAAGTTAGAATGTTTGAAAAATCATAGGGAATGTTCAACCCACCAACTTCACCTCTATCACAGGCTGTAGAATTTTTTTAAAAAATTCCCAGATAATCTTGAAGGGAAGTTTAGTGGAGTTTTACTGGGTAAGGGAATTATGAGGATAAAAAAAAACAGATAAAACAAATGCAAGATAGGGAATGCATAAGAGATGCTGGGAGAGGGGATTTCATGATTAAACATGATGATGACAACATTTGAGGAGATTATAGGAAAAAAAGAGAAAAAAGAGAAACAAGGGAAAATAGAAAGGGAACAGTAAGTGTAATATATAAGATGTTAATACAAGCAGAATATTTTAAAAGTTTGTTAGTCTTATGGCAGGAAGGTCTGGATGAGGAAATTTAAAAGGAAGATTGGAGGAAAATGTGGAATGAAAGAATAGTGAAAAACATGTTTGTAAGGGTGAAGGTTACAAGGTAGTCTGGAGATGGTATATCACACTGTTAAAGTTGAATATAATACAATAAAATCTAGAAGGCAGAAAAGAGTAGAAAAGCGGAAATAGAATTTCAGGATGATATTGTGAATAGAAGGGATGTTAATATATCTTTGTGTCTCCTCTTCTTCATAGCCATTTCTTTCCTTTACCCTTTGTACCCCTTACCCTATTCCAAGGTATGAAAAACAAAATTTAAATTAAAAAAAAGTTGAATATAATACATAGGGATACTCCTTCACTATACTGGAGATGTAAAAAAGAAAAGGGGGTATACATACATATGTGGTGACACTCTGAAATAAAGAAGGAATGAATAACAATTTTCAAGGAGATTTAGATAAATAATTGATGTGAATGCACAAAAGTCCCTAATGATTGCTTTGTTGAGTTTGTTTGATACCAATCAATTGAAGAGAGAACAAAATTAATTATTATAGTGGCAATAGTGGCAAGGTTAATCATTGCAAAAAAAATGGAAAAGTAATAATCAAATTAGTATGCAGGAGTGGTATAGAGAAATGTGGAATATGGCAATTAATGGTGAATTAACTTGTGAGATTAAGATTAGAGGAGGAATGATGACATGTAATGATTTGAAACAAATATGAAACTTGTTTTTGGTGCGTGTGTTCCAGAAAAGGGGAAGGGTTATATACTGGGAGAAAAAACTGGAGTGAAGTGAGGTGATCTGAAATATAAAAATTAAGAACATGGAACTAGTCCCAAGTGGAGTGGGTGGGTTGCACAGAACTGAAGAGTTTGTGTTATGTTATAAGTGGATATATGGTACTGTTTTGTAAAATGTAGCTTTTATAGCCTTTCTTTCTGTTTAATAAAAATGTAAAATTAAAAACATACCAGAAAAGCCAGGGATGTGGTGAGAACACATCTATTTAAAGCACTGAAGCTGAGTAGGCAGGCACATTGAGCAGCCAGGCAAAAAGCGTTGCAAGGGAAACTCTTTAGGACTTCGGAGTAAACAACTCAAACAGCTGCCAACTCAAGGGAGAACACGAGCTGGAAAGGATGCGTTCCAGAAGAGGTCTTAACTCAGTAGCAACAGAAATGCAAAAGAAACTATGGGATCCTGGCACTGTTTACACAACCTATGTGTGTGTGATGTTTTGGACTACACTTCCTACCTTCCCCCAGCCATGTTGGCTACAGGATTCTGGGACTGGTAGTCAAAAAAGTAACTCTTCCTAGTGGTTGTTGTGGGTTTTTCGGGCTCTTTGGCCGTATTCTGAAGGTTGTTCTTCCTAACGTTTCGCCAGTCTCTGTGGCCGGCATCTTCAGAGGACAGGAGTAGCACTCTGTGCTCTGGTGCAGTATGTTTGGGGCAGAAATCCATAAACTCTTCCTAGCTTTATGCATGTGATCATCCTTTGAGACCTCATCCCTTGTTCATTCTCAGATAAACGTATGAACTCTGGTACAACTCAAAAATGTTATGGTCAGTATCCTGTTTGCTCCCTCCATGAGCACAAATATGGCTCAGATGGCCGGGCTTTTTCAGAATCAGCACCTTCCCACCTCCATGCTAGAGGTGTGTCTTGGTCGACTGTATCCATATGGCTGGCTTTGCTAGTCTTCATTGCCAAGGTGTTGGGAGACGAGCAGTCAGAAATCACCCAGGCTATCCTTCCCACAAGACCTCGCCCCCAAAGGCAGGCATTATCCACACAAAGCAACTGGATGGGTGAACTACAGGATAGCTCAGTGGTTTAGATGTCTGGCTGCAGAGGGTGGGAGTTCTATTCCCTATTAAGCCTCCTTGACAAGGTCTGGACTCAATGATCCAGAGGGTCCCTTCCAGGTCTGCGGTTCTAAGACTATTAAATTTGAGGAAAAGAGATGTCACATTTCTCTTCTTTTGCCTCCCCCTCTTCCCAAACAGAAGTAGGAATGAGTGACAGGGCTTCTGCTATTGGGGACATACCTCTTGCTTTGCAACACTAAGCAGGACACTGGCTCGAGCATTTGAGGGGATGGTGGAGACTATGAAAGTTCTCGTGGTGTCTCTTGTGTTACATATACAAGACATGAGCCCAAGTGAGAGACGCCTTGTTTACTGCTGGTGGAACTTCCACGAGGCTTCTGGCTAGCCACTGCAGGAACAGAACAGTGGTCTCAAAAGTTTTAGTGGGCAGTTTCAAAACGATTTCAGCCTCCTGCCCCTCTACTGCCCTTGTGTCCCTTGGTCTTTTCTCCTTCCCCATCGGTTATGGATCCCAGCTTTCATTCCTACAGGATTGGACATAACGTGTTGTTAGAAGTGGGAATGACTTAAGTGCAGAAGGATATTTGGTCTTCAGAGCAGGAGGCTTCCACACCCACTACTAATGGCAAATTAGCAGCTTTGTTTTGTGATGGTTCATTGGAAGATAATTGGGCCTTGTTTGCAAATATGATGGCTCAGACATGAAGGTCTTTTGGAAATCTATCTCTGGAAGGCTAATATGATTTCAGTTTCTAGTGCTGCGCTTTCTGTAGCATATCGTTTGACACTATCCAACCTTCTCCTTATTTTGTTGGACCCTAACTGTCCCTTTTTGGGAAGCTCCTTCTTTTCCAAAGACTATCCCACTCTTCTCTTTCTTTTTCTCCCTAGTCTTTGCTTTCTTCAATCATTTTTATTCCTGCCCTCACCCTACGCTGAGATCAGTCAATGAGAGCCCTGGAACATTCTGATAGTTACGTGCCTTCTGTGACATCACAGCAATTCAACCAATCGCTGCCAAGATTCTGCCTAGACAAAGTTCCTTCACCCCTCACAGTCTGGATCCTCCAATTATCCAGATGCATCCTTTTCCCCCATTATTTAGTCCTGCTTATCCACCAATGTTTTAGGCTCACTCCGTAGGCCTGAAATAATAAACTGCTCCTAAAGGAAGAGAATGGTATAAGAACCAAGCAGAGAGTGTATACGGTACCAGTGTGTGCTTTGTCACATCTGAATAAGGCTCTGCCCTGTGATTGTGTTTTCTCTGCCTTTCCATTGTCCAGGGAAATAAAAAGCATCATTTGGCTGTTTGCCATCCTTGGAAGCTTAAACTCCAGCTGCTTCCTTGAAGCTTCAAAAGGGTATAGGTATCATTTGCTCAGATGTCCGTGAAAGAGAGAAATGGGCAGAAGAAGGAAAGCTGGATGGGAAACAGAAGGTAAATTCTAGGTCCTGCAGACTGATTCCAAATGTACTGCGCAGCAGGCCTGCTTTTCCCTTTGACCTCTTTTTAGCTTTACTGAGCTAAGCGTTAATTAAAATCTCTTGTTCTTATACTCATCTGAAGCTGTACTTTTTAATAGAAAAAGTCCTATTTTAGTCTCTTGCTGAAGAGAATAACTGAGAAGATCAAAAGAGTGCCTAGTCCAAATTTTTACCAGCACCCACAGTTCCCCAAAAGCATCCCCCCAAGGTCAGACCATATTTTGTCACCAGCATTCCTGTGCAGTTGTGGACAATGTAACCCACTCTAGAAATGGGAGTATTACTGAACTGTCTTTTGTTTTGTTTTTTGTTATATCAAGAACTGGTTAAGCACGTAAACTGACTTCGGGTTAAACCCTGAACTTGATTCTTAGGCCACACAAACTGCCTCTTTTCCGTTAGGCACATCGGCGTCACATGGGAGAGGTGGGTAATGTGGTTACTTTGGTCACACTGGTTTAGAATCAACCCAGCTTCCTTGGGTTTAGATAGAAAGGAAGTATTGAAATGGATGCTGTCTGCGCATTATTGTTATGCACTGTCAAGTCACTGCCAGCCCTTTGGATGAGGCTGGAAAACTAGGTTTGAAATGGCTCAAGATTCATGGTTCCCAACCTCAAACAACCCAGATGTTCTTGGACTGAAACTCCCGGACACCCCAGCCAGCACAGCTAATAGTGAAGGCTTCTGGGAGTTGCAGTCTAAGAAGACCTGCGTTACCCAAGGTTGGAAACCACTGACCTAGATAATCCATTTCACCTATGAATCTGTGGAGGTGGAAGGCTACCACAGCCTTCAGCACCTTGCTCCAGAATGGAATATTGGGCAGGTAATCATCTAGCACTGTAGGGACGTGGTGATGTAGGGACATGGTGGCACTGTGGGTTAAAACCACAGAAGCCTCTGTGCTGCAAGGTCAGAAGACCAGCCACTGTAAGATCAAATCCACGCGACAGAGTGAGCTCCCGTCGCTTGTCCCAGCTCCTGCCAACCTAGCAGTTTGAAAATATGTAAATGCGAGTAGATAAATAGGTACCACCTCGGTGGGAAGGTAACGGTGTTCCATGTCTAGTCACGCTGGCCACGTGACCACGGAAACTGTCTTCGGACAAACGCTGGCTCTATGGCCTGGAAACAGGGATGAGCACTGCCCCCTAGTCCATGACTGGACTAAATGTCAAGGGGAACCTTTACCTTAATCATCTAGCACAATGGGGTTTCAGGGAGATTCAAGTATAAAGCTGCAGTTGTGCCCAACTTCTGTGGGAGAAACCCTCACTGAACGTAGTGAGACGTACGTCTGTTTGAGTCATCATGCACATGATTGCACTGTTAGAGTCTTAAGAAAAGTGGGAATGAGCCTGTTGTGCTTGATGTCTGACAAACTAGGTCAGGGCAGGTGGAATATCTGTTCGGAGAGAGTACAGAAAAGCTGGAATTAAACGCTGATCGTCATTTAAAGCCTTTACTTTCTAGCGGATTCAAGCAAAGTACATTGTACATGCAAATGATGTTAGGAAAGAGACAAGCAGCTTTGCCAAGTTACGTAATTCATGTGCATGTTCTCTCTCTGGTTATTGACCTGTAGCAAATCTGGCAACAGCCTGATCACTTCCTGAGCCTTCTGCAAATCCCCAACTACAAGCTGCACTTCTGGAGAACTAGAACTTGGATTTCTCCATCTGTACGCCCATCTTTCTTTTTGCAGAAATCCTGGCTTCAAAGGGCTATAATGACACAAAAGCCTGTACTCCAAACGAGGTTGCAAAGGTCCTCAATAGATAGCATTCTGGTTGGCCATAATGGGACACCTCGACCTCTTGGGCCATCCATTATATCTTAGACAATGGCAAGGTTTCCTGAACATGGCCTGCTTTAATTCAGAAGGGATGTGACTTTTATTTCCTCCACAAACTGGAAGACATTGTATCACAGAGTTCACGAACAAGAGAATTAGATTTCTTAGATCTTTTATCCTTCTCTTCCTAACACAAAGGGACAGGTATTTCTGTTGAGTCAAATGATGGGAGTGATGGAGAGTGTTGGTTTAGGGCTGTTTTTCACAAATAGTGCAAATCATAACGAGAGAGAGGAAAGGGCTTGCCATCTTGATCTCATTCTGGAGAGGAGATCGTGAAGGCTTCAGTATCTTAGACAGGCTGTTTGGCCATGTACTGATTTTATCAAAAATTGATGTGAATATTTCTTCACATCCTTCCTATGTCTGTCAACAAAGCCCATTCTCCATGCATCTGATGAAGTGGATTAGAATTTAATGTATTCACGAAGGCTTTCATGGCCGGGATCTAATGGTTTTTGTGTGTTTTTCGGGTTCTTTGGCCGTATTCTGAAGGTTGTTCTTCCTGAGGTTTCGCCAGTCTCTGTGGCCGGCATCTTCAGAGTGCTGTGCTCTGAAGATGCCGGCCACAGAGACTGGTGAAACGTTAGGAAAAACAACCTTCAGAATACGGCCAAAGAGCCCAAAAAACCAACAACAACCATTGGATTAGAACACTGGTTCTTAACCTTGGGTTACTCAGGAGTTTTGGACTGCAACTCCCAGAAGCCTTCACCACCAACTGTGCTGGCTGGGGTTTCTGGGAGTTGCAGTTCAAAAACACCTGAGTAACAAAGGTTAAGAACCACTGGATTAGAATTCTCAAAAACTTTTAGCAAAGAAAACCTAGAAATAATGGAGACAGGTAAAGGCCCCAAGACTTCAGAGGAGTAATTCTATGGGTCAATACCAGAAGGGAACAGACATAGAATAACCACAATCCAAAGCCAGAGTCAGTCCATAAATCATGAATGTACCAAGTTGACAATCCAAACAGGGAGAAGCCAGAAGTGGGGTCAATGAAGAGTCAAACTCAGGCAGGCAGGAACAAGAAGCAGGAGAGAATATGAATGTTGGTTGCAGCCACATAGTTGACATTTGTCTTCCATGTGTATCTGACGGTTGAATATCCTTAGCTATTTGATGCAGTTGGCCTACGTCTTGCCTCAGCTGTTGTCTTTTGTTCTGCACATTGGGCCACTGGTATTCTACAGCCTTTTGCCTTCCAGATCCTCCTTTTTCTGGGGAGGTGAAGCTTGGCCCCCTGTATCTCTGGGAGGGACTGCCATCTGAGACCCTCTTCTGCTGAGACATGCCATTTGGGTCTTTGAGGAAGGCCCTGTCAGGTAGAAAATGATGTCAGGTGGTATTTATTAATTTATCTGCATTCCACTCCACATAGGTCAGGAGAATCTTGTGGAGTTTTAACCTTAAAAGAAGCTTTAAAATAATTTACATTGAGTATATCTTTGATTTCTTTTCCTACTTACAACAGCCATCTGAGATAGGTTAGTTGAAAATATTGGAACATTTATTTGGGCTGTGAGCTCACAGAGGTGTATTTCAGAACCCTACCAAACATATTCACACCTGAATGGACGATGGCAGAATAACGAGGACAAAGATTGTGATAGGCTTGATCAATGGGCTGAAAACAACAATGAAATTGAAAAGGGACAAAGGCAAAATTCTGCGCCTGACACAGTTGCAAGATGGGGGATGTGTGGCTATATAAGTGAGAATCTTGGAATTCTTGATCTACAACAATCTTGAAATTGTTGTAGATCACAAGCCAACAGTGTGACATGGCTGTAAAAAAAAAAGGCAAATACTATTTTAGGTTGCATTAACAGAAATATACCATATTTTTCCGTTTACAAGACAACCCAATGTATAAGATGACACCCCCTTTTCTAACCCCAAATTAGAAAATTTGATCCCTGCTTTTTCATTCCTTTTGCTAAGCCACAGAGCTTAGCAAAAGGAAGGGAAAAGCAGGGATCAAAGGGCTCCCTTTGACTGCCGCTTTTCCTTGCCTTTTGCAAAGCCAAGGGGCTTAGCAAGAAGGAAGGGAAGGCTCCCTTCAGGTAAAGGCTGCACAATCGCAGCTCTTTGATCCTGAAGCCCTTTCATGGCTGCTAAAGCAGTTAAAGCACCCATGAAAGGGCTTCAGGATCAAAGGGCTGTGATTGTGCAGCCCTTTCATGGCTGCTTTACCCGAAGGGAGCCTTCCCTTACTTTTTGCGATGCCCTGTGGCTTCGCAAAAGGCAGGGGAATGTGGCTGCCTTCCATGTATAAAATGACTCTCAATTTTTTGTCTAATTATTTAAGGAAAAAGTGTCATTTTATACATGGAAAAATACGGTAGTCTCCAAATCCCACGAAGTATTAGTCTCCCTCCATTCAACACCAGTTAGGCCTCCTTTTGAGTATTGTGTCCAGTTCCAGACACCACACATTAAGAAACTGGAACAAGTTCAGAGGAGGGCAACAAGGAGGATCAAGCAACTGGAAACCAAGCCCTTGGAGGAAAGACTGAAAGAACTGGGGATTTTTTTACCCTGAGAAAAGAAGACTGGGGGGTGATAGGAGAACACTTTTCAAAGACTTGAAAGGCTGTCACACAGAGGAGGGGCAGGATCTGTTCTCGATCATCCCAGAGTGCAGGATATGCAACAATGGGCTCATGGTACAGGAAGCCAGATTTGAGCTGAATATCAGGAAGAATGCCTTAACTATTAGAGCAGTATGACAATGAAATGACCTTAGGAGGTGGTGAGTGCTCCAACGCTGAAGGCATTCAAGAGAAAATTGGACAGCCATCTGTCAGATCTGTTTGGATTTGGATTCCTGTCTTGAGCCGGAGGTTGGACTCAATGGCCTTATATGCCCCTTCCAACTCCATGATTCTCTGATTGGTGTGATACAGAAATGTGCTCCAAATGGCCTATGGACCTCACAGCTAAATAGGAGCTTGAATCTTAGCCTTCCTGGTACCAGATCAAAGACAATACTCAGATCAACACAATATAAATTCAGAAAAATGCCCTACCGTCTTCTTGTGGTCTTCAGGATGGAAGGTGCCAGCTGTGTTGAGACAGGGAGTGGCAAGTGGCATGGATATAAGAAGAGAATGAAAAACAACTGGGGAATGGTTCCCAAAAATTTAATCATGGCTACAGAACATTGTTTTGACTGAGCAACTGCCGAGAATGTAGGGTTTCCCTGCAAGGACGCCATTGCCATGCTAACGTATACTATTACAAACCTGGGCCATCTGAATCTACCTGCTGTGTCTGGTTCATTACTGATGGCTTCACAGGTATGCTACTTCTATTTAAATTCACTCCGTGTTCATCCTTAGTGTACAGTTATCTTTGTCAACCTTCTGGAAAGGACAGACTTGAAGAACGGAAGCTCGAGCATTTTAGGGAGGGGTAAACACTGGTATTAATGCTTGTTCATCAAATCCAGTGGTTCCCAAACTTTTTTGACTCTGAGCTTCCTTGACTTGCTGGCCATTGGCCACAGATCCCCCCCATACAATACTCTGTGCGAGAAGGGAGAAGGGAGGAGGGAAGCCCAGACTGAGTAGTGCTTCTGTGGATTTTGTGGCACCTCTGGCTTGGTTTGCTGGTGCCCTAGGGTGCCACAACGTACAGTTTGGAAACCACTGATCAAATCTAAAACAAATAACAAACACAATTTGCAATAAGTCATTTCTTGTAGATTTTCAACCTCTATGAGAATTCTGATATACTGAATTGTAGGAGGGAGTTTGCTTTAGGACTAGATTTAGGGCTGGGTTTAGGGTGGTGGCAGGGACGTGGTGGTGCTGTGGGCTAAACCGCAGAAGCCTGTGCTGCAGGGTCAGAAGACCAAGCAGTTGTAAGATCGAATCCACGTGATGGAGTGAGCTCCCGTTGCTTGTCCCAGCTCCCGCCAACCTAGCGGTTCGAAAGCATGCAAATGCAAGTAAATCAATAGGGACCACCTTGGTGGGAAGGTAACAGCCTTCCGTGTCTAAGTCGCACTGGCCATGTGACCACGGAAGATTGTCTTTGGACAAAACGCTGGCTCTATGGCTTGGAAATGGGGATGAGCACCGCCCCTAGAGTCGAACATGAGTGGAAAAAATTGTCAAGGGGAACCTTTACCTTTACCTTAGGGTGGTGGCGCTATGGGTCAAACCGCAGAAGCTTCTGTGCTGCAAAGTCAGAAGACCAGCCATTGTAAGATCGAATCCACACAACAAAGTGAGCCCCCATTGCTTCCCCCGGCTCCTGCCAACCTAGCGGTTTGAAAGCATGCAAAAATGGGGGGGGGAAGTGAGTAGATAAATAGGTACCATCAACGTGGGAAGGTAATGGCATTCTATGTCTAGTCGCGCTGGCCACGTGACCACGGAAACTGTCTACAGACAAACACTGGCTCTATGGCTTGGAAACTGGGATGAGCACCGCGCCCTAGAGTTGGACACGATTGGACAAATTGTCAAGGGGAACCTTTATCTTTACCTTTACCTTAGGGTTTGAAGAGAGATTAAATCTGCACAACTTCTGTTTCCTGAACCCACTGAGAACTCAAAAACAAATGAACACCACAGTTTATAACCTCTGATTCTCAGCATCATCTTCTATTGAGCATTGGTAGGATGGTTTTGTGTCATTCCCCCCCTTTTGTCCCATATACATACATTGGCTGGGACATTTTTTAAAAACAAATCCCTTTTTATCTGCTTCTCTCCCCACCCCACGCCATTAAAAAGGGGGAGGAAAAATAAACCTGTATGGTGAGTGACAGAATGTGGGGACGTTGTTCATAATGTTTCAAGAGAAAGCATTTTAGAATAGGTACATATGATGCTTTGTGAATTCTGGAACAAAATGTGAGTCTAGGGAACCAAATGCAGCTATCCCAATTGCTTGAGTATGAATGCCATCTAGGAACAACCCTCATCTGGATACACCTTAGGGACCTGATCTTTCGTACCTTTCCACTAAACTCAGACTGATATATCTGTTTCTCTGGCACATGAAATTGTAGTTGGCTGTCTCTCAAAATTCAGCAAGAGCAAAAATATTTTTAAAATGTCATTATCTCCAGGAGCTTAGCATATTTCCTCTCCCCCCTCCATAATGCTACTTGTTGCAGCTCATGTCTGGTATAAATGCCCAACAATATTCTCCGTGCCTGCAATAATGAAAACAGAAATCACTCATGAATTTGCAAAAGTCTCCCTTCATCCCGCACAGTGACAATCAAAGCCAAACAAACAGAGCTGCTTTTGTTTAAAAAATTGGCAAGGCTTCCCCCAATGTTCTCACACATTTTTCTTCTTGAAGATCTTCACGTTGTTTGCTTCGCATTCTTGACTTTCATCCTTCTGCTTGTCTTGTTGCTGTGCTCCATGGGAGCTTCTCTGTGTTCCAAACCAGCAGAGATTTATTCTGCCACTTCTCCAGCCATATGTTGAGCTGTCAGTTCCACCGCTGGCCCTAGAAACCTGCATGGCTACCAACAGTTCGAGCAGGGACAGTCTTGCTTGCATGGATGCCTTCTGTGTCTACATGCTGTGCGTCAAGCCCTATCTGGTCGAGACATCTTCAGAGGAGGATGGCTTAGAGTAGCAAAGGGAGGTAAGGGCCGGGGAAGATCTTGAGTCCCCAACTGACAGTACTTTTCTAGAGGCACAGAAAATTGAGGTACAATATGACCCTGCCATGGAGGACCTGCGCCCCACGAGAGGTGATGACAACCTGATGAATGAAGATCATCCTAAACCTAGCCAGGACCAGTGCCAATAACATGGGAACAGATTCTTCATAGAATATAGTGCTGGACCTCAGGAGCGCAGTGCTCTGTTGTTGTTTAGTTGTTAGGTCGTGTCCAACTATTTGTGACCCCATGGACCAGAGCATGCCAGGCCCTCCCGTCTTCCACCGCCTTCCGGAGTTGGGTCAAATTCATGTTGGTCGCTTCCATGACACTGTCCAACCATCTCAACCTCTGTCGTCCCCTTTCTCCTCCTGCCTTCACACTTTCCCAACATCAGGGTCTTTTCCAGGGAGTCTTCTCTTCTCATGAGATGGCCAAAGTATTGGAGCCTCAGTTTCAGGATCTGTCCTTCCAGGGAGCACTCAGGGTTGATTTCCTTTAGAATGGATAAGTTTGTTCTCCTTGTAGTCCAGGGGACTCTCAAGAGCCTCCTCCAGCACCACAATTCAAAAGCATCGATTCTTCGGTGGTCAGCCTTCTTTATGGTCCAGCTCTCACTTGTAGTGCTCTAGAGAAGCGATTCACATGGCCTTTTAAATGCTCTTCTGAGGTTCCAGACTCCTCTGCCAAACAAGGAAAGCCTTGGGCTGTGTGCAAACAAATGTGCCAGGGTCTCCCAAGGAGGACATAGGACCCTACTGAGAATGGCTGCTCTAGACTTCTCTGGCAAACAATTCTAAGCAATTGTATTACAAAATACGAAGCACAAGAATCCACCCAGTGTGTTCTATCAATAGTAATTTTGTTCCACATATTGCAGCTAAGAATGGGCGGATTACCTTTTGTCCATTCTATTGATGTTCCAAAGCTTTCCTGTTTACACAGGAACGTTTGATCAAATTGGATTAAATATCAATTACTAGCCTTCCATGTCACCATAAGGAATTCTAGAATTATTCTCCTTATCCGGCAAGAGGGTGAGGTATTTTGTGGAGCGCCTGACAAGAGTAGAGAACAAGGCCTCTCTCTTTTTTTTGCAAAATATAAGTAAAAGTTCACAATTTCAGCAAAATTGTGAAAATAGTGCCCATTTGGTAGAACAATGATGGCCGCTAAGTTGCTTTTTAAACTTTGAAGGCTTGGAGGCATTGCTGAGGTCATCTTCATCTTTTAAAATAATTAACCTGTTTTTCTGACTTCTCCATATGGATGTCCTTTACTTCTATAAGGAAAAGATCCTTGGTTTCAGCCCAAGCAGTGCACATCAAGCCAATTCATCCTGGAATACACAAATACTAAATCTCTCAAGCATTCCTAAATTCAAAACAGCTTAGTATGAATTCCGGCAACAACACATTCTTTCCCTAAAGAACCACATGCCATGAAAAGAAGAGAGAAGTTGTAGCAGATCCATATGTGGCCTGCTCTGAATTTCCCAAAGGTTTATTTTTAAAAATTGCTAACCAGAGTTTAGGGACATGGTGGTGCTGTGAGTTAAACTGCAGAAGCCTCTGTGCTGCAAGGTCAGAAGACCAACTGTCGTAAGATCGAATCCACATGATGGAGTGAGCTCCCGTCGCTTGTCCCAGCTCCTGCCAACCTTGCAGTTTGAAAGCATGTAAAAATGCAAGTAGATAAATAGGGACCACCTCGGTGGGAAGGTAACAATGTTCTGTGTCTAGTCGCACTGGCCATGTGACCACAGAAACTGTCTTTGGACAAACTATGGCTTGGGAAACAGGGATGAGTACTGCCCCCTAGAGTCAGACATGACTGGACTAAATGTCAAGGGTAATCTTTACCTTTACCTAACCTGAGTTTGCTGGCTGGGTTTGCTTCACTGGTAAAGTAGACTGGTTAGCTCAGTGGGTTAGGTATCCGGCTGTGGGGCCAGAGGTTGGGAGCTCAATTCCCCACTGGGCTTCCGGGGAGAATTTATTTTCTATTTATTCATTTTATTGGATTCCTACCCTGCCCATCTAGACCAAAGGTCTACTCTGGGCAGCATTACAAATAAAACAGTTAAACCAATAAACATGCACTATAAATCCAAGATGGTATGGTGTGAATTTAAGCCTGCCCAAATAGCCAGAAGAGCCAGCCTGTGCAGCCATGGGCAAACGGCACAGTCCCAGGGTGCCTGCCTCCCCAGAAGAAGGGAGTGACGAACCACTTTTGTGCATTTGCTACCTAGAAGACCCTGGAAAGTATCATCGTTAGAGATGCACATGAAATGGTTCACCCTGTTCGTCCCAGTTCATAAAAGTGGCAGCACAGGTGCTGCTGTTCCTCTCCTGTGCCTCCTCAGCTAATCAGCCATTTCTCAGGCAGCCTGCTTGCTTTTTCTACCTCCTCAGGTCATCTCCCAGTCAGGAGCAAAAGCACAGAGTTCTCTGCCCCGCCCTTTTCTCTGATTGGGAGATCAGCCAAGTGGGCGGGGCCAGAGAAGCCTGAGCTGTTGCCGGGACTGGAAGATCAGTTGAGGAGGGACAGGAAGCTCACATGGGCATGGTGAGTGGTTGTTTGAGGTGGGGGAGGGGAACTGGTACAAATTGGAACAAACTGGTTCATGCCCATCTCTAATTACCATAAGTTAGAATGAACTTGATGGCATGCAATTATTATTAACTAGATGGTTGTTGTGGTTTTTTTGGACTCTTTGGCCGTGTTCTGAAGGTTGTTCTTCCTGACATTTCGCCAGTCCCTGTGGCTGGCATCTTCAGAGGACAGGAGTAAGAACTCTGTCCATGCTCTGTTCCTACTCCTGTCCTCTGAAGATGCCGGCCACAGAGACTGGCGAAATGTCAGGAAGAACAACCTTCAGAAGACGGCCAAAGAGCCTGAAAAACCCAGAACAACCATTAGATCCTGGCCGTGAAAGCCTTCGCGAATACATTATTAACTAGAGTTTGCGGACCCCAGGTAGTGTCACCAGTATCTTCCTTTCCCTCCACAGGGATCTGGTTCCAATGTACTCAGGTGCTCATTTCCACTCCGTTGCACATGGTCCGCTCATAATTTGCAATCTTACTATAGCAACAGGGCTCTCTTCCCTCCTGTCCCCCTTTCTCCAGCTTTTACTGCAGCAGTATGGTGAGCACTGAGTGATCCTCTGCTGGGCTTCAATCGGGATCACTCAGCTCAGGCAATATTTTCCAGCCTCTCTCGCACAATGCAAGAATTTCTCAACAACCCATTACAGAAAATCAATTCTTCTTTGCTTCTTGGGTGCCTTTAATTGCCTTTTGTAAACTAATTACATGTTATTTAAACAAAGCTGGTATAAAAAGCAGTGCGAGACCGTGACTGCCAAACACAGCAGGAATTCTGCCATGTTGATCACCAACGCCTGGATGAAAACTCGAGGGTCAGCTCAGTAGAGGGACATGCAACGTTAAACATGACATATTCATGGGCTGAAATTGGATGAGATTCACCTGTAAACAAACAAATAAAAGGAAAAGACAACACGAGGGTGTGTGTGTGACTGCTGATTTCACAGCATGGACCCTCCACCTTCTTATCTAAGGAGATGCAGACAGCCATGCCAGTACTAAATCCTTGGGAATGGGTCTTTTGGCTTAGAACAAGATAGAGGACACTGCATCTTGGACTACAATTCCCAGAATACCCCAGGAGGCATGGGCACTGCTGGCTGGGGGGTGTCCTCAAAGTTGTGGCCCGAATCTGGTTTACGAGCAGATCGATTTCTTCTTGCTGCTCCCTGTAGTGAAGGCCTTGGCATCTTCAAGGACTGCCCTTTCTTCCTCATGCTCTGATGGAAGGATCCGTCTTTTTCCTCTTGTAGCAGATCACTGAACCCTTCTCCATTCGCCCATGGCCACTCATGGCCAGCCTTGCTATTAGGTGGAGTTAACCAGCTACCTCATGCCCCATGGCCTTTCCTGTACCCACTAAGCTAGCCTGATGCTTTCAAGCATGATGGAAGATAATGCCTCCTTCTTGATTTCAAACCAAGTTTCAAATATCCATCTGGTTGGCTTCTGTGTGTGAAATGGGTGTCGGCTTCTTTTCCGTTGCCTCAGAGAGCTCAATAGCTGGTTCTGGAAATTCTCCAAACATTTAGTACCCCACCCAGGTCCTGAGCCCCTTCCCATTGCTCTCACTCCCACATTCATTAAGATACTACCAGCTGCGAAGAATACACATTAAGCTGTTACGAGCTGGTTTTGTTTATAAGACTGATTTTTGCCAGCCTTTCTTATGCCCGCTTCTGTCACTCCAGGCAGTGCATATCAATGAAAACTACAGCCTAATGATGCAAAAAAAAAGAGCATCAATTAAATACATTTTTCTTTTACAATTAAAATCAAGATATATACCCAGCAAGGCAAAAAAAAAAAATCCACAACAGAAAAAACTTCTGAGTATAGAAAACTGAACTACACAAAGATGTCTCCAGCTAACAGTTATGTCCTAAAAATCAGACTTCAAAGAAACATAGGGCAGCGCTTCCCTGCCCTCTGAACAGACGGTCATGTCTGCTTGATGATCACTTGGTTTTTCAGCTGTCCTTAGTTTCTGTAATCTCTTCTATCTCAAACTGAAAATATCCCCATAATAACTGAAAGTTAGCATGGCTGGCTGCCACTGAGGCCTTCTGAGTCAACCTCTTGAAGATGCAGTACACAACCAGGTCTTCATTAGCCCCAAAACAAGGTGGGGGAGATAAGCTTCATTAGAGAAGGTCTCCCATGATATGGATGCGAATAGAAATAGGTTCCTCTTCTCTTAGCCAGTGTGCAACTGTACTTCAACCATTGGTGGGACAGCGAAAAAGGCACCTCTGCTAACTGGTAGGGGTGCCGGATCAGTAGTAAGAACATTCATTTCCATGAGGCAAAGGAAGAGAGTCCGTGTAATGTCACTGGGGTAGGTTCTTCTGACACATAAAGGTAGGGCAAACAAAGGTTGGGAGAGGGGTCAAAACTACTTCTAGTTTCTGGTGGATTGTGGAAAGAAGAAAGAAGATGTTGGGAAAGTGTGAAGGCAAGAGGAGAAGGGGACAACAGAGGATGAGATGGCTGGACAGGGTCATCGAAGCGACCAACATGAATTTGACCCAACTCTGGGAGGCAGTGGAAGACAGGCGGACCTGGCATGCTTTGGTCCATGGAGTCACGAAGAGTCAGACACAACTTAATGACTAAACAACAACAACCATTGATTTTTATTGATCTTTTAGATTTACTGGATTGGGAGTGGGAAGGATAATGGGGAAAAAACTCTTTCATGAAATAACATGAAATAATGAAGTCCAAGGGGGCTTGTTCAGGTTCTTAATGCTAAGACATTTTATGATAAAATTTTACAATCATATGATATATAACATATAAATCAGAACAATTTGCAATCCCTTCCCCAACTCCAGAATGCTGATGTTGTGCAGGTACAACATGTGAAAAAAGTTTCATGATGAACTAGCAGGCCTTGGCATCATGTGAGAAAGAGTGGAGATGAGTGTCCAGGCTTTAAAGACACCTTACTATGCACAAACATCAGATGCTCTTCACATTTAACAGTGCTCGCTCCGAGATGTGTCTTAGCTCCTGGAAACCTAGGGAAAAATAGCAACTGCTCAAGGCTTCAAGCACATCCCTAAGATCTGACACCCCTATTTCCCAGTGTGCAGACACTAAACGCACTGGTTGGAAAACAGGTGGTCCTCTAGGTCGTTTTCACACAAGCCAAGCAGGATTTAACACCGGCAAGTCAAAGGTCACATGGAAAGACCAAAAGAAGAAGAAACCACGTGGTCCGGGATGGGCAAAAATCGGATGTGTCATTCCCCCAAAAAGAGGACAAAATAAGACCCCAGTTTGCACAAAGTTGTATATGCTGATTTCGTTGCCTTGGCCCCAAATTATAAATGGCTCTTTGTGATTTGACCAGAAATTGCAATACCAGATTTGACCTGAACCACACAAGAGGAAAACTATGACCAAGTGAGCTGTGAGCCCACTGGATCTGAAGTTGACTGGGAATAGAACTCTTGCAAGGGTCTTGATTCTTCTCCTTGCAGTTCTTTATCTTCACTTCAGACTAGAACCTGCCAACTCTTGGATCGTTTGTTTGTTTGTTTGTTTGTTTGCTTGTTTGTTTGTTCAAAATATTTTTATCCTGCCTTTCTCCTTAAAAAGAACGAAAGGCGCCTGTTCTTTTTGAGACCAAGCCCTCAAGACTGATCCCAGAGCCCAGTGATATATTTTGGATCGAGCTAAAACATCAAAGTGGGGATACAGGTGGTGCTGCGGGTTATACCACTGAGCCACTGGGCTGTTGATTGAAAGTCAACAGCTTGAATCCGCACAACGGGGTGAGCCTCTGTTGCTTGTCCCAGCTCCTGCCAACTTAGCAGTTCGAAAGCATGCAAATGTGAGTAGATGAATAGGGACTACCTTGGTGGGAAGGTCATGGCATTCCATGTCTAGTCATGTCAGCACGTGATCACGGAAAGTGTCTACAGATAAACACCAGCTCTTTGGCTTACAAACCGGGATGAGCACTGGCCCTTAGAGTTGGACATGTCAATGTACCTTTACCTAAAATGGTCTGAAGCTCAACATAAAAAAAAAAAACTAAGATCATGGCCACTGGCCCCATCACCTCCTGTGAAATAGAAGGGGAAGATATGGAGGCAGTGACAGATTTTCTTTTCTTGGGCTCCATGATCACTGCAGATGGGGACAGCAGCCAGAAAATTAAAAGACGCCTGCTTCTTAGAAGCAAAGCCATGACAAACCTCGACAGCATCTTTAAAAGCAGAGACTTCACCTTGCCGACAAAGTTCCAAAAAGCTATGTTTTTTTCCATTAGCGATGCATGGAAGTGAGAGCTGGACCATAAAGTAAACTGACACCGAAGAATTGATGCTTTTGAATTGTGGTGCTGGAGGAGGCTCTTGAGAGTCCCCTGGACTACAAGGAGAACAAACCTATCAATTCTAAAGGAAATCAACCCTGAGTGTTCACTGGAAGGACAGATCCTGAAGCTGAGGCTCCAATCCTTTGGCCATCTCATGAGAAGAGAAGACTCCCTGGAAAAGACCCTGATGTTGGGAAAGTGTGAGGGCAAGAGGAGAAGGGGATGACAGAGGATGAGATGGATGGACAGTGTCATTGAAGCGGCCAACATGAATTTGACCCAACTCAGGGAGGCAGTGGAAGACAGGAGGGCCTGGTGTGCTCTGGTCCATGGGGTCACGAAGAGTCAGACATGACTAAACAACAACAAAAACATCAAAACTCTGGAATGTCTGCAATAAGGCTGAAGTATCCTATATATGGCTGAAGGCATGAGTCAATGACCCTCGAACATGATGAGGACAAATGCAACAATGATGATGAACTTGTTTTTAAGGTGACTCAGCAATACTTCAAGCGATTTAGCGCTACGGTTTCCTGCCCAAGTACACGTATTCCTTTCTCTCTATTTTTGAAGATGTTGCCATGAGACAAGAGGAGATATAACAGCTTTCTGTTAGAGACATGGCAGCAAACAAGCCGTGCGTTCTACCTGCTGGTTTTATTCCAATTAATTTTGCTGCAGGGCTGAGGCATCTCATTGCAAGTACACTTCACCACTCCTGTTTCAAGAACATCTCTAAGAAAGGTTCTCCAGTTTTCATGAAATACTGTAGCTTGATCCGGTGAGCCTCTGAAACACCACACACTACTGTCTCTTAGAGCCAGGCATGAATGTCTTACTGTGTTAATCACTGCATTCAACCACACATGTCTAAACGAATGGGGGAAGTTGCACAGAAGTTCACATTCAAATATACCAGCCTTTAAGGTGCCACCACATTTTTTTGTCTTTTGTAGGGTTCATTTTTCTTCTTCCTCTTTTCCTGATATGTGAAAGACATGACTTTGCGAAAGCTAACTAGACGGCTACAGTGCACGTTTTAAAAGGGTCTCTTACTGTCTCCAGGTTCTACTGTAAGATGTGAGAATGTAGATAAGTTTATGTGAACAATTCCTACACTTTTCTTGATTTTTTAAAAAGATACAGGACTGGTAAGAAGAAGCAGGAGGTAGAAAAACGAATTTCGGAAATATAAACAAGCCTGAAAGATTTAATTCTAAGTGGACTTATATTCGAAGGATTGAGGACACCCAGAAAGAAAGAAAAATAAGAGTGCTCCCCTCCAGATACGATTCCAGATCTTGGACTGCAACAGATATCCATACTAGCCAGGAGAGCTGGTTATGAGGCATCATGGGTGTTGTAGTCCAACTGTCTGGAGGGCCACATGTTCCAACTTTATCATGGGCAGATCTTGTCATGGCAAGCAGGTGTTGAAAAAGGTATTGCAAGACAACCATCTGCCAGATATCCTTTGATTTGTATTCCTGCTGGGGGTTGGACTTGATGGCCTTAGAGGCCCCTTCCAGCTTTACTATTCTATGATTCTGAGAAGCTGAACCAAGCTTGCAGAGCTGTATTTCTCTATTAAGCATCAGTCTTTCTTCTCCTATTCTTCCAAGATACTATGTTGCCCCATCTCTCTCTCTGTCTTCTTCATCCTGCTGGATAACTCAGTGGTTTAGGTATCTGACTACAGAGCAGTCAGAGTTCAATTCCCCCACTGCAGAGTTCCATTCTCCCACTGTGCCTCCTTAACTAGGACTGGCCTCAATGATCCATAGGGTCCCTTCCAGCTCTGAAGTTCTAAGATGATGATGATGGCCATGCTCCACCCCCAAAATCTCATATAGCAGTGGCTCCCAACCTTGGGTCCCTAGATGTTAATAGACTACAACTCCCAGAAGCCATTATCTCTTACTGTGCAGGCCAGGATTTCTGGGTTTTAGTCCAAGAACATCTGGGCACTCCAGCCTTAATACCCATCTCCACCCACTTCCAGCTGCTGCTTAGACTCAGCATGGCATGATGGGCCCAAGGGCAAACATCCACCATCTCTCTCTCCAGTCTCATTCCTTTATTTCTGGCATTGTGCACATCAGTACCAGACTCAAAGTCCATTCTGAAGAAAGTCCAGGAATAGAGCACCATGACTCAGGAGTCTTCTTGTTGTGCAAGTCCTTCTAGCACCAATAAGCAGTGTGTGTTCGGGGGGCGAGGCGGGAGAAAGGGTTATCCCTTCTTTCCAAACGTTGCCTGTTCTGTCTCTCTGACATTTATTTATTTATTTATTTATTTATTTATTTATTTGTTTGTTTGTTTGTTTGTTTGTTTGTTTATCCATCCACCCACCCACCCACCCACCCATCCATCCATCCATCCATTCATTCATTCATTCATTCATTCATTCATTCATTCATTCATTCTATTTATATCCCGCCTATCTGGTCATTGCGACCACTCTAGGCGGCTTACAACACAACATCTGTTACACACTTAACTTTCCCCAAACTAAGGGAATAGTTAATCCCCAATCCAATGTAGAAACATAAGTAGAAGGCTAAACCCTCTGTTCACAACAACTCCACACCTCCATCCAATGGTCTTAGAGCTCAGTCCTAGAACTTCAAGGAACAGGATGCTACTGACTTGGCCATCCACTCCTTACTGCAACATATTATGATTTGTGATTTAAAAATCCACATGCACATACAATCATAACTCCCCAGTCAAAATAGTTTAAAAGCCATTTAGGACTGTATGTGGGTCTAACCATTAACTTCCTGTTCTGGTGCCATACGTACAGGTGAGCGTATAGAGAAAGAGGAATGGAGGGATGATAATTAATTGGGCAAATGAGATGTTTTGAGCGACTGGGAGGGTAGCAGCTGAATCTTCTGAAATGTTTGTTACAAGAGCATAATCGCATCATGAAAATCATCTGCTCTACATTCTGCTCATCAGACACTGATGATATAATTGTGATATAATGGAAAGTGTTCTTGTTGATTATTCCGCAGAGAATTTCTTTACAGATAATATTCAAATTTACTTTAATTCCACATCGTTTCAAAGGAAATGCAAATACCGTGAGAACAGCTGGGCTCTGATAGTCAAGAGTTAGTTATTCCTCTCTATTGTCTTGGCAGAGTCATAGCTCTTTGAAAGTGTATACAGAAAACATAAACCCCAGATTATTTGTGCGTATGTGTTAAATGATAATTTACTATCTAATTTGAAATATACTTTAATCCTATCTCCTCTCAGCCTACAGTGGTATCTCGACTTACGAACTGAATCCATATTGAAATGGTGTTCGTATGTCAAAAAGTTTGTAAGTTGAGACAAAATTTCTCATAGGAATGCATTGAAAACCATTTAATCCATTCCAGCTATTTTTCGTTCTTATGTTGAGGCGCGGTTCGGAAGTGGAGGCGTTAGTTCCCATAGGAACTAATGCAAAACCGGTTAATCCGTATTCTACCACTAGGGGGAGAAATTTATTTTATTATTTTTATTTTTTTCTTCTTTTGACCTAAGATGAACTTAGGTCAAAAAAAAGGGGGGGGCAGGAAAGTTTTTTTTTCCGTTTGTAAATTGAGGCTCCATTCGCAAGTTGAAGCAAAATTTTGCGGAAAGCCGTTCGTAACTCGAAATGTTCATAAGTAGAGACGTTCGTTAAGTTGAGGTACCACTGTACTTTTCTCAAGGATAAACATGTTCAGTTCTTTCAGTCTTTCCTCAGAGGGCTTGGTTTACATTATATAGAAACTTGAAAACAATGTGTTTAAGTCTTATCTTCAAGCTAAGGATGTGGAGCTAAAGACATAACCCCCCAAAAAATGGAGAGATGACTCAACAGGGAAAAGCAAGATAGCAGCCAATGGAAAAGTCTCTCTTTTAGATGGATGTTTTGGACAACTAGGCTGATGGCAGAGTCCCTTAACTTTCCTTTTGCTAAGCTTAATCCGTGTCTCCTTATATTATAAAAAAATGCTACTAGGTTGATTCAGACTTACTTTGACGCTTTCCAGGGTTTCCAAGTACTGAGAAGTGGTTTACCATTCCCTTCTTCAGGGAGTGCTCTTGGATGGAAGGGTTTCTGTTCCTACTAGTGAAAAAGCTCAGAAACTAGAACAGAGATGTGCAACCCACCACACTTCGGCTGTTACAAGACTTGCTAGCAACTCTCTAGACTCCCTAGCAACTCTCTAGTGAGCATTCTCGGTGGTGAGCATTGAGGGGAGTTGCAGGAATAAGTAGAAAACTATAATTTGCCCATTCCTGATTTACAGGATTCAGAGATTTCACAAAATCAGTACAATGTGCTGGTAAAGTACATCATCATTATCGTCTCCCTACTGTATGTTTGGGGTGATGGGGGGCAGTACTAGATCATAATAGCTTTTATGAGGTCAAGTCAAGATTTTAAAAAGGCAACGACAGAAGGGGATGCAGCTCCTAACATGGTTTGGCAGTTTGAGAAAATGTTTCCTAATTAGTGATAGGGATGAACTGCCGAAATGGTCAAGGTTGATGAAAAACGAACCATGAATTTCCTGCCTGTGAACTCATGAACTATGAATCAGTTCATTGGGATTTTTTTTCAGACAGTCTGAGGCTGTCTAAAAAATATAGGTGAGCCCCGACCTCCACAGCCTGCCCCCTTGCCCCCTTCCCACTGCCCCCATCACCTCCCTACCTTGGCTTCCACCACCCGTACCCATTTTCTGTGCTGCGCCACTGCCACCAGCCTGATGCCATGACCTTTGCTGTGCCATGGTAGTCTGTGGTGGCCTGTCCACCAACACCTGGTGCCACCACCATCTACCACTGCCCATGATGGTGGCTTCCACTGCTGCAGCCTGCCATAAGGGAAACTGGCTGCCCTTTGTAAAGATGGCAGTTGCAGCTTCCCTGCCCTAAGGGTAGCCACAGCCGCCATCTTTGCAAAAGGCGGCCCTGGCAGTGGGGGCCGGAGGGCAGAGGCCGCGGCAGTGTGGCCACCAGTGGCGGTGGTGGTGGCTGCCAAGGGAGGGAGGGGAAGGGGGGAGGAGGCAGGTTGTGGGGGGGTGGCTGTGGGGGGCTATCTGCCTGTGGGCCCACCAATAAACTATCTAGCAGGCTCCTAGGCAGAGTGGGAAGGTCGTAGGTTGAGAAGGAAAGACTAGTCTTCTCTCTCTGCCTATGGGGGACAAATAAAAATGAAGAAATATTTGTCCCTTGCATATTCATTGGGATCTCTGGAATTGACAAATACGAAGGGATGACTATTCAATGAATTAGCCATTTTTAACGAATATTGTGATTGTTTTTAAAATTCATCCCCCATGTCTATTCCTAATTTAATGTCTGCTAAATAAGAAGGGAAAAAAGTATTTAAGATTGCGACCACACGACGGAATTGCTCCCTACTTTTGCCCAAGTTAGACTGCAGCTTAATTTTGTGGCCTCACAATGCACAGTCATTAGTGGTTCATTTTACCGGCCAGCAGGGTGTAATGGTGGTTCAATTCCCACTCAGCAGGAGGCTTCTGTTTCTTTGTCCCGGTAGTGTCAATATATTCCTTAGCAGTACAACATGGGTGTATGATCCTATCAATACTTTTTTTGAAGCAAATTCACTGGGGAAGGTAGCCACCATTACCGTCATGCGGCTGCCTTTCTACTCCTCCCCCCCCCACGGCCAGAGTGCCGATACGTTGGTAAACTTATGTCAACAGCTTTAAAGGTATATATTCACTCCATGAACAGATTTATGGCTCATAGAAAACGACAAATAGGACATGAAGGGACAAGTCTCCCCCTTTTATTTTTCTTAAGCATGGGATAGGCAGAGATCATCATCTTCTTAGAACTGCTGAGTTGGAAGGAACTCTGTGGATCATTGAGCCCAGCCCTTCTCAAGGAGACACAGTGGGGGACTGAACTCCCCAACCTCTGGCTCAGCAGCCAGAGACCTAAACCACTGAGCTATCCAGCAGTTCCTGCTTCTGAACAGGGGGAAGGCCAGTGATGGCTACCAGAGCCATTATTGGCAATTTTGGCACTCGGTGCAAGTAGCAGATTTCTCATCCACTCTGGTCTGAGGCACATGTGCGAAGCTGCCTCCAAAACAGGAGGAGGGAAATGCGACGCTAGTGACGCTAAGAGGGCTTACAAGGTAAGTGAGATATTTAAGGAGTGGTTTTACCAGTTCCACCCCCCCCCCCCGTGAGTTCCCATGTGGCAGTGGGAATTCAAACCCTGTTCTCCTGGTCTGCCAGTCTATCCACTGGGTATCAATGTGTCGTCAAGGTCATTTCTGAATTTTGGCAACTCTTTTCAAGATTGTCCAGTTGGAGAGTACTCAAAAGTGGTTTCCTCTTCCCTTCCTCCAGGGGGAGTCCTGGGACTGTGCAGATCACCCAAGGCTACACAGGCTGGCGCTACTTCTCGGGAGGCACAGTCAGGAACTGAACCCCCAGCCTCTGTCTCTGCAGCCAGACCTAAATCACTGAGCTATCCAGCCAGCACTATTTGCTCTAACTCCAGGTATAATATAGGTGTGCACATGCACACACACACACTCTCTCTCTCTCACACCCACACTTTTATCAACATGTCTTAGTTCATTCAAATTCTCCTGAAGCTAATTGGAAAAGATGCTGCAGCTCATCTATATTCAAAAGCACGACAGATGCTTGGCACTTGGCTAGCCTTTGCAATATTTTGTACCCTTCAAGAAGATAAAGTCATTCTAGTTCCCTGATCAAAAACCAAAGTGTGTACAGGAGTTTCCACTTTTGGAGACACGGAGCCCAAGCCTGCTGAAAAAAAAGGCACTCAGATCTCATTGGGCTGAAATATCACAGGAGGCCCTCGATGAACCCAGTTCCCTTTTGACGTCTTGACAGCAGGCAGGAAATGTCAGATCCAGTGTATTTGCCTGTAGCTGGCCTTTTCTTTCCCCAATCCTGCCTGGGGTCTGTGAATGGAACTATAATGGTAGGGTGGCTTAATGACAGGGTAAGATCACTAAAAGCTGGAATGACAGCTCCAACTTGCTGGCTATTACGATTTCATAGAAAGTTGTTTCCTCCCCCCCCACACACACATTGCTGTACTGTACATGGGTCATATTTTGATGATGATGGAGGCCCAGTTCCTTTTTGCTTAACCCCCACCCCACATTTCCTCTTCTTCACCCACAGTCCTGAGGCTCCGGACTGTAACTAGGGCAAGGCTTCACCCCAGGGCATCAAAAAAGTAGAAGGCACTAAAATCAAGAGGCGAATCAACTGCACAATTTTAGAAAAATAACAACAGCCCCCAGCCTTTTCTTTTCTTTTGGAAAGCTTAAACTTTCTTTTATTTGGGGTGAGCACCATGTTCACCTCCTCCTTTATCTTGGTGGTGGCTCATGTCAATGCATTAGAAAGAAATTATCTGTTCCAGGGGGGCAAATGGCTAGACACAGCTCTGCTGAACCCCTGCCTCCAGCAGATGACTGTCATGGAGTTGAAGCAGTATGGGGTACGCAGTCAGAGAAATGTAAGTGGGAGTCTGACAGGTTCTGTGTGAAGATGATTTGAGGGACATTGGAATGTGTTTTTCTAAGTGCTATGAGAGTGTTTTTCTAAAGTACAGCAACCTTCAGCTTATTCTGAACCAGTACAGCTTGGTTTGTAATAAGCTGAAGGTCAGAAAAAGGGGCCCATTGAAGACTGAACATTCCAAGCTAGTTGGAGAAGAGATAAACACCTGGATTTTCATGGGAATTGAGGGAGGAGGAAGGTGTTACAGCCCCTCGAGTCTAATTGGTTAACAGCCATGAAGTGTCAAGAAGAAGGGAGGAGTTAGGGAATGTAGAAAATGGATGATGGGTTATGTGGAAGAAGTTCAGAAGTTCCATTCTATGATGATGGGAGAGAAAAAGAACTTGATGGTTTGAGCATGTGGCTAGAAGGAAAAAAAATGTAAATGAAGAGAAAGAAAGAGGTGGGGCTAGCCCACCTTAGCCCAGCTTAATAGTGTTTATTATTTCAATGGAGATTAGTTATTTTATTTCACTGTAATGATCTTTGAATATGTTCCTTATGCTAAAGCTTGAGCAATATAAACTGATTCTATGAAACTCTAATAAAAATTAATTATAAAAAATCTTACAAAAGGACTGGTCTCTTGAACAGCAGGGTCTGGCTAAATCCAGGAGGTGGAGAGGGTAACAAACTAGCTATCTTTAAGAGTCCTACCTAACTGAGCTGTTGTGAGTTCTAAGGAATCACAAAGCCCATGTGTCTGTACTACTGGGTAAAAGTAAAGTGTTCTTTTAAGGTCAGACTTGTTCAAAGGCCTTATGCTATGCACTGCTGAGGTCTTGGGACTTGCCTCAGTGCAAAGGTGGTAGATCAGTGGCCTGTCGAACTCTCTGACCGAGTGCACAAGCCCCTTAGGGAGGCTTGGGCACTACAGTCACAAAGCAGTAACCAAGGGGGAGACAGTTTTGGGTAAAGTTAAAAAAGCAGGCTGTGCCCTTTCTCACCAGGCCATCTTGGCCAATAGGCAGAGTGAGACAACCATCTCAGGCCGCAGACAGTGAAGAACAGCAATGCTGGCCTCTTAGATCGCAAAATGAAGACAATGCACAGTTTTGTTAATGCGGATTCTTATCCATTGTTTCTTTCTCATTGCTTGTTTCTGTATTTTTCATGAGATGGTGTTGCATTGTCAAATGGTATTGTATTTTAGAATGTTTAAATGACATTCAATTTCCAGAGTGGTACCCATGTGTATTTTGCACCAAAAAGACCACAGCATCTGTAGACCTGTGGGGAAGTGACTGTTACATACAGCACTGATGTTACCTGTCTGTCATGGGTTTGGAGGGAAAGTTCCATCCTATGGGGAGTGGAAGGCGGGACATCAGGAGGAGGGGCTGTACTATATATATATGTGATGCCTGTGTGGTGAAGTTTAGATGCTGAGACAGACACTGTGAGACACTGGGTTGTGACGAAGCAGCAGCTGGGAAGAAGAAGCTGTTGTGGGAGTCTGTGTGTCAGACAGGGTACTTCTGTGTGTCAGAGTACCAACCTGATAGGTTCAGGTGTCTGTTGGTTAGCCAGAACTGATAGGTTCAGGGTCTGTGCTTTAAGTTAAGGGTTCTGTGTGAACCACACTGTATGCTTGTATGAGTGAGAATAAGCCACGTTACTTTATCCTATTCACCTGATTGTTTATTTTTCCCTGTGTGTATTTAAAATAAACCTTGTTCTTTTTATTGTTTGGAAATCCATCCCTGGTCTGTGTGACTTCTTAAAGGGAATGGTTGGTGGCAGCTTGGTGTAACTGTGTGGCAGATCCCAGTAGGTCTGGGTTTGTCACATTGATTGGTGTCCAGCGTGTGGGATACGACTGGTCCAGTTGTCCAGTGGTCCAGCAAAGCCTTGGCAAGTGTGCCCAGAGCAAGGGGGGTCTAGTCAGGGACAGTCTGAGGCGCGTAGGTAATCTTCTAGGTGTACCTCACGGGGAGGTGCGCTAGTAGAAGAACGTGCCAACTGGGGAGACTTAGATTAAGGTGCTCTGAGGCGGCCTAGTTTTGGCGGGAAAAAGCTGAGGAAAAACTGCGTAGCAACAGCGAGCTAGCTTGCCAGCTGAGAGGCCCAGCAGAGGGGGGTAGGCTCTGACTTGATACTGTGGCAAGTTAGTGCTGAAGTACAGCAGCAATCTCTGGGGAGAGCTGGTTCTGAGGCAAAAAGAAAAAAAAAGTGGTCGTTTTATTCTGAGGCTTGACTTTTTAAAGCAGCCTGTTCTGAGGGGGGATTATGCCCTTGACTCGAAGCCAAGTGGCAGACATGAGTGAAGTGAAAGACCCCCAGATTGACCAAGGTTCTGAGGATGAATTTGGCTCAGTGCAGGGTGACAGCACAGGAGATCAGAACCCAGAACTTAGAAAAATACTCCTAGCCCAACAGCATGAACTGAGGGTGAGGGAAATGGAGGAAAGGTTAGAGAGAGAAAGAATGGAGGAAAGAGAGAAACAGCGGCAATTTGAAATAGAGAGATTGGAGAGAGAAGAAAGAATGGAGAGAGAGAAAATGGCGTTTGAATTAAGAAAACTGGAACTGATGAACCAGAACAATAATAATAATAGGGATTCTGAGGGAGGCCAATTGTCTAAAGCTGACCTGAAGAAATTCCCTGTGTACCACAAGGGAGATTGTCCTGAGGTGTTCTTTTCCTTAGTGGAAAGAGCGTTTGTGGACTTCTCAGTGAGGGAAACTGAGAAGATGACCATCATGCGATCTTTAATAAGTGGTAGCCTGGCTGAGGTTTATGCCGAGATGCCTGAGGAACTGATGAAAGATTTTGCAGAGTTTAAAAAACTGGTGTTTGCCAGACATGGGATAAATGCAGAGCAGCTGAGACAAAGATTCAGGTCCCTCACTAAAAAACCAGAACAGACTTTTACCCAAGTGGGGGCCCAATTGGTGAGGCTGCTTGAGAAATGGCTATCGCAGGAAGGGACAGAGACCTATGAGCAGCTTAAAGACTTGATAGCACTGGAACAGTTCTATTCAATCCTGCAGGGGGAATTGAAATTCCAGGTGAGGGAAAGGAAACCGAAATCTGTGGCAGCAGCCGCAGAGATCGCAGATTTTATTTCCCAAATAAGAAAGCCCTTGGGTGAGGGGAAATCTGTAGGTAAACCCAAAGAAACCTACAGCAAGTACTCTCAGGGACCAGGGAAAAGCCAGCAAGGGGGAGGGGCCCATGGTGAAGGGAAGCCCTCAGACATGAAACTAAGACCTCAGATTTTGGAGGGAAAACCAAAACAAGATGAGAGAGAATCAAAATACACCAGAAAATGTTATTTCTGTCAGGGAAAGGGTCATCTAATCTCAGAGTGTGAGAAATTAAAGCAGCTAAAAGGAATGGTGCCTCAGAATTCTAGTGGGACCAAGCCAAAAGCTGTGTTCTGTGTCCAGAAAGAGCAAGGCTCAGTCTCACTGAGGGAGCCGGTTGCCATGACTACTCAGTCTGGAACAGCTACCTCTGCTGATCAGGCTGAGGAAAATGGTCCTCTTATAGAGGTAAAGCGCTGCTTGCTGATAAAAACAGATTCTCAGTTGTTTGAGACAGCCGGGGTGGACGTAGGAATACTTGACCGTCAGTATAGGGGGCTGCGGGACACTTGTTCCCAGGTAACCCTGTGCCATCCAGATATTATTCCTCGGGAGTTTATAATCCCAAATGAGAGCATAAAGGTGGCAGGGATTGAAGGGCAGGTGATCTCTCTGCCAGTAGCAGAGGTACCTGTCAACTTTCAAGGCTGGAGGGGAGATTGGCGGCTAGCGATTTCATCGACTCTGCCAGCAGCCGTGCTCGTGGGAAATGACCTGGCTGAACATGTGAAACGGGTGCTAGTGATTACACGCTCACAAGCCACCACAGGGACAGTTCAGGGGGGTAATGATGAGCCAGAGACGGAAGCAGAGGGGAGTTCAGAAGCTGTGGTGGAAACCTTAACCACAGACAGCAGATTTGGACAGGAGCAAAAGGCAGACGCCACTCTCCAAAAGTGTTTTGAACAGGTGACTGACGCCCAGCTAACACCTGAAACCCCAGTGAGATTTCTGGAGAAAAAGGGGATTTTATATAGAGAAACCCTGAGGAATATCTCAAAAGGGGGAGATGGGATCAGAAGTCAGCTGGTGGTACCTGAAAAGTATCGCCCCATGATCTTACAAAGGGGGCACTCTGACATGTTGGCTGCGCACTTAGGAGTGAACAAAACACAGCAGAGAATCACACAGAATTTCTACTGGCCTGACATAGGGAAGCAGATCAGGGAGTTCTGTGAACAATGTGATGTGTGTCAAAGGCAGGGGAATAACCGCGACAGGACCAAAGCAAAGTTGTGCCCTTTGCCTGTGATTGACACTCCGTTCAAATGCATAGGGGTGGATATTGTGGGACCTTTGCCCAAGGCCACAAAGAGGGGGAACAGGTTCATTCTAACAATTGTGGACCATGCCACAAGGTATCCTGAAGCCATACCCTTGACTAACATTGAAACTAACACAGTGGCCGATGCTTTGGTGGGGTATATGTCCAGGATGGGATTTGCCTCAGAGATAATCACAGATTTGGGCGCATCGTTCACATCAAAGCTCATGAAACGCTTATGGCAAATCTGTGGAATTAAGCACAAGGAAACCACTGCCTATCATCCGGAAAGTAATGGGTTAACTGAGAAGTTCAATGGGACTCTAATGCGCATGATTAGGGCTTACTTGGCAGAGAATCCAAACAATTGGGACCAGAAGCTGCAATCCCTTTTGTTTGCTTATCGATCAGTGCCACAAGCCAGTACCGGGTTCAGTCCATTTGAACTTTTATTCGGGAGAAGAGTGAAAGGGCCCCTTGATTTGATCAAACAAAATTGGGAGCAGATCACCCAGGATGACCCACAAGACGTTGTGACATACATAGACACCTTGATGAATGACCTAAGGAGAAATCTAGAGCTGGCAGCAGAAAACCTGCAAGCTCAGAAGGTCAGACAGAAAACATGGTATGACCACAAAGCTAGAGAGAGGCACTTTGACCCAGGGGAGGAAGTGCTTTGGCTTAGGCCCTGCAGAGAGAATAAGCTGCAGCTCAAATGGGCAGGACCATATAGGGTCATTTCCAAGATGTCAGACCTGAACTACCTAATAGAGCAGGAGGAGAACCAAGCAAGGAGGGTGGTTCATGTGAATGCCCTAAAACCCTACTACAGAGGGGAACAAAGGGTTTTATTCGCGATAAAAGCAGCTGAGAGTGAGGAAGCTGAATTACCCTTCTGGGAGGGTAGAGGGGAAGTAAAATACAACCCAGAGGAGGTAAAGATCAGTCCTGCACTCACCCAAGACCAGCAGCAAGAACTAAAAATGCTGCTTAGTAAATATCAACAGGTGTTTTCTAACAAGCCGGGGATAGTGAAGGGAGTGATGCATCGGATCCACACAGGAGATGCACCCCCGCAGGCAGTATCCCCATACCGAGTAACGGGACCCTATAGGGACAAGGTGCGGAAGGAGCTGGACGAGATGCTGAGGGAGAACATAATCGTCCCCTCTTCTAGTCCTTGGTCCTCTCCGATAGTCCTTGTGGACAAGCCTGATGGGAGCATTAGGTTTTGTGTCGATTACAGGAAATTAAACCGTGTAACCACTCCTGATGCCTACCCAATGCCCAGGCTAGACAACCTGATTGAAACCATAGGGGGTTGTCGGTTCATCTCATCATTGGACCTGGTAAAGGGATATTGGCAATTAAGAATTGATCCCAGGGATCAAGAAAAGACTGCCTTTTGCAGCCCTTTTGGTCTCTATGAGTTTCGAGTCCTGAGCTTTGGTCTCAGAAATGCACCAGCCACATTCCAAAGGCTGATGGACCAGACCTTGGCAGGGCTCAGTGACTTTACAGTGGCCTACATTGACGACATAGGGATCTTCAGTAATACCTGGGAAGATCACCTGATACACCTGGAGTTAGTGCTGCAGAGGTTAAGTGCAGCAGGGCTAACAGTAAAGGCCAGCAAGTGTCAGCTGGGTAGCCCAGAAATAAAATACTTGGGTCACATGGTAGGGGGAGGAATGATAAAACCCCTGGAGGCCAAAATAGAAGCTGTTCGTGATTGGCCCAGACCCAACACCAAGAAAAAAGTCAAATCATTTCTTGGGTTGGTGGGCTACTACAGAAAGTTCATCCCGAGGTTTAGCGAGATTGCGGCTCCGCTGACCGATCTGACGAGGAAGAAGGCTGATGACCGCATCCCGTGGACCAGCGACTGTGAGGCGGCGTTCCAGAGGTTGAAGGAGGCGTTAATCAACTATCCTGTCCTGCGTGCTCCAGACTTCGACCGGGAGTTCATCATCTACACCGATGCGTCTAACAGCGGGGTAGGAGCAGTTCTGTGCCAGGAGGATGAGAATGGTGACCAGCATCCAGTGTCCTACCTGAGTAGGAAACTTCAAAAAGGTGAGAGACATTTGGCAACCGTGGAGAAGGAGTGTTTGGCCATAGTCTACGCGATCCAGAAGGCCAAGCCTTACATCTGGGGAAGACATTTTATTCTGTGTACTGACCATTCACCATTGCAATGGTTAAAGACAATGAAAACCCACAATAGCAAACTTATGAGGTGGGCTTTAAACCTACAGGACTATGACTTTGAAGTAAAGGTGGTCAGAGGGTCAGTGAACTGTGTTGCTGACGCCTTATCAAGAAGACCTGAAGAATGAAGACGGCGAAAGAACATGGACTATGTGTATATAATGATGACAAAAAGTTAAATGTACCTGGTTTTTGAATTTGGTTTGTATGAATAAAGGTAAATTAATGTAATGTAAATGGTAAATGTTTAAATGCCTATTTGCTATGGTTTAACTTAGAATGTAAGTATGAGTAAGTATGATCTAATATGGTATGTATAACTGATTTTGTATGTTTTATACAGGTTGTTTTTTGGTGAAAAGCACGTTAGCTTTCCCCCTACAAAACAACTTATAAAGAGGGGAGGTGTTACATACAGCACTGATGTTACCTGTCTGTCATGGGTTTGGAGGGAAAGTTCCATCCTATGGGGAGTGGAAGGCGGGACATCAGGAGGAGGGGCTGTACTATATATATATGTGATGCCTGTGTGGTGAAGTTTAGATGCTGAGACAGACACTGTGAGACACTGGGTTGTGACGAAGCAGCAGCTGGGAAGAAGAAGCTGTTGTGGGAGTCTGTGTGTCAGACAGGGTACTTCTGTGTGTCAGAGTACCAACCTGATAGGTTCAGGTGTCTGTTGGTTAGCCAGAACTGATAGGTTCAGGGTCTGTGCTTTAAGTTAAGGGTTCTGTGTGAACCACACTGTATGCTTGTATGAGTGAGAATAAGCCACGTTACTTTATCCTATTCACCTGATTGTTTATTTTTCCCTGTGTGTATTTAAAATAAACCTTGTTCTTTTTATTGTTTGGAAATCCATCCCTGGTCTGTGTGACTTCTTAAAGGGAATGGTTGGTGGCAGCTTGGTGTAACTGTGTGGCAGATCCCAGTAGGTCTGGGTTTGTCACAGTGACATATAGTCCACAAAAATTTGTGCCAAATAAAATCTGCCAGTCAGCAAACACTTACATGCCTCTTTGTTGTCACAGATTCTTGGTTACAGCTTGGATGAATTGTTAATAAATAACTGCCAGTAGATCTCCAGAGTTTTCGATCATGTTCTTTCTCAGCTCTACCTCGAGATAACCCGAGAATTGAACCTGTGGCTTTCAGCGTACAAGCATGTGCTCTGTCATTGAGTTATTGCTCCTCTCTAAAAAGATGTCAAAGCTTTGGGATGTTCTCTCCTTGGATGAAGGACGGGTTTATAGATGCACAGAATGATGGAGCTGGAAAAGCCCTATAAGGCCATCAAGACCAACACCCTGCTCAATGCAAGAGTCCAAATCCAAGCAGGTCCGACAGATGATTGCCCATTTTTCTCTTGAATGCTTCCAGCTTTGGAGTGTTCACCAGCTCCTGAAGTAATTCATTCCATTGTCATACCGCTCTAACACTTAAGGTTTTTCATGATGTTCAGCCTAAAACTGGCTGCCTGATCGAGGACAGTCCCTTTTCCTCCTCTGTATGACTACCTTTCAAGTATTTGAAAAGTACTATCATATCTCCCCTCAGCCTTCTTTTCTAAAAATGCCCAGTTCTTTCAGTCTTTCCTCTTAGGGCTTGATTTCCAGTCCCCTGATCATCCTTGTTGCCCTCATCTGAACTTGCTCCAATTTGTTGGTTCCTTCTCTTCTTGCTGTTAAATACAGTGGTGCCTCGCTTAACGAGTGCCTCACTCAACGATGAATTCGCATAACGATGGCCTTTGCTGGAAATTTTGCCGCCTCACCTAACGATGTTTCCTATGGGGGATTTTCGCATAACGATGTTTGGGACCTTGCTTCACTTAACGATGACAGTTTTAGGTCCCCTGTTTCGCTTAACGTTTTTTTTGACAGTCCTGTTTTCGATATTTTAAAAATATTCTAAAATATTTAAAAAATGTTTAAAATGCTTGGAATCGTTAGTGCACCTAATAAAACCTTTATTAAAGTAATTTGGCTTCGTTCTGAGTCTTTTTGAATTTTTGGTGATTTTTTTTCACCATTGAAATGTATTCAATAGGCTCCTATTGGAACGGATTAACCGGTTTTCAATGCATTCCTATGGGAAACGGTGTTTCGCTTGACGATGTTTTCACATAACGATGTTTTTAATGGAACCAATTAACATTGTTATGCGAGGCACCACTGTACTTGAAGGTCTTTTCAACTGTTGTTTCTGTTGCATGCTCAAAATAGCATCCTGATAGCATTTTATTCACCTCCAAGAAGGAGACGTAGAGCAGTAGTCCTTTATTAGCCAGTTATATGACAATGGAGGGCACAAGATTCAAATTTGGACCCGAGTCAAACTGAGAAGCTTCCCAATTGGTCTAAGTGGAATCAGGATACAAACAGAAACCTGTAGTCAGTACACATTCTTAGTTCACACTCTACAAAGTTCCACGGCATGAATGAATGGATGTAAGTTTAGATCTCACAGGCAGCAAAACAGTAAGCTGTATAAAGATGTCACAGAATATGTAGAAGGCTGGCTTCAAATTCCCGAAAGAAACCAAGAAGTTACTGCAAACATTGGAAGAGAAGGACAATCTCGTTATGAGAACAATTAGTATGAAATTACGAAGGCTTTGTTCACCTCGCTGTAATTAAAGACCTTTCAGCGGTTCTAATTTAAGTGCCTACATTGAATTAGCAGCAGACGTTAACTCTGGGCTAAAATCTGTAATATAGAGTTTCAGTCCAGAAACCACTGCAACCAAGTTTCTCTCTCCCTCCTCTCCTCTTTCCCAATTTAAAGGATGAGTGTGGTTTGCTAATTTAAATCTACTGCATGTTTAAACTGAAGCAAGGTGGAAAGTTATTCCATTATATAAAATAATTGCTTGGTCCTTTCTTTCTTTGTCTAAAGTGCCAAATAGTGTACTCTGTTCCATAATAGCGATTTCTTCATAAGTAGCTGTAATTGTGTGCACATTATGCTGATAATGTGAGGTGGGGTGGGGAGCATGTTGCCCTCCCAAAGGTGTTGGCCAGCAAATCCCATCAGTCTTGGCCATCATAGTTGCTGAAGACAGGTTGGCAGAAGTTGCTGTCCAACGTCACCTGGAGAGCTACAAGTTATCCTCCATCTTTGAAAGCATTAGGAAATGTGTCCTTATCCTGTCCCGCCTCACTCTAGTCCATCTAGTCCAGCTTCCTGTTATTTCACAGTAGCTCCACCAGAGGCCTCTGGGAGCCCACAAGAGACCTTTCTCCTGATTCCCCTCCCCTGCATCTGGCATTTAGGGGTTTGTTGTTGTTGTTGTTGCTGTTGTTGTTGTTGCTGTTTAGTCATTAGGTCATGTCCGACTCTTCGTGACCCCTTGGACCAGAACACGCCAGGCCCTACTGTCTTCCACTGCCTCCCGGAGTTGGGTCAAATTCATGTTGGTGGCTTCGATGACAGTGTCCAACCATCTCATCCTCTGTCATCCCCTTCTCCTCTCTCCTTCACACTTTCCTAACATCAAGGTCTTTTCCAGGGCGTCTTCTCTTCTCATGAGATGGCCAAAGGATTGGCGCCTCAGCTTAAGGATCTATCCTTCCAGTGAGCACTCTTGGTTGATTTCATTCAGAATAGCTAGGTTTGTTCTCCTTGCAGTCCAGGGGACTCTCAAGAGTCTCCTCCAGCACCACAATTCAAAAGTATCCACAATTCAAAAGCATCATTTGTAGGTACCTTCCTTTTAAACCTGGAGATTATACATCCCCATCATGGCTTGTAACCATGGTTTGTGATGTTGAATCTTTCCCAGTGGTTCCTAACCTTGGGCAATCCAGTTATCCTTGGACTGCAGTTCCCAGAAGCCTTCACCACTAGCTGTGCTGGCTGGGGGTTTCTGGGAGTTGCAGGCCAAGAACCCCTGAGCAACCCAACGTTGGGAATCACTGGTCTATCCTACCAAGAAAGCAGAGCATCAAAATGTTACTTCAAAAGCTTGTAAAAGTTGTATTCTCAAAGGCTTTCATGGCCGGGATCTGATGGTTGTTGTGGGTTTTCCGGGCTCTTTGGCTGTGTTCTGAAGGTTGTTCTTCCTAACGTTTCACCAGTCTCTGTGACCGGCATCTTCAGAGGACTTGAGTAGGAACTCTGTCCATTCTCTGTTGCTGTTTGTTGGATAGTTGAGTATTTATAGCTGTGGGAACAGCTTTTGTCCTTTTCAGAAGATAGGCTGATGATGGTGATCAGCGTGTTGTTGTTGTGAATGTATTGATGTGATAAGGGGGGGAGATTATCTGTCACTGTGATTGATGGGTGTCTTCAGCTGGTCTTTTTTTGTGCAATGATCCCTGGTCCTTGTGGCTAAGTAGAGTTTGTTGACCTTTTGCAGACTGTATTTTTCAGTGCTGGGAGCAAGGCCTTGTTAAATTTTAGACTTTCCTCTTTTTTGTTGAAGCTCTGCTGATGTTTATGGATTTCAATGTCTTCCCTGTGCAGTTTAACATAATGATTGCTGGTGTTGTCCAGTGCTTCAATATTTTGAAATAGAATTTCATGTCCAGCTTGTTTTAGGGCATGTTCAGCTACTGCTGATTTTTCCGGTTGTTTTAGTCTTCAGTGTCTCTCATGTTCTTTGATTCTGGTGTGAATGCTGCATTTTGTGGTTCCAATATATACCTGTCCACAACTGCAAGGTATCCGGTATACTCCTGCAGTGGTGAGGTTGAAAAAGTTATTGCTTTTTGGCCAGAGTAGTTCAGAAGTTGTAGTCCAAAAAACTCACATCTTCCCAGCTGTGTCTGCTTCACAGAGCCTGAGGGAATATGCCACTTGTTTGTGATAAGTTTTCATCCAGCATCCCCCTAATGATTACTTTGGGGTGAAGAAGATGCCAATGCAATTCTTGGTAGCAAATTTACAACGCCATGGGGGAAAAAATCATCAGCCAGCCTCCATTCATTTCCTTCCAGTCTGACACAAATTACTTCTGAGAGCTCAACCAAAAGCACTTACCATCAGTTCTGGGTCATACCATGGTAGCGCTCGTACATATCCTAGGGGAAGTGTCACCTTCAAAAGCAGAAATATTAGAAAGGCCTATTACATTAAACATTACCTCATCCGCTAGACCAACGATGTAATATATTTTATAGATTACAACTGCTTAGGGTGCCACATCAAGAGTGCCAGAGGAAAATGACAACAGGCTTTTTATACCCATTTTAGAAATCACAAATCAACCATCACCACAGAAAGAAAAGGCTGAACAATCAGCTGCAAGTCTTTCTCGTTTAGATGATCACAGCCTTTCAAAGCTGGAAGGATTTCCAATTTGGGGGTGGGGGAGGACAAACACACACACTCTTCAGCTGCCAGGAAAAATCCTCACACCCCGTGGCTGTCATGTGTAGGAAGATGGATGCATTTTTACCTGTGCTTTTCATTCATTCCAGGGAGGGACAGATCTGTGAAGCAGACGATGCCATGTGCCATTTAAGGAGAGGAGCAGATTGAACAGCAGATTTGCAATTAAAAGCAGCGATGCCTTAAAAAGTAAAGGGCCCTGGCTTATCTTCCAAAAGTAGTATGCAGCTTTGCAAATGGCAAATCGTTTTTGTTTGGTGATCGATCCCCGTGAGATAAATATTGACCTTCATTGTTGACTGTGTGAGCATGATTGCTGTGAAACCTGCATCTGTGGAGCGATAACTTTTTAATCCTCTTCTCATTGCAAAACTGTCATCTTCTCTGTTTCTGGCATGAGAATGACAGCATGACTGTATACCCAAGTTTTTCCTTCCTAAGGGAGGAAAAGAACTATAAAAGAAATCCAGTAGATTTTTTAAAAATATAGCAAACAAAGTAACAGAACATCCCACTGGTGATGATTTTATCTGAAGCCAGTGAAGCTAAAATGCCATATTGGAAGCATTTGCTGATTGTTTAACTCAAACACTCTCTGTGCGCCTACCAGAATGGGAAAGAGCACTGAGCGTAAACATTGGCCAAGAACAGCATTGTGTTAGAGATTACTTCCTCTTTAAAGGATTCATCTGTCTCTATTAGCCAGTTCCAACTTCAGTTTAAGCCATTAGCAAGAATGCACCAAGCAAATGGACTGATGCTTTCAGTCCAAAACTCTGAAACCAGCTGCATCAACTGCAAACAAAAAAAAAATGCTCTTCTCTCAATCTGGAAGCTTGTGTTACCCTCTTGCCTAGTTAATTTGATGGAGACACATAGAATCATAGAATCATTGAGTTGGAAGAGGTCTATAAGGCCATCAGATCTAACCCCCTGCTCAAGGCATGGATCCAGGTCAAAACAGATCACCATCTCAAGGAAGGTGGGTTTTCATTTTGGAGGCATGTGTTATGGAGGAGGGAAATGGTGACACCACCTCTGGGTGCTCAAGTCCTATTTTAAGTGGTTGCTATGCTATATTATATAGGGACGTGGTGGTGCTGTGGGTTAAACCGCTGAAGCCTCTGTGCTGCAAGGTCAGAAGACCTCATAAGATCGAATCCACGTGACGGAGGGAGCTCCTGTCGCTGGTCCCAGTTCCCGCCAACCTAGCGGTTTGAAAGCATGCAAAATGCAAAAATGCAAGTAGATAAATAGGTACCACCTCGGTGGGAAGGTAAATGGCATTCCGTGTCTAGTCGTGCTGGCCACGGAGGATTGTCTGCGAACAAACGCTAGCTCTATGGGTTGGAAATGGAAATGAGCGCCGCTGCCTAGAGTCGGACATGACTGGACAAATTGTCAAGGGGAACCTTTGCCTTTACCTTTATACTATAATATACCTGATTTCTCTGGATCAAGTGTTAGTGGTGTAGATGCTTCCACCATAAGCCTGCCCCAGCCATTCCAAAGCTAGTAACTGCAGGGGCATGCTAGTCATGCCTTTATACTTAACACAGATGGCTTTAAAAACTGCAAACAGCAGCCATTGAGAGGTTCATAATGATCAGGATCACAGCTGGCAGGGTGAGGAGAGTTTAACTCTTTTCTCCCCCTGTTATGACCTGATTGAGACTACATTTGGAGGAAATCTCTCATTTATATCATGTACAAAGGCACATTGAACCAGAAATAGAGAACAGTTGCTTTTTCGTGTTGACACTTTCCAGGCATTTTCAACCATGGTCAGGACTCTAGAGGGCATTAAAAAAGTCCCAGATTTGTCTAAAGACCCATATGAACATATGACTGGACTGCTAGGCAGAACTGCCTGAAATAGGAACAATCAGCATGCTCTTCAAAGTTACATAAAGTGCACACACTAAGAGCTAAGTGCAAAAACCAAAAGAGGAACATAACTGCTACACCTGAATGCAGGTGTAACTCCTGCGGAATATTGGTTCAGTCTAAAGGGGTGGAGCTAAGAAAAGAGCATGGCTATGAGTAAGAGATTTGAATCTCACAAAGATGGGAAACTGGAAGAGGCTGGGAGCTGCTGTTGCCACTTAAACTCCTAAAGTCTTTTGCCAATTTGGTCAAAGTATAATTTTATATGTCCGTGTTAGTGGGGTGAATCTACATAGGGAATTCATGAATTTCATATAATTGTATTGAAATGTTATTGTAGGCTTTTGAAGATTCTCCTATGTTATGGATATCCAACCTAGTTGAGGAAGAGGTCTTGGATTTTGGTCTGACTCGAATCAAAGGAAAGCTTGAATTTCATGAATTCTACAAGCACCTGCTGTATTGGTGCTGTTGCCAAGGTCTCGGTTGCCCAAATTGTAACATTTTGTTGTTGTTATAATTGCTCGTGTTGTCTATTACATAAATGCAAATAAGAAGAGACTCATTTTGTGAAATTGTGTTTGCAAGAGTCATCAAGAGTAAGCAAATAGCCTCATAGAACTTATAAGTGATACACATACATCTTGTTTTTCTTTTTTCGCATCAATAGAAGGGCTGTGTGTGGACCTCTTGCTTTGATCCTGGTGATGGTTTGGCAGCTTGGATCAGGATCTGCTTTGATCTAGTGCTACCCATAATCCTGATCCAGACTCAGGATCTGGGATGACATTTGTATTTTCAAATATCTGGAATGGTTGTTGGATGGTAGCCTAATCAGTCAAAGCCCAGGCAAGAAAACAAGCACTCAACACAGTCATACACACACACACACACACACACACACACACACACACACACACACACACACACACACACACACACACACACACACACACACACACACACACACACACACACACACACACACACACACACACCTATTCCTAAATCAAAGTAAGCCTTCAAAAGCCAATGTGCTACAAAAACTTTAACTCTTCTAATGCAGAATTTTCCGTTATTGAATCCACAATGATTCTAATTTGAACCTGCATTGAGTCAACTATTTGCTTCTTTCAAGGGCATAGCAGGTCAATGCTAATGGCCCCAATTCAAGTGACAAGTGACATTTGGCCAAAGCCAGTGCACAGCCCTAATGGATACTGACTTCAGTGCAGCCAACAAATCTTGGGTTGTACAAGCTAAGACTGGCCTGTCAACTCAATTATTAGAGGGTGATGGCATTCAGTCCTTCTTCAACTTCCACCAGCTGAAGAGTCCTTTAGCCAATTGCTCTGGTGACAAGATTGGTATTGCCTAGGTGTTGATCTTTCTTGCCCATCCTGGCTTTGGGTGAAGCAGGAATTATTAAGATCCCCCAAAAATTGTAAGTCATCTCCAGGTTTGCTTCCAAAGACAGAGTTTATTGAGTAACTTACAAGTATCCAGGTGTACTCAACAGGCTGGAAAAGACAGTTTAGCATGCAGGCCATTGTGAGAAATCCAAATGAGTGGGCAGATCAACCAGTTTTTATAACATTTTGCTGTTTACACCTATAGGCTGCAGTTGGGAAACATATTATTATGACTGACTCTAATGAGCAGCACAGACATGTAAAATACTCCCCATGCCGTGTCCCTGCCATGATAAGCTAAAGCATCCATGGCTGATAATGGAAAAGCACCAACAAGCTCACTAGCAGTGCTTGATTACATTTTCTGTTGCCTACCCTCCGCCTTCCTTGCCAAGAACTCATGCTGAAGTAGCTTCACACAGGCAAGGGAAATGGAAGATAGCAGGCTCAACAGCCCTAAACTTGGGGGCCCAAATGTTCTTGCATCAGAATTCCCTGAAGCCTTACCCAACACAGTTCAAGAAAATATAGGACTCCATATTTGAAAGCCACTGATTTAGAGAAAAGAAGAGCTCAGGAAGAACCGATTAGACTGTAATAGTTTTAATTTTAGGCAATGACATTTCAACTTACGTGTGAATGGGGAGAGGTGGGATGGCAAATGATTTGCATTATACATCATCTCTGTGTTTTGTTCTGAGGTTTAGAACAGACCTGTAAGTAAGTCTGGAGCTTTGACCTGAGTCACTGAAATTTCAAGGACATAATGGTCTGCTGTTGGAAAGATGCAACTCTTTCTGCTGGCATTTTCTGCAGAAGCTGCCTTGAGCACACATCCCACCCTTCCAGCCACTCGGCCCTGGTTGCAAGGAAATGCAAAACAAGCAAACTCACTGTGTGGAACTCAGGACTGTTGTACACTCAGAGGCAGGCATCCCTCCCTCCTCCCCTATCCCCTCGCCATATACTTGAATCTCAGGTTAACCTGCAGGGTGGTGCAACTCTGGATTTCCCAATCAATGCCCCGTTTTGCCAGGATTGGGGACTTGAGTCGTGGGACTTGTTGCCAAATCAGACTCCTGTCGCACCTGTGACTCATCCTGGACTCAACTCAGATTTTCTTTTACAATGACTCAGACTCGACTTGTGACTCAGAACCCATCCATCCCTCCCCCCCTTTTTTTCCTGGGGTAAAAAGCTTGTTTTTCATAGGACCTGGGACTCTGGACTTGGTACCAAAGACCCAGACTTGGGACTTGGACTCAAAGACTTGCCAACATCCCTGCCTGTTGCCATGACTGTCTTTGTGTCTTGAACTGTACAACAGGAGATTCAGAAAGGCAGAATCCTTGACTTTTATTATTATTATTATTATTATTATTATTATTATTATTATTATTATTATTATTATTATTATTATTATTATTATTATTATTATTATTATTATTATTAGTATTAGTATTAGTATTAGTATTAGTATTAGTATTAGTATTATTATTAGTATTAGTATTATTAGTAGTAGTAGTAGTAGTAGTAGTAGTCGTCGTCGTCGTCGTCGTCGTCGTCGTCGTCGTCATCGTTTCCCAGTTGAATATCTATGTCTCCACTAAACATGTACTGTATTGAGACCAGATCAGGCACAGCTAGCTGTGACATGGATATGGAAAAGTTACATCCAGATGTGGGAAGAGAATGACGATTACATGCAGGAGAGACATGTCACCAGCTGAATGGAGTTCTGCCCCCATCCATCCATCCATATGATGTGACATTCAATTCCAGCCATTAATGACAGTTCTTGCTTAGTTTCCAGTCGAGATCTGGTGCTAGATTATGCTTATTTGTGTTGTCTGCATATACTTTTTTTTTTCATTTAAGGAGGAATGATTTGGGAAGAGCTATTTCTGCAGCAACGGGGGGGGGGCTGCATTTTGCTTTGGGCCTCTCTTCCAGATCCTTGTTTGATTTATTGCTGATTTTTGTTGCTATCGCTCATGAAGTCGTTAATGCTTTTAAGCCAGCATTGTTTTTCCCCTTGCTCCATGTAATGCCACTATCTGCACAACATGTTGTTATGGCTCTTAAAGCCTTTCTAATTATTCCTCAGCTGTGTCATTTACTCTGCCCCACACACCCCTCCTGCTTCCCTTATTGAAACAGAAGGGATGTGCTTACTTTATATACTTTATCACTGGCAGAAAGGTAATTTGGATTAAATGCTTCCAGAACAAAAACATCCTGGGCAAACCTTTTTTGTGGATCGATTAAAAGAGAACATATAAAGATTATAAAGAGATCTTATATTTGTTATTGCTAGCATTTAATATATATGAAGAAAGATTGAGGATATATGGCTTACCTTAAAACAGAGGTTCATGACTGTACTTTTAACGACTACTTGTGTCTTATCTGTGAGTCACTTCTATTCTCTAATGGTAACTTGAGCAATCATGTTGGTCTCGTTAAACTGATGTTCTTTCTTCTGCAGAGATACAGTACCTTTAATGGTCATGTTATGTAATAATGTTCAGCCAGGAAGGAATAGCTTAGCATATTGTCTCCAAAGGAAGCATAGTAACATATATCTAAGTTTATCTTAGGATCTCATGGCACAATTTTAAGTACGCATAATTGGACCTTAGTCCTGCAATGTTCAATTGGATTTCCTGCTTCTGGAAGCTTCTAAGAACAATAGTTTGGCACTTAACCTCCAAACTCCATCAACTCATTCCTAAAGCTTGGAAAAGCTACAGTGGTGCCTCGCATTACGACGTTAATTCGTTCCAGCGAAATCACTGTAGAACGAAAACGTCGTAAAGCGAAAATAAAAAAGCCATTGAAATGCATTAAAACCTGGTTAATGAGTTCCAATCGGCTAAGAACTCACTGTCCAGCGAAGATCCTCCATAGGGATGGCCATTTTCGAGTGTCTGTGCAGTGAAAAATGGCTCCTAAACACAGTGGGGAGCCATTTTGAGCACCCGGTGGCCATTTTGAAAACCCGACGATCAGCTGTTTTGATCGTCGGGAAGCGAAAATCAGTTCCCGAAACAGGGAACCGATCATCGCGCAGCGAAATCCCCCCATTCAAAACGTCATTTTGCAATCTCTTTTGCAATTGCAAAAATCTCGTCGTAATGCGGATTCGTCATTAAACGGAGCACCCATCTTGCGAGGCACCACTGTACCTGGACACTTCTAGATGGAGGTTCAAACCTCAATCCACCTGAGACCCACACTAAGTGATGCTGAGACCATTGCAATTTCACCGCTTGGCCTATCTCTCCAAGTTATTATTAAGATTCATTTGAGTGGGCAAAACAAGCTGTCTACCTTGAGCTACAGTCCTGAACTACATGAAGGAACAGGCCAGACTGTTGGGGAACAGAATGTCAGATGTTAAGAGAAACTTGTCAAGTTATTCATTATTCCTCAGCAGTCCGATTGTTGTTGTTGTTATTGTTGTTCCAGATGAGCAAGTAATTTATGCAAGTAACTGTCACTAAAGATTCACAAGAGTTTGAACCCATAGATCCATATCTACCGATACACCTGTGTTTCACTCACCTGGAGAAAGGCCAAGCTCTGGTTTAGCTACATCTCCCAGGAAGTCCAAGAACTTCCAGGTAACACTGGGGCAGTTTCCTTTATTAACAGGAAGCTAGTTTGGAACTACGCCACATAATCTTCAAATTAGGCCTTTCTCCAGGTGAGTGAAATATAGGCATGTCTAAAGGCATCTTTGACAAATTTTACTTTCCTGGGCTCCATGATCATTGCAGATGGGGACGTCGTCGTTTAGTCGTGTCCGACTCTTCGTGACCCCATGGACCAGAGCACGCCAGGCCCTCCTATGTTCCACTGCCTCCCAGAGTTGTGTCAAATTCATGTTGGTTGCTTCGCAGACACTGTCCAGCCATCTCATCCTCGGTCGTCCCCTTCTCCTCTTGCCATCACACTTTCCCAACATCAGGGTCTCTTCCAGGGAGTCTTTTCTTCTCATTAGATGGCCAAAGTACTGGAGCCTTAGCTTCAGGATCTGTCCTTCCAGTGAGCACTCAGGGTTGATTTTCTGCAGAATTGATAGGTTTGTTCTCCTTGCAGTCCAGGGGATTCTCAAGAGTCTCCTCCAGCACCACAATTCAAAGGCATCAATTCTTCGGTGGTCTGCTTTCTTTATGGTCCAGCTCTCACTTCCATACATCACTACAGGAAAAACCATAGCTTTGACTATTCGGACTTTTGTTGGCAAGGTGATGTCTCTGCTTTTTAAGATGCTGTCAAGATTTGTCATCACTTTCCTCCCAAGAAGCAGGCGTCTTTTAATTTCCGGGCTGCTGTCTCCATCTGCAGTGATCATGGAGCCCAGGAAAATAAAATCTGTCACTGCCTCCATATCTTCCCCTTCTATTTGCCAGGAGGTGATGGGACCAGTGGCCATGATCTTAGTTTTTTTGATGTTGAGTTTCAGACCGTTTTTTGCACTCTCCTCTTTCACCCTCATTACAAGGTTTTTTAATTCCTCCTCCCTTTCTGCCATCAGAGTGGTGTCATCTGCATATTGGAGGTTGTTGATGTTTCTTCTGGCAATCTTAATTCCGGCTTGGGATTCCTCCAGTCCAGCCTTCCGCATGATGTATTCTGCGTGTAAGTTGAATAAGCTGGGGGACAATATACAGCCTTGTCATACTCCTTTCCCAATTTTGAACAATCAGTTGGGGACAGCAGCCACAAAATTAAAAGATGGCTGCTTCTTGGGAGGAAAGCAATGACAAACCTAGACAGCATCTTAAAAGGCAGAGACATCACCTTGCCAAAAAAGGTCTGCATAGTCAAAGCTATGGTTTTCCCTGTAGTGATGTATGGAAGTGAGAGCTGGACCATAAAGAAGGCTGACCACCGAAGAATTGATGCTTTTGAATTGTGGTGCTGGAGGAGGCTCTTGAGAGCCCCCTGGACTGCAAGGAGAACAAACCTATCCATTCTGAAGGAAATCAACTCAGAGTGCTCACTGGAAGGAGAGATCCTGAAGCTTAGGCTCCAATACTTTGGCCATCTCATGAGAAGAGAAGACTCCCTGGAAAAGACCCTGATGTTGGGAAAGTGTGAAGGCAAGAGGAGAAGGGGACGACAGAGGATGAGATGGATGGACAGTGTCACCGAAGTGACCAACATGACTTTGACCCAACTCCGGAAGGCAGTGGTAGACAGGCAGGCCTGGCATGCTTTGGTCCATGGAGTCACGAGGAGTCGGACATGACTTAACAACTAAACAATAACAAAAGACATCTGTAGCTATGGATCTGTAGGCTGGAACTCCAGAATTTTGTCTGGGCAATTCTTTTAGAATCATGAATGTTGGAGTCCAAAAAATCCTAATAGAAATCCTTAATTGTTGCCATGGACAGGCTGGAAAAATACAGGGAAATTCTGGTTCCCTCCAGCAACTAATTTGGATACCATTTCTTGGGAACATTTATAAATATAAGACAACACCAAAGAATACTTCCTTTGCTGACCAGAGAAAGGCATAGAACCTGAAAAATTCCTGCCAAAATGTCTCTCAAATGACTTTAAAGGCCTTTACAAGTAACTCCGGGAGGCAGTGGAAGATAGGAGGGCCTGGAGTGCTCTGGTCCATGCGGTCACGAAGAGTCGGACACAACTAAACGACTAAACGAATGAACGTGAGGAATTCTCAGGGAGGGGAGAGATTTTCAGTCTGCACACTTCCTTTCCGCACAATCCCTGCAGTTGCTTTAACAAACATCTGACACCAGATACTAGTTTATCCCTAATGTCTCTACATGGATACACAGGATTATGCTGTACCTTGTGTCTTTAAGTTGTTCTTTCAATTACCATTCTGGTCACTTCAGGAATCTCATTATAATTTGTAATGATGCCGATTTCAGAAGGAGGATGGAGATAAAAGAGTGGGGAAATTAAGACTTTCTCTCGTTTTGTTGTTTTTCAAAGGCGATCCTCTGCAGCAGAAATCTTTTCAAACAAGAGAACTACGAGAGTGAATTTCTAATATCCTGGGAATGTTTTGAGGGTCATCGGCTTTCGGTCCAGATTCCCAGTGAAATGCTACTTGCAAACAAATGAATTAAAATATACACAGTGTGAATTTATTAGCAATTAGCATACAAAATGCTTTCAGTTCTTAAAAAAATTACAATGTGTTTGTGTATGGGAAATATATTTGTAAGAAATTTACTCAGTGTTATTAATGGAAAGCTATTTTATCAAAGGTAAGAATCAAAACCAGGCATGACAGTTGTGCTTTGAGGCTTGCTGGGATCCTGACCCTCTTTTTATCATGCAGCCAGAGTAGGCACCATGCAGTGGTAAAGGGGAGTTGAGGCTCATGGAACTGAAGAAGTATGTTCAGATTAGCAGAGGAGAAATCATCTCAAGAGTACAATATTTACCACACTGTCCCCATAAACTTTCCCACCTTTTTCAGAGTTTGGCGGAATCTTCACTCTTTAGAAGGAGAGAGAGGGCTGGATTTTTCCAATAAACATATATTGTTGAAAATTGTCCTGGTTGTAAAACAAAATGTTGTAGGTTATGTGGTATTCAATGGGAAGTTGAGAGATATTAGCTGTACAAAGGACCTGCTAATGGCAGAGGAGAAAATTGCTGCTATCGCTTGGCTGATTAGTTGGCTTTACTTTTGTTACAAATCTTCATTTATTTCATTCTTATTTTGTTAATTCTGGTGAGAATGGAAAATTGCAAATAATTTCACCTTGCCTGTCAAAGTTGTGAGCATTTTTGTGTGTGGGTTGTTGTTGTTGTTGTTTTGCAATTTGGTACTTCAGTGGGGGAAAATCTGTGAATTTTTTTAATATACAAAAACTGAATTATGCATAATCAGTCAGTCAAAATCCTTGTATTTCATTCCGTATGCAATGGTTTTGAATAAAACATATTGGTTTTTGGTCCAAATATATGGAATAGTTTGCTTATTCTGGTGCTGATGGGGGAAAAAACACTGTTCCTTTCATTCTTGTGCCAAAGTACAAAGTCTTGCAGAAACACAAAGATAATTTCAGCAGAGAGTCTTGATAAACACTTTTTCTTTGGGAGCAAGGACATAATTGTGACCATCTGTGATATCCTTAATTGGAATAAACACTGGGAATCAGGGCAATGCTCTTTTTGAAACCAAACACCCATTGAACAGGCTAATTACTCGTATACTAAGGTCACGTTGCCAAATAACATAAAAATAGATAACAAATCCCTTGTCCAGTTTGACACATGTTTACGCAAGATTCCTGTCGGACTCAGTGGGGTTAACTTTCAAATAAGTATGTGCGGAACTACTAGAAAACCTAAACCAAATCAATCAAGGAAAAATCCTATATCCTATGCACACTTGCTTTAGAACACTAATAAAATGAATAGGATCAAGATGTAAGACTCCAATCGTTTGCACAGGGAAGGACCGACTGGGAAGTCAATTCAGTGCTATTTAGTACTTCTGGTTAAAGATGGATATGATACCCAGGGTGGGTAAAAATGATGGACTAGGATTCAGAAGACTTGGGTTCAAATCCCTGCTCAGGTATGGAAGCTCACTCCTTAATATCTCACTTACCTGGAAAGCCCTATTAGGGTTACTGGAACTCCAGAGGTTCCTACACTTTTTTTGACTTGTGGCTCTTTTCACTTACTGGCCACTGTCTGTGACTCTCTCCAACACGATACTTTGGGTGAGGGAGGAGAAGGGAGGGGGAAAAGATGGAGCAAGGGGGCAGGGGTATGGGGCAGTGGTGGTGGCCCCAACATAGGCACACAGAGAGAGGGAAATACACACACATCCCTCCAGTCTCTCACCCACAGGTCTCTGGGTGTCACATGGGGCTGTGATGGCAGTGGTGTATCTGTGTCTCTCCGGCTCCCCTCAATCAGTCACTCAGTCAGTGGGCTGCTTGCTAGCTTCCAACCATTGGTCCTGGCTTGGTTTCACAGTGGAGGATTCCGTGGTTCCCCTAGCCAAGTTTGTGCTGCGGCGCACAATTCAGGAACCATTGCTATAAATCGGTTCCAACTTGACAGCTCATAACAATGACAAAGATGGCTATGGCTAGGGTATGCAATTGAAATGTTGCACACATTTTAAGCTAGGAACAGGCCCCATTAAACAATCACGCTTACTTCCATGTAAGTACCATTTGGAAATGGAGTGCGCTGATAAGTGTATTTATTTGTGTACGTCCGATTGCATTTACTGGGACTTAGGCCTGAATAAAGATACTTAGGATTGTTGTGCAGCACAAATTTAGATAATACACGGCTAAGACATACTGCTCATACCCGAAGGGTGTCTGGTTGTGATTTCTGGCTGACAGAGATAACAAATGAAGGAACTTGCAAAGTTGGGCGGAAAAGCATTTAGAGCTTATTTATTTCACACTATATTTTTCAAAGAAATCTGACTTCATGGAGAATGACATTTTTTTTAAAAAAACTTTCCCATTTCAAGAAATTAGTAAAGTGTTCACATTGTCATTAGAAAAGTTTTGGTTTCCAGCTGAAACCATTTCCATGCAAGTTTGTTTCTTTGGGTTGAAGATCCTGGCCAGCAGCTCACTACTTCTTTTTAGTCGAGTGTATAATGGGAAAGTGTGAAGGCAAGAGGAGAAGGGGACATCAGAGGACAAGATGGATGGACAAGGTCATCGAAGGGACCAACATGAATCTGACCCAACTCCGGGAGGCAGTGGAAGACAGGAAGGCCTGGCGTGCTCTAGTTCATAGGGGTCACGAAGAGTCGGACATGACTTAATGACTAAACAACAACAAAATGATGGAAGCAGTGTGCACCATCACTGAGTATTTGCGAGTAAATCCAGAGGTGTTTCTCTGGGGTGGCACTGATTTTGCAAGGAAATCAGAATCGGTTGGACTCAGACATCAACCAAACCCATTCACATTAATGGAAATTTAAGTTATTCATGGGTCACATGATCTCCATTGATGCAATGGGTCTAGCATTTAATTAAGCCTGAATTCAACAAGCATCTGGAGTCCTACTGTATATTTACACTGGGATGTCTGGTAGCAACTAATTGCTTCAAGTTAAGAAGTAAGTATAGCAATTGTTATCACATACCAAGCCACCTGACTAGTGTACAACAGGAGACATGTATGCCAGTTTCTTAATTTTTGGAAATTCACCTCTGAAAATTATATTACTGGGTGTAAAGTAACAGAATTGTGGCCATTAAATTTCACTTAAAACTTTGCTTCAGTTGCAATTGTGATTTTAATTATTTTAAACTGTGTTCACCTAAGCATACTCTCCAGCTACTGAATCTACTGCACTGTATACTGGCTGCAGCATGGGGCGGGGCTGCACAGGTCTTGCTGGCACCTACTGGCTAGTGTCCATAACGTTGAGTGACATGGCATCTTCATTTTATGAACATTGTGTTTTAATTTGCGCCTGGCACTAGCGTGCATGTTCATTTATAGCCTCTTGGGTTATCCCTGGTATCTTTGATGGCAAGCCCCCTGGGTTGAAGGCGCTGTTGCTAAATGCCAGGTCAGTAACAGGGAAGACAACTAACATCCAGGACTGGATCCCTGAATGAGCATGCTGACCTGGTTTGCATTATAGAAGCCCGGCTGGATGAAACTGGGGGAGTCAGACTTTCTCAGCTTTGTCCACTACTTTGTGCAGTAGCAGGCCAGCTCTGGGGCAGATGGGGAGGAAGAGTTGCAATAGTCTATTGAAATTCAGCCACCCTTATCAGGTGCCCTGCCCCATAGACTGATGGGTATGAGTTCATGTACATGAGAGTAGGTGCCTGCGACGGAATAGGGATTCTCTTGGTGTACCACTGACCCTGATGCTGTCTGATCTGGTCATATTGGCTTTATTGTAGTGGGGAACTTCCACATCCATGTGGAGACCAGCTTGTCAGGAGATGCTCAGGGCTTCAGGTCCACCAAGACAACTGTCCCAATTCTTATCTGGCCCCAATTATGTTGCAGGGCATACTCTTGACCTGGTTTTCTCTAATGGGCAGGGTGATGATGAAAACTCTCCATTTTCTGGTTGTTGTGGATATATCACTATGTGGTAGGATTTAGACTTATTGGAACTCAGGGACTCTGCAGAGGTGAGTGGGGGATAATTAAAATGGTCTAACCTAACAAACCGAAGGATCCAAATGGTTTTCCTTGGGGAGTTTCCTGCTATCTTGGCAGGTGATCCTGTCAAGACGTTGATCGATCTCTGGAATGTGGAGGTGGCCAGGGCTATTGACGTGTCTGGTCCTCAGCATTCCCTCCCACGAGGTGCAGTCCAACCTGTTCCTCGGTTTACTAGGGAGCTGGGGCTGATGAAATGAGGGAGGTGGAGACTAGAGAGAAGACGATGGAAAACTCATAGCAAATCCGATCGAACGCAGACTACAGTTGATTAGAAAGCATTTTCCAATCTCAGTGGCTGCTCCCAAGCTTTGGAAGGCCATGCCCCAAGAAGTGTGATTGACCTCCCTCCATTTTTCCAACAAAAAAAATATTCCTTTTGAGGCAGGATAAGTTTGGAGAGAACATTCTTTTTTTTTCCAAATTTAGAAATTTCAAAATATTTTTAAAATTGTTTTCAATGCAGATCAATGTTCATTATGTGTAAATATATACTTCTGATTATGACTATGATTTTAATTGCTGTGAGCCACTTGGGGTCCCCTGTGAGAAGAAAGGCAGCAGGCAGTATACATACATACATACATACTTACGTACATGCGTGCGTGCGTGTGTGCATGCGTACATACATACATACATGCATGCGTGCATGCGTGCATGCATACATACATGCATGCATGCATGCATGCATACATGCATACACACATACATGCATATACACATGCACACATACATGCATACACACATACATGCATACACACATGCACACATACATACATACATACATACATACATACATACGTACGTACGTACGTACGTACGTGCGTGCGTGCGTGCGTGCGTGCGTGCGTGCGTGCGTGCGTGCGTGCATGCATGCATAGCATGGACCTGAGGCTGGGAGTCCAGCCCTCTGTGGAGTTACAGATTGCTGGACTGAATCTTGTAGTGTCACTTTCCTAGCTTTCATAAGGGAACACACACAGGTGTGCCAAATAGAATAATGTTCCTATTCATTTGTTATTTATTTATTTTATTAGTTTTATTCGTATGCCACATTTCTCCCATGATTTATCATAATATGGCTTTCTTTTTTTAAAAAACATGGGTAGCAGAAGCTATTGGGCTGCACACGTCAGCAGAACAAAGAATAAGCCAAACAAGGCAAAAGAATAAAAGATTAATTTGCTACTTAGAGACTGATTATTCAAGGACAGCAAATGTCTCAACTCTACTGAGTATAAATGTTTGTTATATAAAGGTCAGGGGAGTCGCACATTAGTAGCATCTCACGCGATCGCTCCATTGTTCCTTTCATATATAACAGCAGAAAGGCTGTCCTGTTTGCCCAGATACACTGTTCAAATCAGTCCCAAGAATGTGTTATTGAAGATCACACCTGACAGTCTATAAGCACGCAGCAGTACCTGCTGCCCTGAGTTAATAGCTTACAATTAGTTCCAACAGGATACCTGTGCTCTGGTTGCTGTCCTCTGAAGTTGCCAGCCACAGAGACTGGCGAAACGTTAGGAAGAACAACCTTCAGAACATGGCCAAAGAGCCCAAAAAACCCACAACAACCATTAGATCCCAGCCGTGAAAGCCTTCGTGAATATAATAAAACACAACTTTCACTTCAGTGAACAGATCCAGTTTCAGGGTGTCCGTCCGTCCGTCCGTCCGTCCGTCCGTCTATCTGTCTATCTGTCTGTCTGTCTGCCTATCTATCTATCTATCTATCTATCTATCTATCTATCTATCTATCTATCTATCTATCTATCTATCTATCTATCTATCTATCTATCTATCTATCTATCTATCTATCTATCTATCTATCTATCTATCTATCTATCTGATTTGTATACCACACCATAAATGTGAAGCACTATTCTGGGCAGTTTACAGCAAAATAATAAACCACAACAAGAAAGCCAGGGTGACATGGCCCTGCATGCAGCCTTCCAATTCTTGGTGGATTACAGCTCCTGTCATCCTTGTTGGATACACTGGTTGTGGTTTATGAATAACAACATGTGGAAGGTCACAAATTCCTTACCCCGGATCCAGATATGGGCATATCCTGCCCATTTTTAACCTTCCAGGATCACAAACATGCATCACTTCAAAGTCTTGATATATTAGTCATCCATATGTTGGAGGAGTTTCAAACAGGAGAGCCACAGCATGCCTTGTGATGTGGCACAGTCTCTTGAGATGACTGCTGTACATATCCACCTGCACAGTTAAACCAGCTCTCAAAGAGGTAGAGATCTGAGAACTAATTGGCTTGATTTTAATTCCAGAGGTCTAGAGACACCTGATAAGACTATCAAGGCAGCTCAGATGCTTCTCAAAGCTGTTGTAGTGTGGATTAGACAGGCAAGCAGCCACGAAGCTGAGAAAACTCAAACAAGGCTATCTTTCAAAAACTGTGTGTTTGAGGATTGTGCTATTTGGTTGTGTATGAGGGTGAGAAAGACAGCTATCTCTGTGGCTCTCTGTGGTACAGAAGAAGATTGGAAGGTCAGGTAAACATCTTCCTGAGGCTCACAAGTGCAGTTCTGTTGATGCTTAAAAACATGTGATAATGCTTTATAATGAGACTAAGAGACACTTAGTTCCATGCAGCCCATTTGAACTGCTTCAGATTCTTCAGGGCCACCGGTTGGGTGTGCCTCTTAGCCATGCCATCTGACATATGAAGATCCCAGAGATGGAAGTTAGGATCTCTCGCACGCAAACTATGGTGTTACCAAGATGTTTTTGCCTGTTTACACTTCCACTTGAGAAGCTGTATGAACTCAGCTGGACTTACGTATTTTTCTGTGTATAAGACGCCTCCATGTATAAGACACCCCCCTTTTCTAACCCAACTTTAAAAATCTAATTGGGGCTTAGCAAGTGTAGGGGCAAAGGGATAAAAGCGCTGCAGAATCACTTTGATCCCAGCTTTCCCCTCCATTTGTTTTTGGTCTCTCCTCAGCTTACTTCCTTGTAAAAGACGACCCTCATTTTTTAGTCTAAAGATTTTAGACAAAAGTATAGTCTTATACATGGAAAAATATGGTATTTCAAATAGATAGGGTTGCATTGCACAGCTGTGATTCTGGGCATGCTACCTGAGAGTAAGCTCTACTGAAATCAACAAGATATACATTAAAACATTTCTCACAATTGCTATTATGACTTTTTTTAAAGTCGGATGTGCTATAAAAGGAGCATGTCCTTTGAATATGTTCCAGGTTTCTAAGTAGCAAACAAAGAGTCTATTTTTCATGTGTCTATTTTTTTCAGACCGCACCCTGAAAGGGTGGGGGAAACTGACCAAGGCTCATTAAAAGAAAGAAAACTACAGTACTTCAGAGCTCTGAAAAGGGGGGATAAAGTAATATAGTTATTTTTAAATGGATGGGAGTTTACAGCAAAATCCTATACATCCTAAATATATATTCCCCACCAGGCCTCTTATTCTGCAGGCATCTCGGTAGACCTGAACAGATGCTATCCATATGTTTAGCTCAATCTCTACATTTACTTAGAAAAGATTCCAGTGTGTTCAACTGGGCTTACCCCAAAGGTAAGCATATACGAGTACAGGACTGAAGTCTCATTAGTTCTAAATCCAGCCTTCTCAAAAGGGAAATGTCATCTTTGAAAGGCAGAGGAAGGTGGAGGGCTCCCTTTGGGATTTCGCCCCCAGGAGACTCTACCTGTGCCACTTTTGCCTTCTAGCCTGGAAGATACGTAAACCACAGTTAAGGACCTGGGCTGCTTTGAATGGCAGGTTGTCCTGAGCCAGACAATGAGGAACAGAGTGACGGAGGGCATGATGTGGGACCATGAGTGTAAAGCCTCAGCTTGCTGCAAAGTTCACATTAGATGCTTGCTTTAAATGGCTTGTAAGATTTGACAGCTTTACTGTCACATGCTGGCTAGGCGGCTAATGCTCTTATTTGTCAGTCTTAGGCCTTTAGATAACACTGCGGTGGCAAGTGAAATGAGAAAAAGACTTACACAAGAATCTGGTTTCAAAGTCCTAGTTCTCAGCCTGTATCATTTCAGTTCTCACTATGAAGATTGCCTATTGAGAAAAAAAAGGCAACTTAAATGCTCACACAAGGCTGCCATTTGGCAAATTGGGTTGCATTTGTTTTTCAAGTGGAGAGAGGTGTCATTTGTATGTCTGGCATCTCAAGTGCATAGCACAGAAAGATCTGAATTTCTGGAGCGATAATTTTGGAACTGCAAAACATACTTGTCTGCCTTAACATACAGTCTCACTGTCATGCTGCAGACATGTGCTTATGTCATCCAGGATTCTTCCATAAGAATAAATTCCAAGTTTAAGAAAGCAATTTAAATGAGAAAGGTCTACTTGTCCTATTTCTTATTTGTCCACAGAAGCGACCTCCTTCAATTCATAAAAGTACATCCCAACGTTAGGTTACTCAGTCAGCAAATATTGCTATTGTCTTGTACACAAAAGTGATCCAGCAGGCTCTGAAACTTCTATTTACCTCCTTTTAAAAAGTAACAAGATAATGTTCTATCAATCAGGGATCAGACCAAGATCGGATTCACATGCGGGGAAGCCTGATGAAGATCCGACTGGCATCTCCAGAGTTTCATATCCAAAAGAAAAAGGAGCAATCTGTTTATCTCTGTTGTTTCTTCTCCTCTTCTGTATTCAGTGGTATGAAAATGGACAGGGAAGGAACAAAGCAAAAGTCAAAGAAGTTGGTTTCTATGTAAGAATATGTACACAAATCCAGCGTGAAAAGACCCCAACCTCCAGAAATTAGTGTGAGAACATTTTAGTCTCTCCAGATATTCTTTCGCTGATTCCAAAGCCACACACACATAGAGTACAAAATTTCAAAATGAGGCTCCAGCATGAAGCTGCTGTATTAAGAGCTTAGTAGCAAATGAGGATTGAAACCAAGTTGGCAAGTTTGCCAAACTCAAGGAGCAACGGATGTTCCACAACTTTTGCCAGTGACATAATTAGCTGGTTTGAATTGCCTGCAAGTTTATTCAAAGGAGGGAACCCCGGGAAGCGAGATGCCAGCCTTAGTTGTAGAGATTGATGGGACAGGATTGTGAAACCTGGAAATGTTTCCTATTTTTGATGCCCCTCACCCCTGGGTTTTAGAAAATCAACATGAGGGAGAGCATAATTTTTGAGCAAGGAATAATATAACTGTGTCATCATGCTCTGCAGGAGCAGAACAGCATCCTCTGGCTTAGCAATAAATGCTGCTTTTTCAGGCATAGAGATGCTTGAAGCCAAGGAAGAATGATGGGGCTTCTGGTTTAGGTAGCAAGCAGAAATTAAAACATTGCTTCAATTCTGGTGAGGCAGCTAACACTAATTCAAGGATGTAACAATTTGTTTCAAACTCAGCATGCAAGCATAACAGTGAGAGATACACAATTCTGGATACATTTGTTTCTCGCAGAGAGAAACAAAAAGAAAACAAACTCTCAGCTTTCCAGCTGATCATGAAATTCTCTGGTCTTGATGAGTCTGAGGTTCCCCTAAATAAACCCTCCTGGAGTCACGTCTTCTGAAAGAATAAAAGTCATCCGCTGTAAGTGATAACCACAGAGAATGAAGAATCCGTAAATGTTGCCTGTGGCTGAAAACAGGTTTTCTAGAACGAGTAGGAGAGATTTATACCTGCCAATTTACAGTAATTTCCTGGTTGCGTTGCCACTATTGGGGTCGTTGTGACTCTTTACCACTCCTTGACTTTAATGAGGGCTTTATGGTGACAATTCTTGTCAGGCTGCATATGTTAGAGTAGCACAAGCACATAGCATGTGGACCTCTCTGTCCCTGTTGGGGATGAGCAGTTTACACCTACCTTGTGAATGTAGGACAAGACATGGCCAATTAGAATGAAGGCTTATTTAGTCTGGGACTCTTTCCCCCTCTTGGTAGAACAGACACCTCGCCATACGAGCAGGGGAACTGCAACAACACCCTTCCACTTGTGTACCCCCAGCAAATTTGTACTGCCACCAATAAAGGAGGCAATGCTGGGCATTCTGAATGCACAGTGAAGTGCTGTACCTTTGCTTATCTGAACAAATATGGTCTAAAAGTCTTTTTAGATTGTTTGTAGTTTTAGTAAAACCCTTTATATGTTGTTACTATAATAATTTCTTATGGTTTTAGTTGTTGTTTAGTCCTTTAATATCTCCAATTTTCTTGAACAGACCTGTTTTTTTTTTCATGTATTTTCCTCTATTTCTTTGCACTGTTCATTTAAGAAGGCCCTCTTGTCTCTCCTTGCTATTCTTTGGAAGTTTAGTTGGATACATATTGTAAAAATATATTTTAAGCCATTGTGATTCACACACTTGCCTTATTTTCCGTGATGTGTTTCTTTCACAGTGATGGATGGATAACCTCACATCTTATATCTTGGGCACCCTGACTCACATTTCCATAGCCTTTCCTGTTTGAATCTCACATAAATTATCTTGCATGATCTCTCTAGCTCTTGACTTGGATTTTTTTTTCTTTTAACCTTTATATTTTACACCACCTCTGAGCACATCAGAGGGGACGCACACAGATTTATCCTGCTTTTTCTTTTTCCCCTCACAGGAAGCCTATTAAGACTTGGAAAAATTTGCTGCCCCAAAGGCATCTGGCCATTGGAAACTACATGGATGAGAGTGCCTGATCTGATTATCCAACAGGTCAGCCGCTACCATACTATGTATACCATGCAGAAGAGAGAACAGTATTTCTTGCCTCTTAACCACTTATACATGCCATTCAATTAATACTAATCTGAACATTCGTAACTCCAAATGTTCAGCTGGACTTGGCAAGTGGTTAAAGAGGGGAGGAAAGCCTCTTCCTTTCATAGCTCAGCGGCAAGAGAGTGTAAAAAAAAAAACCCCAACCCAACTAATTTCCTGACAAGCAGCTGTCATTTTTATCTCCCTTGAATGCCTGAAATGATGGGGCTGTGAAATGGTGGGCCATTTCTTTCTTAGATTTCCTTGCTGTATGACACATCATGACATATCTTTGTCCTGGGTGTTTGAGAAGGAAAAAGAAAGACACCTGAATGCCCAGATGGTAGCAGGCCTCATTTGGGAAGGATGATGGAGTGACATTTCAAAGTGTGGTCTGAAGGTGCATAGATCTGATTCAATGTACAACGTACCTCCCCCACCCCACCCATGGCCTTTTAATAATTCAAATAAATAGAACAAAACAATCTCTCACCCCTACCAATTCTGAAACAAACGGCTTGGAATGTTGGAAATGCATGTTCAAATTGAATATGAATTAAAAGGCCTCTATTTGTTTTCACCTGTCCTCTGTCCACCAGGTGGATTTGGGAGGTCTGAGTTCAGGTGAGAGCAGAAACTGTGAAGTCGGAAGTGTGTCGGAGAAAGTGAGCAGCAGCATGACCTCAAACCTCTCTGCACCTATTTCTGTTGACAGTCAGTGAACAGACAGACAAAGTGGGAAGAAAGGTGAGATGGAAAAGTCGAGGGAGTTGATACCACAAGCTTATATATGCTTACTCTGAAGGAGGTTCTTTCTTTCAGGTATGTGGCTAAATGACTGCAGGTTGAGAGGTAAGGGCTACTATAGACTAAATGAACACAGAGCAGAAGGGCAGTAATATAAGAACTCCCCCAACTCTGGCAAGATCCTGGTTCTTGTGCTGGTTGCAAGATTAGAGGTATGACCAGGCAAGCAATTGGGAGCCTGTCAGAGCCAACGGTAGTGATCATTTTCGAGTCCCATTCTTCATTCACTGACCAGGACGCAGACCAGGAAAGTTATATACTGTATTAGGTCATCTAAGAAATGACAGGAGTGTTTTATTGTAACATTTGTGATTGTATTGACTCTTTCTAGTTTTGTATTTGTAAACTGTCTGGAGAGCACTCACAGTTAGCTTGTCAACAAACTTTTTTAAAAAATGTAACAAGCGAATAAAGAAAAGGGAGGAAGATGTAGGAGAGAGGACAAAAAGCACGCAGCTTAACTTTGTCCTAGAAGCTGCTCCTATCTTTCCAGGTTGCTTCATCTTGAACGGTCAGTTACCTTCTATTAGCTTCATTCTGCAGAGAGGAAACCTACTACAACTTCTGTGCTGAGAGGGATCAGGAATTATGTCCACTTATCTGCCATCCTGTCTTCCCAAAGACCTACAGCCTACATTTAACCATCTTAGAAGTGGAGAGCTGGAAGGGACCCTTGGGATCATGGAGTCCAGCGCGTCGAACTCTCAACCTCCACCTCTCCGCCTTAAACCAGCGGTCCCTCCCCAACCTTGGGCCTCCAGATGTTCTTGGACTACATCTCCCAGAAGCCTTCACCACCACCCCTGCTGGCCAGGATTTCTGGGAGTTGAAGTGCAAGAACATCTGGAAGCCCAAGGTTGGAGACCCTTGCCTAGACCACTAAGCTATCCAGCAGACCCATCATCATCAGCTTAGAATGCAGAGCTGGAAGGGACCCTTGGGAGTCCAGCTTGTGTCAAGGAGGCCCAGCGGGGGATTTGAACCCCCAACCTCTGGCTCTGCAGCTAGACGCCTCAACCGCAGAGCTCTCCAGCAGTTATCTCACACCTACCCCCACCACCACTGTCTTGCTTTCGGGGGGGGGGACGTCTCCTTAGGCATCCCCCAAAAGGAGGGCAAACCAGGAGACTCGTTTGCAATATATATATATATAGGTTGCAAACGAGTCTCTTGGTTTGCTCTCCTTTTAAATATGCTCTCTCTCCGTGCAATGTACAGTATATGCAAACGCACCGAGAGATGCTCCCCGTTCCTTCGAGCAGACTGAGCGCCAGCATCATCTCACTCGCCGGGGGAAGGAGGGGAAGGGTGACCAGGCGGCCCGCGGGGTGTCCCGTGCCTGCCCCACCCTCCGAGCCAGGGGCTAACTTGGCCTTTGCCCGCCGCCCACCACCACCACCCTTGGCCAGGGCGAGCACCTTGGCCAGCGACGGTCCTCCCTCCCCAGCCCAGCCGGCCCCTTGCTTTGCCTCCACCTTCCAGGAGGGAGAGGGACCCCGCGCGTTCTTTCCTTCCCTCCCTCCCTCCCCTCTGACGGGCGGCGCGTGGCCCTCCGTCGCTCGGCAACGCGGTTGCCATCCCCACCCTCACAACTGGCCCACCGGGCACCTGCGCAGTGGGCGCCGCCTGGGCCTCTCGCGCGCGCGCGCGCCCGCCGGGGGGGAGCGCCTTCCCTTTTTCCCTCCCTCCTTTTCTCTCAGGTGTCCTCCTCCTCCTCCTCGTCCCCCCTCCCTCCTTCCCTCCCTCCCTCCCTCACGGACCCGCCCTCCGCCTCAGCCGGCACCTGCGCCTCTCTCTCCCTCCCCTCCCCGGCCCTCCACGGCGCAGGCGCGCTCCCTCGTGAAGGGAGGGGGGGTTGGGTGGAGGGGCGCGCGCGCTCTCTCTCAACGGCCGCCTCCATCCCTCCATCCTCTCTCCATCCTTCGCCGCGTGAGGCAAAAGGAGGCGGGGCCGAGGCAGGGAGGGAAAGAGGGAGGGAGGGAGGGAGGCGGGCGCCGGCGCGGCTGCTGCTGCTGCTGCTGCTCCTGCCGCTGGTCCCGCTCGTTGGCTGGCTGGGTGAGCTGCGCGCGCGCGCGCCTGCCTCCCTGCCTCTGCGCCCCCCCCCCCATCTCTCTCTCTCTGTGTTGTGTGAGGGGAAAGGGGAGCTTGTGCGGGATAGCCGAGCCCAGCCCATCCCAACCCGTTCGGTCCTTTGGTGCCGCCACCGGGCGTGAGGAGAAAGAAGAAGAGGAGAAGGAGGGAGGGAGGAGGTGGCGGTGGTGGCGGCGGCGGCGACAACAGCAGCAGCAGAAGAAGGAGCAGCAGGAACAGCAGCAACGGCCGCGGCGGCTCTCTCCCTCACGCACCCACCCACCCACCCACCGAGCTGAGGTGAGGCCAGGGGACAGCATCCTCCTCCTCCTCCGGGCTCCCCCTTCATCCCTTCCTCCGTCCTCTCCTCTCCCCCTTCATCCCTCCCCCGGGTGCCTCCCTCCCTCCCTCTCTTCTTCTTTATCTTCCTCTCCCCCTCATCCCTGCCTCCCCTCGCTCGTCCCCATCTTTCCACCTGCTTTTCCTTCCCGCTGACCCTCCTCTTCTCTTCCCTCTCCTTCCTTTTTATCCTCTCGCCCGATCCCTTTCCCCGCTTTTCCTCCTCCTCCGCCTCGCCTCCATCTGTCACCTTTCCCCTTTCCTTCCTTCCCTCCCTCCCTCCCATCTTCCCTTCTTTTCCTCCACCCAGCCCTCCTCCATCCCTACCTTTTCCTCCTGTCGCCTTTATGTGCATCCTCGCCATCCCCAGCCAGCAAAAGCTCCCTCTTTCCTCTGGTCCTCATCCCCCCCCCCGCCCCGCCATGCATGCTCCTTTCACGAGGTTTTGCATCTCTGACTCAAAGGGAGAGACCCACATCCATGCCAAATTTCTCTTGTTTCGCTCTCATGAATGCACAGGGAGACCATCACAGATTAATCAGATAATCTCTCTACCCCACCCCCCCACCCCATATATGCTAGCATAAGTGGTCATTTCCCCTCCTGCAGCCTGTGCCCATATGCGTATTTGTGTGTGTGTGTGTGTGTGTGTGTGTGTGTGTGCCTGCGTTCTTGTGCACACTGGAGAAGAGGAAAGGACCAGGGTGGCTTTGGGCATGTGTCCCTGTGTGTAAGAAATCTGGTTCCTGCTTCCACGCTTCTTCTTTTTTGGAAAAAGGCCTTTTCTTCAGTAAGAGGTGGTGTTTTCTTCAGGCAGAACCTTGCACATCTACAAGAAGAAGAAACCCCTTTGGCCCGCTTTCATCTATATCCTCTGCTTTTCATTTTTCTCATTGAGAAGCCACATGGAGAAGGCGAGGATGAGAGCAGCGTGGTTGACAGGAAGTCTAGGGGGGAAAGCATCTTTTTAAATTCCTCTCCCCGTTTGGTCCCTTCCCATTTCTTACTAACTTCGGCCACCTGCTTAGAACTTGATTTGGGATCCAAAATCAGAAGTTTCTGGTTCTATCCAGGCACTTTTTGGGGGGGGCGGCAGAGAGGGGTGAAGGAGAGAAAATTCATAACCAATGCAATGAAGTTTCTTTGTCCTAAGCATTTTGGATACATATCTCCCTCTTCCCGTAAACAAATAGGGAGAAAGTTAAGAAAATTTTGGGATGGGAAGTAATTCGGAGGATTCACTTTGAACAAAGTTGGAGTTGTCTGAGAATTCTTTGAACAGCTTCAAATGCCTGGGTTTATGGTGACTTTTTTTTTGCAAAGTGACAGTGTGGAATGTTGTGCAAAAAAAGATATTTAAGAAAACTCCCAAGCTGAAAATGTATGTGATTCTCCTACATTCACATGTACAGTTGACTTCTCACAGAGAAAAGTGTTCGAAGAATGTTCCAGTCCTGGATCAATTATAAAGTGCTGATTTCATATATCTTAATATATTTTATGAGCAGCTACTACCTTTCCCCTTTTTATAGTGAATATACTGTTAGCGTTTTCTGTTGTTTAAACAGATGCCTTTCCTTTTTGTGCACTTGCCATTTGAACGGAGAAGTTTATTTTGTACTTTGTCAACCTGAGCCTCTGCTCTGGGAGTTCAGCATTTTAAAAATACCACCATCAGCAGTGCAGCGGCTTGTGCATTACAGATGGTTCATATTTCCTTAGAGATGTTAGATTCTCTTAACTTACCAGAATTATTGGCAGTATTCTCATTTGTATGTTCCGTATAAACTGGAGTGTAGTAGTTAGAAACAGTTTGTAGTTTAAGTACTTCAGTCAATCAAATGTATATTTAAGTAGGAAAGCACATGAGTGATGTTTTATCACTACATATCAGAACAAAACCATATAGCAATATAATAATTAAAAACAAATAAATTATCATATATGCATAACTATTGTTTCTACAATTTCAAATGCTGTGTGTTATCTTGTACTTCTTGAAAGAAACGTATTGGTATGTATGAACTCTGAGGAGAGTAAGTTTTTTCTTTGTAAAGCATGATATGGAACTGTCGGTAAAAAGCTGCACAATTGAAAACCCTGTTCTTCAACTTACTTCAATTTACTTTTGTAAAACTTGAAGGAAATGTGTTCTATTTAGGATTGGGCATTTTCTTCTTTGTTTCATAGGTTCTTCCGATGGCCAGGTAAATCACATTTTTGGGTGTTTCAGAGCTAGAATGCCACAACAGAACTGCTGTTCTTATTTTGGATGTCTTTGTAGAAGGGGAATAGAGTTCAATGTCAAATATGACATCAGTGATGTGTCAGAGGGCCCCTGCATGTTTGAATCATTTAAGACATTTCTTATATTAATCTTTGACAGGGATATGGAGATTTAAAAGAACATGAGAGCAACCTTGCTGGATCAGATGAAAGGCCTCCTTCGCTTAGCAAACTGTTCTCACAGTGGACAATCTATGGGAAGGGTGCAGGCAGGACAGAAATGGGAAAGCTTGTTTTCCGTGCTGACTAGTATTCAAATTTATATTGGTTTTGATACTGGTGATAATATAGAGCCATTATAACTGGGAGCTTTGTCCTGCCTTATTTTGTACTGTTGTTGAGTTCTGTCAAGTTGCCTCTGACTTAGGGAGGCCCTATGAATGAGTAACCTCCAAAATGTCCTGTCCTCAATAAGGCTGTGCTTTTCTTTATGGGGATCAATCCATTTCATATTTGATCATACTTTCCTGCTGCCTTCAACTTTTCCTATTATTAATGTCTTTTCCAGTGACTCTAGCCTTCTTATTAGTGTGCACAAAGTGTGATAGCCTTGGTTTCATCATTTTTACTTCCAGAGAGAGTTTAGGCTTGACTTGATCTAGCACCCACTAGTTTGTCTGTTTTAGCTATCCAAGATATCTTCAAAGCTCTTCTGTATTTTTGACAAATCATTGATTTTATTGATAGCTTTCTTTGTAGTCAGGCTTTCACGCTGATACATAATAACTGAAAATACAGTAGTACGGATGTTGTTCACCTTGGCCTCCAGCAAGGTTCCCTCTTAGCTGTGCGGCTGTGTGAGCAAGCGTGACTCCGGCCTGCTCCATGCAGTGTCCCTCCTCTTCCTACAGCAGTTGCTTCCAGCTGCTTTGGTTCTGGTCATGGAGGAACCCCATGGGGGGAGCAGAGTCGTGTGTGCAAAGGGCAGAGCCCTACCCAGCGGGGCTGAAAATTAGAGGAAACATTGGTCTTCAGTGATATATCCTTATACTTCATGATCTTTTTAAAGTACAATAGTGTTTGAGAGATGTGATTGAGGCACTCTTTCATGACAGAGCCAATAGATGTTCCAATAAAGAACAGTGTTTCTGGCCTGCAGACCCGTCACTAAAGAAGACATTTGCAGCTGATGGGAGATGAGAAAAGCTCATGCTATGATAACCACAAACAATCAGATCCTTGGAGATTCAATCTTCTTGTGATAGGTTATCTGTAAGGCACAGACGACCATAGGAACTCGCTATCTTAACTCTAAGTTTACATTTCTCTAAAATAAACAGCGCCTTCCAGTTGTTGAAAACTGTAGATGCTGAAGCATCATATCTCATTACTTGGCACAATATATTCCCTGTTATTTCCATTAATGCCATCAAACAAGGGTTCAAGTACCCCAAAACTATTTTTCTTTGATTTATGGAAATAGACAATGTACAGTTTGAGTGAGGGGGGTGGATGAAGAGGAATAGTTAGGCATCCTTTAATCTCGAAAGACTATGGTAACGTGCTCTGAATGGAGGACTTGGAACAGTGTCTAGTGTGGCTGAGAAGGCCAACTGGAGAGTGACCATCCCTTCCACACTGAAAACAAATGCAATCTGGCCCCTGTCCAGCTCCCTGATTTTGCTGCTTTGGGGACTGCCTCTTGGCGTCGGCCTGGATAAGGATCTCTTCAAATTGGGAGAGGCCGTGATGCAACGCCTGCCTCCAGGCTGAATGCTCAGATGTCAGGGTTTCCCATCTGTTGAGGTCCATTCCTAAGGCCTTCAGATCCTGCTTGCAGATGTCCTTGTATCGCAGCTGTGGTCTCCCTCTGGGGCACTTTCCCTGCAGTAATTCTCCATACAGGAGATCTTTTGTAATCCGACCGTCAGCCATTCTCACAACGTGCCCAAGCCAACGCAGACATCGCTGTTTCAGTAATGTATACATGCTAAAAATTCCAGTTCGTTCTAGGACTACTCTATTTGTAACTTTGTCCTGCCAGGTGATACCAAAAATCCATCAGAGGCAACGCATATGGAAGGTGTTCAGCTTCCTCTCCTGCTGTGCACAAAGGATCCAGGACTCACTGCAGTACAGGAGCGTGCTTAGGACACAGGCTCTATAGACCTGGATCTTTGTATGTGTCGTCAGCTTCTTATTGAGCCATACTCTCTTTGTGAGTCTAGAGAACATGGTGGCTGCTTTGCCAATGCGTTTATCCAGCTCGACATCCAGAGGGTGTCAGAGATGGTTGAGCCAAGGTACACAAAGTTATGAACAACCTCCAATTCTTGTGTAGAGATGGTAATAGAAGGAGGTGAGTCCATGCCCTGGCCCATGACTTGTGTTTTCTTCAGGCTGATTGTTAGTCCAAAGTCTTGGCAGGCCTTGCTGAAACGATTCATGAGTTGCTGGAGGTCTTCAGCAGAGTGGGCAACAATGGCTGCATGATCGGTGAAGAGGAAGTCCCATATGCATTTCATTTGGACTTTGGTCCTTGCTGTCTACAGAGATTAAAGAGCGTTCTGTCTGATCTAGTCCGGAGATAGACACCTTCTGCTGCAGTTCCAAAGACGTGCTTCAGCCTACTGCTTAGTATATGCTGGACTAAAATGATAACACATTTTTGCATGCAATTCCTCGTATTCCCTCATCTTTTTTTTCCCAGTGTATTCGATCTTACTGTTTCATGAGTTTTCACAGTTTGGAAAATCCATTCTGTGTTGTGTCACAGTGTCCAAAGTAGAATGAATTTAGTTTTGTTAGGACAGGCACTATGCTGGATTCTTTGCAAGCTGGCACTCAGTTTTCCTGTGGATGTGTCTAGAGTCGTGCTGAATTTGGGTCTCTTGGTTCCTTTTTATCAATAATGGTAATGGCATGTGATGGTATTGTTTGATTTTACTGTGAATGGGCTGACATATTTGCATTAATGATGCTTTCTGTTGTTTTGTTATAAACTTCTGATGAGGTGCCCTTTCTTAAAATGATGTTTCCAAGAGCAGCTTGATACAGGTGTAGATATGAAAACCTGTTTATCTCTAGAAGTGTGTTTGTAACTCTCAAGGTATTCTAGTTTTGTGCTGTGGACTTTGGTATTTGTTCTCTTTGGCCTTGAGTTGGTTCTGATATTTGCTGCCGTCCCAGGCCTTCTGGCTGAGCTTCCGTACCTCAAGCTATTGGCTTTTCTGGGGGTTAGGTTAATTAGCTTGCCACCTGATACTCTGGCACCTTGTGGTTGTGCTGCTCATCAAAGGTGGCCCAGGGGCCAGTCCCTCTATAAGTAACGCACATTTTAGCCTGAGCTTTCATGAATTACAATCTGCTGCCTAGGTTCCTTACATTTGCCTTATTCTCTTTTAATGGGGATAGAATATTCCCTTTTAGAAGGAATTCAGTCAGGTCCATCAGAGTACATGTTTTGGTTTTAGTTACTAAAAGCCTTACTTTTGTTTTATTTGTCTCTGTTTTCTTTCCATGTGTATGTACTTCATCTAGCTGTTCTATGGCCTTCATGATTTTTATGCTACGAATATACGACTATGCATATCCCCATGCAGCTGGACTTACGGGGCTTTGAACAGCTGGGGCTGGACCATCCACTCAGATGTCCGGCAGTGACAGCCTTGTTCTTCCTTTCAGCCACTCCTGGAGCACCATTCGGATAGCCACACCGGTCAATGGGAGGGAGAACGAGTCTGTCTGTAAGGCTGAGCAGGAAGAGAGTGGCCCTCTGGGACTGATTGGAAGGATGTAGCGAGGCTACATCTGAGTGGATGATCCAGCCCCTGGGGCTGGCTCTTGGTTAAGTCCAGCTGTGCAGGGATATTCGTATATGAATACGAATACCTGCATCTCTACTCTCAAGCATCTGAGAACCCTTTCTCCCCCATACTTTTCTTGGAGAGGTATCAGAGAAGAAAAACATAGAGGATATGAGCACAGCCTTGAAGCAACATCTTCTGTACTCCTCCCCCCCCGTTTCAAATGGGTAAGAAAACATTCAGAAAAACATAGGAGTTGATCCATATTGACAATACTGTTTTTACAAGCCAACATTTACGTATGTGTGGTGCTTGGAGGGACCAACAACAGCTTTGAGCAAAGAAGGAATAGTTGGCAGAGAGATAGTAATACAATGGTGCCTCGAAAGACGAATTTAATTCATTCCACAGTTAATGTTGTCTTGTGAAAAATTTGTTTTGCAAAATGCATTTTCTCATAAGAATGCATTGAAATCTAATTAATGCATTCCTATGGGCAAAAAGAGTCAGAACAAAGTCAATTTTGGTTTACAAAGGGTTTATTAAGTGCTCTTTATAGCCATACATATTGTGCAGATGATTTCAAAAAATTCAATCAAAAAACTAACTTTTTAAACATCTTAGAGAAACATTTAAAAATCAACAAACATGAGGCAGGAGCAAAAAAACGGAAAACATTCGTCTTGTGAAGCATGGCCATAGGAACATCTGTCTTGCATGTCATCAAACCCATTGCCAAAACCATTTGTCTTGTGAGTTTTTTTTTGTCCTGAGAGGCATTTGTCTTGAGTGGCACCACTGTAATAGGCTCTGTTTAGGTTCTTGACCATCAGTGAGAGCTGGTGTAGTATGCGGGGTTAGTGCACTGAACCGGGAATGGAATTACCTGTGTTCAAATCCCTGCTCACAGTTTTTCACCCAAACTTATATCCGTTCTATTATTTAATATGGAAGATGAAAAGAGATATACAGTTAAACTTGTGAACCCATGGGAGAAGACCTCTACCCCCTGCCAGAATGCCTTATATTGGGGCCTGCCAGTAGTGGGAAAACTTCTGGAGTTAGTTTTATGCCCACAGAGGTTTCTGTGAGCATAAGAGGAGTTTCCAGGACTAACACTCACACTGGAGCTTTCTGTTTATGAAGGAGCACTTTTACCCTATTGTACCCCATTCCAGCAACATCCTTAAGTGTAAAAGAAACAAACAAAATAACACACACACACCCCAAATGTTTGGGCTATGTTCAAAGCCCCTTAAGTTCTTTTTTTAAAAAAAGATTTCTTTCCTTCTAAAATTAATCTTGTTCTCTTTCAAAGCTTTCAGTGTTATAGGAATGTCCTTTTTTTCTGTTTCAGCTGGGTAAAGAAAACTTGAAGACAGACATAGGAGTAGATCCTTATTGACAATACTGTTTTAACACAAAAACTATTTGCTCTGTATTGGCCCCACCTATGCAAGTAAAAAGAACCTTACATTCATTAAGCTTTCCCTTATATCCCCCAACATTTGAAATGTCAGTTTATGCCCTCTTCCCCCACAAATACCTAATTATACAATTATTACAATTGTGTGTATATATATATATATATATATATATATATATATATATATATATGTATATATATATATATATATATATATATATATATATATATATATATATATATATATATATATATATATATATATATATATATATATATATATATATATATATATATATATATATATATATATATATATATATATATATATATATATATATATATATATATATATATATATATATATAATTAGATATTTGTGGGGGAAGAGGGCACAAACTGATTTCTGTGTGGTGGATGGGCAGATGAGAAGAAGTAAGTTAGATGAGAACGCCAATATATATAAAATATCTTTTGGAGATGGGGGGAGGAATAGGCAGATAATCTCCATGTTTTGCACCCCTTCTAATTTTATGTGAGGATTGTTAAGCCCTCTTCCATTGTTCTCTGCGTCCACTACTTACTTCTTCTTTTCTTTTTTTAAAAATTCTAGTTGAAGGAGGTAACACATGGTTACCTCTAATGGCTACTACCAGCCCTGCACAGAGGGAAACCAGTTTGAATGGCTTCTATATATAAATTCACCAGTCTTTTCATCCAACACTTCCTTTTGTTAGATTTCCCAATACAAAGTGTTTGCTTTTGCTTAATACTATTCTTGCGAATTACTGTTCTTCCGTAGTCACAAGTTAGCACTAGACTGCTGCAGTCTGCAAGCACGAATGTCAAATAATTCTAAGAAGGGTAGATAGTGTACAGAAGAACTATCATCTCTTCTGGTTTCTCTTCTAAAGATGTCTACTGTGATTTCTGTAGCAACTAAAATCTTTAGAAGTTGATGTTAAATGTGAGGTTGCTTCATGCTGAAATATAAGGTGCCTTGGCGAAGTTTACCCGTCTCTGCTGTAGACCAGTGTTGAAGTTGTCAATGCCTCAACCACCATGGCCAAGCTATTTCTGTTCAAGAATTGCTGCACGTAGCATACCAACTGAGGCAGACAGAAGACACTCTGAGTCACAGGGATATCCTGAGCCACAGAGGCATCTAGATAAAGAGGAAGCCAGGGACACCACTAGTTTGCACAACTGCACTTTCAGAGGACAAGTAACCTTATTCAGAAAAAGTGGCTTACCTGTCCCTAACACCTGCAAAGCACTCACCTATAAGACCTTTGTCTTTTTCAATTTTTTTTATTTTCTATAATTATAACATACACATAAACATATAACTAAAATACAATTTAACTGTGTTCCCCACCACCATAAACGGGACCTCTTGCTGTAATCTTCCTCCACCTGTCGTCGTTGTCGTTGTCGTTGTCGTTGTCGTCTTCTTCTTCTTCTTCTTCTTCTTCTTCTTCTTCTTCTTCTTCTTCTTCTTCTTCTTCTTCTTCTTCTTCTTCTTCTTCTTCTTCTTCTATTGTCCTCTTCTCTAGAACTGAATTTATTCTTGATTTATTCCATCTGCACCATCATATCTGTGATTGCCCTTCAGATTTTTTAAAATGCCGCTAGTAGTTTCTTAAGCATCTCTTCTGCAGACTAATCATACCCAGCTCCTTTAATCTTTCTTCGTAGGAGCTATTTTCTAGTCTGTCTACCAACCGTCTTATTTTCTTCTGGGTGCATTTCAGTTTGTCAGTGTGAATCTGAAACTGTGGAGGCCAGTACCCCTAGGCCTTCCAGGGAATGTCAACCGTTGTGTTGAGACCTTTCTGTAAAGGTGGTTTAAGCCTCCACAATAATCACTGAGCAGCTCTAATATAGTTTTGACTGATGGATGTGGCAGCTGGTGTCTGAGCAGAGTGTGAAACAGTTTTTATGCAAATTCAGAATTTGGAGGCACAGTAAAGGGAAAGTGAGGAGAGCTGTGAATTTTCTGAAAGTGAAGTTCCACCTTGAAGTATATTTCTCTCTGCGGATCTGATGCACAGTGTTGCTTATCTCTGTTCTTACACTCTGCTTGTAAACTTGTAAATAAAGTGAATGTTATATAGCTTCCATAAATCTCTAGACTCCTTTATACAAGGGTAATTTAGGCTGTAGTCTTGTATAGTACAAACATTTATTGGGGATAAACCCCATTTACTTATTGAGGTTTGTTTGCAGATAGAGATGCATAGGATCATACTGTTAGTCTTGTACAGTGGTGCCTCATTAAACGATGATAATCCGTTTCACTGAAATCTCTGTTTAGCGAAATCATTGTCTAGCGAAAAGCTAGAAAATGATGACCAGATAGGCAGGGTATAAATTAAATAAATAAATAAGCATTTCCCTATTGGGATGCATTGAAACCTGTTTAATGCGTTCCAATGGGGAAGAATAGTCGTTGTCTAGCAAAGATCGGCCATAGGAAAGCAACTTTGCGAACCGCTGATCAGCTGTTTAAATAGCTGTCTTGTGAAGCTTAGGTCCCGAAAACACCCGTTTTGCGAGCGCGGAGGGAGCTGTCAAAATCACTGTCTAGAGAAAATTGGTTTGTGAAGCAGGGACCAAACATTGTCCAGCGAAATTCCCCCATAGGAATCACTGTTTTGCGAATCGCTATAGCGATAGCAAAAAGTCAATGTTTAGTGAAAAAACTGTCGTGCGGGGTAACTGTCTAGTGAGGTACCATTGTATAACAAAAGTGAAAACAAAACTAAACGTTTTACTGTGCCTTAAAGTTAGCATATTTGATGCTTAATTGCTGAGATTGAACTGTTAATCTGTGCAATGATGACTCTGAAATTGGTACGGCAACTTCCTCTTGGTGTATGTAACAGTATGTTAGTAGTATTTAGTACAATAAGTTGTCAGCATTTTCATGATTCCTGCCATGAAAAAATGAATAGAATCTCTCATATTTTGAGTTATCTAAGTTTCTCGACAGATTAATATAAATGTAATGCATGTTTAAGATAGTTTCTCCAGCATTTCACTATGCAGTAATGTATGTAAGAGATATCAGGAAATAGATCTAGACCTAGAAACTAAAAATCGTTTTGTTTAAAAATAGATTTCAGATTAGCAAGTGGAAAATTATAGAAGAAGCACATGTAAACTGTATTTTTTTAAATTTGGTGCAGAATGTATTGGTTGAGCAATGGTGTGTAGCACCTGCCTTTTCATGCTTTCAGGTATGAATGGAATAACACTTTTGAAGAGAAGCATGAAAATTACTTGTAGTTTTTTCTTTCGATAATAATTTGAGATACATGAGATTACTTTGATGCCCGACTGACTCTAGGAACAATTTTAGTTACAGTTAAGATACACCATTTTATAAAGTCATTTTGGAGTCTTCTTTTTCATTCAGCAGTGATAAGCAGTCATTATGTTCATTAAACATTTTCATGTCTAAATGGCAGTTGTACTATAATAAACCTTTGAGAAAGTTCACGGTCCCCCCCCCTTTTTTTTTAGCAAAGCATTAAAGCTGAATGTTTTTGTTTCTTCTTATCGTCAGCCACAGCACACCTGTATTGTCTTTCTTCCAAGGAGTTCAAAATGGTGTTTTCGTCTTTCAGCTTCAGAGGTGCAAACGAAAGAAATTTGCAAACAGTCTGGCTGAGCAGGGTTTTAAAACTGAAGCTCTGCTCCTTAGCTTTTATTGATCCTTTTTTTTGAGGGGACTCACTCAGCAGGCTTATTCACATGACTGTGATTTTCTGAACATACTTAATAAGGGAGTGTCTACCCCTGCCCCTTTGGTTGTTGCTTTCTTCACCTATTGAGTGAACAAATTACATTCTTCTTTTTTTAAAAAAGAAAATAGACTGGGAAACGGGGGTCCTTGCTCACTTGTAGAGGATACACGTAAATAAGGAGTCTATCCTCTTCAGACTGCACATTGAAGAAAGCAGTGACAAAGGAGTGGGACACGGGCACTCAACATGTTGAGGAAATTGGTTTCAATAATGGCCGAAACTGGATTCAGCAAGAGTTTGGACAGCCTTGGTGTTAGGCCCTCTGGGCTGATAGTGCTGCTGTCAAATTCCAGATTGGTAAATGGGGAAACAGCAGCCATCCAGGACTTGGCCTTGCAGGAGCATGCCAAATCTGACTTGCATTACGGAGGTTTGGTTGAATGAGGCTGGGGGTGTCGGTCTCACTTAGGGTTTTCTATGCAGCAGCAGGCAAGACCTGGAGGATAGGGAGGTGGATGGATCCAAGTGGTTTTCTGGTAGCTCTTGGGGAGTTTTCTGTTACCTTGGCAGGTGATTCTATTGGAGCACTTGTTGATCTCTGGAATATGGAAATGGCCAGGGCTGTTGACACAATCCCTCCTAAGCATTCCCTCCTGCAAAGTAGAGTCAGTCTGGTTCCCTGGTTTAAAGAGGAGCTAGTGGTGATGAAATGAGTGGGACGGAAGACTAGAGGGATGTTGGCAGAAAACTTGGAGTGAATCTGATGGAACACAGGCTAGGGCACATTGGAAGGCCTATTTTGTGTCAATGGTGTTGGCGAAGAAGTCATTCTTCTCTGCCACCAACGTGTCTACACAGATTCATCCACTCTTTTGGGTGGTCAAGAGCTAACTTTATGCTGTCTTGCAGGAAGAGAATGCAGATCACAGTGCAGCTCGCTGTGAAGAATTTGCACAACACTTTGCCGGCAAAATTATTCAGACCCACTCTGATTTCTGTGCTGTGGTTGATGCACATCCTGTGAATGTTACAATGGCCCCTGCTTGTCCTGTATTAATTGATAAGTTTCAGTTTTTGCAGCCTGATGATGTGAACAGAACCCTTGGAGAGGTGAAGGCTACTGTATGTCTGCTGGACCCTTAGCCTGCCAGAAAGGGACTGGCTGAGTGGGAACGAGTGGTTAATGCCTCCTTATAGCACAGGAGGATCCCAGCATGCTTAAAGGGGGCAGTAGTAAAACCATTGCTGAAAATACTCTCTTTGGTATGGGATAATTACTGACCAATCTCTAATGTTCCATTCTTGGGCAAGGTGCTAGAGTGGGTTGTGGCTTCTCAACCTCCACGGACTCCAGGGATGAGACGGATGATCTAGATCCATTTCAGTCTGGCTTTAGGCCTGGTTATTGGGACTTAAACTGCTTTGGTCATCTTGGTCGGTGACCTCCAACAGGAACTGGACAGGGAGAATGTCTCCCTGCTGGTTCTTCAGCAGCTTTTCATACCATTGACCACGGTATCCTTCTGGATTGTCTCTTTGGGATGGGACTTGGAGGCACTGTTTCGTGGTGGCTCCGGTCCTTCCTGGTGCTGGGGGACTCTTGTTCAACACCCTGGCCATTGATCTGTGGTGTTCCTCAGGGTTGTATTTTGTCCCCATGCTATTCAACACCTGCGTGAAACTGCTGGAAGAGTTTGTCTGGAGTTTTGGGGTTCAATGTCACCAGTATGCAGAGGACATCCAACTCTATCTCTCCTTTCCATCTAAATCCAAGGAGGTTGTTTCAGTTCTAGCTCAGTGTCTGGTGTCAGTAATGGACTATATGAGGGTGAATAAACAGAAGCTTAATCCAGGCAAGACGGAGATGATCCCGATCAGCCGAAATGAAGATCAAGTAACAGGGTTGTATCCTGGGCTGGATGGGGTTACGCTCCCTCTGAAAGCACATGCGTGCAGCTTGGAAAAGCTGTTCACTTTGTCTCTGAGCCTGGATGCCCAGGTTTTGGAGATAGCCAGGAGTGCCTTTGCACAGTTAAAACTAGTGCACCAGCTGCACCTATTCCTTTAGATGTTTCATCTGGCCATGGTGATACATGCCTTAGTTATGTCTTGGCTGCCTTACTGTAATGTTCTCTATGTGGATTTGCCTTTGGAAAGTGTTTGGAAACTCCAGCAGGTCCAAAATGTTGCAGTCCGATTTTTAATTGGGCCCAGTTACAGGGAATTCTTCTGTGGCAGTAGCTCCACTGGCTGCTGATCCATTACCAGGCAGAACATTGCTTCTTCTTCTGCCTTAGAATGAACAAACGAATGAATGAATGAATGAACGAATGAACAAACAAACAAATAAAATGGTTGTATAATAGCCACAGTGTGTTCATAGTGAGACTGGAACCTGGACTTCTTGCACAGATAAAATGCTCTGTAGTTGCTGTGGGTTTTTCGGGCTCTTTGGCTGTGTTCTGAAGGTTGTTCCTCCTAACGTTTCGCCAGTCTCTGTGGCTGGCATCTTCAGAGGACAGGAATAGCACTGTAGCCAAAGAGCCCGAAAAACCACCAACAACCATTAGATCCTGACCGTGAAAGCCTTCACGAATAAAATGCTCTGTTTTTGTTATTGTGATTTCATTCGAATTGAGATTTGTCAGAAGATTGGAGAGTGTATTAGTTATCAGTTCACAGAGTCAATACTGATACGCATTATTACATTACTCTCTTAATCATGTGGAGTTTGTATTAGCGTGATGCCTTTTGTGCAGTAGTGCACTTGTGTGCCAGTATGGAAGCATTTGAGGTTGGCTGGAGAGAGTTGCTTGGCTGAAAAATACTGAATATTCAGATCCTTCTGCCTCTGGCACTATGGCTTTATCTGTGATCTACTCCTTCATGTTGCAGTTTTCTGTGACTTTGGTATCAATTAATTAAGAAGAATGAAGTCACCCTTAAAAGGGAAGAAAGATGCGTCCTTGGATGAGAGTTGAGGAAAAGAATTTACTGCAATGAACCCATTTGCTTCCCAAATGTATCTGAACATCATCTCTAGTCTGGTTTCACGTGACCCAGAGACGTCCACAGTTTGTAAAGAACCCTGGTTTTGGGACAAACCAGGTTGTTGCTTTTGGACTAAAGGGATAATTCAGCACAACAAAGTTCCCTATAAAGTCTTGCTATTCTGATAATGGAAGTAGTTACCAATTTACTTAGATTTATTAAATGACAGATAACTTGACTATATAAATCTCGACTAAAGCACATTTATACTTGATTATGCCAGTAAGTTTTCCCATTTATTTCTCAGTTAAAACCTTGGATTGTGAAACAGCAATTGCAGTTGAGTTTATGCACATGAAATAGAGCAGAACAACATTTAACTATGCATCCTCTCTCTCTCTCTCTCTCTCTCTCTGTGTGTGTGTGTGTGTGTGTGTGTATGTCTGGGGATATGAAGGTGAGGTTTCTATTTTTGCGTAGGTGTGATAAAAACCACCTAAGTTCATTTCCACCATCTGTATAGTAGGGTTATTTTACTGGGTTCCTTTTTTCTGGACCACACATCTTCATGCATGGGTACAGTTTGCCTTCTACCTAATCATTCTCTTGAGCCCCTGAATTATAACATGACATTGAAATGTGGTGCCAGGTATTCTCCTGACAGCTTAAATGCACAAAGCTTGTTCTTCCAGTTAGCTGACAACCAGCCAAGTAGGAATGGAATTGTTGAAAGATTACACATCCCTAAGAAATTTTCTTTCCTGAGATTTTTCTGAAGTACTTAATCAGCAGCAGACAATGGGGAAAAAAATCAATTGAGCTGGAGTGTTTTAGTTTTTCTAACCATAAACTGCACAATTAAGGGTAGTATTTAACGGTATTAAAATCTATATTTCACTTCTCCATATCTGCACAGCCTGATCTGTACTGTATATGGCAAATTAGGTAGTTCAATTTGCACACTACAATTTTGCATATTATACTAATTAATGAATATTTCAACATTATGCAAAGAAGCACATTAATTGTTGCATTATTTTTGTGGCATTCTTTTTCTACTAGTGGTGAATATTCCGTTATGTAACTATGCTAATACAGCAGGAGTGTGATAGTGGCACATTGTTATAAATTAGAGAGTAGCACTTTCGGTTTCAGGGTGTGTACAACTTGTGTGCAATGAAGTTGCGTGTACCTAAAAAATGAAGGAGGGACTCTTTTTGAGTGTTGGATTTGGAACAGGAGGATACATATTCAGATCCTGCACAGTCACAAAGCTTACTAGGTGTCTAGTAAATTATTCTTAACCAAACACAATTTCACAGGATTATTTTCAGAATAAAATGGGAATTGGGAAAACCGTATAAAGCAGCCATGTACACGGCTGGTGCACTGGGCCTCCTTGATAGGATGGACTCAATGATCCATAGGGTCCTTTCCAGCTGTGCAGTTCTAAAATGCTGGTGGTATAAACAAGTAAAAACACTTTGCCACATACATTAGGCTTCTGGTAATGTTCTCATAATACAGATGTTGCTTTTGGTCTCCATTTTTATTGATGGCACAAGAACTTTCTATAAGCCTATGTGAAAACCACAGGAATCTTCCATGAGTGACGCACACCTGATTTACAGGGGGAAAAAGGGGGAGAAAGTGAGCACAGGCTGCAGAGATAATGTGGAAGAAAAACCAAGATGTCATTTCTTTCAGAGATTTAGTCTCAATATTTATTATAACAATAAAATATCCTAGATTTAACAAAAAAATCCAGTCAGAAGCCCTCAGACAAAACAATTACTGGCCATGTTGACTAGGTGATTCTGGGAGCCTAATGAATAGAAATATGTCAGTTTCCTAGGCAAATTTATTAAGGGGTAAGAGGAATTTAATTTATAGAACACATATCTAAACAAATACTTTATAGAGCCCTATCAAATCAAATACATGTAGAATTTGTTCCTTCTGATTGTCTGAAAAGTCTTCCTAGAAATCTACTATATATAGCCCAATAATAGCAACAAAAATGACAAGCAGAATCTTTTAATAATTTATGTGCACTACGTTGTTTGAAGGGATCAACTATAGCTTTTCTTAAGGCTGCACCTAGCTAAATTCTCAGTTAATCTCTCAGGAGCCTATGGTAGATAACCTGGAATTTAAAGTTTCTGGAACACTATAGAGTGTTCCAGGAAAAAAAAAACCTGTAGAGCCAGAGGGAGCGGGAAGAGACTGGGGGGATAATTCAGTTCAGCTCCCTGCCAAAGCAGAAAACACAGTAAATTGGATAATACTGGAGTTCTGAAAAGTTCCTCTTTTTTATTAAAGCTCTCATAATCTTCCAGTTAGCTGTCATTGCTAGGAGTTAATTGCTTTTTGAGCACTGCTCTGTTTGCAGGGTTTTCTGCAAACAGATTTTGATAGTATGCAAAAAAGATGATGCATTCTTAAATTTGTGACATTTACCCAGGGAAATGGTGGATGACTTCATTCATTGGCTGAGCATTTAGAAAGGCTTGTTTCTCCCAAACAGTAGGCCAAGGCGCTGACTTCATGTTTTGCCTTCTATTTCTAGTTTTAGACGAGCTAGAAACCCACTTCTGTTTGTAATTTAAATGTGTTGAATCCAGGACAGCTGATGGTCAGAAGGGGCACTGGGTGACACTTCTGAAATTGAGTGGGATATTGACTCAATCTCTGATTTGGCAAGTGTGCTACATCTCATTATTGTAAGAGAACAGGTTTCCTAGGTTCTACGTAAGCCAGAAAAAAAGGTGGAATGGAAGGAGGTTCATTTATCAAATTTCCTCCTTCTCTCATACTTGTAGTACCAGAAGAAGTAGCTGTGTTTGTTTGTGCAAGCAGGTGAGACAAAAACAAAATAGCTCCCCCCAACAATTACATTTCCTCAGACATATGACTGTCATATGTGGTCCCATGACCAGGTGCAGATATAGATAATGGACAAAGCCGCAGTAGTTTGTTAGTAATAAATCTGACTATCAGAATTGTTTGGAAACAATTTCAGTTATCATTCTACATGGTAACAAGAGCGTAGTTGACAAAAGGGGTAGATTACGGGAATCAGTGAAGGATTTCATACTTGGTAATGGTTTAGGAATCCCTGATTGATGTTCATTCATTTATGGGTGTCTCCTGCATTCACATTTACTTTATCTCTGTTGTTTCTCTTTCAAGTCCAGTTCTGTTGTGATTTTCCCCACCTAAAAGAGCCACTTTCAGGTCACTTAAAAAGCATCCAGGAAATCTGAAATGTTCTCCAACACATTTTTCTTTTTTATTGCTGTTCGTGATGCGATGCTCAGAATTGAGTGAAATGCTCTGTGCCTCCCTTCCACTCCCAAATTTCTGACTGGGTCCTTGACATGAGATTGTAGGCTTTTCAATAGCTGAACAAATTTTTTTTGGTTTGTTTGAAATAGCCCATATATAAATACCCTTGACTGTAAAGCTGTACAAGCTTATAAATACTTAATGTGCTCTGCAAAGAAATGTGAGCGACTCTCCTGTTGAAATTTGTTAAAAGCAAAAATGAAATCTCAAGCCTTCAGATGCAATAGGTGAAAGTCAGATATACTTGCTGATGCTTCAGTGTGTCTGGGTTTCTAGAATATCCTCCCACATAGAGTATTTGAGAACTTTCAGTTATAAAGATAAAAGTAGCAACATAGCTCAGTTCTTTCCTTACAAATGGGAATAAAAATTGTCCCCAATTCCCAATTTGTTTAAATTGAATATTTTTGGATTTTATTCTAAGTGGAAGTAAACAAAATTGTAAGGTCCAATAATTCATGTGTAGCAAACAATAGGCTTTTTGGTGGATGTTTTTTCTAACGTTTTGTGAATCCCTTTGTTCTTTCTTTTTGAAATTTGTTATTTCTTGAATGTCTGACTAGTACTTTTGCAGGCAGGTTCTGGTTTCTAACAACTTTGCGGTATGTGTCTATGCCCATCTTTATAAGTTAAGTTCATGTATGGTCTAAATTTAGTATGAGAGGTGTAGCCAAATGCCAGCAGTGGCATGGCGGAGCTAGGACTTGCAGGGTCAAAGCCCTGTTAGTTTTTGAGTAGCATATTGTTGCAATTTATCCCTGTTGTAATTCAAAGTATTTTAAGGTTTTTTTTTTTTTTTGGCCTGGAGTGAGCAATTAGGAGCCCTCACAAAATAACTGCTCCTCATTTATTGATATGGACCGATCCTGCTGCCGGTCTTTTTAGACCTTTGTTATGCTGGGTGGCTAACTATGGGTAGTGTCACGATGGGCACCTTCACTTCTAAATTTACCAGTAGGCCACTCGTTGTTGGAGTCCGCTTGGCTATGCCCCTTATTATTTACACGCGCCATTAATATTCTGTTTAATTAGAAGGCCAAGAATTGAGCTTGTGTTGGTAATTTAGAATAAATTAGTTTGGACTGCTTTAAATACTGGGAGACTGAGCCTCTAATTATACCAGGAGTCGACACAGTGAGATGAAAAGAAAGGAATGACATGGAGATGTGCTAGGGGAAGATGTGCGACATGGATAGGTTTATCTATTCCTTGTGATTTCTTTCTCCGAAGGAAGTGTAATTGGCTGCACAACACAGGCCTTTTGTGTTATCCCATTATGTTTCATTGGCTGGGACTAAAAACAAAAACAATTAAAAAACAGTGATATGAAAAGGAATCATTTTGTTGAAACATTTACCATATTTTTGTTTATAAGATGACCCAATGTATAAGACAACCCCCCCTTTTCTAGCCCCCAAATTAGAAAATTTGAAAATTTGCATGATCACATCCCTTTGATCCTAAAGCACTTTCATGGCTGCTTCAGGATTAGAGGGGTGCGATCCTTTGCAAAAGGCAGAGAAAGTGGCTGCCTTCCATGTATAAAACTACCTTCATGTTTTTGTCTAGTTATAGTCTAGTTATAGTTTAGTCTAGTTATAGTTTTTGTCTAGTTATAGTTTTGTCACTTTCAGTTCTGCACAATGCAATTTGTTTGTTTATTTGGAAAATAACAAATTAAGGTTATACTTCTGAAAATAATTCAGGGTAGTGCACATCGTTTGCACACTATCCTCAAAGTAATCGTTTGAGAGAGGGATATAGTGGCTGACTAAAGACCATTTAGTAAACTCATTCCTCATTTTTTTGGTTCACGGGTTTCTGCTTTCCCTGAATGCTTCCATGCTTTCCTGGAGCTGCTGCATGTATTAAACTTACTTAGGTGAAATTAAGTGATGCCTGCTTACAGAGAAGGTAATAAGATGCAAAAACGGTAATACATGTAAATAGAGAATGTATTGTTGCTAAAGGAGCAATAGTCTTTAAAGCTAATTAAGAATTTCTATGAAGACTTAGTTAATGGATTTAATTATCCCCTTTCTATTTAATACATAGGATAGCTGTCAGTCAAATTGCAATCAGTATGTGGTAGCCTCACATATTACAACAATATGTACAGCTTTTTAGAAGAGATGCATCTCTATTGTGTCAGTACAAAGAGGTGAGACTAAGTAGCTCTGAGGTTGGATGAATAAAGGCTTTCTATCATACTAAATGGGTGTGTAGTTTAATCAGAGCAAGGATATTTGTTTTGTGAAGGTCACATTTATTGTTTGTAGTTTTGCATTTCTGTTACCTCTGACCTCACTAATTCTCCACACTTCTTCCACATGTATATAATAAATCTGCCAGCTGAGCACATTTAGCAGATCTGATGAATGTGGTGTATGCTCATGTTAATGTCTCATGTGACTGGCTAGTTGTAATGGCTACTCTCTCTTCTGCTAACCGCTGAAGGTAAAATAAACAACATGACAGCACTTCAGATTTGAGGTGGTTATTAAGGAAATGTGGATCCTCCTCTAACAAATAATGTCTGCTTCTGTAATCCATATATAAACCCAGATTTGTGGTCATAGATTCACATTTTCTTGCGGTTCATTTTAATAACTATAAGTAATATTTACTTTCACCAAACTCTGGGAGGCCGTGGAAGGCAGGAGGGCCTGGTGTTCTCTGGTCTATGGGCTCACGAAGAGTCGGACACGACTAAACAACTAAACAACAACAATATTCACATGTGAGGCTCAGTGCGTGTAGGAATATTACTCTTGCAGTATAGCAGAAGTGTTACAATGCTACTGTGCCCATGTTGTCAGGAGAATATGAGAACCTCTGGAGAATGTAGTTTTTTTCTCTTTTGGTGGATTTCTTTCTTTCCAAGGCCCTAGAAGTGTGAAAAGGAGAAGTACTATTGTGGCTGTCAAGCTGCTCAGATAATGCAATAACCCAACCATAAAGATGCTCTTGAATGCTTTATGAGGAAGCGGCATTGTATGGCATTGCAGTTGCATTCTAAGAACTGATCTTTGAGTATTTAAAACTCTCCGAATGTTGTGTGGGTGATGGAGGATGTGTGAGAGCATTGCAGGCTCTCTTTTCTGAGAAAAGGCTGATAACAGTACCTTTTACTGTTTGGCTAAATAGAACTCTCACCCAGAAGGCCAGATTCCCTCTGCAGTTGCCTTTCTGATTCATCCTACTCTCCCATGGGGGGGGGGGAGCTTAAAAGCTGCAAGTATGCTATTTAATCCAGTCAAATCCCTAAAGGATCTTCACATTAGAAAGAACCACTGCAGTATGGTACCACATTCTATGTTAGGACAGATTCTCCTCAAATGTCATTCACAATAGTATCTTTTTTTTTTTAATGACACAGATGTAATATCATATCACTGATGTGTAATGAAACCAGGTTTTGGTAATTGCATTTGAGTGTAATTTTTCAGTTTGTTTTCATCCTGCAATATTGCTGCATTAATTGTATTTTGAGTTCAGGTAAAGGTAAAGGTTGCCCTTGACATTTTTAGTCCCGTCGTGTCCGACTCTAGGGCGCGGTGCTTATCTCCGTCTACAAGCTGTAGAGAGCCAGCGCTTGTCCGAAGACAGTTTCCATTGTTACATGGCTAGCGCGACTAGGGAACACCGTTTTACCTTCCCACCGAAATTGTACCTATTTATCTACTTGCATAGCAGATTTCGAACTGCTAGGTTGGCAGGAGCTGGGGCAAAGCGATGGGAATTCACTCCATCATTTGGATTTGATCTTATGGCTGCTGGTCTTCTGACCCTGCAGCACAAAGGCTTCTGCAGTTTAGCCCGCAATGCCACCACATTCCCTTTTGAGTTCAAATATGGTGTAATTCTTTATAAATGACAAAAAACCCAGACCAGCATCATGTTGAATTACAAAGTGTGGAAGAGCAATGGCACAAGCAATGTATGTTATTTCATGGGCTTTCTGTTTTATACATAGAACTAGAAATGGTAAGAATCCGGAAAAAGCAGGATATATATCAAAGGAAAGAAACTTTCTGTTTAAAGCAAAACGTTAAGGTTGAAAATATAATCTGCTCCTCAAAGCAAAAAATAAAAAATAAAAAAATAAAAAAATCCATCTATAGATCAGCCCACTTCACTCAATACATGAGCATCTTGCAGTATAACCCTACATTATTATCCCATTTGCCATTTCTCCCTATATTGCACATCATCAGTGGTGTAGGATGAGCTGAAAGAAAACACTGGCTTTGATAGTATTAATGTTATAAATGGTAGATTTGCAACACAATGCTGTTCACAGTTACATAATCTTTACTAGCCCAGTCTAGATGATTCATTCATATTTGTAGTAAGGGAGTCATGTTGTGGAGTTACTCCTGGGTAAACAGAAGGTTTGTTTTTCTCTTTAGGGGATGAAAGAGTGGCACTCACCACGTGTGCTTCTTTGGAGTGGAAGTTAAAGTGCATCATATGTTGGGTAGGGGGATTGATCCATGGTCTGAATTTCTTTGCACTTGGCAGTGTAGCTTCAACTCCAACTTTCTGGCTGAAATTCTGTTGCTTGTTGTAGTAAGTTACCACTAGAATCGGCCCATTGACTCAATGGAATTTATAGACTTACCAAATCTCCACTAATTTAGTGTCCTTGCTCTAGTTCCAGTGTACCACAGGATTTCAGCTGCTGATTTAAACTGTTTTTTACTCTTTGGGAATTTCCCTGCTTTTTCCAGTATAGTAAAGTAGTAAAGTAATGTAGGCAACAATGTCGGGAAAAGAAAGATTGTCTACTGAACAAGGTTAAGTAAAGAGGGAAAAATATGAAAAAGTGAACAGGAAACCAGATTACATTTTGAATTCACTGCAGAAAGCAGACTAATGTCTTCAAATGAGTTCTGTCTGGAGCTCTTAAAAAAATCACACTCAGGCATAAAAGAGAGGAAGTTGATATTTAAGCCTATTTTAAAAAGAAACCCACCCTGTCATATTAGTCTTGATATGCTTCTCAATCTCTGGGGAACACTTTTCTGGATTAAACTTGTTCAACAAAAAGTTAGTCCTATTCAGAGTTGGGGATGGGGGTAGAATAGAGTAGAAAACCACAGTTTCTACACATAATTGCCACTGTGCATTGGTCATTTGGTTAAAGGGCAGAAATGGAGAGTTCAGTCTTCTGGAAGGTGGTAGAATTGAGAAATATAACTGCAGTGTCAGTGGCTGTGATAGGAACGAGTGCCCCAAAGGTAAAAAGCTAATTAATGTTGAGTAAGGGGCATGCATGAATGCTTATTTCCAATTGCCCTATGTAGAATACTCTTCAGATCTTTCTTTAAGCTAAACTCTCACAGAATCCCTCTTGAGAGCACAATGCTTGAATATTTGAAGACATGCCCACTCATATAGGGGTATTGGATGGGGGCTTATGTATGCACACCACTCTCTACTTGCTCATAGCCCTTGCATGTTTAGACAAGTATCTGAATGTTGGCTAACATCCTTGAAATCTGGTTTACATTTTCATCTCTCCCAACTAATTGAATTTTTCTTTTGCTGAGTCTGAACAGTAGTTTGTTACTTATATCATATGCTCAAGGTTTGTATACAACACTGTTTTGAGATACTGGCTTTGTTTACTAAATTGGGGCCATTTGCTTTCACATCTTATTAGTACATTGCTTTTCTGTGAACAATGTGTTCATGGTGGTTCAGAGGGAAACAAAAGTAAAATAATGACCATAAGTAATTTTGCAAGGTAAATAACCCATGATCCAATGGATCTCTTCCAACTCTGCAGTTCTAAGATTGTTGCTGCTGATGCTGTTGTTGTTGAGGACAATACATTTCCACAAAAGAAAAATCAAAGTTACATGGCAAATGCATAATGATGATGATGATGATGATGTTGAAATAGTAATAATAATATACTTATGAATAAACAACAAGAAACACATATTTTCCAAGTTGAAGTTCCATCAAGAAACAACTTCAAAAATACAGAAAATTTCAAAAAAATGGGAGGCAGAACTCAAATAATGTGTGAGGAAAATCAGTTAGTCTCCCCTTTATGCTAATATGAGCAAGCACAATTATTTCAAAATCCTTGGTTACTAATTTTAAACAATTGCCAATAGCTTCTAATTTGCTTTCTGAAATTTAAAAAAATATCAGTGATTTTGCAAACATCTACAGATTTTTAGGAATTGATTCCTAAGTTTTAGCCTTGCCTCTTTGGTCTGCCCCAAGGTCAGCAATGCTGAGAAGGAATAAATTTAACATGAGAAGGAGAAAGAAGGATACCAGCTAAATGAAATAAAAAATTTGAGGGAGAAAAAGGGAGAGTATGATATCTGAAAATTATGGAAGCCATGGCAGAAGGAAGTAGAGCCAGTCCAGTGTGTTGTTAGGAAGATAGTGAAATATCTAGTACAGATAGTAAGGGAGCAAGATAATACTAGGAAATTATGCAGGTTGTAGAAACCCCAATCACTGTGTGTCATCATCAAGAATAATAATGGTGGTGTTGAACCATTTAGAACAGAGGTCCCCAATCCCCGGTCCGTGGCCCGATGCTGGTCTGTGCCCTGAGCTGGACTGGGCCACGGAGACAGACCTCCCCCCTTGCATGCACTCCCCCCCGCACAGCCCGTTTCTCCCTGCATGTGTGTGCCTGCGCCCATGAGAGCACTCCCCCACCCCTTTGCGCATGAGGGCCCTCTGAGTGCCACAACGCCCTTTGTGCATGCGCATGAGCATGTTCGCATGAGTGCTGTGCCACCCTTTGCGCATGCACATGAGCACCCCTGCTCCTTTGCACATGCAAAGCTCAGGGGGGTGCCCCGCCTTCCCCAGCCGGTCCGCGGGGCTGAAAAGGTTGGGGACCACTGGTTTAGAACATTAGTGGCTACATACTTTCAAACTTGTCTGTTTAGTAATGATAGAAAATTCCCTTTAACAAATATATTATCTTGTGTGGCGACTGAAGATCACATAAAACAGCAGCATATCTTCAGAATTTTTACATATGTATGCATATACTGAGAAGACTCAATAATATGGAAACATGAAAGAAGTCTCTATTTATTGTTTTTAAAATACTTGTATGCTATCCTTCATTGACAAAATTCCAAATCAGCATAAAAAATTCATAACACTGAAAACATAGTATAAAATACACAAGAAAAACATAAAGATTCAATAAATTTTGTATTAAAATCAGCAAATTAAATTACATGTTGCACGGATGTGTGAGAAAGCGAATGGAAAGGGTGGAACAATGTGGTTGGTCACAGTACTGTATGAAGAACTCGATCAAGAGGACTTTAAACTGAATTGGAAAGGTGCAGGTTGGGCAATGCAAGCACAGAGATAAAGACTGATGTAAACCTATGTACAATAAGAGGAACAGACTGAGCCGCTGTAATGGGGCCCAGTGACGATCTTCATAAAAACATACCAAGGAAGAAAGGATAGAAAGGGAGTTTGAGTTGCAGTATATTTCAATATTCCTGCACAGAAATACGGGAGGATGAAGTTGTTTGTCCCACTGAGATCATCTGGATTAATATAATTGGGGCAAAAAAGAAAAGAAATGTGTTAGTTGGTGTCTACTACCAACTGCCCAATCAAGGAGAAGATCTGGATGAAACATGAAAAATTGATTGCAAGAATTTCAAAGAAACCACTGCAAGTTGCTAGTAATTGTTTTCTGTGGAACCATAGGCTGTGGTCCAAGAAGTAAAACCCTATCATCATGGCACCAACTGCTCTCTCTTTCTTGCTGGGCCAAGACCTTCAACAAAAGGTAGTGGTGAAAAAATGACCTGTTCTCTGAAGTCTTTTTTTAACCTTCCTACCCAAAGCCATGTAGTCAGTTTCAATATGCTGAAGACTGTGTCTTGCAGCATCATTTTTTCCTACAAGGATGAGATGGAAGGGGTGAAGATCTGTGGGCTTGATGACTCTGGGAAAGATTTCTGTCACGTCCTTGATCTTTGCCCCAAACATACAGCACACCTCTCAAGATATCCTGTCAGGTCTGCAAACTGCTGCCTCCGTCTCTTTCAATAAGGAGTTGCCTACTACCACGATGTGTCTTTTCTTCCTTTGGGAAATGCCAGGAATCCTTCTGTCTGCTGTATCTTCTGTTGCAACATCCATGCTCTCTGTTCCCCACTGTTCCTGTTCCTGCGGCTGAAAAACTTCTGGTGGAAGGGACCTAGGCCTGGAGTCTTCTTCCAGTGTCTCAGAGACATTGTGTATATGAAAGTCTTTGGACTGCTGTTCCCCTTTCAGTTTCTCAGAGTCATTGCATATGGATGTCCTGGGTCTCTTGGCTAGGCTGAAGCATCCCAGAATTACTATCCATGCATAGGACCTAATACCAGTGTTGTAGCTTCCTCTGAGAACTTATGTGTTAGGTATTATTCCTTCCTATAGGCTTTTCCTCTCTGTTGCTTTTTCAGGATAATCTGTTGAGCTGGGTCTCAAGCTGCTGCACTTTCTCTTCCAGAAGGGCAACCATCTTGTCGTGCTGCAGGTATAGCCTCATAGATCCTCCACTGATGTACTAATTTCTCTGTACATTTGATTTTGTAAATGTATTTTTTTAGTCAGAGAGGTGCATCGTAATATTTGGAGGGGTTCAAGAGTTGAAGCATAATTGCATTCTGCTTTGCATAGTAGGTGAGGAAATGAGAATTCTGTTGATATATTTTAAAATATGAACCATAGATTTCTTTTGCATTCTTAGTTCCTTCCCAAAAGGAACCCGGGGCACTTCACAGTACAGTATGGTTTATATGCATAAACGGAAACCCATAAATACAATAGATAAAAGATTAAGATGAAAAATGAAGTGAGGCCTCAGGTTAAGTCTTGAGCACATAGGTTTGTTAGGGAACAAACAGTCTTTCAGCTAGTTGACCATCCTACCTCTTTAATTTTACCTTGAAATTAGTTGGTGGTGTTGAACAGTGGCTAATAGTCAATAGTCTGGTGATCTATTCTGTATCGATTACAGTTTGTCCAAGGAAGGTCAAACATATGAAAGATACCAAAGGATATTAAGCAAAAGCAAAGCTATTATTTTCCAGTAGCGGACATGTGCAATGTAGCAAGCAGAGCATGTAAGCGCATTCAAGAACACACATGCCTTCTTAAAGAATAGCATAACTTTCTACTTCAAGGTCATGGACTCCCCCCCCCCCCCGTCTCTCTTTCTTTCTGGATTAAGTTTTAACAAGTTTTGTCTTCATACAGTTTACTGCTGCTCTCAAGCATTGATGCAAGACTCAAAATGCATCGTCTGGGTCAGGTGGAAAGGAGAAACAGATCTGGAATGTCAAAGTACAGCTGTGAGAAAATGAGATTTTCATGCTCTGATCTCCACATCTTTAAAAAGCTGTGACAGATTAGCCAAACATTTTGTAAATGTGCAGTCAGCATGAACAACGGCTGAATTTATATTGCACAAATAATAGCTACAATTCAGATTCAGATAATTCAGGAAAAAAGCACATATTTACAGACCATGAATTCTTTATATACAAGTCCTGCTTTGTACAGTTAAGCTTATTTCCAAATAGGTGTGCATAAGACTGCAACCTTACTATGAATACAGAAAGTTAACCTCCTCGTGATGCAAAACCAAGGAAGAGTCTTGTGGTACCTCAGAGAACATGAACATGTTTTGTGTGTCATAAAGTTTTGTAGACTTTGTCCCCCTTTATGTTATCTGAAGAAGAAGAATGAAGTGTACCAAACCTTATACCAGATAAAACATGATAGTCATTAAGATTCCTCAAGAGTTTTGGTTGTTTTTAAAGAGCTTGGTAATTATGCATCTGCATTTACCTACAGCTTCTTTCTCATCTTCCTCTTCCTCTTCCTTCTATTTCCTGGAACTGTATAGTGACAGACAGCCATTATGTAGTAGATCTATATAGCCGCCTAGAGTGGTCGAAATGACTAGATAGGCGGGGTATAAATACAATCAATCAATCAATCAATCAATCAGTCAGTCAGTCAATCAATCAATCAATCAATCAATCAATCAATCAATCAATCAATCAATAAAATATATGCTGTTTACAATGACAGCTCATTCATCTATATCTGATAATGGCAAATTAATTAAAAATATGTGACTGTTTTTGTTTTGTTAAGCCTAATGAAAGACCACATGTTAGGAGGTGTAAGAAAAGATATGATTTTCCTAAAAAGGATAGTTCTTCAGAAAATCTTCAGGCCTAGAAGTATATGAATGAACAGTCTGGACTGCAAAGGAATATAGGATATTGTCTCATGCTGAGTCAGACAATTGGTTCGTCTATCCCAGTATTGCCGACAAATGAGTCTAGATTATTGCTTACCCTGTCTGCAGACATTAGGGATTGAATCTGGGACCTTTAGCATGCAAAGCAGATTCTCTGCCATTGAGCTATGACTCTTCTACTCCTTAGATGGTAATTTGAGAAGGTGTTTGTTACAATCCTTGGATATGATATTAGAGTATTTTTGTGGTTTTAAAAGGTGTGTGAGCTTGTATGGGATAGCATACGTCCAGTGAGAATTACAGTAAGACAGCATACCTGTACCTTCTTGTATGGGTACAAGATGGACATAGAGGTTTGAAGTTTTGTCTTAATAATGTCTGTTTTGTGACTGGATTGCCTTAGTTTGTGATTCTTGGAAATCAAGTGTTGAATCTTCCTCACAGTAGCAAAGATCAGACTAGATAATCTTTAGTTTCACTTCCAAACAAGATTCCACAGTCAGCTAAAAGAGGGAAGCTTATAGCTATGTTTAATGAAGTGCCTTGTATTTTACAACACATGCTGGAAGGTGAATGCTTTTGAATCAAACCATTGTCTGTCCTGGAGCTATGATTTTATACTTGAGTGGGGAAGGAACCACATTTTGCTTGGTACTTGCTTTCTGAGCAGGCCCAGAGGCCCTTAGAACAAGGTTATTTTGCAGATATACAATGTGTGGTTTGGTGTGGGCTTTCCATGTTCCCGCTGACAGCAAACACTGAATGTGCCTAATGGGAGAACTAACCAATTCTTTTCCTGTAGCATCGAAAGAGCAGTGCAGCATTTACGTTATCTAGTGGTTCAAAGGTCAGGGAAACAATCAAAATTGTTGACATTGCAGTAATATTTTTCAAATTTATTTCCAACTCACCCACTTTGGAAACTGTTATATAACAGATGGGGCTGTTGGGGTTGAAGGCCTTTGCAGTGTTCTCTTTTGCTACCGTAACATTTCTCTGGGCCTGCTACAAATTTTAAAAATGGGAGCCCCTTTCTCTATACTTGATCATGTATGTTATGTAGGTATAAATTTTAGCAGATGCATGGTTTCTGCTGCCCCACAGAATTTCCTCTTGAATTACTAGGGCAGTTTCTCACATGAGATTTGTACGTTAATTCAGATGTAGAGCCAAATTGGAATTTGAAGGTGTTGCCTGGTTATTATTTTTAATGCCTTGGTAGTTGTTGCTGTGGGATTTTACAACAACTCTTTTACTTTGTACATGTTAATTCAATTTATTATAAGTTTTGGTTGTTAAGGTAAACAATCCATTCTGTGTGCTGGTTGCTAAGATGCTAAGCTTTCTAATATCAAGTGCAAATTCCATCTGGGAGTGTGTGTCCTGGAGTGTACCTGGATCATGTTAGTGTATAAAGGGGGAAAAATCTGGCTAGATAGCTCAGTGGCTTAGGTATCTGACTTCTGAGCCAGAGTTTGGGAGTTTGATTGCCTACCCAGAAGAGCCAACCTGTCTGGCCTTGGGATAACTCCACAGTCCGAGGATGCCCCACAGACGAAAGGAATGGTAAACCACTTCTGAGTATTCTCTACCTAGAAAACCCTGAAAAGAGTTGCCATAAGTCAGAATTGACTTGACAGCACATGGTGACAACAATGATTATAAAACAGAGTAGTTGCTGATGATGTAACTGGTTTGTACTTGGATGTCCAGTCAAGAATAGATCCGGGGAGTGGAAATTTTGAAAACCTGAAAGAGGTTATAGGAATAGCTGGTCTGAACTGAAGAACCAGATGATCACAAGAAGGAGCGTCTCCTTTTACTGAAGCAGGGCTTCTCTTGCTGGCAGAGGCAGGCTTTGGCAGCAATAAGGGCCAATCATTCTCTAGATTTTGGCAGAATTGTTCGTAATTATGTGAAACAATTTTAGTTGTTGTGTAGTGGGATAAGCATTATTGGCCAGGACGTCTTTCTGTCCTTTTCAACCCTGGCACCTTCTTGAGATTGGTAGCCACCTGTTTACTTAAAATGCTCTTTGGTGTGATTGTTAAAGCATTTATTCTTATAGTGCCTTGTTTTTGTTGAAAATAATCTTTTAAATAAACATCTTTAACTGAACTCTTGTTTGGGAAGTTCTCAGAGGGTAGGCTAATAATCCAGACCACGTGAATAAGCGGAGGAGGGCCTCTCATTGGCCCAGTAATACATGGATGCTGCAAGGCTGCTTTGGAATCTGTATTTTGAACCTGGTTAAGGTAGAACGTGGCCCTGTGACAGGAGAGGCAGCGGGTGAGTGGGATTCAGGATGTGATGGTGCTGCGGGTTAAACCGCGGAAGCCTCTGTGCTGCAAGGTCAAAAGACCAAGCAGTCGTTAAGATCGAATCCACGCGACAGAGTGAGCTCCCGTCGCTTGTCCCTGCTCCTTGCCAACCTAGCAGTTCGAAAGCATGTAAAAAGGTGAGTAGATAAATAGACATCACCTCGGTGGGAAGGGAAGGGCGTTCCATGTCTAGTCGCGCTGGCCACGAGACCATGGAAATTGTCTTCAGACAAAATGCTCACTCTATGGCTTGGAAACAGAGATGAGTACCACACGCTAGAGTTGGACACAACTGGACTAAATGTCAAGGGCAACCTTTACCTTTACTTAAGGTAGAATTGGTTGGATTTGGTCATGGAGCTGTATTTGTAATTGGTCCTCTCTTCTGTTTTCTTAAATATGAAAATATGTGCTTCCTGGTTGTTTAATTTCTACCTAAGTTGAGTGGAACAGAGGTAATATAACAGGGGGGAAAAGCTGAAAAACCTAAAATAAAAGAAATAACACATTAGGTAATAGAATTAAACTCTAATTTCTTACTTTCCCAACTTGAATTAACATAGTAAGCATGCAGTACTGACTGAAATCCCATTGTTTAGCTTAGTGAGTTGCAACTAGAGCATGCATATTGAATCTGTGGAGACTTGGCAGGTCATCTCCTCTATAGGTTATATTGAATTGATGGGCCTACTCTAGTTTTGACTTACTACGCTAAGCAACTGGATTTCAACCATTTTGCAATTTTTCTGCAATGAACAACATTTCAAACAACAAGAAAGCCTTGGGTCTATAATAGTTTAGTTTGTGTTTGATATTCTTACTGAACATCAGAAGATATGGAGGAGGATTTTTCTAAATTCTTACGACTGGGTACTTTGAATCCATTTGAATGCATATCATGGTTTAGAAATCAATGTGTTGTGACATGTCATTGTTTCTTACCAGTTAAATTTTCTTCTGTTAAAAAAAACTTGAGTGAAGTTTTCCTAAGAAGAAAGTTGAAGTGAAATGCAGCGAATAATAGAATTATCTACCTGTCTATTGAAGCACGCTATCACAGGTTGTTTCACTGCAGTTTAGGAACAGAACAGTCGTACTGCTGGCTTCATTGAACACAAAGGACAAGTATTTTTAAAGGAATGATATGTCATGAGAAATTGCTGCCATCAAACACAGTTGCCTGTTTCTTTATTACCACTAATATTGTTCAAGCTAAGTGATCAAATGCAAAATGAGTAGTATGGATATTCTCTGTTAATGTGTCACTTGTTTTGATGAAACTGCTCTAATTAAATATCACTGGGTAGTCAACTCTTGCATTCCTGTGTTTTTATCCTATGCACTAGGTTTTTAGAGTACTGTAGTTTAGAATTAAGATATTACAGAATCATCATCATGATCATCATCTTCATCCTAGAACTGCAGAGTTAGGAAGGAACCCTATGGAAGTCCAGCCTCTGTCAAGGAGGCACAGTAGAATATATAAAACATGCACCTCTCTTTATTGGTATGAGTGAACCCTCCATATCAGGGTTTCCCTAAAGTTCCCTGGATACTAATGGTACATATACATCAGTGGATGTAGCTTTTTGTATATTTTATTTATTTATTTATTTATTTATTTATTTATTTATTTATTTATTTATTTATTTATTTATTTATTTATTTATTTGTTTGTTTGTTTGTTTGTTTGTTTGTTTGTTTGTGTATGTATGTATGTATGTATGTATTTATTTGTTTATTTGTTTGTTTGTTTGTTTGTTTGTTTGTTTATGTATGTATGTATGTATGTATGTATGTATGTATGTATTTATTTATTTATTTATTTATTTATTTATTTATTTATTTATTTATTTATTTATTTATTTATTTATTTATTGCATTTATATGCCACCCATCTAGACATAGTCTACTCTGGGTGGCTCACGCATATGTATTTATTTAATTTATTTATTCCATTTATACCCCGCCTATCTGGTCAATTGCGACCATCCATGTAGATGCCGTATATTCACAATTTTCGGTGGTCTCTGGCTATCCATTGTGTTACTAAATGTCCATTACAGAGTTTGGGAAATTACAAAAAATATTGGAATCTGTGAACTAGATTGCTAACAAATAGTTTTGCTGTAAGGTTTAAACAAACTCTAAGGTATTGTTAACTTCCCCCTGGATTTTTTTTTAATAGTGGTGAAAAAAAGATCAATCCAATCTGTTTTCATAATGCCCCCCCTCGCTTTATTATAATGGTTTCCTAACTGTCAACAATAAGGATCAAAGTAGCACAAACTTTCATCTTCCCTGGTGAACAGGCTTCCCATATGGCAGAGCTGGAACAGCAGAGTTGTTCACCTCTATTACACTGCTTTGGGCAGGAAAATCAACATGAGCTCAGATGTACTAGGAGAGAGTGGCGAATCTTGGGGCAATGACTGTCTGGATCTTTTCTCTGCCACACAGAGGACATCTGGTTCAGGGCTTCCTCAAACCTGGCTGTGCCTCTGAATTAATTGTTGCTTGTTTATTTACTATCATATGTGTATGTGGTACACCACAAGGAATAAGCTGTGGAAGTTCCTATCTCAAAGGAACTGAAATCTTACAAATAGGCTCAAAGAATGTGATAAGGGAAAGAGAGAAGGAAAATGAAGCCAGGGATAAATGTGAAAAGTACAGAACTCTTTCAGTGGCATGCATTCGGCTTAGTTACTCTAGGCTATTGGAATGGCAGAGTTTGTTTCAGGTGCTTCAAAGGAACTGTGAGGTCTGAGGAAATTTAAAGTGAGTAAGGGAAGAGGTCTCATAGATACATTTTTCTTGTTGTTGTTTAGCTGTTAAGTTGTGTCCAACTCTTCGTGACCCCATGGACCAGAGCACGCCAGGCCCTCCTGTCTTCCACTGCCTCCCGCAGTTGGGTCAAATTCATGTTGGTCACTTCGGTGACCCTGTCCAACCATCTCGTCCTCTGTCGTCCCCTTCTCCTCTTGCCTTCACACTTTCCCAACATCAGGGGCTTTTCCAGGGAGTCTTCTCTTCTCATGAGATGGCCAAAGTATTGGAGCCTCAGCTTCAGGATTAGTCCTTCCAGTGAGCACTCAGGGTTGATTTCCTTAGAATTGTTAGGTTTGTTCTCCTTGCAGTCCAGGGGACTCTCAAGAGTCTCCTCCAGCACCACAATTCAAAAGCATCAATTCTTCAGCGGTCAGCCTTCTTTATGGTCCAGCTCTCACTTCCGTACATCGCTATTGGAAAAACCATAGCTTTGGCTATGCAGACCTTTGTTGGCAAGGTGATGTCTCTGCTTTTTAAGATGCTGTCTATTCTTAGATAAATCTAAAAGAGAAAGAACTTGCCTCTCTTTGCTGTCTGTGAGGGGCTATCTATGTAACTTTGGACTGTGGAAGGTGAGGCTCCCAACTTACATTATGGCCACTAATACTAGAGCCCTTTCTCTGCCGGTTCATAATGCTCCCTGTGTAAAATGGTGGTTAAACTGGTAAGGATAACAATGTCACCCAAATGTCTGTTGAGTTTATCCAAATTATAGTGCATGAATGGGCTTTAGATATTCGAAATGGATGCATTTTACTAGTGTCTTTGTCATTGTAATTGTATAGACACAGTTTTTGAAAAGATAACTGGAGTGTGCTAGTGCTGAAATCTGGTTCAATTTAGGGAATGATGCCTCCTTCATAAGCTTAGTTGAAATGAGAGGGAGTTTGTTGCGGTTTTGCATGAGACAGGATTGTGACTGAAAAGATAAATCGACTGTATAAAAAAGAACTAGTAATATAAGCACAATAAGTCTCCTGGTATCTGTAATTGTACCAGTGACTCACTATACTGAAAATATTAGTCCATTGTTTTGTGTCTGTCATACAAATCTGTGATAGCGCACTGTGTCTTAGGTTCTCTTTTCTTTCTCTTTGTTCGAAAATGTTTTTATCATGATGTTAAGAGATATAATTGCTTAACTAGTACCATGTCTTCCTGCAGTCCAGCTAGTTGTTCTACTGAAGATCAACTGGCTGAATGAAATTTCTGAAGTCAGCTTTATTGCTCTGAGATTTTAGTTCACATTTTGCTAAGAGTGGTTAGCAATAATTTGCAGTATATGCTGCAGTGCATATTAAAATTTTGCAAGTGACATGACTGCCTGCTATCATTTTGTTGAAAGTCTTATCAGTTTTGCCTGGCAGCTGGAACGGACACTTGAAATATAGTTAGACAGGTATTTGTGATGCATTATGGATAGGTAGATATCTGTGCATTTGCAGAATCCTATTGGAAATTAGTTTTCTCCTTGGTGCTTATGCTCTCCTCAAATCACATTTGCTGACTGTATTGAAACCAGATTTCCATGTGAGTTCATATAGAAGTTTGTGTCAAGTTATATGTATCTGGAGCTTAGTCAAATCATTGGATATGGATCCAGAGGATGAGGCACTTTGTGGCAGTCCATGGCCTCTAAAATGGGACAAAGAGGAGAGCTGATTTAGATGGGACACAATTAAGAACAGCAAATTCGGGCTTCTTTGCATTATCTGTTTATTACTATATTTTTGTATACAGTGGTGCCCCGCAAGACGATGTTAATTCATTCTGCGAAAATCGCTGTTTAGCGAAAACATCGCCTTGCAAAATGAAATCCATTTAATGCATTCCAATGGTGAAAAATTGTCATCGTTTTGCGAAAATCACCCATAGGAAAACCATTTTGCAAAGCGTGGATCAGCTGTCAAAATCGCTGTCTTGTGAAAAACAGTCCCCAAAACACCTGTTTTACGAAGTGTGGACTCAGCTGTCAAAATCATTGTCTTACGAAAAACGCCCCCCCCCAAACATCTTCTGAAGCACAGACCGAAACGTTGTCCAGCAGAAATCGCCCATAAAAAACACCGTTTTGTGACACACTATAGCGATCACAAAAACTCATTGTCTCATGAATAAACTGTTTTGCGAGATTATTGTCTAGCGGGGCATCATTGTACTTGCATCTGTAGTCAGAAATGGGGGTGACTAATAAGTGTAGGCATGTCGTTAAAATATAGAATATGACAATATTTTGTTATCTTAGAAGACTTGGTATTTGATGGAGCTCTACATTATTACCACATGACCCAAATATGAGGGGCGGACTGATCCTTCAGGGGATGGGGAGGGAGGGTAGTGTGGAAGTAATACCTAAGCAGGAATTTGAAGCAACTATTTTAGAAAGGTTGGGAACCTTTCTTAACATTTGGAATTGACAGTATCAGTGTGAAAAAACAAAAACACTTCTTTGTCTGTGGGGGAATGCCTCTCCCCAAAATTGCTAAGCTGTTGGCTTAATCTATGGTAGTAGGGCAAACCCTCCTGGATGACGTTACACCTGCTTCTGAGGGGCGTGACTACCCATTCTTCTTCTTTCTCATAGGCGATAGAGAGCTTGCTTAATTGCCTTTCCTTGGGCCAATCATAATGGCATGATGTAACCATTGTCCTGTCTGTCTGAACTCTGCCCACTATCTGTGAGCTTGTAAGATTAATAAAAGCACAGTCCTCCTGGGGGCAGGGAGAAATTCATTCAGTCTGATTCTGCCTCTTCTACTAGTCGCCCATCAGGGGCACTGCTGGCAGGCATCCCTGTGTGTGGCTGACTTCTTTAACTTCTCTCTCTAAGAGACTATTTGATGTCCTAATTACTAGGGATCACAAAGCCCATCAGCCTTCTCATTTCGTGACTCCAACATTTGTCCACCTGCACCTTGTTTGCCAGAGCCCCACTGGGCAAGGCGTTGAAAGGACTGGCCCGGTAACAAAGATACCTTGCTGCCAAATCAGTTTGGACTAATTTCAGGCTACAGTGCTGGCTCTACAGTTTGAAATCTGGCACAGTCTCTAGATTTGAAAAGATAACAGCCAGCATTTTAAAGCATCTTGGCATCTTTGTTACTCTCCCATTCAGTTTTTGCTGAAGCAACCTCTCAGGGTTGCCTCCATTCAATATGACAGTAGGTGACCGAAGTTCCAGTTTTAGACCAGTCACTCAGTCCCATGCTAGAAAAACTCACCAAAATCACAGAATTATAGATAAATCCTAAAAATCAACTAGTCCAGCCACATGCTGTTGCAGGAAATCCACTGCTAAAAATTTTCTGACATGTATCTATCCTACTACTGTTTAAAAACCTCCAGTGAAGGGGAGACAGCCACCTGCAAAGGGAATACATCCCATTCTCAGACAGTTCTTACTGTCAGAATGTGCTTGTTGTTTGGTAAATATCCCTTGTGCTGTACTTTTGCCCTCTGGAACAGCAGAAAACAAGCTTGCTTCATCTTCTTCTATGTGATATGGAATTCTTGCACATAGGTGGGATGAAATTGTTTTAGCTTATTTTACTATTAAAGAGGTAAATGTCAGAAACCTAAATGAGCAGGGTGTACCACATTGACAGTATGAGCTCGTTAAAATGATCAAAGCTGTTCCTTGCTGGGCTGTCAGCTTTTTGGATCTCCTACCAAGGTTCCTGTTATATCAAAAAAAAATTAGGCATCCTAGCACTGAAGAATCTAAATGTATAATACCAAAAAACAGGGAACATTGACTAGTTTGACATAGCTAGGAACATACTCAAGATCATGTCTTGATCGTGAAAGATCCACAATGATGCCGAGCCGAGCATATGCATAGAATCATTTCAAGTTCTCATTTCTGTCCTAATTTCTCTCTTTGGTTAGCTTTTGCCAACTAGCGCTAGAGGCATGCAGCCTTTTTGCTAGGAAGCCTTATCAGAAGAAAAAAATAAATATGCCAAACATCATATACAGTGGTGCCTCACATAGCGAGGTTAATCTGTTCCGGATTAACCTTCGCTATAGCGAAACATCGCTGAACGGGACAAAAAACGCCATTGGAACGCATTAAACATTGTTTAATGCGTTCCAAATCGGCCCAAAACTCACCGTTCAGCGATGCTTCCGGGGTCCGGCAGCCATTTTCGCGCCCTCGGTAAGCGAGGGGAGGGCGCGAAAACGCTGCGTGCGGCCATTTCGGGTGTCCGGCAACAGCTGATCGCCCGAGGGCAAGAGGAGGAGGAGGAAGAGGGAAGGTGTGGGGGGAGGAAGACGAAGAGGGAAAGGGGGGCAGACGCACGAGCGCGCGCCACTTCCTTTCCTCCATCTGCCTGCCTGCCTGCCTGCGTTCCTCCCCGGCGGCGGCAAAAGAGGGAGGAGGAGGAAGAGGGAAAGTGTGGTGGGAGGAGGATGAAGAGGGAAAGGGGCGCAGACACACGAGCGCGCGCCACTTCCCTCCCTCCGCCTGCCTGTCTCGCCGCCTGCTTTTCTACCCAGCCAGCACGGCCCCGCATCACTCTCTCGGCGGCGGCGGCGGCTCCTTCCGACGGGCCCCCCACATGGAAGATCGGTAAGCGAGTTTTGCCCATTGGGGCCGACGCTATGCCTCCGCATTAGCGATCCCGGAAAAGGGATCGCTATGCGGATTCGTCGTTATACGGTGCGCTCGTAATGCGAGGCACCACTGTAAATGCAAGGCAGGTGTAGGACAAGAATAGGAAAGTACAAATAAGATGTTAGGTGTCCCATGAAATGTTTTGACCACCAGAAGGTCAGGTTCCTTACCAGCCAGATACAGTTCCAATCAAGCAGAAAAACAAGCTATACAGCTGGCCTTGAGAACCCCTGAAATTTAAAATGTCTTTTAGACTTCGGCCTCAGCCAGCATGGTCAATGGCCAGGAATGATGGTGCTGAATTCCAGCAACGTTTACAGTGACATGGGTTACTGAGATGCCTGTACAGTTATTTAACATTTTAACTCCCCCATCCCCAGCCCCAGAGAAACAGGACAGACCTTCTGGCATTTGAACGGTAATGAAAAAAATGGACCAATGATCTCTGTTGCTGGAGTGCTGTGGTCCGGATACAGCAAGAAATAAGCTCTTGTGTGCAGTCATCCCTAATTGGGCACATCTGGAAAAGAGCCTCAGAGGAAGATATTTGTTCCGAGGCATGTTTAGATTAGGATTTAAGCACCTGAAATATATTCATTGCTACACTGTGTGAGATTTAAGTAGTGTTCAAGTAATCTGGGCAGCATTTCATTGGGACCTCTCTAATTTATTGAAACACTTTGTGTTCATTACTTTCTAGTAGCTGATCAAGCAGATGTAATTCTGAGGGGAAGGAGAGAAAAAAGAAAAGTATCATTATAGTAGCTAACTGTTTATTTATATTTGGCAACAACACCTAAAAAGCTTCCATCTTATCAGTAGAACAGAAGACTCTTGCTACAAGTTAGAGGGGAAAAAGGAAATTAATTGCTACTAAGTGTCTATACCTGCCATTTGAAATGCATATCTTCAGTTAAATCAGCCAGTTGTAATTAGATCATAACTGGAACTGTGCCTGTTAGACTAATTATCAAGAAGAGAATTCTATATGCATATTGCCGCATAATGTTATCATTTATATTTGATTGAAAGCTCTTTCTCTTCTACTTTGTATGTGTAAAAAGAAAGCCCAAGATTCTTAAAACAACAAAGCCCTGCAACATTGTATCTATGTTTGCAAGGGATACAGTGGAAAAGAGCATGTGAGTCTTTTAACATGTAAAGTGGGTTTTTAGAAAATCAGTGGGCATGTTTATGTGATGGCATTTTGGCAATTTTAAATATGCAACTATGATGAGACGTACAGATTTGGAAGCCCAGCTCTGTTTTTTTGCATCACAGTAACAAGCAGCAGTGCCTTCTGTGAATGCTGTATGGGAGTCTTTCCACATAGAATCTTGTTTGGATGCAGAAATGGTCATGCTGCATCTGGCTAGGAGAGTAGGAAGAGCTTCCATGAGAAGCAGCCCTTCTCAAACCTTGATTGCTTTAGGCTTTCAAATAGTGTTCCTTTGGGTATTAACTCCTATACACCTCTGGGCTCCAGTCAAAAAGACATAATTATTCTTTCTCTCCTCCCTGCCTCTCCATATTCTGTTTCCTGTGAGTTTTGGATAAAATGTCAATGAAGGTGGAAATGCTTTGAGATGTGCTCTAGTGCAAAATGCAAGACTTTTTATGCTAACCATTGGGGTAGGGGGGAAATCTTTTGTGGTAAGAAAAGGAAAGAAGTCATGGAAAAGCATATGCTCTCCAAAGCTGATGCACATAAAACCCTCAAGGTGGAATAAGTTATAGGTTTCTCATCTGATGGTATTGTTTCAATGAAACCTTTTGAAGTTTAGAAACCCTTAGAATTTCTGTTTATCTCTTTTAATTGCTAATGCCATTCTTGCAAATGTAAGAGGAGGGACTAACTTTTAAGACAGAGTGACAAAAGCCTTGGTCACCGCAGCCGAATAGATACAGTTGAATGAATAACTGACAATATGAGAAATGATTTGATTTTAGTGCTTTGTTGCTTTGGGAAGGGATGGGCTTTAAATGTAAAAATGTACAAAAGATCAATAATAGAGATACAAAATGATCTAGTCTGTTATGATCAGTATGTCTATGTGTGCTTTAGGGATTTGAACAATCCTTCCTCTCCACAGCAAACAACAACAACAACAACAAAAAACAAAACAGAAAAACCCCAACTATGTCCTGTTTTGTTTTCATGTTGTTTTTTAATTTGAAATATCAAATATACTAGAGCTAACAGTGGAACAATTCTAATTAGTAGAGTAATATTCTTAACTCTTTGTTCCTTATGTACTCTAGAATAATTGATGCTTTGATATAATGGTTGATGCAATCAGGCTTGTGCATAAATGTTTTATAGTACTATATTTCTCTTCACTTATGAACACATGTGGTTATCTTTTTTTATTTCAATATCTAGGCATCCTGGATTATTGAGGTTCTGAAGAGAAAGGTGCTGAAGATAACATGTTTTGGAAAAATCATTGTAGGTGCTTATACTTCAGCAGTTGTCTAGAAATTGGGATTAATCACATCCTGGGAGGTGTTAATGCCTTGATATGGACTAAAACTCAGGACTGGGGATGTGGAACTGGTAGATCCGCTCTTTAAATACCTAACTTACTTTGATAGCCCTGTTTGGGTTGCTGTAAGTAGGTTCCAGCTTGAAAGCACTTAATTCCATTTATTTAGCAACTTATTTCAAGAATGAGATGTTATTTTCTTCTTTCTGCCCCATCAGGATAAATATTATTTCATACATCCACATGTACGGCATGTTGTTGTTACCTGTTATGAAGAGACACTTCTGACTTAGAGTGATCCTGTGAATGACTTTCAAAAGATCTTATACTTAGCCACCTCAGACAAAGTCTTGCAAAGTATAGTTTGTGACTTCATTTGGAGAGTCAGTTCAACTCATGCTATGTCTTTTCCCACAGTCTCCTACTTTTTCTTGCATCATTATCTTTTCCAGTGAGTTGAGTCTTCCCATGATATATCCAAAGCACAGTAGCCTCAGTGTAGTCATTTTAGCTTCTAGTGAGCATTCAGGCTTCATTTAATCTAAAACACACTTATTTGTTTTTTTTTAAATTGTCAATATATTATACCCTGTTGTTGTTGTTTAGTTGTTAAGTCGTGTCTGACGCTTTGTGACCCCATGGACCAGAGCACGCCAGGCCCTCCTTTCTTCCACGGCCTCCCGGAGTTGGGTCAAAGTCATGTTGGTCGCTTCGATGACACTGTCCATCCATCTCATCCTCTGTCGTCCCCTTCTCCTCTTGCCTTCACACTTTCCCAACATCAGGGTCTTTTCCAGGGAGATTTCTCTTCTCTTCCTGTGACTAGCATGTACCGAAAGCAATGCATATGTTCGACATGCATTTGTGGCAGTTGAGATATATGGGATGTTATGTACATTGGTGATGCAGTTGTGAATTAAAGAGTTGAAATAAGTTCATCAATTAATTTAAAGTTGGTTTGACATATTTTCACTGTTTGTAGTCTAGTTTTGAGGTCTGAGGTGTGGTGGGGGAGCTCCCCAGGACCAAATCAGGTTATATCACAATCGTATGAGCCATAAGGGTAGTGTCAGATGTCATTCTGCATTGGAGTTGGAGATAAGGTGACAGAGAGATAACAGTAGAGTTCACAACAGTATTCCTTAATATCAGTTTAAACAGTTGGGACATTATTCAGTATTCATGCATCATGTATATGCTTGATTGTGAGAGGAAAGAAAATCCTTCTGGTTAATGAAGAATAATTTGAGTTCCCTGTTTAGCTACAGCTTTAGTATGAACATCTTAGCTGGTCTGGAACTTCAGAGCCGTATTACCTGCATAGAACCGGGTACTCAAGATGCGGTAAAACTCAGTGTTTTCAGTTGTTCTCTCCTTTAAGATATTTCTGCCTGGCATGCTGATGCCAGTTGGACCTGAATGAGTTTGCTTGTGGGAATTATCTCTGTTGTTAAAATCAGTAATGCTTTTAAATTATATTGCAAGCAACTTAGAAGTGATATGTTAAGACAGTTGCCTCTTCCTAGGAGTTGGTCACATATGGTGGCAGTAGGCTTCTTCAGAATAGATCCTGGTAATTGCAAGAGCTGAGCAGTTTATATTCCAGCATACAAACAATAACCTTTGTCAGTGAAGTGTTCATCTTGAACTATGGTGCCGCTTACTGGTTTGTACAGATGGCAAATGAATTATTAGATCCATTTGGTGTTGCTGTCAGAGAATAAGGTCACAATTTAAACTGTGCCATTCTTTATCCTGATGGTTTCTAATCTGGTATTAAAGGACCATAGAAATTGACTAACGGTATTTTGGAATGGCATTTTTTGGTCATCACTGACAACCCACTTATATAATTATCAGAGACTGTATGTAGTAGAACTTTTCTCCATATTAAACTGTGTTATTTTTCTCAGAACACTCAATATTAAGGTACAAGATTTATCCTCGAATATTATTCTCCAGTACTGTGTCATTCTAAAAATGAAGTTATAGTTCTTGGAAATTAGGTGAAGGTAAAAAACACTTTTAATAGAAATCTTGTGCATTGTGATGCCGGTTCTCCTCCTCCCTCTTTAGATCTTTCCCCATGTGTTGGGTAAAGTTTTGCTTAGTTTTTCACATTCATGATATTTTCTGAAATTATCTTTTAATGCCGCTGATTTTTCTTTTTGTGTGTATGTGATTCAGAAAAATGTTTGTTTCTCCCCTCCCCCACCCCTGGAACCTTTTTACTGTTTCTTGTCTACTGTACCTAAGAAGAACTGTGCTGTAATACATCAAAGGCATATCTAGCCTTCCATCCTGTTTCCCATTGTGGCCAACCAAATGTCATTTTGAGCACTGAAATGACTTTTTCTGGCCTAGATATTGGTGAATATATCTGAGGTGTTATTCTTACTTTAGTTTGTATGGCGGAGGACCCTCCTCTGTTTTTCCCATCTGCTTGCAATATGTGTTTTGCTGATCAGTTTGTCTGCCAATATTAATTTGGCTTTGATTGCAAAATTAGCCCCACTGTTGTGAAATCTGCCGTTGTCCTGCAGATTCTGCCAACTGGACCCTCATTATGCTAACCTCCCTACATTTATTGTGGTCAGCACATTTTCCATAGCGCTTGAGGCTGAAAGCTTATCAACTATGTGTTTGTTTCAAAGAATATTGTTACAGTCTAGACAGTATTACTGGAATGAAGCAGTGCTGCCTTAATTCTACTACGTGAATGAAAAACAGACAACAACATCCGACAGAAACCATTCCAAATCAGAATGCATGCATTTAGTGTATTTGGAATGCAAAAGAATAATGCTCAGTTCTAATTCCTACTGACAAGTATTGCAGTCCCTACATGCATTCTAGAGGAACAGTTGAAGTGATGTCAGCCAGGATGCAAGAAGTAGAATTCTGAAGCGCAAGTGACACGGCATCCTCAGTATTCTGTAATCGCTGTGTTTTCTTTCTTGCATTTGCATTCTGCTGCAAGCATATTTTGGGTTGTTCCCACATCTTTACCAATCACTGTAAATCTTAAATGTATTTCCAGTCTAGTTCCCAACCTAGTTTTAAGATAATGCATTGTGAGAGCTTCTAACGGTAGGTTTGCAAATCAATTCATTAATATTTAATATTAGAAACTGGAACAATAATTCACTGCTGCTACAGTAGGGAAATCAAATAGTTAATTTGTTGTGTTGGCATTAATTAATGTGTTAATTAAGTCATCAGTTGAAGTATTTGCAAAGAATAACATCTTAATTGTTAGTCTTGAGCTCCCAGTACTACATTTATTATTTGATTCTACACAATTTGCTTTCCCAGTCTGCATTCCCCCCCCCCCCAAAAAAAAATTGGAATAAAAAATTCCACAATAGTATTGATGGCTGGGGATGACAGAAACCATAATGTCTGCTAGCTGTCAAACTGGGAAAGATAGTCTGTCCTAAACTATGGGACCTCATATTACAACTTGTTCAGTTATGTTTCATAACTGATCTTCTTTGTCATATTAGTAGTGACAGGAAATAACCATGACTTGAAATGACTGCTGTTGGAAGTGTTAAAGCAGGATTGCAACCAAACAAAAAAAACAAAAAAAAAAAATTGGATATAGAAGAACTACATAACTTTAATGTCAATGAAGAAATCGAAACAGTTCATCAGTCCACATGGAGATGGAAGCCAAGAAATCAGATGACTGAGACACATTGAAGGGGAACCGTTAAGGTGCTAGAAAAGATCTTTAAGAGTAATTATGCGTTACTGGAGATCAGGGCCAAGATAATCCACAGCATGGTATTTCTGATTGTTACATGTGCTGAAGAAAGTTGAAAGGAGAAAAACTGATTCATTCAAATGTTGGATTAGAGTAGACCTCTATTGATGCAATTGATTGCCAGAAGGACAACAAGTGGTTAAATTAAGCCTAAACTCTTTCTACAAGCAGAATTAACAAAATGGAGACTATTGTACTTTTGGGACATCACAAGAAGACTCACTAGAAAAGACAGTAATGGTGTAAAAAGTTGAAGGCAGTAGGAAGAGAAATTTTGAAGGCAGCAGGGAGAGAATGGGAGTGGGTTTGCTGAATAAAGGAAATCACATCTTTTAATTTGCTGAGCAAATTAAGTGACTAATTATAGGACCTCTTAGAGATGTGTCCAAAGAAGTAGATTTTGACCAATGAAGGTTCACACTGAACTAAATTTGTTATTCTTTAAAGTGCCACAATATTTAACCTTCTGTCTCTCTTTATCTCTGCTTTTTCCCTTTTAATGGCATATGACAAAACTGCTGGGTAGCTCAGTCGTTTAGGCCTCTGACTGTGGAGCCAGAGGTTGGGAGTTCAATTCCCCACTGTGCCTCCTTGACAGGTGCTAGACTCAATGATCCATAGGCTCCCTTCCAACTCTGCAGTTCAAAGGTTATTATTATATTATTATAAATATAAATATAAAGCTACATGTTTTATTTTCTTAGGTAACAATACACCATGAAAATAAACATGATTTCCCCCTTTAAGTAATAATTTGAACTAATATGAACTAAAATGAATGAAGGTGCAGTGAAGAAATCACCTGATGGCAATATTTATTTATTATTTAGTTATTAGATTTTTACCCTGCCCCTCTAGACAATGTCTACTCGGGGTGGCTTACATAGATAAAACACATCAGTATGCATATATAAAATCATAAAGAATACAATTATAATGATTAATTCCAAGCAATGCATTATCAAGATGGCAAAAAATAGAAATATTAATAGTTAACAATTCTCTAGCATGGATCTATAGTTTGCACACCCTTATACCATTTTTTCTAAGTTATTTCCATCTCCAGATTATAAAAAACTGACTTGACTGGGTTTGCAAACCTGGAAAATTTTTGTCTGGAAAATAGCTTTGCTAGCTAAAATCCTGTTGGGCAACTTCTGCCTACACAAGAAATGTATCATTGAAGACTTCCTCCCCCCCAACTTTGGGGTTCATTCAGTCTTATTTAATTGAATCTGGGGCATGCTTCCCCTGAAATTGAAGTCTTCACTGAGATGTCATTCCTGTTGCACAGACAGCTGAACAAGATTTTGGCCACTAGAAGTAAAGGTTGCAGGGAGGTTGATGACTCAGCAAACCTGCATCACTATACTGTAATTTTAAAGGTTTCCCTTTCCACCAGCTAAGGAAAGCTACAGGCTGGAACAGCATATGCATTGTCTCATATTCTTTCAGACTCATACATATCTCTGTAATTTGAAAGAATTCCTCAATGGGCAACATTTTAATGGCCAAAATCCTGTGGCTTAATTACAGCTGCATAATTTGAAGTTATGCAAGCAGTTGCAAAATTTCCATTGAGCTGGAAGTCATAACCAGCAAGCAGTCGGGCACATGCAATTGTGCAACTAGTTGCACAGCCAGATAGAACTCCCTGTGAACTTCTGAAGGCATCACTCAACCCTATGTTGAGTGAAATGGGATTTTAGCCATTCTGTAGGAAGGCAGATGTCTAGTTAGCCACCACACTAATTTTTCTTATGATTATTTTTTTCCAACCTCCATCCTCACACTTTTTAGATATCAGAGGACAGCATGTCAAATAACCCTTAATATTTAAGGGGAAGCTGCCCCATTGGGATCTTTTGAGTAAGGCGTAGAGTGATGATTACACCAAAGCATTAAATTGGGCCAGACAGTTAAATTGCTGCCCTTATGCCCTTGTTAAGCAAAAGATTAGTGAGCTACATTTATTAAAAATTATTTCCAAGCTCTGTACTTCTGTCCTGGTCACCAGCAGTCTGTTAGGCCTTTAGGAAAGAGACGTTCACTATTTGTCCCCCCACTCCCACCCCCAAATTATACATACTTTTAAAGAACCTTTAGGAAAGAGATTGGATAGCTACTTTACATGCCAAAATAATGGATTAAGGAACATATGCTGCTAAAATATATCAGTGCTAGAGTGATACTTGGCTTCACTGTTGCTATGGTAATGATCGTTGCAGAGTTTTTTCTGCTACTTGCACCAAACTGTAGGCATAGATGAAGGGAGGGGTATGTGCCAGATTTGTACAGTACAACTGCACACAAGACTGAAAAATGGAATATATGCACGTTTCTTTGTCCTCATTAGATTGGATGGGGATAGGAAGCCGGTGGTGATTTGCCGAACTGTATATGGCAGAATAATGTTCTTCCTGGCCATTTTCACTGTAAAGCTGATGAGTGAAGGAACAGCTTTGTAACAGAATTGAAAATTTTTTAAAATGTGTGTGTCTGTATGTGGGACTCTTTTTTAACAAGTAGGTTCATCTTTGTTCGAACTGCCACATCATAGAGATATTTAGGGGTTTGTGATAGTGAGGGGATTTAAGGTGAAAATGTTGCCCCCAAAATGAATATGTGCCTACTTTAGTCTCAGTGTAAATCATAATACGTTTACCATTCAAGAAATCCAGCACTAGCACTTAGGCTGTGTAAGGTCCATGACCTCCTCAGCTGTCCCAGTTTTTCATAAATTAAAAATTTCTGACACCAAGGTTGCCTTTTCATCAGCAAGAACTTGGGGCTGTGGACTGTGGGAATAGCCTGGTTTCTGAAATCATGACTGCTAAGATTTTCTGGTGCTGGCAATTTTTGGAAATTAAATACCTCCCCCATCGCGTGGCCCATGACAATTTCCTGTTGAGGAAAGAGAGGGGAGATTTGAAAATTTTAATTCATAAAAATCTGTGACAGCTGAAAACATTATCAGCCGTTCTCTGCATAAGTTCTGCTACTGGATTTCATAGACTGTTTTCCAGAAACAGATAACACCGTCTTGTTGATCTAATTTTTGAATGAAAATTCAAAGCCCTGGAATATTCTGGAGTGATGTTGATGGAAATATCAGATGTTTGATAGCAGGTGTGTTTAAATGTGGTGCTGAAACAGAGGACTTCGGGTTTTCCTCATGTTTGTGAATGACTTGGGAACGGGGAATACTTTCTAAGTTGTACTATGCTCTGATATGGGGGAGTTGAGGTGAAAGAAGCTAGAAAGTTGCATTTGATCCGATACTCGAGCTATAGCTAATCTTATTTACACAAATAAGGAAGAAAGATTGTATTCGCAAGAGGAATGCATTTTCTTGAGCTTGTACTTAGAAAAGAAGCATGGAGAAAGGCAGAATTTGCCCAGAGAAATTTTTCATTGAATGTAAATAAACTACATGCAATTTAGTGAATAGGAAACACAAATGCCTTATGCTTCTAGTTCCTTGGGCTTTGATTTATAATTAAAAATACAAAGTCTGCATCTCTTGTTCCCTCCCTGATCAGACACAAACAAGCTTTTTTTTTTTGCCTCTAGAGCTTGTACATCCCTTCAGAATTGGGAGAGTCAGATTTTATTCAAACGACTCAGTGAAACAGAAAAAGGGGCCATTGAAGTACCTTCTCAGCCTTTACTGCTTGACAGTTTTATAGCATACAGAGCTACTATCTGAGTGAGAAATGGCAGAATGGTTCTCAGAAAACAATGTATAACTTAATGGAAGGACATTTTTTTTTCAATTACGTTTTAAAGCCGTTTTCTCCATGAAAGCATACAATATTTGATGTTATGAAACTTGCTATAAAAATTTCCAGTATTTTAAATAAATCTGCCACAAAGCAGCTCATCTCTGGCCATGAAATGCTTGTTTAATTTTAATCAATTCAAGCTCCAGCTTTGTTTGACCTCAGGAGGAGGAGAATTCTAGCATTAGCTTCTCCACCTGTTAGATATTTGCAGCACTGAGAATACAGTACTATCAAAAAGCCATTTTTGCTTGAGTAAAGATCATCT